>NC_135657.1:86643406-87282260 GCF_964188315.1 Podarcis muralis | reverse complement strand
CGTGCGCCTCCAGCGAGCGATTTCCGTTCGCATCCAGGAGCAGCTACTTCCGGGTTAGCGGAGCTTGTAACCTGAAGCGTTCGTAACCAGAAGCGTTCGTAACCAGAGGTACGACTGTACACGTAAGCATCTTGATTCTAATGGTGTGAAGCAGAAAAGCCTCTGGTGCAGCATGTCTTAAGGCTCAACAAGATATACTTTGCAAATAATAACTTTGCAATACACCTAGATAACGTCTGTGTATATGCAACGTATAAATGGTGAAACATTTTAGGTGGTAATCAACTGAAGTTTACTCAGAGTAAGCCTATTGAAATTAATGGACCTAGCTTAGTCACGTTCATTCATTTTAATGGGGCTACCCTGAGAAAAATCTAGCTGAATGCACCCCCCGCCAGAGCCCCACAGATTTCAAACAGGCCTCTGCTGCTCTCAGACAGCTGGTTTTTCACTCATTATTAACAGTTGTAGTCACTAAACTGCCGGAAGCAAATGCAACCAGTTGTCTGAAGGGGTCTAATTATGATATAGTTTGGATAAGATGCAAAAATCTAGCTTTCTGGATTCCGGGTGGCCACAGATTCAATCATTTGTTGGACTCATTTATTCAGATTAGTTCCGCATGATTGATACGTGCTACTTTGGAGCCAATTAAAACTGTCTCCAAATTTTGCCTAATCCACATGCAATCCAAAGTGAATTTGCAGGGTTCCTGCTCAGGCAATATTTCTTTAGGAATTTCATGGGCCTTTATTAAGTTTCAATAATGTTAGCCAGGTGACATGCAGGTGAAGAGCTTGACACAGCCCTGGTTCTCTATTAAATGGTGTATTTATTATTACAGTTTATAGCCTCACTTTCTGCATGGAACACCCAAGGCAGAAAGCAATGGATTGGGTGAATCTGAAGGAGCCTATTCAGGGAAAACTTCTACATGCATTTCATTAAAATTATCTTTAAAAAGTTCTGCTCAGGAAAGTTCTGCTCATTCCAGTGTGGTATAGTGGTTAGAGAGCTGGGCCAGGACCTGAGAGGCTTGGGTTCAATTTCTCACTCAGCCATGAAGCTCACTGGGGACAATCTGGGTTGGAGCCTTCCTGTGCCCCCTCCCATTAGAGCAGAGCAGGCATAGGCAAACTCGGCCCTCCAGATGTTTTGGACTAGTAATCAAAGGATTCCCATCATCCCTGACCACTGGTCCTGCTAGCTGGGTATCATGGGAGTTGTAGGCCAAAAACATCTGAAGGGCCGAGTTTGCCTATGCCTGGAGTAGGGGATATCTCCATGGTGTCCGTGTTTTTCAAGAGCTATCCTGCAGCTTTCCCCCCTCAGAGTTCATGCTTTCATGATACTTCTGGCTGCTCTCCTTATTGGAGCTACCAAAAATGACAATTTTTTGCTGAGGTGGGGGGTGGAGTGGAAGCAAGCATTTATCTTTTGGCAAAAAATCATCGGGGGGGGGGGGAGGCACTGATAATGACACAACACAGGCACCCACCTTCTTCTCCCCTGCCGAGCCCTAATTACTGAGTTTGAATGGGCTCCTCTGACCCTCCCACTTGTGGCATTTATACACACACGCACACACCTTTTTGATGCACAATGTCCTTGTATACCATAAACCACACAAGTCTGTGTTATCAATAAAAACAAGACAAGGCAACACTTCTGTTTAACTGGGAAGACTCCCATCCCTATATGGTGTGCTGCAGGCAAAGTCTTAACTTCCTTACCAGATGTGGGCTCAAATTTAGCTTCTGAAGCACTGCCTGCATTGGGGGAATGTGTCTGTTGCCTCCCAGGAGAATGATCCATATCTTCGCTTTCGGATGGCTGCTTATCCAACCCAGCAGAGCTGTGCAGCAGGGGTGGCTTCCCTGCTAGCCCTGCTCCTGGCTTGCGCCCAGAGAGGACTTTCTGATCACCACCTCTTAAATGAGGGTGAAACATTTTCATGTAGCTCCTTTGATTATCACTAGACTTCAGCGGAAGTGTATGGGAAGAGGGACTTCTGGGTTTGCCACTGCTCCTAACCCTGGTACTCAGCACCGGGCTTTCTCTCAACAGGTTTTTCAACTCTTGCAAAGTTTCTTTGGAAATTCCAGAGCCCAAAGCTAAAGAGACTTTGCTTTCATCTTTTTCCTGGGCTGCTGCATGATGGTCCATGTCCTTTTTCTCAGTCATGTGGAACTTCCACTCCTTCTCTGCTGTGTCAGGTTTCTCTTTATCATTTCCTGGTGTTTTTGCATTCTCCCTGATTTTCGCTGTATTTAGACACACATCTTTCTCTTCTTTGCCATCTAAATCTGTTTTCGGTGCATGGTCTTCATTGCTGAAATTTTCTATTGCCCCATGAGCTTCTGGGCTGCTTTTGTGAGGTTCCTCTCTGCCCTGCTGTGGGTCTTCTGTTGTATGACAATATTTGGGAGGGCTCTCATCTGCTTCCTGCATTGCTGGGAAGCCTGGTGGTTTCTGAAGAAGTTCGTCTGTACATAGCTTGAGGTGAGCAAGCTTTCTTTGATGAGAGAGAGAATCAGAAGTGTTTCCAGGGTGAGAAGTGTCCATAGTTTCACATCCTGCTGTAAGGTTCTGCTCCCCAGTGACTTTGACTCCTCTTTTTCTTCTCAATCCACACATGCAGTTGCCATCAACTTCCTCAGTTTCATTTCCAGCAGTGCTCTGCAATCATCAGCAAATATAAACAATATGCTCTGATCGAATGAAATATGCAGCCCTCTTTAATTCACACTTTATACATTTGACATACTTGCGGAATTGATACATTCCATAAACCCAGGCCCAATGCACATTGTAACATCCACACCGCAAGGGGATTTAGACCACAACCTAATCAAAGCTCGCTTTTCTGTTAAATGTTTAATAGAATCCAATATATAGATATATCTCATCTTGTTTTCTTATCCTTAATCTGACAGATTGTGGGCACCAGTCAGACAAGAAAGCAGGACACCCAGGGACCTGCCTTAATTATTATTGTTGTTGTTATTATTATTATTATCATTACTATTTGTATACTGCTCTATACCCATAGATCTCAGGGCAACATAAAATTACAATATTAAAAAACCACAAAATACATAACTGTCAGAGGCTCAGGAGCAGAGGCGCAGGGGAGAGAGGAAATGGAGAGCGAAGGGGAAGAATCTGAGGGCAGCGGAGGGCAGAATGACAGTGACCCGAGAGATTCCATGAGCCTCTCCAGTGAATCAGAAGATTCCCAGAAGGGGGCGCCGATGGCCAGGGCAAGGGGGGTCCCATGGGGGACACACCAGAAGCAGGGGGCCAGCGGAGACTCCCAAAGCAGTAGCTGGAAATCAGGGCCAGCTTCCCCACCAGAGCGTAGTGAGAGGGAAGAGCCCCATAGGTCAGAGTCAGCGTCTCCTCTGGCAAGCAGGGAGGCGGAGTCAGGCCCAGCTGGCATCCCCGAAGAGGGAAGCAGCGACAGGAGCAGTATAACGGTCAGAAGGAAGGTGGCAGGCTGGGCGCGCGCGCCAAGTTCAAATGTACAGGCGCGCGGGACAGCAGAAAGCACGGATTGGGAACCAGGTCCTAAAGCTCTCCGGAGGGAGGGGGAAGACTCAGGGGATTCAGCCTCAGAAGAGTCTAGGAAGGGCAAGACCTCAGCGGACAAGCGGACCCAGAGGAAAAGGGAGCAGAGAAAGAGGTGGAGCAAAGCCAGGGTCTTAAACTGGTGTCTGGGGGGAGGACACTCAGACGGAGCTTCGACGGTCTAGGGTTTCAGACGTAGGGCTGCGCGCCACGGCTGTCAAACCAATAATGAACTTCAATAAAGACTTCTGTATATAAAGAGGAACTGGCGTTGGTCCTTTGTGAGCTGGGACCAGGGGCAGCTCTGACAATAACAAAAATAAGAACAGAAACAAACCAATAATCCCCATTCCACAACACATTTAAAAGGACATTGGATGTCAATCAACCAAAGGCCTGGTTAAAAAGGAACGTTTTCGCCTGGCATCTAAAGATGTATCATGAAGGCGCCAGCCAAACCTCCCTGGTAAGAGCATTCCACAAAGAGGGCGACACTGCAGAAAGGACCTGTTCTCCTATTGCCACCCTCCAGACCTCTCATGGAGGAGGCACACATAGAAGGGTCTCAGAGGACAATCTCAGGGTCCGGGTAGGTTCATATGGAGAGAGGCGGTCCTTGAGGTATTGTGGTCCTAAGCCATTTAAGGCTTTATAGGTCAAAACCAGCACTTTGAATTAGGCCCAGAAACTAATTGGCAGGCCAGGATTGGTGTAATTTGCTCAAACTGTCTTGTCCCAGTAAGCAACCTGGCTGCTGAATTCTGCACCAGCTGAAGTTTCCGAACCGTCTTCAGAGGCAGCCCTACATATGATGCATTGGAGTAATCTAACCTAGAGGTTACCAGAGCAACAACAACCGTAGTTAGGCTATCCCTGTCCAGATAAGGGCGCAGCTGGGCCACCAGCCAAAGCTGATGGAAGGCTTCCTCTTATTCTAATTAAGTCTCCAATCATTTCTTGATAAAGGAGGTCTGCTAGGAAAGTTTGCTTGTCCAAAAGGTATTTTCTTAAGAACATTGTCTTCTTGAAACTTTAAGTAATCCTGCATTCTGTATACCAAACAGCTAATTGTTCACTCCATCCCAAAGTCTCAATTAAGTTCTTCCTATCAGAAAGGAAGTGGAGTTCCCACAACGGAGCATGAAGAAAAAACTAAATTATACAAAGTATGAATGGAAAACATTCATCAATATTTCATCTCTCCCCAGTGAGATCTTCAGGAAAAGAAAGCTAAAGAGAGAGAGAGAAGAATTACAAGAAAGATAGTTTTACCTTCTCTAAAAACACTGGAAAGCAAAGGATTTAAGAGATGGGAATACTGGGCATTAACAATGTATGGTTTGAGAGGGGTGTGTGTGTTTCAGAGAGTTTAGAATGATCTGATGCTAAGCTGCTCCACAGGGCAGCAGATTGTGGTGCCCAAGTTCTGTGGTGGAAGACTGGGGTGTCTAAGCTGTGGCCCACGTACCCCATCTTCCCTTAGGACTCTAAGACACCCCACATTTTCTTTTTTAAAAACCAAGTTTCAGTTTTAGCATTTTGACTTTTTGTATGGTGGGTAAAGTGTGGGTTAAGTTATTGCAAGTTTAAGTTAAGTCTGCTGCAACTGGATTTCTTATGGACAGCGGAAATCCTGAATGTATTGGATTTGTGACTATTATGCTCATTTGCCTTCAGTAGCAGTAAAGCTCTGCTGGATGAAATACAATTGCCTCTGTTCTATTTTTAGGGAATCCTGGAACGTGTTTAAGTTTTTACTCTGCTAGCTATACATTGGAGTTCTGCTCTGGCTCAATATTGAGTAGAATTCCATGACAGATCCACGCAGATTGTCTGTGTGGATGGCAATCTTAACTGTTGCTGAGAATTTTTTTTCCTAATACAGCACAGGTTGGGGGTACAATCCAGCATTTTAAGGCCCTGTAGAAGAGTTTAGCAACTGTTTCATCTCTCTCTCGCTCAGATCATTAGAAGCTGATGGCCAGGGGCGTCTTACCCATAGAGGCTAGTGGCATGGGGCACCGGGGTGCCAAGTTCTGAAGGGCGCCAGGGAAGAGGCGGAGGCTGGATGCGGCACCTCCCAGCATCAGCTCACCGTCCTCACCCGCTTCCGTGATGCCGCGCTGAAGCAGCGCCGCACCTGGAGCCTCCGTCTGCCATGGCCACCGCAGCATGAAGCAGCCAGCTAAGCTGGGAGGCGCCTCGTCCAGCCTCTGCCTCTTCCCCACCGGAGGAGCCGCCCTCCAGCCGCTGCCTGCCTCCTCTAGCCCCACCAGCAGCGCTGTCCTCCCTAAAAAAAACTCTGGGAAATGGGGGGGCACAGGATGGAGCTTTGCACCATGGCGCCGGATATGCTTAAGACAGCCCTGTTGATGGCTTATGCCTTAGATTTGTCCACTGAAGCACAGACAGGGTTGATTTAATTGAATTCCCTTCCTGACATGTGTGCTGCACACAAATAGTTAACCTTTCAGCTTAGCGCAGACAACTAGCTGACTTTAGAGGGTTTTAGCTCAACATCTAACTTCAAAGGGAAAATGCTGCTGCTTGCTAAGCACACAGTGCATCAAACACCCCAAACTTTGCCTGTCTAGCAGTTCCAGATCCAAGACATAAAGCAATGGTGTTTGGGACTGATTAAGTTCTTACCTAACACTGCATGCTCAGTCTAATTTCTTGAAATCAGTCTTCTGTTTGTTTGTTTATTTGTTTGTTTGTTTGTTTATTTGTTTGCTTGCTTGCTTGCCGACTTATTAAGGTTACATCCCAATATTTCCAATGCATTATTTTTCACCAAACAATGCAATGGAGATTCTTTTTCCTCACTACCATTCATAAGCAAAGCATGCACCTAGCATGTTTTGTTTACATCATTCACAAAACACATATGTTTTACCTGGCCATTGGCATCTTCTTTGTCCATCTCCTGCGCATTTTGGTTCCAGCTCTCATTCAATATGGCTAAGGAAATGCACCCAGTATTTATGGAGGTGTCTACAATGGACCTATCTGCAACAAACATGACCTAGCACAGAATTTCCAGAAGCTCCTCTCTTCTGAGCCAATGATCAACTGGGAGAAATAAGCCATAGAAAGGGTTGCAATCAGGAGGGTGCTTTGCTGGAATAGTTTAGAGAGAAAATGTATGTTTGTAGCCAACCAGCTGCCAGGAAACACAAGACAAAGAAAGCATAAAACAGTTTTGTTCAACTATTTTTTCCACAAGCTTTTTGTTTTGTTTTGTATGATGTAATTATTTTGTTGCTATTCTGAAACCCAACCTATTGATGCAATTCTTAGGGCCATTCCAACAGCAAAGTGCTGTTGAACCCAACACAGCAAGAAAGGGTGCACCACCAAATAGAATCAGCCTTGTGTCTCCCTTGCTAGATGTTGGTGGCCATTGTTTCTCTCGGCTCTTTGTGAAAAGGGTTCAGAATCTTGCTGAATGAACAAATTCGTATTGTACATGCCTTTGCCTGCATTGTTGTAGGTCAGGATAGGAAGGGATAGAAAGCATGTTGCTAAATGGGCATTTGGGTTCTGCATGTTTCGTTAAACTGACTCAGCAGGACAAGAGACAAAGCTGAACAGCCTAGCACAACCCTTTGGGGGCTAACACTGGTTTCTGTTTGCTCCACAGTCATTGCAGTTGCAAGCGGGAAAGCCAGTCTGCTCAGATAGTATTATCCACGTTGTGTTAACATATAAAATTTTAGAGTGTGGGTTGGATAAGGCATGAGAGCACAACCATCTAAACATTTGGGGTTATATCCAGTCAGTGGCGTAGCGTGGGGGGTGCAGGGGGTGCCGGCCGCACCGGGCGCAACATCTTTTTTTTTTTTTTAATGATTTTTATTAATTTTCCAAGCATATAATAAAACCAAACAATCAAACAAAACAAACAAAACATACAAACATATAAACATGTATACTTTCATAATCTTATCTTCCTACACCTTGCTTCCCGGACTTCCCCATACCTCCCCTTTTCTGCATCCTTGTTTTTACCTTTCTTCAGCAACCCTCCAACTGATTAGTTAATTCACTTTCATTCTAATTTCCTTAACTTAATTTCCGGGCGCAACATCTGGGGTTAGGGCAGATCCACAGGTTAGGGGGCGCAAATCCACGGGTTAGGGGGCGCAAATTACTTGCCTTGCCCCGGGTGCTGACAACCCACGCTACGCCACTGTATCCAGTTAAGTAACACTCAGAATATTCCCCCTGAAATTAATGATCCATAGGCCACATTCGCACCGTGTATTTAAAGCACTACAGTGACACTTTAAGCACTCGTGGCTTGCCCCAAAGAATTCTGGGAGCTGTAGTTTGTTAAGAATACTGAGAGTTGGTAGAAGACCTCCCACAGACCTAAAATTCCCAGATTTCCCCATGAAGAGGGACGACTGTAGAAATTGTAGCATTGGGAGGGGAATTGTGAGTCTCTCAGCACCCTTGATTCAACCACCTCATTCTCCTGCAGGAACACAACAGGCCTTTCTAGAAAATGCTCAAAATCTGGTAGCTAATTTCCAATTATTAAAATTAGAAGTTATTCCAGAACCCATTTGTTCAGGGCTGCAATATCAACTGCTACATCTGATCAGATGCTGAACAATATTTTACATCACCTAATAACACTCATAACGACACACTTTTCAACGTCTACATGCTGGCCACATGACCCGGAATAACCCGGAATAATATTGAAAACCAAGGCACCACTGTATGTATTTTTGAGGTTTGAGGAATACCAACAGAATACATGCTAACAAACTGAACAAAAGAACCCTCTCCTGTACAAAATAATAATGTGTTGTGTGCTTTGCAATACACTAGGTGGCACCATTTGCACAGCTTAAATGTTCACATCCAAAATGTTTGGATTTTGCACTTTAAAGCAAAAGCAAGGAATCTTTTATGATTCACATAATGATCAGGTTCATGGTGGCCTCTCATAATTGCACCTTGACTCTTTTTTTTTCCTCTGGACAACTGACGCAGCTCCATGAGATAAAATGATGTGCTTCTGGACTAAAATGAATGTCACAGGTGGATCCTAGCTCCTTAGGAAAAAGTTTAAAACTATAAGCTAAAAGTGACCAGATGGGTTTCATCATAAACAGCCTCAGAAAAAGCCTGCTCTAACAAAGGCATAGACCACTGAGGGTGCTTCCATATATTTAAAGCACATGGCTTCCCTTGTATAATTCTGGGTAGTGTTGTTTACTCCACACACAGAGCTACAATTCCCAGAACTTTTAATAAGCCACAGTTCTCAGGATTCTTGCGGGGGGGGGGGGTGATGTGCCTTAAGGTAAAGGTAAAGGACCCTTGACAGGTAAGTCCAGTTGCGAAAGACTCTGGGGTTGCAGCTCACATCTCGCTTTACCGGCTGAGGGAGATGGCGTTTGTCCGCAGACAGTTATTCCGGGTCATGTGGCCAGCATGACTAAGCCACTTCTGGCAAAACCAGAGCAGCACATGGAAATGCTGTTTACCTTCCCGCCACAGCAGTACCTATTTATCTACTTGCACTTTGACATACTTTCAAACTGCTAGGTTGGCAGGAGCTGGGACCGAGCAATGGGAGCTCACCCCATTGTGGGGATTCAAACCGCCGACCTTCTGCTAGGCAAGCCTTAGGGTCTGTGGTTTAGACCACAGTGTCACCCATGTCCCGTGATGTGCCTTAACTGTGCTTTAAATGTATACTGCTCTTGAGCCAACTGTAAGTCCCCCCCCACCAATATTCTATTATAATAATGACAACAACAATAATAATTACAGTTCTTACAGAATAGATACCCATGCTGTTATCGGTGTGATTATTTGTCACAACAATACAATCTTTTTGCTAAATTATTAACTTTATAATATAATATGAAGATTATGATTTTCCCCCTAGAGAAAGTTATTATTAACAGTGGTGTTGTCTACCTTTTTAAAAAAAAAAAGTGAACCATTTTCATAGTAATCCTTTATTCTCATTAACATTCACAAATGCACAGACAACCACAATCCCTCCCACTCATTCCTGCATTGTCATACCAACATAGATGGGCACAGCAACACACAAGTGAAGAAATAGCTTAAGAGGGAATATGCACCACTTCACACAATTCAACAGGGCATCTCTTCCTGTGTTTCTCTCTTGCCCCTAAATGCACACTACCAACGCAAGTGGTCTGGAAAGCGAGATGAGCGCCGCACCCCACAGCCACCTTTGACTGGACTTAACAGTCCAGGGGTCCTTTACTTCTACCTTCACCTTACTCCAAAGGAATTGCTTCCACAAGCTTCAGTCTGAAGAACTGGCACTTTTGCAAGTGACACATCATGTTCATTTTGAACTTGCGAGGATCCTTTAGTGTGGCAGTCCCTATTCTTGCCTGTTTAGATTAGGCAAATGGCTTCATTTTACTGCTTTTAATGCCTACTAAAAACTTTTTTTTTTTTAAGAAAAGTCTACTCAAACACATAATCCTTTGTTTTGAAAACGGTTGATTTTTTTTCTATATTTTGTTTATTTTTATAATGTGTACATGTTTTTAAAGTGTGATGATTTTATTGCCATTTTCTGATGAATTTTTAATGTTATTAAACAGCATCATCAATCTTCTAAAATATAGATAAATATTTTTTATGCTGCACAACCTTAAACATGTCTATTCAGAAGTAAGTTCCCCTAGGGGCATCTAGATAAGTGTGTATAGGAATGCTGTCTTAATGATTGTAGAGTAAAATTAAAAGAGTCATTATTTTACAGTTCTCTCAGGGTAGATGGAATGCCGCTTTACCTCTTTGCCTGTTACTGGGGATGAGAGAGTTTGAAATGGAAAGCTACCAGCAAAAGGTAAGATTCATGTGGAAAGAGCTATTAGTCAACTCTTTTGTCATAAGCTGCACAAGCAATATTGCTACAGCACTTTGCATAGTTCTCATACATTTCAGCTGGGGTTTGAGCTTCATTAACATGTGCCCCCGAAATTCCGGATACCACCAAACTGATGCCAAAGTTTTGGGCTAGTTTTGTGCCATTTTGCACTGTGAACTCCACGTTTTGTGCTGCCCTGCCACCCCTCAAACCAAGTAACTGGCAGGGCAAATCTGGATCACAACTTAATGCCAAAAAATCCAACCTTGCCCAATTGGCTCCAAACCAGTGCCAAAGTGGTGTGTTGGTTTTGTGCCATTTTGTGACGCAAACCCAGCTTTCTGTGCTGCCACCCAAACTGAGTAATTGACGCCTGGCCAAATGGCCTATCCAAATTTGCTTCCCCTTATGCCTTGCATGTTGATTGCAGCATCTGGGCTTGACGAGGCATGTGACCCTCACCTCCTCCCCGAGGTAGCGAGCCCCACCTGGGCTGCGGGTTCTTGCCTGCCTTAGCCTCCTAGAGTGTGCCTTCCAAATCTAGTAACTGAGTGTTTTCCAACCTTATCCACTCTTTTAACCAACATAAACATGCTGGTTCATAATATAAATGGAAATCTGGCCATGTGAAGCCCCCTCTCTCATTAGCATCTATTAATATTTTATATTTTATTGTGGGTTTTTTCCCTTGCCAGATAAACCTAGACATATCTTTCTGCCATTCTTTAAAGCAGCCTGTATTGTTAATTATTGGAGCTGTTTGAAATAAAAACAACATCTTAGGTAAAACATTCATATTTATGGCAAAAATCCTTCCCAACATGGACAATGTCATTTCCCTCCATATTTCCAAGTCCTTTTTAACTTCTTTCCATGCTTGAACATAATTATATTGGAATAGACTGAGGTTCTTAGTTGTCAGCCATAATCCCAAATACTTCCCCTTTTCCCCAGCTTCCATGTTTTGCCAAAGTTTCAGGTAGCAGAGGACCAGAAAGGAGATATCAGTGGGTGAGGGATCTAAAGCACAGCAGGAGTGTAACAAGGTGCCTGTTGTTGTTTTTTTTAAAAAAACACACATGTTAAATACTTTTTATATGTATGCATGTCAGTCTCTACATGAGTGTCCTTCAGCCTTGTCACATCCTTGTTCTCTAAGACTTTCTGCAAGATGTCAAGGTTCTGTGTTAAGATATCAACTGACTGCAGTGCTGGAGCATGGAAGAAGCATGGTCCTTGGTTGAGTTAAACATCAACTGAGAGGGAGAGTAAGTTGCCAGTCACTTCCATTCTCGGATGGCTTTGGTTCAGATTGCATAGAGGGTTCAGGAGCCTTGTTGAGTTGTGAAATCCCACAGAGCCACCATTAAAATCAATAGGACGACTGAAATAAATAGTTTGAGGAAGGCAGCCAAAAGTTTCCATATGACTCATGTTGCTAATTATAGCTAAAGATCAATGAAAGGACAGCCAGTGGCCTGTTAACAATATCTGTTGTGATTAACCACCACAGAGGAGTCTTGCCCCAGTAAAAGGCAAGGGGGGCAGAGGCAAAGGCATTGTCAAAACAAGTCTGTTAGTCCTCAGATATTTTGATTGCCTAAGCACAGTTTTACAACTAAAGTATTTGTAAAAGAACTGGATGTGCTTGTGGCAGAAACTGAGGGTACTTAGCTGAAGGGAAATGTTTAGTCATGTCAAATTTACTTTAGTTAAATTAAGTTGTAAAACCTCAACTATCCTTACATTATTTATATCTGTAACTTCGTAACTTCTCTAGGTGGTATACTAAAGCCAATAGGCTACAGGACTAAGCTCAGGGTTCTGGTTGCATAAAACCCTATACAACTTGGAACCAGGGTACTTGAAAGATCATATGATCCTTTACATATCCAACGGATCACTAAGCTCTGCAGGTGAGGGTGTCCTGCAGATGCCATCTTACCAGAAGGTCCATCCCACACAATGCAGGAATTGGGCCTGTAGTACTGTGGCATCTACCTTTTGGATTTTTTTTTCTTTTTTTTTTTTTTGTACAAATCAGGCCTTTGTCTTGTTCCATTCAAATTGTTCAAATGTCATTCGTTAAAATATTGAGCAACCTTCATTTGTGCTTCTCTTTTGTTACTTGCTCTATGTGTGTATTTGTCACCATCCGGTTTTTGGGCGGTCGAAGTCCCGGCTGAGGACGTCGGGACCCGGGGCAAGATGGTGGGGTGGGAGCAGGAATGGGAGTCAGGAAGCCAAAGGTCTGAGGGTCAGAGAGCCAGGAGTCAAGAAGCCAAGGGTCTGAGGATCAGAAAGCAAGGAGTCAAAAATCCTAAGGCAGGAAGTGTGTTGCTGTGGCAAAGAGCCAAAGGGAAATGCTGACCTTATATCCCTTCCCATCTCTTGCCACCAGGTGCTCTGAGTTACCAATCAGTCTCACCTGTGCGGCTGCGCCTTGCCTCTTCAGAACAAACAGGAAAGCCCCAGTCCTGCGAAGCCCTACCGGTCACAGGGCCTGGTTCCTGCACGCACTCCTGACAGTATTTTCTATAAGCATATTTACTTATCATGGTCAAGTACTTTACATAATGTTTCTGTTGTATGATGCTCCTGCAGTACTCATATTTATTTTGTATTATTTACTAAAGTATGCAACGTTTTACTTCGTACTGATTATTAGGAAAAGCATCTAGAGCAGGTTTGCCCTTGGACAAAGAAGCCAGTAACTTGTCTAAGATAAATTGATTGTCTAGACCACCTTGGATTCCCCACTGGCAGAGGTTTATGAAAGTTTCCCATATGCAAGTTTCTCATTACGTGTAGATTTGCCTCTCAAGCTGTCCTTTCCCATGAACACATGAAGTTGCTGAGCTAAGTTCTTAGTCCAGCTATTACAGTATTATCTGCTCTCTAGGGCTTGTATACAATATGTGGGCGGTGGGTGAAACAACATCATTTCATACAAGCAGACGATTGAAAATAACCGGGGGGGGGGAGTTATATTTGGCAATAGTGTCATGGAGGCATAATATAATGGGGACATTGAGTCAGACCTGTCATCTGCTGAGGCAGATATTTTCTCATGCTGTTATCAGATGGAGACATGGGGGAACAGTGAAAGGGAGACTTTTCACAAAACTGTGAAGAAGTGGAGGGAGCAAATGAATTTAACATGTGTAATGGAAAACTGATAAAATAGAAAGTTACTTCTGCTTACTTCCTGAAGGAGAAAGTGGGGAGGGAAGTAAGAAATACCATTTTTACCTAGTGGTTTTCAAAAGCAAACATCTAGGTTAACAATTTCATGAACTGGTGGCTCTTCATTCAAGGAAGGGGCTTTGTATTGCAAATCTGAAACCTACCTTGGTTAGAATGCTTATTTTAATTACAAATGCCTCCCTTGCTCATAAATAACAACTGGTTGTTAGTACTGCAAGAAGCTTAACTGGTAATTTTAAGCTTCACGTGTGAATACTGGGTTAACATTGGCCCTGTTCACATATCTCACTAACCATAGTTAAAAATCAACTTGGGTTTACTTAACTCTTCCACTCAGGAAACAAACCAGAGGAAGGATTAGCATTACATGCAAACCTGCACAGGTGCTTTCCCCCCAAAACCAAATCATGAGAGGTAAGTCAAGAACATGGTTTTGTTTGGAAACAAACAAACCATGAGTCCTAGTTTGCACATAACATGAAGCCAGCCTATGGTTTGTTCCCTCCTGAACTGGCAGGAGTAGTGGAGGTGTGAAGCGGGGGACTTTTGATATTAAAAACAAAACTATGCAACCGTTTTGATTTTTGCAGCTGAGTACCCTAGTAAAGTACAGGAAGGACCAGTCTAGATGTTTTAGGAGACACGGGGCTGCCACTTATTTGCACCCCTTGTAGTATCTAATTCAAACAATACATGATTTGTGCTGTGCAATTTCCTATCCCTGCCTCAACATCATTGGCTAGCAAGGAACATGGGTAAAGAAACACAGAGTGTGATAAAGAACACTGTAATGTTCAGAAGTTCACTTCATGTTTTTCTAGTAGTTCTGGCATATCAGAATCTGGAGCAGTGATGCTTAAGGAATTTGGTATTTGCAAAATCTTGTGTGGACAGTTCTGATCTGCACCTCCTGGACGTATAGGAATTTAGGCTATAATCCTAGACACACCTACTTGGGAATGAGTTCCACTGAACTTTGTGGAACTTATTTTTGGGTAGACATACACAGATTACACTAATAATAATAATAATAATAATAATAATAATAATAATAATAATTTTATTTTATTTATACCCGCCCTCCCCGGCCAGAGCCGGGCTCAGGGCAGCTAACACCAGTAAAATTACAATAAAAACATAATGGGGGGGCCAATTTAAGGCTGAAATGTTAGGCTGAAATCTCATACCCACTAACCTAAGAATAAGCTCCATTAAACGCAAAGGGACTCACTTCTGAGTAGAAGTGTATAGGATTAAACTATTAGGTTTTGGCAGCTTTTCACATTTCCCATATGTGCCAGTGCCATTCTTGATTTTTAAGAGATGTTCAAAATATGTTCAAAAATGCATATTTTAAGAGAAACCAAGTTTGTATTGAAACCATACAGTATTGAAATGCAAAGTTTCATGTGGATTCTTTTAAAATGCAGATTAACATAGAAATGGGATGGAATACACTTATGGGTGCACCCATACAAAGATGACATGAACCAGGAAAAGACTGATTTATCCACCCCTAACCTGGAGTAGTTCCAATCTGGGTTTCAGTCAGGTTCTCTCACTACAAGCTAAACTTGTTTAAGCCATAGTAGGTTCTACCTGGCCTTACTCTACATTCCAAGGCTTTGCCCTGAATGCTTGCTGCAGAGCTATTCCTGAGAACCTAAAGTCAGTCAGAGTGTGTAAAGAGAAATGGAGCAACAGCAGGCTCTGTGCTTCATATAATGTCTAGTTCACCCACAAGTGGCCCAGCAGACTTGCGCAAGGGAGCATGTTAGATAGCAATCCCCCACTGGCATTGCCACTGTCACTTCCTACTTTTGGCTTTTTATTGTCTTGTTTAACTCTGCTCAAAAGAACCTGCGCAAGTAACTATGGAGGGACTGTGTTGTTTCATATATAGCAGCATGTGCAACAATGGCACACTCAGCACAAGCTTAAGAACCTTGTTGCTTAGTGCACAAGTGTGAGCTGCACAAATCAGGCAGGTCGACCAGGTAATATGTTGCAAGTTGTTTTCACACTGCCTTTTATATATATCAACAAGGTCAAATTTCACCATCTTAAACAGACAATTTCTGGGGGCTGGTGAACCTCCTCCCAAAACATTTAGGGAGTTGGACATGCTACTGTTCTTAGCCCATCGGCAACCATACCGTCCATCAATGTCACTTCCCAGAATTGAAAAGACCATGCCTTGAGAAGTCATGTCCTGAGACCCATGTCTCTTCTCCAGACCTCTCCAGATTATTCTGCTTTTGGCGTAAACACAAATCAATAGGAGTCTTGAATTTTCTCTATGCAGCAAAAACTGTGGGAGATGGAGCCAATCAATGAGATAAGGTTCTCTTGCAGCAGCTATTGTCCTTTAGAAGCAAATGAAGATATGGAATGCTTGAGGGCTGGTGCCAAACTCTACCCCTTATTGCCTCTTGGCATTTGCAAGCATACAAAATACACATCCCCACCCCCATGTTTTGAAAAAGATAATGAACTGAATCACAAGCAGATAATACAATTCTGATTGAATAAATAAAAGGTGCATCGCATTCACAGAGACTCTTCATCTTTATTGCTTGATTTAGAGATATGCAAAATGTGTGTTCAGCGCAATGAAAATTTAGGCTAAAATGTCAAGGCTTGTGCTTTAATGTTTTTGTCAATTATATGGTAAACTTCTAAAGCTGAACTGTGGCATAAATTTTAAAGCTGAACTGAGCCCTCGCCATTTGAGGCTGATAACAAGACAACAATAACCAGATAACCAACTGCAGAGTATTTCAACAGCTTCCAGGTGCAGAGAAAAAAAGGAGGCCAGTACATCATGTTCCCAGAATTAACACAGAAGAGCGTAGCTGGAGGCCCACTTTGAACATACAGCTGAGTTTAAGAGCTCGCTTTAGGCACATGGTGGCAGTGGCGTAGCGTGGGGGGTGCAGGGGGGGCCGGCCGCACCGGGCGCAACATCTGGGGTTAGGGCAAATCCACGGGTTAGGGGGCGCAAATCCACAGGTTAGGGGGCGCAAATCCACGTGTTAGGGGGCGCAAATTACCTGCCTTGCCCCGGGTGCTGACAACCCACGCTACGCTGCTGCATGGTGGAACTCAGTGTCACACCATTACACATGTTCCATCTGTGCAAGCACATAAAATAGTACAATCCTCCTCTCTTTCGCCCATGCACTTTTCTGGGGGTTCTTTGGGGGATATGGGGGGAAGAGAGGGCTTCTGCTGACAGGGTTCATTAGGTGAATTATGCACATAATGTTAAAAAAAGAGCCCAGTTTAGACACAACGCTAACACCCTAGAGCAAGGGTGAAGAATCTCCACCCCCCAAACCTAATTAGGCCCGATTCAGGTCCCAGTTTGGTCCACAAGACAGTTTCACCGTAACATGCCCACCTGCCTGATATCACATGAGGGGCTGGTCATGCCATGGCTCCCAAGGAGAATTAAACTGAGCTCCCAACTGTTCCTTTGCAACTGGGGCTTGCTGTCAGTGCCAACTGATGCTGAAAGCATGGCTTCTTAATCCCAGCTTTGTCCATCTGCAGGGGCGGATTGGATTCAGATTGTGCTTTCAGACAGGCTTGTTTCTTCTGCAGACAGCTTGCCATGCCTGAAAATGGACTTCAAAGGGGCTTGTTATAATTGCTAGCCAGCTGATAATGATGTGAGGTGTTTGACAGGTGGGAGGCTCTGCCTACATATCAAAGTTGGCCCACAGGGATCAGTGAGATAAGAATGTAGCCCACCAGCTAGATCCAGTTCCCCACCCCTGACCTTGAGTCTGAGGCACACGGTCCTTTCCCTCTGCTCCTTCATGTGCAAAGCAAGGAGATAAAAAACTTCTACTTTTGGTTTTGAAGAAATCACTGTTTTCCATTACCTCAGAACTGGCAAAACTGCAGTTTGATGTAACTCTAGCTAGGTCATAGACACTAGGATAAGTATATGCTTCCAGTTTCCCCCCCTAACCACAGATAGAATAAACCACCGTTTCCCTAGATGTTAACAAGTAACGTTGGTTTGTCAAATCTGAAAGGGAAATCTGCAAAGGCTTGCCATGGCTTCTCCTTGCAATGTTCAACAATGGTGAGGGCCAACCTAAGGCCTCTGGCTTCCTAAGGAAACGGAACTATATGGTGTTCCTCTCCCATTCCATGTACAGAAGCTTACTAGGCTGACAAATGAATCTTACTTCCACACTGGCAAAGGGCATTCTCTGGAGACAGCAAGTTAGGTAAGGCATGCAGGAAAGGCAGGCCACATGGCATGGCCAGTTCTGTCATCCTGACATCTCACCACTGCTTCCTACCCCCAGCATTGCCACACGAGGCAGGAGTCTCACTCTTTCTAATGGAAGAGCATTATGATTTATCATTATGTCTGAAGCAGGCCAGAGTCTCCCTCCAGCAGTAGTTTAAAGAGAGAAAGAAAACCACACAACCCTCTACCCCCCACACCTTTCTCAAGCCTGTTCTAATTTGAAATAATACGATTCATGACCACTATCCACAAGAAGCTAATTATTCAAAAGCTGAAGCCTAATTTCACATAACTCCTACTGCCTTGGGATATCATTAGCAATAACTACACCAGAGAGCACTGCATACACTGCAGGATATGTGATGCAAATTCAACGCAAGGCCTACCGGGTTGGGGGGGGTGATCTTATCGTGCCTGCTGTCTAGCCCCTTTCTCCCTCATAGCACAGTGGCTTTTAGAGCCTGTGAGCTGGGAAATCTCATCTCAGGCATGAGCACAGTGGGTGGCCCTTGGGAATCCACACTATCTTTGACTTAAATGTGTTATCCATGGCATGCATTTAAAGCGCACTTATTCCACTTTAAAAGTGGAACTGTAGTTTGTTAAGGGTGCTGATCTAGGGGAGCTACCCTTCCATTCAAAAAACTGTGGTTCCCAGGATTCACTGCAGCTGTTAAAGTGGTATAAACTGGGATATGGCATGGATATGACCTCGGCCTCCACTCCTACCTGTGACATGGATGTGATCCCCTCTAGAACTATCTTATACGGCTGTTGAAGCCAGTGTGGTACAGTGGTTAGAGTGTCAGACTAGGAACAGGGAGATCAGAGTTCAGATCCCCACTCCGCCATGGGTACCCTTGGGCCAGTCACTGTCTCTCAACCTAACCTACCTCACAGGGTTGTTGAGAGGGAGAGCTAGTGTGGTGTAGTGGTTAAGAGCGGTAGTCTCGTAATCTGGTGAACCGGGTTCGCGTCTCCGCTCCTCCACATGCAGCTGCTGGATGACCTTGGGCTAGTCACACTTCTCTGAAGTCTCAGCCCCACTCACCGCACAGAGTGTTTGTTGTGGGGGAGGAAGGAAAGGAGAATGTTAGCCATTTTCAGACTCCTTCGGGTAGTGATAAAGTGGGATATCAAATCCAAAGTCTTCTTCTTCTACATGCTACTTTGAGCTCCTTGGAGAACATGGTGGGATATATATTAAATAAATAAATGCAAAATAACTAATAAATTAATAACTAGTTATTGTGTAATCAGAAACGAGTTCTTACATCCATCTCTAGCAATGGAGATTTCTTTTCAGTTCTGCAGCTGTTGTTAACATTAGAAACTCTTCTTTTTTTTAAAGTGTCTTACATCTTTCTTCTTTAGGGCTTTGTTCCTATGTCCACCACCTCTCCTGCCATCCCCATAAAGCATAATATCATGCTGGCCTTTACTGGTTATCTTTCCATTGTCTTTTATAAGCAAGGTGACGGGGAAACAAACATCAAAAGCATCATTCCAGAACACAGCCATTGAAACTGGGATTAAGGAGCGGCAGGGTGTGGCAACAGAGAAATTGTCATGCATGTCAGGAATGTGCAAAAATAAATGCTCTTGGTTTCTCTTGTTCAAAGGAGCCCAGAGGACATGTTTAGCAAAGGCTGTATGCACACTATACATTTAAAACACATTTCCCCCGCTCCTAAGAATCCCAGGAACTATAGTTTGTTAAGGTTGATGGGAATTGTAGCTTAGTGAGGGTTAAAGTAGGGGAAAGTGTTTTAAATGTGGCTTAATGTGTGATGTGTACATATACCTTGAGCAGTCAGACTTTCGGTTACAAAGAACTTACAAAGTTCCTCCTTGTCTCCAGGTGTGCTGTGCAATACCAGACATTATCCTGGCTCCTACTTGTGCACTGCAATCCTCCTGCTGATTTTATAACCTCAAATAGCTTCACCTACAGCACTAACCTCTTAATCTGTTTCTGCTTCTCCTCCTCCAGCTGTCAGCAGTATCATCACCAGGCCTGAGGAGGCCAAGATTATTATTCCGTCTGAAGCCTGTTTCACTTCTACCTGCATTGCAACACAAATCCTACGGTAGCCTCTGCTTATGAGAAGGAAGCATCTGCCTGGCAACTTCTCCTTCTATAGTTCTAGAGCCTCAGAATAGTCAGACAAAGGTGAGGTACATGTGAGTGTTCAGGTTATTTGTAGTACTTGCACCGCACTGTATGTGCATGTGTGCACGCACGCTTGCACTGAAGGAATGGGTTTCTAAAATCTGACTGCGCAGGGATGACACATCTGGGTCTTATCTTACCCCCTGACTACACTGATGCACAGACCTTGTCAGCCCCCCGGGAATGGCGCCAGGAGTACTCTTAGAGTTGGTGACCTTCTTACCCTTACAAGATAAGGAATATGATACCCAGATGTGTCATCCCTGGTCTCTCCACTTTGGAACTGACAAGGCCATTCATTAGGCGTCACAAACTGATAAAGGAGAGAGCTTTGTTTATACAGTTGTGTTCTTGTTACGCATTTGCTCAAGTGCTCATGTTAATGGGTTTTAGCTAATGCACCCTTGGAGAAGGAAAAATGAGGATATTGGGGCCAGTTTCAGACTGCCTGCGCAATCAGATTTTAGATTTTGGAAACCCATTCCTTCAGCACATGTGTGAATGCTGCAGGATTCAGATGTGCATAAAGATGTACACTTCCAAATACTTTCAAGCCTGGCCTGCACAAACAGGCCTTAGGTCATTTTCAGACAGCCTGTTCTTTTTGAGCATTCATCCTGATTTTGTTTGTAAGCAATGCCCACTGTTTATAGATCATACATTCCAATCTGTTCGACATGATCAGGAACATGATCAATGGTAAGAGGCCTAATCATAGAATCATAGAATCATAGAGTTTGAATAGACCACAAGGGCCATCGAGTCCAACCCCCTGCCAAGCAGGAAACACCATCAGAGCACTCCTGACATATGGTTGTCAAGCCTCTGCTTAAAGACCTCCAAAGAAGGAGACTCCACCACACTCCTTGGCAGCAAATTCCACTGTCGAACAGCTCTTACTGTCAGGAAGTTCTTCCTAATGTTTAGGTGGAATCTTCTTTCTTGTAGTTTGGATCCATTGCTCCGTGTTCGCTTCTTTGGAGCAGCAGAAAACAACCTTTCTCCCTCCTCTATATGACATCCTTTTATATATTTGAACATGGCTCTCATATCACCCCTTAACCTCCTATTCTCCAGGCTAAACATGCCCAGCTCCCTTAGCCGTTCCTCATAAGGCATCGTTTCCAGGCCTTTCACCATTTTGGTTGCCCTCCTCTGGACACGTTCCAGTTTGTCAGTGTCCTTCTTGAACTGTGGTGCCCAGAACTGAACACAGTACTCCAGGTGAGGTCTGACCAGAGCAGAATACAGTGGCACTATTACTTCCCTTGATCTAGATGCTATACTCCTATTGATGCAGGCCAGAATTGCATTGGCTTTTTTAGCTGCCGCGTCACACTGTTGGCTCATGTCAAGTTTGTGGTCAACCAAGACTCCTAGATCCTTTTCACATGTACTGCTCTCAAGCCAGGTGTCACCCATCTTGTATTTGTGCCTCTCATTTTTTTTGCCCAAGTGCAATACTTTACATTTCTCCCTGTTAAAGTTCATCTTGTTTGTTTTGGCCCAGTTCTCTAATCTGTCAAGGTCGTTTTGAAGTGTGATCCTGTCCTCTGGGGTGTTAGCCACCCCTCCCAGTTTGGTGTCATCTGCAAATTTGATCAGGATGCTCTTGAGTCCATCATCCAAGTCGTTGATAAAGATGTTGAATAAGACCGGGCCCAAGACAGAACCCTGTGGCACCCCACTAGTCACTCTTCTCCAGGATGAAGAGGAACCATTGATGAGCACCCTTTGGGTTCGGTCAGTCAGCCAGTTACAAATCCACTGAGTGGTAGCATAGTCAAGACTGCATTTTACCAGCTTCTTTACAAGAATATCATGGGGCACCTTGTCGAATGCCTTGCTGAAATCAAGGTAGGCTACATCCACTGCGTTCCCTTCATCTACCAGGCTTGTAATTCTGTCAAAAAACGAGATCAGCTTAGTCTGACATGACTTATTTTTCAGAAATCCATGCTGACTATTGGTGATCACAGCATTCCTTTCTAGGTGCTCACAGACTGTTTGCTTAATGATCTGCTCCAGAATCTTCCCTGGTATTGATCTCAGACTGACTGGGCGATAATTATTTGGGTCCTCTCTTTTCCCCTTTTTGAAAATAGGGACAACATTTGCCCTCCTCCAGTCTGCCGGGACTTCGCCTGTTCTCCAGGAATTCTCAAATATGACTGCCAGTGGTTCTGAGATCACATCTGCCAGTTCTTTTAATACTCTTGGATGCAGTTCATCTGGCCCTGGAGACTTGAATACATCTAAACTAGCCAAGTATTCTTGTACTATCTCCTTAGTTATTCTGGGCTGTGTTTCCTCTGCTGAATCATTTGCTCCAAATTCTTCAGGTCGGGCATTGTTTTCTTTATCGGAGAAGACTGAGGCAAAGAAGGCATTGAGGAGTTCAGCCCTTTCTGTGTCCCCTGTTTGCATTTCACCATCTTCTCCTCTGAGTGACCCCACTGTTTCTTTGTTCTTCCTTTTGCTACGGACATACCCATAAAAGCCTTTTTTGTTGCTTTTAACCTCTCTAGCAAGCCTGAGTTCATTCTGTGCTTTAGCTTTTCTGACTTTGTGTCTACATGTGCTGGCTATTTGTTTGAATTCCTCTTTGGTGGTTTCCCCCCTTTTCTATTTTTTGTACACATCCTTTTTAAATCTTAACTCAGTTAAAAGTTCTTTAGATAGTCACCCTGGCTTCTGTAGGCACCTTCCATGTTTCCGTCTCATTGGTATTGCCTGAAGTTGTGCTTTTACTATCTCCCTCTTAACAAACTCCCAGCCATCATGAACTCCCTTTCCTTTTAGTATTACTGTCCATGGGATCTCACCCAGCACTTCCCTAAGTTTTATGAAGTCGGCTTTCTTAAAGTCAAGAAATTGAGTCCTAGTATGCTTGGCTGCTCCTTTCCGCTGTATAGTAAACTTCAGAAGAGCATGATCACTCGTGCCTAATGATCCTTCCACTTCTACCCCACTAACCAGGTCATCAACATTGGTTAGGACCAGATCTAAAATGGCTGTTCCTCTTGTTGCTTCTCCCACTTTCTGGACAATGAAGTTGTCTGCAAGGCCAGTGAGGAATCTGTTTGACTTTATGCTCTTGGCTGAGTTTGACATCCAACAAATATCCGGGTAATTGAAGTCCCCCATTACTACTATCTCCCTTCCTTTTGCATGCTTGGCCATCTGTTCCAGGAAGGCATCATCTATGTCCTCCGTTTGGCTTGGGGATCTATAGTAAACTCCCACAATGAGGTCTCTGTTATTCTTCTCTCCCTTAATTTTGACCCAAATGCTCTCACTTTGGCTTTGAGGTTCTAAATCTTGGATCTCTTCACAGGTATACACATCCCTGACATATAACGCCACTCCTCCTCCTTTCTTGTCTGGTCTGTTTCTCTGAAATAGATTGTATCCCTCCATTATTACATTCCAATCGTGGGACTTATCCCACCAGGTTTCAGTGATGCCTATTATGTCATATTTAGTTTGCTGTACCAAGAGCTCAAGCTCATCTTGTTTATTTCCCATTCTTTGCGCATTAGTGTACAGACATTGAAGTCCATCAATCATTCCCCCGTGTCTCTTATTTAAGGATTTTTTCCTCCCACCACTAGGTCTGCGTGCTGTTTGCTCCATTTGGTCTATGACATTTGGATGATCATCTTCATCAATTGATAGACTCCTACCTTCAGGAGCACTGTCTCCCTCCCCCACATTAGTCAGTTTAAAGCCCTCCTGATGAGGTTTCTGAGATTTTTGGCAAAAATATTCCTCCCAACCGTTGTGAGGTGCAGCCCATCGCTTGCCAGAAGTCCATCTTCAAGAAACTGCAGTCCATGATCTAAGAATCCAAACCGTTCCTGTTTACACCATTTGCGAAGCCAGCTGTTCACTTCCACTATTTCCCCCTCTCTCCCTGGGCCACGTCGTTCAACTGGGAGGACAGATGAGATGACAATTTGTGCATTTAATTTCTTCAATTTCCTGCCCAGAGCCTCGTAGTCTCTTTTGATCTTCTGGGGGCTATTGCTTGCAGTGTCATTGGTTCCCACATGAACCAAGAGGAAGGGGTACCGGTATTTGTCAGTGGGTTTTATGATTCCTTGCAGTCATTCAGTTACATCTTGGATCTTAGCCCCGGGGTGACAGCACACCTCCCGAGACATCTTGTTAGGCCCACAGATCACTGCTTCTGTTCCCCTCAGTAGGGAATCCCCTATCACCACTACACGCCTCCTCTTAGGTTTGGTCGGGGTTCTTCCGTGAGCTGTCCGTTCCAAGGTCGCCTGCACATTCCCTGAGGACTGACTTTGCTGCTTGTCTTCATATACCTGATCGACTGTAATGAGGGAGAGATCCTCAAATGGAGTCTGTTCTTTGTCTTCCATGCTAGGGGAGAGGACTTCAAAGCGATTGTGTATTTCTAAACAATCAGAGCGAACCCTCGGCCTCCTACTTCTTTGAGTCACGTTTCTCCATATATCTGGCACCTGTGTTGGTGAACTAGCCTCCTTCTCAGGGGTGTCCCCTGTCTCCTCCTTGGTGGAGACGGTGTTCTCTGTTGCTTCCAAGAAGAGCTCCAGCTCTCTAATTCTTTGGAGCGTAGCTACACGTTCCTCCAGTTGCTGGACTTTGTCTTCTAAGAGGGCAATCAACATACAATTGCTGCAGGTAAAGCTGCCTGCAACCTTTGGCAAGATGGCAAACATTGCGCAGGAACCGCAGGCGACTGCAGCTGTTCCCTCACCCTCCATCTTGAAAACGTGTCGTTGGGGGTGGCTACAGTGGTCCTCCATCTTAAAAAGAGTGAAGACAGGACAAATAACCCCCCCCCCAAAAAAAACCTAGGTCTCCCCCAACAAACGTTTGAGACTAGCTCCCCTAAATCTAAAAGATGGATCAAACTGCGCGCACCGCCAGGCGCGCGCCGCTGCCCTGCAAGCTCTGATAAGCTCCTCCCACATCTAATCACCTGACTCAACAGAAACCCTGCCCCCTCTGACCTTTGCACAGGGAGAGCAGCTAATCAGCCACAAAGAAACACGCACACAAGAAAACCCTTTTGCTCCTCCTTCAGCTGCTGCCCTGCAAGCTCTGATAAGCTCCTCCCACAGCTAATCACCTGACTCAACAGAAACCCTGCCCCCTCTGACCTTTGCACATGGTGCAAGAAAATACTTAATAAACAGGTCACTCCTGGGAGATGCCTCTTTTCCCTAGAAATTAAGCTGGGGTATAAATAGCTTTCCTGCAAATGGGGATGAAGAATGTTCTTGTGTTCCATATCACCTTTTGTGCCCAACTAAGGAAACGGGGGTCTGGGCTTCTATGTTTTCTTGGTTTTGCCTGCCAGTGCCATACTGTATTTGTTGTTGCGCATTTCCTGCCTCTTTGCTATCTGTACTTTGCGTAGGTCAAAACACTTTCCTCCTTTAGATTTTTCATATGAAAAGGCATGCAGTGTTATGCCAGTGCTAAGGGGCTATGTCCTTACTCATTCCTCTTTTACTAGTTGCTGCATCATGTGCTTCCCAGGATATCAAGGTTGGTGTGTTGTGTTTGGGTGTTGCTATGGCAACACAGGCCTGTGGGACCAAGGAGTCCTCGTAGTGTTCTTGCTGTTTGCTTTCCCTGTGGAGACAGTGTTTGTGTTATTCTCTTGTAGGGTTTATTCTAATTCTATATTTTCTTCTCCAGTGAAATAGGCTCCCCCCTCCCCCACTCTGTGAATGACATAGCAGTATATTAGGCTGCATTCAGACATGGTATTTAAAGCATTAGCTTTAGGGATTCTTGTGGCAGTGCTTCTTGTTAAGTTGTGGGTGAACATATCAGACCACACAGCGATTCTTCAAACAGCTCTTCTTTATTCAGAGGCCACAACAGAACTGAACTGAAGAGCTCAGTCAGCCTGCTTATATAGAGCTCCAGAACAATGTAACTGTAGCAACTTTCTAAAACTATCCAATCACTGAACGTCACTTTCAATCCTTCATTTGCATAACTATCTACAGTATCCCCCTGCTGGCCCAGGGTGAGAACTTCAGTACATAACACTTCTGTCCAGATTTCTAATGTTCCTATCGCACTGTCCCATCCACTCAACAGTTGTTATTGGGGGGGGGGCAGGTGCCTGTGAGAAGCCTGCAAGCAGGACATGGGTGCAGCAGTGCTCTCCTCACTAGTAATTCTCAGCAACTGGTATTCAGAGACACACTGTCTCCAACGGTGGAGGTAGAATTGTGTAGATGTTTGGTGCGCTGCTCCAAATAAAAATAAAAATGGTGGCCATCCAATGAACAGTTTTAGAGACTCCCAAGCTCTCGGACAGTAGGATATTTTGTCTTTTTCCCTTTGAAACCCAGACCCCTCACAAGCCGTATTACAAATTTACAAATTCCCTTCAGTTGTAAAAGAGGGTTGCCATTCGGCATAAGCCCTTTTCAAGTGTGATTAAGATGTAATTGTGTTTGATGTGCAGGACTGTGTGTGATGGCCTTGCCCACTTTGTCTGTGGCCTTGCTGTTTTCAGCAGCATTGTCTCCACCATCGGGAAGCTTCTTGTGAACAGGCTTTCAAGCCCTCCTGAGATCTTGCTGTGGAATGCATTGATGTGAGGGATGGAGGTAGCCCTGAGAGTCGAGGCTTCAGAGGGCTCCTCTGCCACAAACCCCTTGGGCACAGAAAATTGGTCTTGTGTAGAGGTGCCAACTTGAGCAGAATATTGAGGGGGCCGATGACACATGCCATGACGTGCGCATGACGGCAGGAGGAGCCAGGGGGCGTGGCTTCAATAGCTGGTGGCTCCTCTTCTCTGGCGTTTGGCTGCCACCACCACCTCTCGCCTCCACCGGCTGGGGACTGCTTCCACCCTCCTTCTCCTCTGCAGCATGAGGAGGAGGAGCTGCCAGTCACTGTGAAGCTGTACTGACTGCATTTGGCCTCTTCCTCCAGCTGTTGCTGTCACTGGCCCAGAGCTGCTTCCCACCTCCTTCCCTCCTGCTCTCAGCCCCACTCTCAGCTTCCTCCACAACAGATTGTTCTCAACATTGGAGGGGAGCAAAGGCACCTGGGCCCCTTATACTTGGTGCCTATGGCAGGGGTCAGCAAACATTTTTAGCAGGGGGCCGGTCCACTGTCCCTCAGACCTTTGGGGGGGGGGCAGACTATATGGGGGAGGGGAATGAATGAATTCCTATGCCCCACAAATAACCTAGGGATGCATTTTAAATAAAAACACACATTCTACTCATGTAAAAACACGCTGATTCCTGGACAGTCCGCTGGCCGGATTTAGTAGGCGATTGGGCCGGATCAGGCCCCTGGGTCTTAGTTTGCCTACCCATGGCCTATGGTCTTGTGGTTATTTGGCCAAACGGAGGACTACTTCAGGTTGACGGCAAATGAGGTGGTAAACCTGTGCTTGAACTGCATCACTTTGCAATGCAAATGGGGACTCCCATGACAGAATTCCCCTCCCTCCGAAAAAGAAGAAAAGACAAATGGTTTTTGCTCATAGAATGCTGGCTCTCATGGTTAAAGGTCCTATCCTACTTCTATTCTTCCTTATGAGTATCCTGACAGGGGCACCCACACCTGCTGTGGTATAGTCCAGAGAGGTTACCCATAACTACTCATTGCTGCTTGTCAGAAGTAGGCTGTCAGAAGTAGGCTATCATACGTACATGCATGGGAATTACAGCTGCCATATGTACATTCTTGGGCTTTTTAAAGTATATTGAAATATACTTGGAGTCGAGTGTGGATTTCATGCTCTTTATTCAGCTCATGGTAGTGAGGAATGAAAGTTCCCCCGAAATATCTGCTTTATATACATTATTTACACAATGGGCCGCACATGATTGGCTAATTCAGGATTTCTCCTGTAGGCCAATCAGGTTGCGGATTCACTTCCACCTGGAGCTGGATTGGGTGGCTCCTGTGGACCAATCATACTGCTGCATTGTTCTAGGACCAATCAGACTGCTGTATTCTGAATCCTATTGTTCTAGGACCAATCAGACTGCTGAATTTTGGATCCTATTGTTCTAGGACCAATCAGACTGCTGCATTTTGGATCCTATTCAACTCAGTACATAACATATATTTAGTCACCATGAGACATTCTCTGTTTTGTGCAATAATATTATATAGAATGTGCTCTATTTCTGTTACTGAGAATCACATAACAGTGGTACCTCGGGTTAAGAACTTAATTCGTTCCAGAGGTCCGTTCTTAACCTGAAAATGTTCTTAACCTGAAGCACCACTTTAGCTAATGGGACCTCTCGCTGCCGCCGCGCCGCTGGAGCACGATTTCTGTTCTCATCCTGAAGCAAAGTTCTTAACCCGAGGTACTATTTCTGGGTTAGCGGAGTCTGTAACCTGAAGCGTCTGTAACCTGAAGTGTATGTAACCCAAGGTACCACTGTACTAACAATTTCCAGAGGGGTGTTGCTCTGCTATTGGTCTCAAGGTGACCAGCCTTTAAGAAAGGAGTTTCAAAGAAAGGCTCCAGCATAAAACTGCATTAAGAAGTTCAACTTTATTCATTTGTGTCTGAACAGAGGCAATGCTTTTCTTTGCAACTACAGGTGTTAATTTACAGTATTCAGTATTACAAAGTTGATTGTTTTATGTCTTATCACTGCTGTTGCAAGGTGTCACTGTGCTTATCTTGCATATATTCTAGCTCTGGTTGAATTGTCACTATCTGGAGTTTTCGTATTTTATGTACCTCTGGCCTGACTGCTTACAATCCCCTCCCCTTATCACCATGTGTACAAGTAAGAATTATACTTCATACTTCAGATGAAGTGAATTCTAGTATGTGGAAGTTTATGCCATAATAAATTTTGTTAGTCTGTATAGTGCCACAAGACTCCTAGTCAGCACCCTTAACTCATTCACACTGATCCTGAGAGAGTCTGATTATACTAACACTTTTGAAATATATGATATATTAT
Organism: Podarcis muralis; assembly: GCF_964188315.1. Taxonomy (NCBI): domain Eukaryota; kingdom Metazoa; phylum Chordata; class Lepidosauria; order Squamata; family Lacertidae; genus Podarcis; species Podarcis muralis. The sequence goes on along the minus strand of NC_135657.1, from coordinate 87,253,194 downwards.
CTTCAGTACTGTGACTCAAGTTCGCTTTAACATCTCACAGCTATACTTGACCTTCTTTTGATAATCTGTGTTCTGGTGCTGCGGAGTCCTGTATGGCTAGCATGTTTATTAGTAAAATCCTAGGAGATTTCCCAAGTTGCTGCAGAGACTTTGTGCCTTGTCATAATAATAATAATAACAGTACCGAATCGGTGGCACATCCCCTTCTGGCTTGTCCTCTTTATAAAGACTCAAGGAATGAGATTATCACCCCTCTTTTATTGTCCATTCCGGGTCGCCCAACCACTGCCACAGTGTCCTTTCTCTTGACAGATCAATAAGAATAGGTGACAGCAAAGGTTGCAAGGTTTTTAGCTGGGGCAATCAGAATAAGATCCACTATTTGACTACTGATTCAAAACCCTAAAATGTATTTTATATAATTCACTTTTTATTTCTATTCTTTGTATATTGTATAGTTGTTTTATTGCTATGGCCGATGGCTGATGCAAATACAGATGCATTCATAATAATAATAATGATAATAATAGTATTTATACACCGCCCAACTGGCTGGATTTCTCCAGCTTCGAACAAAATGTTAAAAATACATTAAATGTTAAAATACATTAACACATCAGTCATTAAAAACTTCCCTAAACAGATGCCTCTAGATGTCTTCTAAAAGTCAGATAGTTGTTTGTTTTCTTGACATCTGATGGGAGGGCGTTCCACAGGGCGGGCGCCACTACCGAGAAGGCCCTCTGCCTGGTTCCCTGTAACTTTGCTTCTTGCAGTGAGGGAACCACCAGAAGGCCCTCGGCGTTGGACCTCAGTGTTTGGGCTGAACAATGGGGGTGGAGACGCTCCTTCAGGTGTACTGGGCTGAGGCCCTTTAGGGCTTTAAAGGTCAGCACCAACACTATGAATTGTGCTCAGAAACGTATTGGGAGCCAATGTGGGTCTTTCAAGACCAGTGTTATGTGGTCTTGGCAGCCGCTCCCAGTCACCAATCTAGCTGCCGCATTCTGGATTAGCTGTAGTTTCCGGGTCACCTTCAAAGGTAGCCCCACGCAGTGCACATTGCAGTAGTCCAAGCGGGAGATAACCAGAGCATGCACCACTCTTGCGAGACAGTCGACAGGCAGGTAGGGTCTCAGCCTGCGTACCAGATGGAGCTGGTAGACAGCTGCCCTGGACACAGAATTGACCTGCGCCTCCATGGACAGCTGTGAGTCCAAAATGACTCCCAGGCTGCGCACCTGGTCCTTCAGGGGCACAGTTACCCCATTCAGGACCAGGGAATCCTTCACACCTGCCCACCCCCTATTCCCCCCAAAAAGTACTTCTGTCTTGTCAGGATTCAACCTCAATCTGTTATCCGCCATCCATCCTCCAACTGCCTCCAGACACTCACACAGGACCTTCACTGCCTTCACTGGTTCCAATTTGAAAGAGAGGTAGAGCTGGGTATCATCCGCATACTGATGGACACCCAGCCCAAACCCCCTGATTATCTCTCCCAGCGGCTTCATGTAGATGTTGAAAAGCATGGGGGAGAGGACAGAACCCTGAGGTACCCCACAAGTGAGAGCCCAGGGGTCCGAACACTCATCCCCCCATACCACTTTCTGGACACGGCCCAGGAGGAAGGAGTGGAACCACTGTATAACAGTGCCCCCAGCTCCCAGCTTCTCTAGACGGTCCAGAAGGATATCATGGTTGATGGTATCAAAGGCTGCTGAGAAATCCAGCAGAACTAGGAAACAGCTCTTACCTTTGTCCCTAGCCTGCCGGAGATCATTGACCAGTGTGACCAAGGCAGTTTCAGTCCCATGATGAGGGCTGAATCCCGACTGGAAGGGATCCAAATGGTCCGCATCCTCCAGGCGTGCTTGGAGTTGTTCAGCAACCACCCGCTCAATCACCCTGCCCAAGAATGGAAGATTTGAGACTGGGCGATAGTTGGCCATATTGGCTGGGTCTAAAGATGTTTTTTTAAGAAGCGGTTTAATAACTGCCTCTTTCAGCGGGTCTGGGAAGGCTCCCTCACAGAGCGAAGCATTCACCACCCCGCAGAGCCCATCGGCCAGCCCTTCCCAGCTTGCTTTTATTAGCCAGGATGGGCAAGGATCAAGGAGACAGGTGGTTGGTTTCACTCGTCCCAGCAGCCTGTACACATCCTCGGAGGTAACAGATTGGAATTGATTCCATGCAACTTGATTAGACAGGACTCTAGCACTCTCTCGCCTTGGCCCTGCTCTCATGGTGGAGTCTACCTCTTTCCGAATCTGAGCAACTTTATCTGCAAAAAACTTTGCAAAATCGTGGCAGGAGATCTTGGGGTCTTTACCAGGCCCCGATGACAAAGGTGGTTCTGTTAAATTGCGAACCACCTGAAAGAGTCTCCTGCTGCTATTTTCTGCAGATGCAATAGAGGCGGTGAAGAAAGTCCTCTTCGTTGTTGCTATCGCCACTTGGTAGGCTCGACGTTGAGCTCTAACCCGTGTCAGGGCCGATTCAAAATGAGTTTTCCGCCACTGGCGCTCTAGCCGTCTCAGCGACTGTTTCATTGCCCTCAGCTCCGGGGAGAACCACAGGGCTGTCCGGGCTTCATGCAATCGGAGAGGGCGCTTCGGAGCCAGACAGTCGATAGCCCTGGTTAACTCCGCATTCCAGCGGACCACCAGGGAATCAGCTGAAAGGCCATCAACATGGGATAAAACATCCCCTACCACTCTCTGGAAACCATTTGGATCCATTAAGTGGTGGGGGCGGACCATCCGAATTGGTCCCATCTCCCTGCAGAGGGGAAGGGTTGTGGAGAAGTCCAGTTGCACCAGGAAGTGATCTGACCATGGCACTTCTTTTGTTTCACTTTTACTTAATGTCAGATCAGCAACATCCATAGATGTGAACACCAGGTCTAAGGCATGTCCCCGGCAATGAGTTGGGCCAAACTTATTCAGGGACAGCCCCATGGAGGACATGCTTTCCACAAAGTCCCGAGCGGCCCCTTGTAAGGTCATGTCGGCATGGATGTTAAAATCGCCTAGGACAACCAAGCTAGGTGTCTCCAGGAGCACATCCACCACGACCTGAAGCAGCTCGGCCAGGGAATCCTTGGTGCAGCGGGGAGGTCGGTACACCAAAAGGAATCCTGTACTCTTCCTATTGCCCAGCTTCCAAAACATGCACTCAGAGAACTGGGTCTTCCCAATAGGACGCCCAGTGTAAACTAGTGACTTCCTAAAAATCACTGCACCCCCACCACCCCGCCGCCCATATAACCTGCATTGCTGTGCGTACGAGAAACCTGGTGGACAAGCAGCGGCAAGGACAGGCCCATCTGCTTCATCCAACCAAGTCTCTGTCAAACATGCGAGGTCAAGTCCTCTATCCACGATCAAGTCGTGGATGGCAGTGGTCTTATGAATCATTGACCTGGTATTACACAGCAGCACCTTCATCTCATGTGGGCCTCCCCTGTTGATTCCAGTATCCATCTGGTCAGGACCAGACCTGGAGGCAAGGATAGTCTTCAAATAACAACTAAACCTGCCTCCTCGGTAATGACATGGTCTGGTCTTAACATAACTCCTTCTACTACCCGTGATCACTGAGATTGGGTGTCTCAGTGCATCCCCCCCCCCCATTGGAACCTGCCTCAGCCATTCTGTTGGCTGGGGCTCACTCCCCAGCAGCCCTGACCCTCTCCCCTTAAGAACCAAATACAAACTATATGAAACAATAGATAAAGGTAAAAGGTAAAAGGTAAAGGACCCTGTGACAGTTAGGTCCAGTCAAAGGCAACTATGGGGTTGCGGCGCTCATCCCGCTTTCAGGCCAAGGGAGCCGGTGTTTGTCCACAGATAGCTTTCCGGGTCATGTGGCCAGCATGACTAAACTGCTTCTGGCACAACGGAACACCATGACAGAAACCAGATCGCACGGAAACGCCATTTCCCGCTACAGAGGAACCTATTTATCTACTTGCATTCGTGTGCTTTCAAACTGCTAGGTTAGCAGGAGCTGGGACAGGGCAACGGAAACTTACCCCCCAGCCCCAACTAAACATTAATCCCACCCCCAACACAGCAAAAACCAAACCATAAACCAAAATTTAAAACACCGCAAATTAAAACTAGTTAAAAACATTTTAAAGCATTCACTGAAGTAGGGCATGGTGAGCCTGCCCCCCACCCAGGTGTTACGGAAATTACGGGGGGGGCACATCTTTAAAGTTGTTAAATGTTAAAAGTATTATGCATAAATGTATCCTTTCGATTTGACAACTCAGGGAAGTTACCCAGCTGTAAAAATCATATAAAACCAACTCCTTTGCCAGTTTCCTTCATTCCACCGCCAATTTGCTTCATTGCTCAAGGACTTGGAAACCACTCGGTCAAGCAGGAGGTCACGTACTTATAGGTCTTGCCCAGGTGGCAGACTATGCAAACCAAAGTTCTATTGCCCCACTGTAGTAGGTGCTTAGAATGTACTTCCCAATACATATTCTGTATCAGTCTGTTGCCCTAACACATTCCTCCTATGTTAATCCTCCCCTTTTCTGATGAAGCAATGATGTAGCAATGATGTAGTGATGATGCTCAATGAACTGTATGCTGGGATAAGATAGAAACTTTAAAAAGTCCTTGTCACCCCCTCTTCGGGGTTCAAAATTCCTCTTTGAACCTGTTGCGCAATGAACTCTGGTCTACAGCTGTTTGCTCCGGTTGGTGACTGGACTCTTTCCTTTATTCCACAGCTCTGCCCGACGAGCTGGGTGACTGAGCAGCCTCGCACCTAGATTTTTCCGTAACATTCAGGCCAAATGGAAAGGGCCTTCCAGGGAGCGGCCTTCAGCACTCACAGCCGGTAGATGTCCCTCCAGTCCCCCAGGAATCACTGAAGTAGGGCAGGGCGAGCCTGGGTCCTTCCCCCATAGGCCAGATGGAAAGGGCCTTCAGCACTCACAGCCGGTAGGTGCCTCTGCAGTCCCCCAGGAGTCATTGAAGTAGGGCAGGGTGAGCCTGCCCAGCCCCCACAGCCAGATGGAAGGGCCTTCCAGGTAGCAGCCTTCAGCACTCTCAGCCAGTAGGTGTCCCTCCAGTCCCCCAGGAATCACTGAAGTAGGGCAGGGTGAGCCTGGGTCCTTCCCCCGTAGGCCAGGTGGAAAGGGCCTTCTAGGGAGCTGCCTTCAGCATGCACAGCCAGTAGGTACCTCTGCAGTCAGGCTGAAAATGCTTACTGCAAACAAGATGCCAAAGCTGTATGCAGAGAGCCTTTTATACCAGATTATTCCAGCACTGCATGTATCATCTACTATGAGATGGAATAAAGTTTGCTCATATGATAGATGAACAGAAGGTTTACAGCCTTTTCCGAGTTCTCACCGAAAGAGCTTTGAAAAGAAAAACGAGTGAAATGCAAAGGGAATTAACCTTCCCAATCTTCCTTCTGGTGATAAGAAGGAGCATCATATACCACTGGGTCCATATCAGGTGCAATAAAATCATCCTTTGAAATACAATGGTCTTGTTTATCAGCAGCATAGTGGGTGACATGATGGTTCTATGCAGTTGAGGACTACAGTGATAATGATGGTAAATCAACAAGGTAGGTCAGGTCTGAATCACTCCAACAAATCCAAGTGTGTCATACTGTATAGGAGGCAGAAAGGACAGTTTGTAACAAAGCCCGTCAAAAACAAGGATGTGCAAGTGGAACCCTCCCTCCTTCTCGTCTCTCCACATGCACCCTAAATCTGTTCTGGGGTTTTCGCCAACCTTCCAGTGCAGATTCTTGAGGTGCACAGGGAAAGGAGAGGGAGGGAAAATTCTGTTGTGCAAGCAGAAGTCCTTGTGTGACTGGGACTTCTCATTAGATGCAACCCAACAATTACAAACAAAAGATTAATGAATTTAAGAAGAGCCTTGCTGGATTAAAGCAAAGACCCTTCTGGTCCAGCGTCCCAGACCCTGCTATCCTCATCTGAAGCTCTTCTTTGTGTGCCCCCTCCACAAGATGTCTCTTGACATCTTGTTATACTTAACAGAAATACTTTCCATGGGATTTCCCCCACTTACAGTCCAAATAGCAACACATTGAAAAAAGTGCACCATTTTTAAATACGGTATATAAAACATATCCTAGTCTCACACTGTCACTGTCACTGTCATTTAAACAGAGAGAAATGGAACACTCTGCCAACTCCAAAGAGGGATATATTTGACTGAATATTGTATCCTAAGGAAATCTGGCATCCTGATAACGAACATATTATATGAAAACAGGTAATTACATGGGCACTGGAGTGATCCATGTGGTATGCAGCTTGCAAAAGTTGCTGTGCTTAGGTGATGTCAACACATTAAAATGTTTAAAGACAGTGGTCTTCAGTGGGGAAGCTGTAATGTTTGAATCAGGCCTCACTACGAATAACTATAAGGGGAAAGCTTTGTTTTCAACTTCTCCAGTCACTCCAAGCTCACTGTAACTGCCCTTACTGTTATACTTTGGGAACCATTGGTCTTGTACTTTTAAACAAAAAGAAACTTGTGAAATATGTGTTTACAGAACAGACGGCATAGTAACAATCTAGCCCTCAATTATCCTTTCCCCAAAACAGTCTTTATTGCTTCAGATCTGCCACAGCCAACTCTTTCATCGTTTAGACATTCTGCCCCTTTGACTGTTTCTAGTTAATTCATCGTCCATTTGACGTAACCGAAAAGCAGCTTTCTAAAAGCAGCCCCAAGCCTGGAATTGTAAAACACACACACACACACACACACAGAGAGAGAGAGAGAGAGAGAGAGAGAGAGAGAGAGAGAGAGAGGTATGGCTGCCTTTTTTTATTGCAGATGCTAGTCAAACCCTGTTTGGAAATAATCTTTCTGATATCCTTGACAATGATGATACTTGATGATACTTGAACTCTTAACTATAATTGAAAAAGAAAATGGGGGGGGGGAATGCATTGACATCCATGCATCTGTTGTTGTTGTTGTTGTTGTTATGTTGCACATATTTCCCTTTTTACAGACACATAAAGAGGTTAATCACCTACCTGAATCATGCCTCCGGACTGAATGTATTAAAATATGCAGAAAGAGTAGGCTCTATTATTCCTCAAGAAACTTAAAATGATACCCACATAGCCACACTTATAGTGAAATTCTATGCACGTTTACTCATTAAATGGGGGAGAAATTCAGTTTAGTTTGCTCTGAAAGCTGAATCAATCAAATTCACATTTTCTGAAACAATTATTTTTAGAAAAATGCATAATTAGGAAATGTGCATAGAAATGAATATATTACTGAAAAGAGCATACAAAAATGCATTGTTCAAAATTACACAGAAAAAAAATGTGTTTATTGGAAGAAATTCACACTAAAATGCTCAAGAACTTCCATGAGGATCCCCCCCCCCTGTTTTTAAAATTGCAAATTGCTGCAGAAACATGGAAAACTGAATTTAAGATTAGAAAAATGAAAACAATACCAGTATGCATCACATGCACATGACTAGTTATGGAACAATGTGCTCCACTGCTGGAGGCAGGAGTGGCTGATTGTTGATGTTGGGGAGATTTAATTTTGTAACAGGGAAGAGCAAGGATGAATGCAGTATCTCAGCCTCCCCCCCTGCTATGACTATCATATCCCACAAATTGGAGTGATAGCTTCTGAGGGGGGGGGGAGGATCCTGTTTCCTGTTCTCCATATGTAAGTACCCTATGACTGATTCCCCCCTCCCAAGCTCAATGATGTGGCCCCCATCTGCTACTTTGACACCACTTTAAACAATCCTGGAAACCATAGTTTTTTTAAAAAGGGGCTGAGAGTTGTTCAGAAAGCCCTATTCCCTTCCCTTCCAGCAGGAAACTGCAGAACATGAGCCCACTGGAAAAGCAGTATGTCTGACCCAAAACTTTTGCAGGTGCCAACAATATTGAAAGCATAACTGCCCTGAAACCATCACAATCACAAATAATCGTGAATGGACAATAAAAAGATGTTGGGAGGCCCCATAAGATAAGCTGCCTGAGGTGGCCACCTTACTCTGCTTCATGGTAGGGCCGGCCCTGAAGAAAGTTGTCCAAAAAGGCAGGAAGAAGAAATTACAGAGCCGAAGAAGCTAAGAGTAGGGCAGTATGTTTCCTAAGATATCCAGTGCCATGTTCAGTAGATGAAGGTAGGTTTTTTTTAAAAAAAGGATATATTCATGGTTCCCTAACTACAGCATTGCTTTTCTATCATTAGATGTGGAAGACAGAGAACTCTACTTCACATCACTCAGCTTCCTGTTCTGTTACCATGTACTTTACATAACACTTGCCTCAAACAGGTAGGAGTCCTTAAAGTAACCATAATGGCACTGGTGATTACAGAGATGTATGGTTGCTAATGATAGTTTATGCTCCCCTGGCTCTTACAGTGCATGGATTTAAACACTGTTTTCTTTAAGCAGCTGATTTAGGATGTTGTGCCAGTGCTACATGCTGGTTAAAATAAGCTTAGAATCAGATGGAGGCATTCCGTCCACACCCTTGTATCACCCATTCATCCTTGATGTAAGGTTTTTTGTTGTTGTTTTTTTAAATGTGACTGGTAAAGCTAGCTTCTTCTTCCAAAGTCAGTTCTGGACAATCAGGTCTTAACTCTCAAGGCTGACTTTCTACTGATTAGCAGGAGGCCAGATTAGGATCTGTTAACAGCCCTGTGCATTTCACAATAACTTCGTTTCATTTTCTCTTATTGTGTGTATCTAGGCTAACTTGTGCTCTTGACAAGGAGCTCTATGGGCACACACACCCTTTGGCAAGGACTTGTTTTGCCCCTGCCCCATTCCTTGCCCCCTTGGCAAGGAGAGGTATTGGTGCCTCTGAGGCCAGGAGAGACCATAGACCAGAAAGTCTGCTTTTCATTGACTGGGGAGGGGGCCCCACAGGGCTGCCATGACTGCCCACGCCAGAAACTGGATTTGTCTGCTGAGGTGACTAAAGGAACAGTGGCAGTGGAGGAGCAGCCTGGGGAGTGTGGAAACAGGCAGACTCCTGGCCACTCCAGGCCAGAGTGGAGAGGTAAAATTCCCCCTACCCAACCTTGGGCCTGCGCCCTTGGCAGGAACCAACCTCACCAACCCCTAAGTATGCCGCTGCTTGTATGCACACCACAGTATGACTGTTCAGTGGTGTAAGTCTTTTAAGAGTCCCACCATAGTGAAAAATAGGGACACGGGTGGCGCTGTGGGTTAAACCACAGAGCCTAGGATTTGCCGATCAGAAGGTCGGCGGTTCAAATCCCTGCAATGGGGTGAGCTCCCGTTGCTCGGTCCCAGCTCCTGCCCATCTAGCAGTTCGAAAGCACGTCAAAGTGCAAGTAGATAAATAGGTACTGCTCCGGCGGGAAGGTAAACGGTGTTTCCGTGTGCTGCTCTGGTTCGTCAGAAGTGGCTTAGTCATGCTGGCCACATGACCCGGAAGCTGTACGCCGGCTCCCTTGGCCAATAAAGCGAGATGAGCACTGCAACCCCAGAGACGGTCACGACTGGACCTAATGGTCAGGGGTCCCTTTACCTTTACTTATAGTGAAAAATCCATCTTATGCAAGGGAAGCGAAGGAGAAATGGTATAATCAGGCAAGCTTTCATCTTCTTTCTTTTTATTCAATGGTTCTATGTATGTGCCCTTTTCCATAGTGGGGTCCTTTCCTCCTGGATTCATCTGTCTCATTCTCTATGGCAACATTGTCACTTCCATTTAACGTCTTCCATGCCCTGTCCTTGCTGCCCTTTCAAGAACAGCACCTGGACATATTTCCCATCTATCCAAAGGATGAAAAAGCAAGAGAAACTGTAATTTACAGGAAAGGTTAGAGGCAAGAACTATCATGCTTAGACCTGAGTCAGGAAGCATCAATGGAACTGTGCTGGAACTCTTAAAGACCTTTGTTTTCTCCTTGTTAACTCCATCAAGCACCTATGCTCAATGTAGGTTAAAGGGTAGAGCACAAAATGAACCATTGTTCTTATTTAGGTCACCCCAGAAGTTACATGGAAGCTACCTTATCACTGCCCTTGCAATTCTGCAAATAAATGCTTTAAGCCTACTTGCCATGGTGATAAACTGCTTAGTTAAGAAAACTTAAAACCCAACATTTTACTGGTCTATTAACATTTGATATCCCAGGGTTGAAATGCACCTGCCAACAATTTAGAGCCCAAGTCTAAAAATGTTAGGTTTACTTCCAAATATAAATCCAAAAATATACATTACTAAAAGCATCACTAAATAGTAGCACTGTCAACCAATGAAAGATATCTTAGTTGCATATTGGAGTGGGTGGGTGGTGTTAGGGGAGGGGTAGTACCTCTGGTGGGGGACACATTGTGCGCCTTCTGGGGTAGTTTGTCCAGCTTTGGTCCCCACTCTGCACTCAGTTCTCATCTGTGGCTCCTAGAAGCTGTTGACACGAGGCAGCTGCCACACCCTGGGAAAGGCTTCAACTGGCTGACTACACCAGGTGAGGGTAGCCAATGGGTCTCAAACCCTTGGAAAGTTAGGGAATTCTTCCTGCATGCAAAGACAAGCTCTGGTGGACTGAGCAGATGAGACCAATAATGGGTCCAATGGTCAGGAAGGTGGTTTTTTCACATGCTGTAGAGAGAAGTGAGGAGCAGATGGGGCTTGTCAACCTAGTAAAGTAGCCCATCTAGGAGAACAATGATCCTAAACTTCCGCTGCCTTGGGGGATCTTTTCAGGAGAAGGAAAGGAGGAGTAAAGCCTACACAAATCCAGAGGGGAGTCCCTAAAACAGTTGGATGGTGCCTTGTATGTCTCCTTCTGGCAACTCCTGCAGTCAAGCTGGCGCCAAACATATTGCTCTGCTTTCCTTTGGACAGTATCAGCAAGGCCAAGAGGGGGCTCTTGTCATCTGGGCAGTCCAGGACTTCCATATACACCACCCAGGCTTACACCCCGGGGAGGTCACTTTGGTGTTGCTAACGCAGCAGTTGGACTTCATCCCAGAGATGTACTCCATGATCTTTCAAGACAGATGGATGCCGACAACAAGTTGTGTAGTCACCTTTAAACAAATTATTTTAAATTAAACCATTAATATTATCAAAATGACAGCGCAAGTGCCTTTTGGAATACTGAAATTGTTGTACTATTTAACAAAGGGTATCCTTAACTGCTGGGGGTGGGAGCCATATTTTAAATATTTTCTTTTTTATTCCCTATTACAAAGCATAATGAACCAAACCAGTCAAAAACAATAAACAAACACACCCTTTCAGCTTCCAAAAATTAATTAACTAAGATGGTGTACACACTATACCTTTAAAGCACATTCGAAGCAACTTATTTCCACTCAAAGAATTCTAGGCACTGTAGTCAACCCCACACAGAGTTACAACTCAAAGCAACTCTTAACAAACTACAATGCCCATAATTCTTTGAGGGGAGAAATATGCTTTAAATGTGCTTTAAATGCATAATTTGTACACAGTCACCAGACGCAAATTGTTAACCTAGCAATTAAAGACTGTAGACCTAATAAATGTTATCCCCATGGATTCAGAAATGGTAGTCTGTAAGGAAAAGGCAATAACAATACTCATGATGATGCCACAGGTCATTTCAGCTGAACTATATTTGCAGCACCTGCTCATTTTCCAAATGGCAAACTAATAACTACAGTCTCTGCAGGGCATTTCATATATTATGGTACCCACATGAAGGCTGTAGGGACATTGTTCCCCCATGGTGGTTCTCCATTCAGCACCTGCAACATCTGGTTGAAATCTGGTTTCCACATGCTATTACTAATTTACAGCACTGTACCAACAACATCTGCTCAAAGGCATGTCATATTGAATTCAGTGGGTTTACATCCGGATTATTAGGGTTAAGATTGCAGCCTTAGTCTGGAATTGCTAAACTTTATCCACTCCTTTTTTTTTTTTTTTAAAGTGAATCCCCTGAAGGAACAGGAACTACCTAAGTACTTAAGGGCGACAAGGAGCAACTCATCCGTATTTGTACATTTCTACTCCACTCATCAACCCCAAAGTGGTTGCCATAGTAACTGGCAATAGCTAAAAGGAAATGATTAAATAAGACAATGCATAAAACTCATGGATAATATTTAAAACAGCAGAGCATATATTAAACTGAATAAAACAAGACCAGAATTAAAATCAAGAAGCCCTCAAATTCACCTGGCATCACATGAATATTAAAGATGGTACTAGAAGAATCTTCCTGGGAGAGAGCATGCCAAGGATCAGTAATCCTGCAGTAATGTTGAACAGGAAGCAATTGGAGGCAGAAGGTGGAAGTTTCTAATTAAAATTGCAGAGGATTTTGTTTAAATATAACTTTTATTGAAATGAAGCATTATAGAAGCATCCTGGCCATGGGGATGGCTCTTTCAGGTTTTATTAATAGCTGTTTGGAACAATAATTTTAATTGTGGAAAATCATTGGTCATAAAATAAATTCTACCTGTGGGAAGTCCCTCTAAGGCAGCACCAGCATCACTTCCTTCTGCAAAACTATTATGTAGGCTGTCTATGTGAATCATGTGGAAATCTGTTTTTACAACTGATTTGACACCCCAAAAATCCCAGTTTATTTTTAAAGTGCCAGAAATCTTTTTGTTAAGGTATAAGACACACATGTGAGCCACTATGAAGAGGTGGGATTTTTTTATACAGCATCAATTCCACTGAATTAATAAATATCAGTTATGCCACTGCCTTTAATGAGAGAAGTAGATTGTGGGGAAAATATGGCAGGGAAAATAAGACAATGAGTTTTTAGGAACCTGTGTTAAGGAAAACTGAAAAGTGGGGGAGAATTTCTCACCGTGCTCTGTGTCTGAACTGAACCTTATTTAATTCAATATTTGACCTTTTAAATATAGCTGATCCTTCTCCCACCCAAAGTTTACAGTCCTTAGTTCAAACCCTGAAACTGTAAAGTTTGCAGAAACCCCTTTCTACTGAGTTTCATCTGAATTATAAAGAAAAAGCAGACCCACATCTCCCTGCTACTCTCATGTAAATAAATAGTATGAGCAATATGTTTGTAATCAGATTAGCCACTACGATTAGCTTGGGAGAATGCTACCTTCCCCTTTTGAAACTTTAAACATCCCATGGAAGGCACTTAGGCCAAATGATGCAGGGAGCTAATTCATCTTAATCCAGTGGATGCTCCAGTAAGGTAGGGAATTCTCCTTTTGTGACTCCCTGTTCACATAAAATATGTAGGAACACCTGAAATAAATGTTGAGTATGTAGCATTGTATTAACAACAACAACAACAACAACAACAACAACAACATTTCAATTTATATACCGCCCTTTATCAAAAGACCCCAGGGCAGTGTACAACAACATTAAAAACACATTACAGAACAATAATAAAAACATAATAAAACAGCACACTAACAGGCAGACAAATAATAAAATAGTTATTACAATCTTTTGCCCTACACTTTCACAGGCCATAGATTATTTAATAGCCATAGGCCAGGGTAAAGAGGAATATTTTTTCCTGGCGCCTAAAGACATGTAATGATGGCACCAGGAGAACCTTTCTGGGAGAGTATTCCACAGTTGGGAAGCCACCACAGAAAAGTCCTGTTCTCTTGTTGCCACCCTTCGAACCTCTCTAGGATGAGGGACATAGAGAAGGGCCTCAGATGGCAATACAGGAGATAAGGCTCATCTATCTTGGGTACTGAAATCCTCCTCAACACCATCAGAAATAGTTTTCAAAGCTTCACACTAAATGAGTGTCAGACCAGGGTCTGGAAGACCAGGGTGCAAATCTTCACTCAGTCATGAAACTCAGAGGGTGACTTTGGGCCAATCGCTCTCTCTCAACCTAACCCACCTCACAGGGCTGTCATGAGGAAAAATTGAGGGGAGAACTGTGTAAGTCACCTTGAGACTCTTGGAGGAAAGGTGGGATAGAAATGTACTAGAGAAAGAAAGTACAGTGGTACCTCGGGTTAAGTACTTAATTTGTTCCAGAGGTCCGTACTTAACCTGAAACTGTTCTTAACCTGAAGCACCACTTTAGCTAATGGGGCCTCCTGCTGCTGCCGCACCGCCAGAGCATGATTTCTGTTCTCATCCTGAAGCAAAGTTCTTAACCTGAAGCACTATTTCTGGGTTAGTGGAGTGTGTAACCTGAAGCGTATGTAACCTGAAGCGTATGTAACCCGAGGTACCACTGTAAATGAATGTTAACCAGGTACAGTTTTACAGGGCATTCTGCACCCATCCAATCACATTCACACTAACAGTGTGATGATCAAATGTAATTGAAGAACTTTGGGAACTCATTTGGCTTTAATAAAAACAAAAACAGAAAAAGATGATTTGGGGGCATGATAGGAAGATAGCACTGTTAATGAGAGAATAATTGTATTCTGAACCCATGAAAACACAAAGCCGTATTTGTGGCAAGTTCCACAAACAAGAGCATTGTTTACTACAGAGGGATTTCTGACCTATGCTTTATTTGAACTGGAGGTGGCTTGTTGTACCTTTTGTTTATATAAAAACAAACTCTGGCAGCTTCTGGTGGAAGGTGAACTTGCAAGGCTAGTGCAAGAGCCTCCACAAATTATATGCCTCGTGAGGGTTTTTAATGGGAGCATCAACACAGAGTACCACAAAGTTCATGCCTTGCTTCAGCTTGCTGACACTGATATGCTGTGTCTGAAATCCAGGTTTGTAATGCATGTTGTTCTCAAGGAAGAGCTTGTTTGTATGGATCTCCTGGTTGTTTTGAATATGATCTTGCCAACTACTTACTGCACCCAACATTATTCATGTATAATGGTATGGTAATTTTGAAAGTTTAACTAATCATTTAAGTTCTGTTATGCAGGAATGGATAGACAGTATAAAAACATTTTTTTAAACCCAAAACAACAAAACCTTCCAGGTATAACAAGCTTTTTAGAAGTAAGTACAAGAGTGCAATCCAATCCATGCCTACTCAGAAGTAAGTCCTTTGGGATTCGATGAGATTTACACCCAGGTAAGTGGCAATTTTGAATTAGGCTGAATTCTAATGTCATTTCCAAATATGTATCTTTTAAATGTTTTATAGGTTACAAACTACTTACAGTCTAATATTTAAGTGCGTTGTTGTGTAAAATGTTCTGTATCTATTTTCTCTTGAGAACTTTCTTCCCATTAGCTTCTGTAGGAGTAGGAAAGGTTTTTAAGATTTGTTTTATTGGAAAATCTCACTCTTTCATTTCCACGTTGTATATAATGTTGGAATTTCTAAATTCCTTATTAAGAACCTTAATATACAACCTGAACAGAATTAGTACACCTTCATCTTGAAGCAGTAGGATGAGCCTCTCTTATAGATTACAGTGGTACCTCGGGTTAAGTACTTAATTCGTTCCAGAGGTCCGTTCTTAACCTGAAACTGTTCTTAACCTGAAGCACCACTTTAGCTAATGGGGCCTCCCGCTGCTGCCGCGCCGCCGGAGCAAAATTTCTGTTCTCATCCTGAAGCAAAGTTCTTAACCCGAGGTACTATTTCTGGGTTAGCAGAGTCTGTAACCCGAAGCGTATGTAACCTGAAGCATATGTAACCTGAGGTACCACTGTATTAGTCTTTAGAGTTAAACCTGTTATACAACAGGAAATAAGGCATGAGTCAATGGGCATATCCTGGTCTTAAAAAGATAGCCAGGCCAGTTTTGCTTCAGACAAACTTTTCCCAACCTGTGCCCTCCAGGTGTTGTGCTGACTAGGTATGATGGTGTAGTCCAGAATATCTAGAGAGCACATGGTTTGGAAAGATGAATTAATGTAGCATAGGCCTCTTGATATATATCTGTTACTCATGATGGCACTATGCAATCTCCAAGCTCAGAAGCAGAATGAGCAGGTGAGGAGCACAGTGCTAGAGTAGATATATCAGAGGTGGATTCCAGCTCCCATCATCCTTGACCATTGATCATGTTGGTCGGAGCTGATGGGAGTTGTAGTCCAGCAACAACTGGATTGGCACAGGATCTTTGAGATTCTTCAGGGCTCTTTTCAATTTTGTCACAGGTCTACTCACCTACGTGGCAAAAAGTACCTCACTGTCAGCTCGTTCATTACTATTGCATGTGGCAATTAAGAAGATTGTGCCTTGTAAAGTCAAGGGAGGGAAATAAATGCAAGATCTCCCTGGGTTATTCCTTAAATTTTTCCTGCAGCGAAGGAAGGGGGAATGAGCATGCAAGCACACAGTAGGACACCCATTTCCAATCACATGAGCACAATGACTATGCTCTACCTCAGGCTTCCTCAACCTCGGCCCTCCAGACGTTTTTGGCCTACGACTCCTATGATCCCTAGCTACCAGAACCAGTGGTCGGGGATGATGGGAATTGTAGTCTCAAAACATCTGGAGGGCCGAGGTTGAGGAAGCCTGCTCTGCCTCCACTGTTGAAGGCAGCTGCTGTGGAGGGAATGCTGCTGCAGTCAGGTCCTGCATTCGAGCTTCCCAGGCATCTGTGAGAACAGGATGCTGGACTAGATGGGCCATTGGCCTCATCTAGCAGGCTCTTCTTATGTCTTTATGTTCTATTCCGTTTGCGTTCCCTTTAAATATATAGAAATGCACTACAAATTGCTAGGATCCTTTATTGACCTTTATTTTTATTGTTCTTATTCATTAACTGTAATGTTATGTAAAAAGATACAAAAACCAATAAATGGTATACATTTAAAAATTGCAGGAGTGGTTGTAACTGCAAAAGCCCTACACAGTTTAAAAAAGCAAGGGATTCTTTGTGTTTCTGTATAATGATTGTTTTATATGATATCTGATCCAAATTAAATCTAAAGATTCTGATCTTAAGAATGGAGATGGGCAAATGCTGGAGAGATTATGAAGTGTCACAAACGCTTATCAGCAGGAACAAGCAAATAATTGTTTTTCAAAACAGCTAGACAATCCACTGCAAATAATTATAGTTCAAAGGATACTTTTTGATAGATTATATCAGTGTGCCCTATTTCAACTCCCAGGTCAAATTTTATGGAATGTCTCTGCAGCAGTCATTATAGAGGGAGGGAAATCCAGCACTGTTGATTATCTGTAAGGATTTCTTATGTTTTCCATTAGAATAACCACTGATAAAATGCCTCTCTTATATCTAAAACTGAAAATGACACCATTGTTACTCTGTAGCCTTAGCTCCTTTCATCTCTAGATCCTAAAGGTGTGGTTTTTTGTCATTGGAGCCTGAAGCCATGTCTTTGCATTGCTAAGTAAAATGTGTAATCAAATTAACGAACTTTCCTTGCCAAAACCATTTTTTCCAGAACTACTACTTCTTTGACGATCACTCGTAGCCGAGTAAGATTGTCTTCCATAAACACGGTTTTAACAATGAGTCCATAAGTGACTGCGGAGGCCAATTATGGACCCACACCTCCTTCCACAGTGGGGACATTGGTTTCCGGCTGGGAGTTGATCACAGTGTGGATTTGCCAAGCGTGCCTTCCTCTTAGCACGTTTTTCCCTTGAGTTATGAGTTCAAGTGTCTTCAAAGTCTATAACATGTTTGGTAAAGGCTGTTCTCCAACTGGAGCGCCCACAGGCCAATGTTTCCCAGTTGTCGGTGTTTATACTACATTTTTAAAGATTTGCCTTGAAACAGTCTTTAAACCTCTTTTGTTGACCACCAGCATTACACTTTCCATTTTTAAGTTCGGAATAGAGTAGTTGCTGTGGAAGACGATAATCAGGCATCCGCACAACATGACCAGTCCAACAAAGTTGATGTTGAAGAATCATTGCTTGAACACTGGTGATCTTTGCTTCATCCGGTACACTGAACTGTTAACAATCAGGTGTTAACAAATACAATCCTTTGTGGGTTTTGTTGGGATTATCTATGAGCATGTCTGCTTATTCAATAATCATAATGATAATAGTAATGATAATAATAACAACAATAAAGTGATGCATAATAAAGTGATGCAATTCAAAGCATCTCATAATTTAATGAAAGCTGTCTATGTTCTGTACCATTAGTTTACCCAATCTATACCAGTCCTGAACCAAGCACAGGTAGGTGATTCAAGAGATTTTTTGTTTGAATGAGAACACAGTTCTGGCATGATGCTCTAGTCTACTTCACTTATAGATTTTTAAAATACCAAAAGCACTTCATATATAGTATATGTCCTTAATTATTACCTCTCTGTGGCAGAGAAGACTGGAATTAAATGTGATTGATTTCCCAAAGTTTTGTTGTTGGGGGAGAGGAAGGATCTGTGTGGGATGCAGTTTGATATACTCCCAGTTTGTGTGGAGAAAGGAGTTCACCCTTTGATGCATGCCAGTTCTTCAAGGCAGATCCCTAGCATATCAATGTAAAGCCAATGCAATTCTGGGCCTCATCAATAGGAGTATAGCATCTAGATCAAGGGAAGTAATAGTGCCACTGTATTCTGCTCTGGTCAGACCTCACCTGGAGTACTGTGTCCAGTTCTGGGCACCACAGTTCAAGAAGGACACTGACAAACTGGAACGTGTCCAGAGGAGGGCAACCAAAATGGTCAAAGGCCTGGAAATGATGCCTTATGAGGAACGGCTAAGGGAGCTGGGCATGTTTAGCCTGGAGAAGAGGAGGTTAAGGGGTGATATGATAGCCATGTTCAAATATATAAAAGGATGTCACATAGAGGAGGGAGAAAGGCTGTTTTCTGCTGCTCCAGAGAAGCGGACACGGAGCAATGGATCCAAACTACAAGAAAGAAGATTCCACCTAAACATTAGGAAGAACTTCCTGACAGTAAGAGCTGTTCGACAGTGGAATTTGCTGCCAAGGAGTGTGGTGGAGTCTCCTTCTTTGGAGGTCTTTAAGCAGAGGCTTGACAACCATATGTCAGGAGTGCTCTGATGGTGTTTCCTGCTTGGCAGGGGGTTGGACTCGATGGCCCTTGTGGTCTCTTCCAACTCTATGATTCTATGATTCTATGATTCTAATGTAGATCTTCCCAAACTGCTATTGTTGGTTAAGGATGGTAGTGTGTGTCCCCCTAAAGCAGGCATGGCCAAACTAGGCCCTCCAGATGTTTTGGGACTACAACTCCCATCATCCCTAGCTAACAGGACCAGTGGTCAGGGATGGTGGGAATTGTAGTCCCAAAACATCTGGAGGGCAAAGTTTGGCCATGCCTGCCCTAAAGCAATGCTCAAAGTAAGGTGGAATGATACTCCACTTTCTCAGATGAACTAAAAACCATCCCACTTCTTTTACATAGATAACTATGCCTCTCCTAATCTGAAACCAACCTATCCCACGTTTTCTCTTTACACTTTGAGCCCTGCAGCCACTTCCTGTTATGGATCAGAGCCAACACAAATATAAGACAGAAAATCAGGTCTTAGTAATCTTTTCTAATAGCAGTGTGCTCAGAAAATGTTGACTGATGCAACTTCAGGGTGAGAGTTAAGCAAATAAATACTTTTTAAAATGTCATATCTCAATATAGTGCTAATTTATATGAATAAAGCATTAAGAAGGGTGCAAATGACTGTATAGGCATAAGCAGATAAAACCTGCATATTGGATTTTAAACCAGGACATACCTGGTTTATAATCACAAAACTCAAAAGGGTTTGTCTTAATAGGTGCGGCTGATGCGCAAACAGGTAGGTCAATATGTTTCCTGTAAACAGCTACAGGTTCCACTGCACCTTCTTTTCTGTAATGCCAAACACGTTTTCCTACAGTCAGATTCTATCTGTAATATGGATGCCTGCCTGGAGGTTGTAAAAGGATCTCAGAGGCAACCCAACAAACACATTTCTAAAGATGATTTGAGGTGCTTTCTTAGCTGAAGATGTTGAAATGCAAAATGATTTTGGTCTCATGTTCACAGAACTGCAGTTATTCTGGCCTGATATCAATAGAAGTGTATTTTATAAGAAATTCTCTGGCACTGAATAGCATCATGGGGGTGATGCTGTGGGTGGATTTGGAAAACTCTTTCATCTTTTAAATGTGAACAAAATTTCTCTAGCTTGTGGAAGCACTTTTGTACCCACCCCCACCCCCCGTTCCCCAAATTAACAATGTGCAGTTTATCCATCAGTTTTGTTTATTTAAGTATTTTTAATGCACCTTTCAGTTCTGTGGCAAAATCCCTTTCAAAGTCTATTCATCGTCTACATTTTGTTGATCGTTTTGGAAACGAAAGGTTATCCTCTCTTGAATCCTAAACTGAGTATCAGATTTTCTACGGCAACCATTTCTCTCCCTCCTAGTTTTATTCTTATGGGAACTTCAGGAATAACCACCATTGTTTGCAATCAATATGCATTTAACACAGAGTAAAGTAAGGAATGAAAGGCAGGGAGTGATGGGATGATTGTTGCATTGGCAAAGGTCACTGTGGAGCAGGTGTGGGGACCCTTTGCCACTAGGCATACTTTCTGGGGTTGATGGGAATTGTTGTGCAGTAGTATCTGAAGAGCCAAAGGTTCCCAGTACCTGCTCTATAGCAATAGTTCTCAACCTTTTCAGACCAAGGACCCACTTGTAGTCCAGACATGCATCTAAGAATCCATTTTTCAGTTTTACACTATATATTTGTAAGTAAGAGACCCACACCTTAGGTCCGGCCACCTAAATCCACAAGTGGATGCAGATCCACAAGATGAAGACCAATGCTCTTGAGCATAGCTGTCAACTTTCAGATCTGAAAATAATATCAGCAGCCTCGAAAATAAGGGATCAGCAGCCTCACCTGTCCCGGGGACAGTCTACGGGATATCTAACAATCCGGGATAGCAGCGGGAAACGGCGCATGAATAAGGGAATTTCCCACCAAAAAAAGGGAAGGTTGACAGCTATGCACTGGAGTCTAGTTGTTTCAGTCTCGAAAAAATAAGTAGTTAACCTGCATCTATAAACTGTTTTAGCTGTCCTATTGTATAGTGCTAGAGTTACTGCTAGGATCACTTCCTTCCAATTAAAAGAAATATAAATTCCATAGAGGAAGCTAAATTAACTGTGTAAAAGTTCACCAGGAGTTAGTTTTGGTCTCCATTTCAATGCCATTGAGCAATTTTGGCACAAGGGAAGTCATAGTAAGAATGTATTGTTGACCTGGAACAAGGGTGGAATTTGGTCTTTCAAATTTCAGCAGCGACCTGTGTGAGGCCCAAATTCAGCACATGCCCCTCCTGCCTTTCCTTCTTTTCTGCTCAGTCCACTGTCATAGTTGCAGTGCCCTGCAGCACCCCCTAGATTTGGCACCCAGTGCAACCCAAAGTTTCCTGTGAAGAGGGTGTGAGCCCCATGCATCTCCCATTTTAGAATTTCAGCAATACTTCCAGACATGGGCATAGCCAGGATTTTTGTTAGGGGGAGCATAATCGATGTGATTGGTCAGTTAGCAGCTGCCCCTCTGCCCCCCCCCCCAGCCTATGCTCATGCTTCCAGAAATATACTGCAGTTGAAACAAAGTTGCTACAAAGCAGTCCAGGTTGTGGATAGACCTGAAATGTTTTCCCCCTCAGGCTGCAATCCTTATAGCTCTGGGTTTGTGCATGTTAAGTTTCATGGATCTCAACAGGACTTGCTCCGAAGTGCGTTTGAGCTGCAACTCTTCTTGTACAAACCACATAGCAAGCAGCTGTTTAAGGTCACCGCTGTCAACATGGCAGTGTAAATTTACATTGCTTCAATTCAACAAAAACTTTGCAAAGTCTCGTGGGACTTTTTTTACCTCTTGACACAAGCACACAAAACCACCTTCTCAGAAGAGGACCACAATGAATCTGTTATGGTGCCACAAAACATATTTCAGGGATGACCCCAACAAATGCCTTCCTACAGACCCAGACGTCGACCCGCTGCTGCTTTCACCGTTCCCGACCACGGGCTCTGCTGCCGTGGAGCGGCGACTGACGGCAGCCGTCACCCCTAACATCTTTATGTGCGACTCAGGGATTTGCCCCCGCGGAAGGCAGTTCATGAAATGGAAACTTCTCAACCTGCAGGGAGTTTATGCCGCAGCAATACACCACACCTGTTAAACTGGCGAGGGTCTGCAACATTATTTCTGAGCAGGTGGGGCGTGTGTGTGTGCGCGCGCTCGCTCGCTCGCTCTACTGCAACGCTGAGGTGGTTTCTCTTCTCAAAGGGACTCAATACAGTCAGAAGCACCCGCCTCTCAAGGCAGCCGCTTATCCGAAGAATTCCGGCTCTGGCCTTTCAAAGGCAAACAGCGCAAGGGAGGCTCGCAGCGAGGACACCAATCAGGGCCGGCGCTTGCCTCGCTCCGCCCTTCTGCAGGCGCCACCTCCCCGCCCGCGGCCACCGCTTGCTTGCTCGCAGGCCGACTTTCTACCAAACCGGTTCTCACCGGCTCCCTCCGCCTTTAGCCTCTTCCTTTTCCCCGCCCTTTCCTCCCTCCTCCTCTTCTAAATCCCCGCCCACCGCCACACGCCTGACCGTGGCCGCGCGCGCGCCCTTCCGACGCCTCCGATTGGCCGGGCGCCGCCGCTCGCGGGAGGCGTTTGTGACGCGGCAAAGCTTCCGAGCTCCCCCCCCCCGCCCTGCTTTTCGTAAAGGCAACGGGTTAGGGGGTTGGAGAGGAACGGGGCGGGGCGTCGCATGACACGCGCGCGCCGGAGAGCGGGGCGGCGCTTAAAGACAGCCACGCCCACTCCAGCCTCTCCGCTTTTCCGCTTGCCTTGCGCAGAAGAGCGCGCGAGCAGAGGCCCCGCCGCAGCTCCTCCCCGAGCCCCTCCCACGCCCTGCCGCTTTTCCTTTCTGCCGTCAGAGCCGCGTTAGCAACACCGCCGCCGCCGCTACCAGAAGCAGCAGCAGCAGCAGCGAGAGCAAGAGCAAGAGGAGCTCCTCCTCCTCCTCGTGTCCGCGCGCGCGCCCCCCCTCTTCGGTCTCTCCCCCCCCTTCTCTCTCTCTCTCTTTCTCTCCCCCTCCGGCTCCTCCTCCGCCCTGCATGGTCCATCGCCGCCGCCCTGCTCCGGCACCACCACCACCGCGGCCGCCTCCGCTTCCCTCAGGCTCAGCTCCTCCTGCCCTCGGCGGTGGCGCCCTCAGCACCCAGGCTGTATGATCAGGCTACAGTCTTCAATGAGTAACCATATTCCTGTGAGTAACGGGCGACCCTCTCGCCGCCTCTAATCACCGTTTTTTCCCTCCCCCCCCCCCAATCTCTCTTTCTCTCCCTCCATGTTCGTTTCTTTGTTCCTTGGGCCCCGACGGCGTTTCCAGCAGGCGGGCGGGCATGTCGTGGAAGCGCCCCCCCCCCTTTCCAGCTGAGGCGCCGTCCTCTCAGGCGAGGCGGCGGCGGCACACAAAGCCTCCATTCTCTTCTAGAAAAGGGAGGAGGACGCCGCTCCCTCAACCTGTTCTTCTTTCTCTGGGCTCCTTTCCCCACGTCGCTGTGAAAGCGGCGGCAGATGGCCGCGTCCTGACTCGACTGGGCCATGGAGGGGAGGCATAGAGTGAGAAAAGGGGGCTTCGACTCCCTTTCCGAAGGAGGCGTCTGGGCGGGAGGCGGCGGTGTCGCCACTGTCTGGAAGGGGTGGGGTGGGGGGAGAAGTAGGAGCCACGCGGATGGAGGGAGCGAAGCAGCAGCAGCAGCAACAAGCATCTCGATGTTTGCGGTCGGCACGGAGGGGGGAGGGCGTCGGTTAGCCTGCAAGCCCCACCGCCATGCTGCATGGGGTGGGGGTTTACATGCCCCTGCCGCGCGCGCCACGTGCCCCCCCCGCTTCCTTTCAATCCGTGCCCGGCCCATCGGGGGTTGTCTCTGCGGCGTGTCTCTCGACCTTTAAACCCCGTCGCGACGACGTGTCGTTTGCCCGATGCCCCCCCCTTTTTACGCCGGGTGGCGGCGCGCTGCTTTTGGGGGGGGGCACCGGCCCGCGTGTATCCCCTGAAAGCCCCCACCAGTTGGGAGGCGAAGGATGGAACCAAGGGAACAGAGCAAGGATTGCCGGTGGCGGGTGGGGGGAGAAACACGAACACACACACACGTACGTTGGTGAAATCGTGCGTGTTTAAAATAGGGGAACAAGTGTATTCGATCGCAAACGCCAGCCTCAACAATTCGGATTCCGCCTCCGCTTGTCTTAAAGCGGGTTCAGATGGGACGCCGCGTGCAGAAAGATTTGGGACAGTTCTTATTGAGTACAGTAGTCATTAGTCGCCTCTTCCCATACTCTGGATGACTGCAGCTCCGTTAGAAAAGGCCAATCCGCCCTTGGTGCCTACCTCTGCCCAAGAGATGCACCCGATCCTAGGCAGCGCGAATGAAGCACGCCAGATTCCCCCCCCCCCCGAATTGTATCAATGGGCTTCGCTGTGAGTCGTGACTCCGGGAAAGGAAGCGGGGGCGTTTCTCTCCGCCCCTTGCTGCGTGGCTCGGTTCGTTGAGGTGAGGAAAGGAAACAAGTCGAGACATGTCCCGGCCGCTACCTGGCCACGGCGGGGCTATTGCGCTTCCGAGTGTGACTCACCACTGGGGGGGGGGGTGAAGGGAGAGTGGAGAGGACATCTGGCGGGGCTGGGTCAGCTTTCCCGTCTCACTGCTGTCTGCATGCAGATGACGAGCACGCTGCTTCCCGCTCACGCTGCAGTCACACGCCGGAAGAAGGTGGAACCGCAAAAAGGACGCGATCGGGGCAAAAAGATTTTTTTGCCAGGTTTCCTGCGCAGTCAGTTGCTAGGGTGGGAAGAGAGCGACAGTCTGGAACACGACCTCGTGTCTGCTTTGCTAGGGAGACCCTGTCACTTGGGCTGAGGAAGCATGTACTTGTGTGTCATGTGAGAAGCATATTAAGTGTCAAAAAAGGTGATGTGGTTTATAGGTTTTGAGTTAACAAGGCAGTCAATCTTGCGGCTGAGTCACAGGATTGTATTTACTGTAATTTGGAACATCCTGGTAAGTTTGTTTATATGAGGCCATGATGTGCTGTAAGTCTAAGAGGACTTCAACACCCCCCCCCCAAATTATGAAGGTATCTCCCCCAAAAAAAAATCAAGTTATTTTCTAAACACTTGGGGAATGGTTGGTTTGCATATTTTTCAAAGTAATTTCTAAAGTCAATAACCAATAAATTTTTGAATTACTGTAGTTAAGATGTCCACATTCCTCGATTGTTTTTGAGACTCCATACAAATGTTTTGGCTACTTAAGAAAAATTGTAAAAGCTATAATTGGCTAAAGGCAGTGATAATGATCTTTTTTCATGGAACAGGGTGTACCATAATCAATCCAGATTCATTTTGTAAGCAGAAATTAGAACCTAATCAAAATCAGTGGGGATTTGTAAAGACACATTGAACAGTTCTTAAATCTAACATATCCTTTGAGTCTGGAGGAGTTTCTACTGCTGGCTGTCTTTTGCTGTAGCCTGAATTTTTAACTGGAGGAGGCAATTATTCATGTATCATGAAATGGCTACCATGCCTGCTCACTGATTCAGGCACCTGCCCCATCCCAATTCCAGAGCTTCCACCTCCTCAGAAGTTCCTTCTGTTATTCCTCCTTCTTGTCATTTGTCACTTTTCCCATTCAATCTGCTTCTTGCACCTTCCCACACACTTCTAATCAAGCTATTTTTCTGCAGTTCTCAGGGCTAGCATTTTCATCTTGGTTTCTTCCTATGGTTCTAGGCAGTTTCCAATGGCTTTCCAGCCATGTCATGCTCTACAGCTCACTTGCTTGTCCTGATGCTTTGAGTGTGGTTGCTAGTGTAGGATGTGGGGAGGAAACAGGAAGAACCTAAAGTGGCTGAGTTCAATAAATGCATATGCTATTTAGTTTGAAAGACTTTAGGACTCTTCGCAACATGGCAGAAGCTTTTTTACCTTCAAAAATCTGCACGAAGCCCAAGGCTGTTGTCATTTGTCTAAATAAAATAGCAACTTTAGTTTCAGTAGGACTTGGAGCAGACTTGTTTGTAACAGTTTCCCTGTCGCAATAAAACTTGGAACATGTAGTTCAGGTAGGCAAATACCATGCAGAGTAGGAACATATGAAATTACTAATTAAGCCACAATATATTCCTCTGTTTCAGTGACAACTGTTTGTGGTGGTCAGTTTGCTTGTCAGAGACAACCACTATTAATTTACAACTGGGCTGAAACTATAATAAATAGTTCTGATAGTGCAATAACTTTTGATACACAGTGGAGCTTACCTGTGTGACCCTTAGTTCTGACAGTTCCCCAGTCATCCAGAGCAGATTAATTTGTCTTGAAAAGAGAGCATCTTGTGCAAAGAGGAATGAACTAGTACTAAGTTTAAAACGTGTTGACTATAATAAGTGAACTCTCAGATTACAGGATAAATAGATAAATTTTGCTATGGTCAAATTTCTATTTTAGTTTCATAGCCTTCAATTTCTTCTCTCCTTTGTCTTCTGTTGCTACAGTGTTCTTTTAAAAGTTGTTCTGTTATGTTTATGTGCTGCCCTTTTATCTTAACTGTACATTTAAGAAGTTCTTATATTTAAAAGTACTGGGTTGTCTCCAGGGCTATCTTTCCATTAACAGAAGGTTCTGGTGATTTAAATGATTTAACCCTTGCTCTTCTGCATCACTCCTCACCACCTAAAGCCACACACACACTCACCACCTCTGGAGTAGATTGGGACAGGAACTCCAGAGGAAAGAGGAGGAACATCAGCAAGAAGCACCACTTTCACCATTGCATTTAAGGGGCAGGAATTTATGCTGAATCAAAGCCACCAGTGAACAGAAGGACTGTATTGGCTACAATGAGGTTCCTTCTGTGGAGGTTCTCATACTGTTCCAGAGGATCCTCCTACTCTCGAGAGCATATTTGGGGAGTAGGCAAAAAATGCATTGCTCCCACACTTCAGTGTGCAGAACTCTTCCCTGGGGGTCTCTGGATCCCACCATTATCGTTAATTGTTATGTTCAGTATTATATGAACTGGCTGTTTTATATTGCTTACAGTGTGCAATCATAACATTGCCCAGTGAGCCATTGTAATGAGCAATAAATAAAATCGTGAACAAGAGGCATACACATAGAAGACAGGCATGGATGCCATTTAAAAACAGCATCTTGGGACCATTCCTTCCTAAATCTGAGAATGGGGGGATGCTTCCTGCAGTTTTTCTGAACACTATTTTAAATCTGTCTGATTAGGAATCTCCTTTCTTGTTCATTAAGTCTTTAATCAAACTGGTGATCCTAAACATTGCAGGCCAGTGAGCATTTCAGGATGGGAGAGAATGTCAGTTCTAAGATCATTTCTCAACAAACGCAACAACTTTTGGTGTTTCACAATTGCTGTGATTCCAAGGAGTGTATATGTCTTATCTGAGTCAGTTTGTTCCTTGGAAAAAATAAGTAAGTAGCAAGATGTTCAAATTAAAACACAGAAGCAGACTGTACTAGTTCTAGATCCACACCCCATATCAGAACATAAAGTTTTCAAGCACACAGTACGTTAAAGTGTATAAATTTTGCTCTGTGAGTTGAGAATTGCCTGCAGATGGCATTACCAGAGAAGACAAAATTTGATCTCTTGGATTAACTGATCAATATGAGTATCTTAATTGGAATGATTCCTTCTTTCTGTGTCTCTGTATAGTCAAAAGCCAAGAATGTGGTTTGGATGGTGTTAGATGATGGGCAGCTCATGTGCAGATTATTTACTCTTCTGTTGTAGAAATATCTCAGGCTTGACAGTATTTTTAAAAATGTAGTGTCTTTTTTTCTACGTACAATGCACAGTGTTTGAGAAGTTTCATGATATATGGAAACTTACCATTCTTGAGTTTCATCAAAATAAAGTTGGCATACTGATGAGAATTCAATGCTTCTCTTGGGTTTGTTACTATAACCATGACAACTCAGCTGCCTTGGCCTGAGAAAGAGTTATCTTTAAGAACATCTGTGGGTGCAGCTGTTTGGGGGCAGCTAATTATTTATTTGGTGTTGGCTCATATTAAATTCTTTATCTGCACTCCCTTCAACCTGCCTCCTTTCAGACAAGCCCTACCTTGTGGTTCAGAATTGACATGGTAGTATTATAGGGTAGTTATTGTTCTGGCAAAAATAAGTAAATGGATGCATTGGTGTCTTATTACAACTGTTTTATTAAATGGGTGTGTGGGGGAAATAATCACATTTCATGAATAAGATACAGTTTGAAAATAAGCAGTCTAAAGCATCCTTCCCCAATACAGTGCCCTCCAGATGTTGCTGGAGTATAACTTGCATTGGCTCCTACCAGCATGATCAGGGATGTTATAGTTCAACAACCTCTGAAGGGCACCAGCTTAAGGAAGCTACTATATATTTGTTGAACAATTTTGATTCATAATTTCAGCTGCAGTAGTATGGTAGAAAAGTAGCATAAACCTATCTTGTCCTCATAACGAACTCAAGAGGCATATGGCTCAGAGTTTATTGGCTGACTGAAGATTAGCTTTTTAGTAAATTGTGGGTTAGGATCATTGTTGGTTTTGATTTAAAGTCCACTGTCCACTATAACACTGATTGTAATTGTGTAGAGACTGTAGGATTACCTGCATGGTGTTACAACTGTGCTAGTGGAATGGTTGAATATATTCACTAATGCTGTTACATGGCCTTTCCTCAGTAATAATTGCACTGGCCCTGTGTAAACTGTAAAGTGGCCATTCCATTTCTTTTCTCCATAGCTCTTGGATCTACCAGTCCTAATTGATTCTCATCTAGTGATTTCAACTTCAAATGCCCCCTGCTTGCTATCCTCTTCCTTGTATCTATAGAATCCAGATCACATCTGGTTTATCATTTTTAATGTTAAATTACCAACAAGCAATGGGTATGTATCCAAACATTGGCTGAATAAGCCCCTCCCCTAAACTTGCCAGACCTCTGTTCTTACACTTCAGCTGCGGCATTTGGCAGGACTCCTTGTATTTAAATTGGGTTTGCACCCATTCACAGATGGTACATACGGTATATGCAACAAGGTGTATACTTGAACCACCTCACAAGCAATCTTGCCTTCTACAGCTCATATGCCATATGGGTATCCCCCCATTCCCCCCACAAAGCGAGGCGGAAAATTTTAAAGTTCTCTGCCTTGCTTACAAGAGTCTGGGAGGTTTTTTGCGAGTTCCGGTGTTTAATTTTTGTTATTTCAGCTGAATGGCCTTCAACCATGTAAAGTTTAAATTGTGTATGTTGTGAGTGACCTGTATAGCTTATAATTCTTTAGGTGCATGTGTTACTGGAACTTGCTTAATTTGGTCAAGCTTTAAAACTTCTGTAAAAACTTACATGAAGCAATCAGATTACCGTATTTTTCCATGTATAACACCCGCCCCCTGTGTATAAGACATCCCCTATTTTTGGGGACTCAAAATTAAGAAAAGGGGGCGGGGGAGATTTCCCCCATGTATAAGACTACCCCCTTTTTAACATTATTTTAAAGTAAAAAAACCTAGTCTTATACACGGAAAAGTACGGCATGCCTTGGAGCATGCCTCGTTTCTCCCCACAGTAATATGCTGCTAACTTGCAATCCCTGGTTAACCATCCCAGTGTGTGTTTCTGCAGTGGGAAAACTTGTTTGCTTGGAGTTCTTTGATTTCAACCTCTGTGCTATAATTGTAGTTGTTGCAGGAAATATTTACCATACTTTTCCTTGTATAAGACTAGGTTTTCCCCTCTAAAATAATGTTTTAAAAGGGGGTTGTCTTATACACGGGGGTAACCTTCCCCTATTTTCATATATTTGAGTCCCCAAAAATAGGGGCTGTGTTAGACACTGAAAAATTTGGTAATTCTCCCAGTAATGAACATTGCTTTAGTAAAACTGCTTTCATCATCTTGAACGAGGAGGCTACTTGGAACTTGCCATTTACTGGCTTAACTGCCAGTGGCCATGAACCCCCCTGAATGGTAACAATTGTATCATGAACAGTGTTATAATCACACTGAAATTCCTGTAGGTGGCTTGCTTCTAAGCATGAAAACCATTGATTTTGATAAGCCCTTTAAGACCCATAGGCAGGACCCCGAAGAGAGGGTTCTCATTAGTAGATGCACCATCTTGCCATTAAATATGTATTATTGAAGTGTCCTGCTTCAGCATCCAAACTCTTGATACAAACTGCTGATTCCCAACCTAAGTAAATTGAGTTCATTGGCATTTTTTTCTCTATTAAGCACTTCATCATTTTAATAACTGTCTTCTGAATTAAGTTTGAGTCAGGTTTAATGCTGGTTTTACTTAGAAAAGTAGGTTGCATATCACATTCCAGTTTGGATTTTGTTTTGTTTTTAAACATTAATACCACTCTTACAAATAATATTTCAAGGGATGGTCATCCATCCTGTTTCACTCACCTGTTTCACTCACCTCCTCCCTTCTCTGAAAACGTGGCAAATGCTATACAGCAGCTGCCTTCTCCTATACAAAGGAACTATAACCTGTAAAGGATTGTTCCTGTCTTAAATAGCCAGTGTAATGTTCACCTGGGGCTACAGTGACCAGAGTTCTGGTCTCTGGTTATCTATGGGGTTGTGGGTTACCATAGGGCTAAACGGATGACCATACACCTTATTCACAGGATTGTTAATAAATCAAAAAACACCACTATTGTTGCCTCCAAGTCATTCAGAATTTGTGTAATGTATACATGTTGTGATAAACAGGGTTTCATTTGGGAGGCCATGTGACAGGCATCTTTAGATCTCTACACTCTTTAAGTTTGGAAGGAAAACTTCCTGCACCTTCTGCAGAATGGAAAGTGATCCAGAACAAAGGTCTGTTCTTGATACTAATCACTTGAGTTTGCCACCTCTTGGGAGACAGAGAGAGAGAGCTATCGAGTCTTCCTGAATGCTGTTTTTAAATTAACCTGAGGAATTGCAAGGATGATCAAAATATCTGCAATACAGTAAATTAGGTTTTCTTATTTTAGAAGAAACAAGTTTGTCTAAATCAGACATAGGCAAATCCCGGCCCTCCAGATGTTTGGGACTACAATTCCCATCATCCCTGACCACTGGTCCTGTTAGCTAGGGATGATGGTAATTGTAGTCCCAAACATCTGGAGGGCCGTACTTTGCCTATGCCTGGTCTAAATTAAGGACATTCTTAATATTGGTGGTTCATTCCTTTGTTACCTTTACCCAAGAATAAGCTATTTGTAAAGATACCTGCTCAGTCACTGACAAATGTACTCTTCTTTTTTTCTCTCTTTGCAGCAGTTCTGTGGTGTTCTTGGTCACACATTTATGGAGTTTCTGAAGGGCAGTGGGGACTACTGCCAGGCACAGCACGGCCTCTATGCAGACAAGTGAACTATAGAAATTGATTACTACTCCACCAAGAAGCCCCCTTAAGAGTGGTTACCAGAATAAGACGTGTTGAGTTGAAATTGGCAGAGCATTTTACAAAGGAGTTCAGACCTGGATGGGGTAGCCTTGCTGCACTGCCTTTCTCTTTGCCTCAGTATTACAGGATTGAAGAATTGCTGCTTCTTGTTTAGGAGGTTCATTTCATTTCCCATTGCTCCCAACTTCATGCTTGTCAGCACGGGAAACTTCAAGTGGCTTTTAGTGGAGTAGACTTCGGTTTCTCCCAATCAATTCTGCTAGGTTTTTTGTTTTTTAAAAATAGTTTTGGTCTTGTTGGACATTTTAACTAAATTAACATGGCCCGAATGAACCGCCCAGCTCCTGTGGAAATCACTTACAAGAATATGAGATTCCTTATCACTCACAATCCAACCAATGCAACCTTAAACAAGTTCATAGAGGTAAGGGTTCTTGAGTGGGAGGCTTATGTTAATTTTTGTAATGTTGAAAAGTTTGATTATAACAGTATTACTGAAATTTGCCTTAGAATAATTATGTATTACTGAAATTTGTTTCTGACCATTGAGTTGACTACCAACATGATGATCTGTTAAGAGTTAATTTAACTTTATTTCTTTTACACCACCATTCAGTCATTCCCAATACAGATTTCCTTATTGCATAGTAGTTGCATGTTCAAGAATTCCTCAAAACTGCATTTAGGTTTTTGCATGTGATGACTGCAGGGGGGTGTTCAGCTTTGCTTAGTGTGGTACAATTGCATCATGCTACATGTAGGTGAAGCTCTGAGCTGGTATAGTATAGTGACTAAGAGACTGAGCTGTGAGTCAGTTTTTAGCTCAAACCTCTGCTCTCCCATGAACTCTAGATCACCATAAATATGCCCTACACATTCAAATGTCAGTATTATCTCAGATCTATCTTGCATATGAGGATGGGAGGAACTAGATTACATTACAGGATTATGATAAGGATTACAAACAGATAATGCAAATGAAGCACGTTAAAACCATTGAAAGTGTTAAACTAATGTACAGGGCAGAAGAGGGCAACCAGAATGATCAAGTGGATAGAGCTCTACTTTCAGAGGTAATATGTGAATACCACTTGCTGGAAACTTCAAGAGAAGAGAGTGCTCTTGAGCTCAGGTCCTGCTTATGGGCATCTGGTCGGCCACTGTGAGAACATGATGTTAGACTAGATGCACCTGTGGCCTCATCCAGCAGGTGGTTCTTCTGTTCTTAAAGATATTCCTGCCCACTTGAATTGCTCTGCTATACTTCAGGTCTTTTTAGATATTTGTTAAGTAGTACTGCTTGAAGAGGTGAAGTGCAATAATTATAGGTCTTCTGAACAGCCTCTGTATTTGAAATGGTTCACAAAATTGCAATAGTCTGGGCATGAACATCAACACAGTATCATTAAGATATGTATCACTCTCTCTCCCCTTAGGAACTTAAGAAGTATGGAGTTACTACAGTAGTAAGAGTATGTGAAGCCACTTATGATACTGCTCCAGTAGAGAAAGAAGGCATTCAGGTTTTGGTGAGTAGCTTATTAAAAGGATAACATTAGCCATAGGATTTTTTAATTTCTATGGTGCAAGTGAGTGAACATGGAGGGGGAAATAATGCAGGTTGTGGTAATCTGGCCTTCAGATTTCTATGGATGTTTTAAAGCAAGAGAAGAAACGCAAATCAGGCAGTGATTTGCTAACTGTAATACAAATTAAGAAGTACTATTCTAGAATATGTGGAAGTTTAGGTAAGAAATTATTCACTTCATGCATTCCAGGATTGGCCCTTTGATGACGGAGCACCACCATCTATCCAGATTGTTGATGATTGGCTAAACCTCCTAAAAGTTAAATTCCGTGAAGAGCCTGGTTGTTGCATTGCTGTACACTGTGTTGCTGGTCTTGGAAGGTAAGCAGAACTCCAAAAGGCTATCTGCTCTGACTTCTCTACCAAACACCGATTCCATTAGCTAGTCTTACCGAGTTGGGGAATGGCTTGTAGCAAGTTACAGCTGTATGTGTATTATTGTCTTTTCAAATCAATGAAGCTTTGACTAATAAGAGTTTGCAGCCCATATATCTAGTGAATTAGCTCTTGAACAGAGTGTTAACAGGGAACCTGTAGATTTGCACTAATCTGAGCAAGGAGATCAGTATTTGTAACAGTGAATGGCAGCTTTTTGTGTTCCTCAAGCGCCAGTTTATGATGTTGGGTAATATGATACAGTTTGCATATGCAATTAATAAGATTCACTATATCCATCAGATTTTTGCAGGGCCAAAGTATAAGTGTACTATGAAATAGTTGTTTGGGTCTACAAAATGGGAGAAAATGACTATTGGGAAACATTCTGCAACGTGTGTTCTTTCCCCTCCACCAGAGCACCTGTATTAGTTGCCCTTGCACTCATTGAATGTGGAATGAAGTATGAGGATGCAGTGCAGTTCATAAGACAGTAAGTATTAAGTATCTGCCTTGTACATACCTGCCAATGACAGTTAGGAAAATCTTGAATTCCATACTTCAAAAAGTGTTGCTTTTTGTTGCTAGGACCACATACAGCACAAGGCCTAAACATCTGGCTATTTTTAATACTTCTTTAGCCCCTCTTCCCTGCGAATCGGCCAGTGCCAGGAGAGATTTTAAAGTCCTAGTCTAATAGTGGATTGTACAAGAGAAGGCAAAAAGAAGAAATGCGAAGGCTGAAGCTACAGTAGAAGTGGAATTGTAGGTGTGACTTGTACATCTGTATGTATCTCTATAACAAATTAGTGAACAGCTGAAAAAAAACAGTAAAACGAAGCCATTAAAGGCAAGAGAAGTTAACATAAATAACAAAACAGAACTCTACACACACACCCCATTTAAAAATAGTTCAAAGAGTCTCCGATTACCTAAATTATTTTTAAAGCCTGAGTGAAGTATTTACCTGGTGCCACAGAAGATTGCAAAAATGGCAACTTGGCATGCCTCCTTGGAAAGGCTATTCCATAACTGGGTACTACGGAAAGACTCTCTCCCTGGCAGTTGCTTGGCTCACTTCATTCAGCAAGCGCAGGTCCTTGGAAGAGCATATCTTAAGCATATGATACTTGGTCACAAGTGAAGTAGTGTTACTTTCAGCACTCATAATTAATATGTTCAATATTTGAATGTTTTGTAGGAAGCGCCGTGGAGCCTTTAACAGCAAGCAGCTTCTCTACTTGGAGAAATATCGTCCGAAAATGCGACTGCGTTTTAAAGATTCAAATGGTCACCGTAACAACTGTTGTATTCAGTAAAAACCAAGCTGCCTATGTTTCTGGCTTTGGAAGTAGAAGATGAAATCTATAATTGGGCAGGTTACATGAAAAAATACATGTATGTCTTAAACCAAGTTACATGAAGCTTCTATAGGTGTAGGCCACAATGTTGGCAGGAGAACAACTTTGTTTAGATTATGGTGATTATGATCTTTTTTAGAACATGAAATATACTTGGCCTTTCAAAATGTCTTATTAGTAATTTGTATCATTAAACTATCCTTAATCATGCATTTCAGGGGTTTTTTTCCATCGCAGTCCCAGTAGTCAAATCTACCATGACGTGTAGAGATTAGGTGCCAAAAGCCCAGCACACTATTTCTGTATACCACAGTGTAGTTCTTAGTAACTACAGCTATCTGGACCATTGCCCTATTAGCAGCTGTCTTCTGTTTTGTGGATAGGGCTTCATAGAATAATCTGCCTATTCACTATATTTTGTCTCTCACAATCACACTAGAATGAGTATCAGGATTTGCACACGATTAACTGTCAATTACTTCTGGTACCCTAGACTTTTGTTATTTAACCCTCTTCATTCACCTACATTCTCTGGTTAACTCATAGAAAACAATCCTTCACGCTATACAGAAGCACACAAGTCTTTAATGTCTCCAGACAAAAAAGCCTTACAGTTAAATAAATATTGGCACTAAATGTGCAACTTAGCAGAGGGCCTGTGAAAGGATGAGAGGGGACTAATAAATATTTCTAGTAAAATGTTGCCTTTTGTCTTGTGCAGGAAGTATAGAATATGCCCTTTACTTTAGTAAATAATTTTTTAATGTAGAAATGCTTTATTGTAGCTGAACACTCTTAATCATACATTTCTGAAGATCTTGTAATTTCTTTTATTGTACTTCTTGAAAGTTGTTTACCAACTATTGCTTTGTTAGAAGTGATTTTGTTTTGTTTTTTCTTGAGTTTCTGCCATGAATTTGGCAGACCTCTGTAATATTTTGTATGCCTTTTGACCTGCGTAACTTAATATTTGGATACTTGATAATTTGTTATGTAATTGATAAAATGGTGGTGTGTATTAATGTTAAACCATATATTTATACTGTTTTGGGAATGTGTGGTTATAGTACTGTGGGAGAAATAATTTGCCAGTGTTCACCAGCTTGTAAAATCTAGTGTGAGAGCTCATCTAAATAAACTCAAAACTGCATTGCAGTGTACCTGGAATTTTCTCTTTGGGGCAAGGGAGGGTAGGGAAGCGCTCTGATTTACAGCTTCGATGAATATACTTGAAGTGGAAATCACAGTTCAAGAAGCATATTAATTCCCCTGTGGTAAATACATGTTGGGTTCTCTCTCTCTCTCTCTCTCTTTCTCTCTCTGTGCGTGCATGTGTGTGTGTGTGTGTGTGTGTGTGTGTGTGTGTGTGTGGTGTAACTGAATTTGTTCTTAGTAAGTAACATGGTTCAGAAAAACACGGAAGCATTAAGCGTTTTTCAGTAAACTTGTTATATTTGTAACATAAAATGGGATTATTATTACTTAATAATTTATATTGTTCTGCAGAGCAACACTGTGTTTTTAAAAACCAGTAATTTAACTGTATATGGTACACACCATTCTTCAGAGCTCGCTGCTTGGATCATGAATGTGCAAGTAACATTTTACCATCTATTTCAGTATATCCACAGTATTTCTCCCAAGACACACAAGGCAGCAACACTATTTTATTGGGACAAATGCATTGGAAGCAACTTAATATACTGGATACTTTGAGCAAGTTCTTTAGCGACATGTTGAATCTAAGAACCAAACATTTTTAGGAAACCCACCAGTTCAGTGTGTAATTCAAAGTTTTGACTTTGGCATAGAAAGCCCTACATTAACTGAGTCTCAAATACTTAAAAGATTGCCTCTTCTTATACAGACAAGTTTGAGAGTTAAGAACTGCAGAGGAGGTCTTGTTAGCAATTGCACCTCCCTTGAAGGTCTCCCATTCTTAGGAAGTCTCTACCTTTAGATATGTGACTTGTGCAAACTTGGGGGGGGGGGGAGTGTTCCTTAGAAACATACACAATCCTTTGGGAATGTTTCAATGATTGTTTACCCAGTTACTGGTGACAGTGGTGACGATGGAATGATTGAAGCGATTTATGTTTTATTGTACAATAAATGGACCCGGCAAAGGGCAGGCAATGCACTTTATGGATGAACAAAGCAAAAAAAAGCCCCGGCCATGTAGAAGAGGAAGCTATGAGGGTACTGCTTACCTGCAGAGGCACAGCAAAGGAGGCAGCTGAGCCATGTGTGCTGGGCTGATTATATGCCTGCAGTAGCCAAAAGCCAGTGATTGTAGTTTTGCAGTATCTACCTATGCCCAGCCATGTGCTCAGATAGCAAGGGGGAGAAGAGGAAGATGACTGGCCAAACCCAAAGAGTGCTCACTTAGTTTCTCATCATCCTGGAAAAAAGTGACAAGTGGGGTGCCACAGGGTTCTGTCCAGGGCCCCTTGTTCTACGTCTTTACAGATGACTTAGATGAAGGAAGTGCAGGGATGCTCGTCAAATTTTCAGATGACACCAAACTGAGCGGAATAGCTAATGCCACAGAAGATAGACTCAGGATTCAATATGACCATAACAGATTGGAGAACTGGGCCAGAACTAACAAAATGAGAAATGTAAGGTTCTGCGCCTAGGCAGAAATATTCAGCTGCCCAAATATAAGATGGGGGGGGGGGGACACCTGGCTTGCCAGTAGTGCGTGTGAAGAGGATCTAGGCATCCTAGTAGACCACAAGCTTAACATCAGTCAACAGTATGATACAGCAGCAGAAAAAGCAGCTGTGGTATTCTAGGCTGCATCAGCAGAAAGATCGTGACCCGATGAAGAATTGAGAGACCTGCTTTATTCTGCTTTGGTCAGGCCCTACCTGGAGTATTGTGCTCAGTTCTGGACACCACAATTTGAGGAGGATATTGACAAGCTGGAATGTCTACAGAGGAGGGTCTGGAAACAAAGCTTTATGAGGAACAGTTGAAGGAGCTGGATACATTTAGCCTGGACAATAGGAGACTGAGGAGATACAATAGCCATCTTCAAATATCTAAATGGCTGTCACATGCATTCTATGGAATTCAAATTGTAATGCAATAAAATACATAAGAGAAAATAAGTTATAAAATACAATTAAAAACTGTACAGCATCTAGCACAGTATGTTGCAATTGCTCCTGAAAGACCAGATGTGCAGCCTAGGAGTCATTTTGGACTCTCAGCTGTCCATGGAGGTACAGGTCAATTCGGTGTCCAGGGCTGCTGTCTACCAGCTCCATCTGGTATGCAGGCTGAGACCCTACCTGTCCGCAGACTGTCTCACTTGAGTGGTGCACAGGGACGCGGACTTATAAAAAATATTGGGGGGGCCCGGGAAAGCTCATGAATAATAAATAAGCTCATGAATATGCAAATAAAGTGGCGCCGCCTCCTCGTGAGCGAATAGGGGAGAGCGTGCTGCGCCTATTAATCAGCTCCAAAGGAAATTGGGTGGAGCTTTTGCTCGGGAGGGAGGGCAGGAGGCATGCAGCCCGCCCCTCCCTGTGCATTTTGGGCTGGGGGAGGGGCGGCGATGGCGCTCTGCTGGAGGGGCGCCGGAGATTATTGGGGGGGCGGAGCCCCCCCAAACGAATTTTTGAGGGGGCTCGGGCCCCCTCAAGCCCCATGGAGTCGGCGCCTATGGTGGTGCATGCCCTGGTTATCTCCCACATGGACTACTGCAATGCACTCTGTGGTGCTACCTTTGAAGGTGACTCAGAAACTACAGCTATTCCAGAATGCAGCAGCTAGACAGGTGACTGGGCACTGGGACTATATAATACTGGTCCTAAAGGATCTTCACTGGCTCCTAGTACGTTTCTGAGCACAATTCAAAGTGTTGGTGCTGACCTTTAAAGCCCTAAACGGTGTCGGTCTGGTATACCCGAAGGAGCGTCTCTACCCCCATCGCTCAGCCCAGACACAGGTCCTCAGAAGCGGTCCTCAGGTTGCGGAAATCTCAGGATCTGACTGGACTTCCGTAACGGATCCTGTCTGCAACCGGAGGTACCACTGTATTTTCTTTTTGGTTGTATGCTTTTTGATGTATTTTATTTATTGTGTATGACTACTTTTGTTATGTTTGTAATTATGTAATTTTTTCAGCATGGTTTGAACTATGGAAGGGCAGCCTACAATTAAACTTATACAGTGGTACCTCTGGATGTGAACGGGATATGTTCCGGAGCCCTGTTCGCATCCAGAAGTGAACGCAACCTGCGTAAGCAGGTTGCGATTCGCCGCTTCTGCGCATGCATGTGTCATCATTTTGACTGCGCATGTGTGAGCGGCAAAACCCGGAAGTAACACGCTCCGTTACTTCTGGGTCACCGCAGCACGCAACCCAAAAATACTTATCTGGAAGCTACTTCAACGCAAGGTATGACTGTATATGTATGACTTATGTATGTATTCAAAACAGTAAAAAAGTATGTCATTTGTGGGGATTGCCATGTTAATGGACAAAGTACTAACAGAGCACACAGTGAAGTCCTTCAGCTGTGAACATTTCTCCAATTTGTATCTTGTGATAAGGAAACAATGACTGAATTCTGAGATACTGGGGCTTTTAAACAGGCACAGTTCAGAAGCCAGACTGTTGCATTCTCCTTACTGGGGAAATCCTGAGTAAATCAGTTGCAAATATTTCCAGCTTGGTCCTTATTTGGTAACATGTACAAATGATTTTTCCTGCTATGTCCTGAGCTCAATTTTGTATTAGAAAGTTCCTGTTGAAGGCTGTCCCTTGAGCCTCAAATTCTTAATCTGACAGTGGAAGTTAGTCCTAGAACTGTCATCATAATTTAGGATGCAATGCTATACATACATGTTTACCTTGCAGCAAGCCCTACTGGAAACAATGGCACTAACTTCATAGAAAATATGCAAAGAATTGTCTTAAAACTGTTTCTCTCATGTGCAATTTCAACCCCTGCTCTTGTTACTAATGTGGATATATATCTTTAAGAGAACACAGCTACTAGAATAATCACAGAAACAAGGACACAAATTACATCAATCACTATCAAATTGTTTGTTTACTGAAATGTATAGTTGAAGGCCTATGCTTGCTTACCTGGGATCAATGTCTGACTAAACTGCAAGACTGAGTTGTATGAATTCTTACTGACAAGTCGTAAGTGTCCCAACAGTGTGTTGCTTGTGGTTATTAATTTCTTATAGAATGCATTGACTTGAACAAATGATGGATATAAATGGGAATCCATCTTTTACAATAAAGTTTTGCCCCGCTCCTTTACCCTCACTGTCATGTATATATGGAAAGGCCCTCACTGGTTACAGCTTCACAAATGTATGTGTTTGCTCAAATTCTAACCCTTCACAAATGTAGAGATTATTGCGGGGGGAGGGGTGTCTGTCCCCCTCAAACTAGTAATAATGTACAGATATAACAAAGACATAAATATCACCATAAAACAGTATCAGAAGAAAGAGTAGAAAACCTACAATTCTCAGTCTCTATGCATCTTTGCCAACCACAAAACAAAGCCTCTGTAACTCTTTGCTGAACAGATGTACAGTGGTACCTCGGGTTACATACGCTTCAGGTTACAGACTCCGCTAACCCGGAATTATTGCTTCAGGTTAAGAACTTTGCTTCAGGATGAGAACAGAAATTGTGCTCCGGCGGTGCGGCAGGAGGAGACCCCATTAGCTAAACTGATTCTTTACGTTGAGAACAGTTTCAGGTTAAGTACGGACCTCAGAAACAAATTAAGTACTTAACCCGAGGTACCACTGTAAACGGGCGGGACGCAGGTGGCGCTGTGGGTAAAACCTCAGCGCCTAGGACTTGCTGATCGCATGGTCGGCGGTTCGAATCCCGCGGCGGGGTGCGCTCCCGTCGTTCTGTCCCAGCGCCTGCCAACCTAGCAGTTTGAAAGCACCCCCGGGTGCAAGTAGATAAATAGGGACGCTTACCAGCGGGAAGGTAAACGGCGTTCCGTGTGCTGTGCTGGCTCGCCAGATATAGCTTGTCACGCTGGCCACGTGACCCGGAAGTGTCTGCGGACAGCGCTGGCTCCCGGCCTATAGAGTGAGATGAGTGCACAACCCTAGAGTCTGGCAAGACTGGCCCATACAGGCAGGGGTACCTTTACCTTTACCACTGTAAAAGTTTCTTTTTGAATGTTATAGACGTTACCCATGTGAAACCATTACATCAGAAGCTATTCTTTCATGGGGGAATAATTCCTAGAAAACTCAGGCACTAGTTCACAATCAGCCAATGAATTTGCCCACAAATTGGTAAAACTGCTCCTGGATTTGTTTTTTGGGGGGCACAGCCCACTTTGTCAGATGCTCTGGTCCACAAAGGCTTATGCCACATGTGTTAAGTCTTTAAGGTATCACCAAGCTTTGTGCGGCAAAATACACACCTCTTTGAAATTTGTTTTTGGATCACAGCACTTAACTACATGATGGAATGTAGCTGTATTGTAAAATTAAAAGTCCATGCATATAGAAAACTAGAAACTAGGGAGATAATAGGTATTAGATTTAGCTGTCTGCCTGATATGTTATCTTTGTACTTGAATTGTGTGTTGTTGTTTTTTCCCATGCACTCCCTCACTTATAGTTATGCAGTGCAGGGGCAATTTTATCATCTCACCCAGATGTGTGTTTTGTTGTTGTTAAGTAGGCCTCAGAGGAATTTACTTCTGAGTAAACATGTTTTGAATTGCACCATTAGTAACAGCAGTCCCCACAGGCCTCTGGGATTTAGGGAGAGCTAAGCGTGCGACTTTCTGTGCACTATTTGAGCCTTAGCACCTCTAAGCTATTTTTAATTTCTTTATATCCATTTTTTTTATAAAAAAATCCTGCACTTCAGCAAACACCTTCAAATTATGTGATCGGCCATCTTAAAGCTAGCAGCATACAGAGAAGTACAGCTGTGCCCCTATTGATGGTTATAACAGTCTCTTTCAAACATATTTATTTAAAATACATAAAAGAAGGGGGGTAGGGGTGGAGGCGGCACACAAACGAATTTCCTTAGGAGACCTTTTGCGTACGCCAGCTCCATGTCATAGCGAAAGGCTCTTCAGGCTGCCACCGCGCAGGCATTTGCCGGGAAGCAAATACCATTGAGCTCAGTAGGGTTTACTTCCGAGTAAAACATGCGTTAGATGGTGCAACGTTAAGAAAAGTGAAACCCGGGGAGAGGGTCGTACGAGAGGAAGATATTATTCAGCAACAGCAGTCAGCAGCACAGGTCTGTACGCAAGAGGAGAAGAAGAAACAAAACAAATTAACCGTTCCACGCTCAGAAAACTCGAAATATGTTTATTTATTACGGGAGATGGAAGGCAAGCGTCAAAGCGCACGCGCAAAGCCACGCTCAGGTTAAAGCAGCACCGTCACGTGACCTCGGCCTCCGGCTCTCACTACCCGACGCTTTCAAGTGAGGCACGCGGGGCCTCCAGCGTCGGCACGCGGCCAGCCGGCCCACGAGCGGGAGAGACCACCTGCTGGACGGGAGTAGGGGGGGAGGGGGAGTCGTACTGTATTTCTTTCCCCCTTTAGCCAGCCGAAGCAGTCCCGTCCGTCCGTTCTTGTCTCCGCCCACTTCCAACTCCCACCCCCTCCGCGTGCCCTTTCCACTTCCGCACAGCAGCCAGCCAGCCTTCTTTCCTTCCTTTCCCTCCTCCTCCTCCTCCCCTCATCCCTCCTCCCCGGCCTGGGGCTGCGGAGCAAGAAAAGAGACGTAAGAGAAGGGAGGGGGAGGGGAGAAAAAGGAGCGCTGGGGGGGGGGGGAGAGGAGAAAAAAAACCACCAGTAGCCGGCCAAGAGAGGGAGCGCGTGCCCCTAGCCCAGGCAGGTAAATATAATCTCTGGGCGGCGGCGTTAAGAGGGGGGTTCGGGAGCGCGGCCTAGTTGGGAAGCTTCGCGCGGCGGGGGCCGAGCGTGGGGGTTACTATTCGTAGTGAACGGATCCAGTCTCGCGCGTGCAGCACTAACCCCCCCCCCCCCCGCCACGAACGAGTCTCCGCCCGAACCCCCCGTCATCCGGGTCTTCGTAGCCTCCTCTGTTTTAACCACCGCTTCCCCCCCCCTCCACGCCGGGGGCTCCTGACCCCGCCCCCTTCCTCGTGTGCCCCGTGTCAGGCTTCCCCCAGGAGCAAGGGCCCCTCGTGCTCCCCGTGGAGGGCCTGTGGCACAGCTTCCCCATCCCTTTCCCTTCTGTTCCGAATACCACTTCGCTGCTCCCTTTGGGGACTGCTAATTCATCCCGATTTTCCCCTGGCCCCCCACCACCCCCAGTTTAACAGTGTTAGCTAGCCATTTTTTAAGCCATGGTGGTTTACTCAGCAGTAAGGCCAAGCGAGTCCAATGAGACTTCCATTTTGGTAAGTGTTTTAGGATTTCGGCCTTTTTTTTTTAGTGTAGAATTGTTTATTAAAGTATCTGTTAAACTGCCTTTAATTAGTTAGATATATTGTGCTTGGGGGTTGGGGGAGAAGGGGTGGTGGTTCCTAGTGGTCATGCAAGCATAAGACCCAGTCATAGTAGCTTTAAAATGCAGCAGGGCAGATCAGACAACTAAAATGCTGTCACACAGAAAAGTGCT
This sequence comes from Podarcis muralis, assembly GCF_964188315.1. Taxonomy (NCBI): domain Eukaryota; kingdom Metazoa; phylum Chordata; class Lepidosauria; order Squamata; family Lacertidae; genus Podarcis; species Podarcis muralis. The sequence goes on along the minus strand of NC_135657.1, from coordinate 87,209,842 downwards.
GTAAGTCAGAAGAAGTAAGCCCCCTTGAGCTCCATAGAACTTAACTCTCATGTGTATAGTAGGGATGGAGAAGCTGTGCTTCCTTGGATGTTGTTTGACTCCAGCTCCCGTTGGCCCTAGCAAACATGTTCAGATGTCCAGGCCAGGGATGAAGAGAATTGTAGTGTAGTAGCATTTGGAGGGACACAGATTCTCCAAATCTGGTGTATCTCCATCTCTGTGTCCACCTTGCAGATTTCATTCCTCTGGTGATGGTTATTTATCAACATGCTTGTGCAGTGTGTGTGTGTGTGTTGGTCCAGAATAACTACTGTCCTTCAGGACCACTTGGACTTGCATTACCACACTTTACACCTAAGCATGCATTGAAAAGGTAGAGAAAATAAGGGTTGGTGAATAACTAATTGGCAACAAATGTTCTTGCGTATACACCCTTACCTTTGCCTTGCTCCAAAACACTCTGCACATTCCCAAGTGTTCAGAGTGTTCAGCCAGTAGTATCACCTGACTTTTTATTACATTACTCAAGCCTGTCTTCACCCTCCCACTCACACTGATCAGCTGCTCATATGCTTGTTCCTGATGGTTTTTGAATTTGCTACAGTAGCATGGTCTATAAGTTGATGTCTTTTTCTTAATCATTTGCAGATTAGCTTCTCTAACAAACCTTGGATGTTTTCACTGATATTTCTTACTGATTGCATCCTAAGCATTTCTGGCCTTTCAACTTGAAATGTGCATATTTAGAACCTTCTCAAGAATGATTAGATTTTTATACTTTTAAAGTGTAAGTTTGAGAATTGCTCAGCCACTTAAAAATCTTTCACCAAATGTAAGATACGCTTTTATAGTATAACATTTTTATTTATTATTTATTTTATTTATTTAACTTTATTTATACCCCACCCTCCCTGGCCAAGACCAGGCTCAGGGCGGCTAACATCAGGTATAAAAACAATTGATTAAAATACAACTTAAAAACAAGATTAAAATACTACTTAAAATGCACTTAAATTCACTTAAAATGCAGCCTCATTTCAGTGGAAGCCCAGATCAAAAACTCTGGGGGGAGAAAACGTCAAATCTTCACCAAGGCCAACTATCCAGACAGGTCCTACGTGGGCCAGAAAAGCCAGGGAAGTCCCCAAATAGGGATTCCATCACAAAAGGAATGTGGGGGAGAGAATCAGGCTGGTTCCAAGCCAAAGGCCAGGTCGAAGAACTCTGTCTTACAGGCAAGAAAGCAGATCCCGCAGGGCCCTGGTCTCATGAGGCAGAGCGATCCACCAGGTGTAGCCAGTGTTGAAAAGGCCCTGGCCCTGGTTGAGGCTAATCTGACTTCTTTCAGTTTTTCAGACTTGCTTTACAATAACTTTTAGCACTTGTTCATGGTGTAGTTCTTAATTGATATATTATGTGTTTTAATGTTGCTGGTTTATGGTTACTTTAAGAGCAAGGTTTTTAGGGATGCCTAAAACATACTCTGATCCATCTAATAATTGGTTTGGTTGCAGCATTCAGACATGCTGTGAAAAGGCTGCAGAGCCCTCTGCCCCTCAACTTTCCATCTTGCTCCTCATCAACTTCCTCTGTGATCAAATGCTACAGATAATTTGTTATTATGCAGTTGTAGCTATCACATGTTCAGGTCTTAAACAGCCCAGACCAGTTGTGTTTATTGAGGAGCCCTACCGATTTTGGGGGGGGAATTTACAGAAGCCGTAGTTCCACGTTGTAAATGGTAATTTTATGTCTTGTGTGATCTGTGGCCAGAAGGGGAAACTTCTCAAGAATTAAAGCACAAGAATGAAGTAATTATAGTTGGGTATGAGAAATGTTACTGCTGCACATTTTGCTGAGTGCATCCATAGCACTTGTGGTGTTTTGTGATATCTTAGTAGCCAGTAGGTGTGTGATATATATATATATATATATATATATATATATATATATATATATATATGCTTTCGTAGATTTTCACGGGTACAGGAATGCAGGTTTTGGTGTCCTCGGGTGTCTTCCCGTGTAAAAGTTGGGGCGTCTAGGCGACGTTTCGACGAGGTCTCACTCGTCATCTTCAGGCTGGTGCTTTCGGCTTCTTGTTACTGGAACAGAGCAGGATCTCAGTGTTTGAGTTCCTATAAATACTGTTGAGGGGTGTGGTGTATAGCCTCCAATGTTCTGGGCAGAGAGGAAGTTCCCAGGCTAGTGTGCCTTTTCTTCTTTTGTTCCTTAATTGCTTGAGGGATATCTTGAGTGATTTCTTGAGTGATATCCTGAGTACCACTTAGGTGGGTCATTAGGTGTGGATTAGTTGCTAAAGCCTTTGTGTCTTGACCTCTTGAACTTTGTGAAGAGTTTTTCTGAGAAGATGGCTGTACTGCATTTAGTTGTGCTCTGGCTTGGCTTCGTGTATAGGGGCGAGCTGTGGTTTTGTGGCCTGTGCCAGCCAGATCTGTGTAGGGATTGCAGGGGGGTGCAGCATCCGGAGGTGCCACCATGGTTTGGCTACTGGATGGTGTCTGTAATTTATCTGTGGAGAGGGTCTGGGTTTGGGTCTGGTGTGGTTGATTGGTGATGGCGTTCTGTGTGCCTCTGGATCTGGTGTCAGTTTTTGTGGGGAGGGCTAATTTCCAGATGTCTGGCAAGCGGGATGTGTCGTCACGCTTGTTCATGTTGTGAGGGTGTTTCTCTATCTCGATGGCTTCCATGATTATTCTCTTGTGGTGATGTTCCATGTTAGAGAGCAATTTGGAATCTGCAAAATTAATTTCGTGTCCTGTTTCTTTCATGTGTTGGAAAAGAGAGGAAGTTTTTTCTTCTTTTTTGACGGCATTCTTGTGTTCTGCGATACGTGCATTTATTCGTCTGTTTGTTTGTCCAATGTACGTGGCTGGGCAGACTTTGCAGGGTATTTCATAGACCCCTTGGTTTTCCAACTGGATTTTATCCTTGGGGTTTCTGAGGATATTGGCTATTTTTTGGTTGGCGCAAAAGGCTGTTTTGATATTGTGTTTATGGAGGATTTTGCTAATTTTATCTGTAGTGCCCTTGATATAGACCTATAGTCAGCTCCATAGGCTCACCTCTACAAAATCTCGCTAAATTTCTCGCCAAGCAACTTCAGCCCTATGCAGAATCCATCTCTTCACACGTTCCAAACTCCTTCCAGTTCATAGAAACAATAAAGAAGCAAAACCTACATCCCAATGACCTACTTGTGAGCTTCGATGTTGTATCTCTCTTCACACAAGTGCCCATTAATGAAGCCTTGACAGCCATTCAAAACAAATACAATCCCCCCGAATACATCTTGGACCTGACCAACCACTGCCTAACCAACACGTACTTCATCCACAATGGACAAAGATACAAACAGATAGAAGGAGCACCTATGGGATCTCCCCTCTCACCGGTCATCGCAAACCTGTACATGGAACACTTTGAAACCAATGCTTTAGACAAGTCAGAACACAAACCCAAACTTTGGCTCAGATATGTTGACAACACCTTTGTAATTTGGCCACACGGGAAGGAAAAACTGGACAGCTTCCTCACACATCTCAATAGCCTACACCCCAAAATACAATTCACTATGGAAATAGAAGCCAACAACCAACTTCCCTTCCTTGACGTCCTAATCTACAAAAAACCTGATGGCTCCCTAGGACACACTATCTACCGGAAAAAAACACACACCAACCGCTACTTACATGCACAATCTCACCACCACCCTGCACAAATAAACTCCGTAGCCAAGACCCTCATCTCCAGAACCAAACGCCTGGCTGACAAAGACCACTTGACAACTGAGTTACAGAATCTCTCAAATGTGTTAATTGCCAATGGATACCAGCAAAACAGGGTTACGAAGCTAATCCAAAAAGAAACACCCCCCAAAAACCAAGACACAGAAGAAAACAATGGCATGGCCCTCCTTCCTTATATCAAGGGCACTACAGATAAAATTAGCAAAATCCTCCATAAACACAATATCAAAACAGCCTTTTGCGCCAACCAAAAAATAGCCAATATCCTCAGAAACCCCAAGGATAAAATCCAGTTGGAAAACCAAGGGGTCTATGAAATACCCTGCAAAGTCTGCCCAGCCACGTACATTGGACAAACAAACAGACGAATAAATGCACGTATCGCAGAACACAAGAATGCCGTCAAAAAAGAAGAAAAAAACTTCCTCTCTTTTCCAACACATGAAAGAAACAGGACACGAAATTAATTTTGCAGATTCCAAATTGCTCTCTAACATGGAACATCACCACAAGAGAATAATCATGGAAGCCATCGAGATAGAGAAACACCCTCACAACATGAACAAGCGTGACGACACATCCCGCTTGCCAGACATCTGGAAATTAGCCCTCCCCACAAAAACTGACACCAGATCCAGAGGCACACAGAACGCCATCACCAATCAACCACACCAGACCCAAACCCAGACCCTCTCCACAGATAAATTACAGACACCATCCAGTAGCCAAACCATGGTGGCACCTCCGGATGCTGCACCCCCCTGCAATCCCTACACAGATCTGGCTGGCACAGGCCACAAAACCACAGCTCGCCCCTATACACGAAGCCAAGCCAGAGCACAACTAAATGCAGTACAGCCATCTTCTCAGAAAAACTCTTCACAAAGTTCAAGAGGTCAAGACACAAAGGCTTTAGCAACTAATCCACACCTAATGACCCACCTAAGTGGTACTCAGGATATCACTCAAGAAATCACTCAAGATATCCCTCAAGCAATTAAGGAACAAAAGAAGAAAAGGCACACTAGCCTGGGAACTTCCTCTCTGCCCAGAACATTGGAGGCTATACACCACACCCCTCAACAGTATTTATAGGAACTCAAACACTGAGATCCTGCTCTGTTCCAGTAACAAGAAGCCGAAAGCACCAGCCTGAAGATGACGAGTGAGACCTCGTCGAAACGTCGCCTAGACGCCCCAACTTTTACACGGGAAGACACCCGAGGACACCAAAACCTGCATATATATATATATATATACACACACACACACACACACACACACACCAGTCTCTGTGCATTGGTTGCTTATTCTGTAGTGTGTATAATGGACTAAGATGGAGAAAGTAATTTGATTCAGGAAAAAAAAAGTTTTGGAAAGTGTTGTCACAATATAGCCATGCCACTGAAATTATGTACAAAATAAGCAACAGAAAGGGATGCAGGTCATGGCAGTTAAATTCATCTGAAATATTAATTGTATTAATTTACAGATAATTTTCAGGTTGACTTTAACTGCCGTTTCCTTTTAAACTACTTTGGCTTGTAAATAAAGTAAGGAATTCTTACTGTTCTTGGTACCACTACTGTGTTACCTGTTTCACTTCCGTTGCATCTCTCTACCCCAGCCATAACAACTTGTTCCTGTTTTCCCCTGTACTGTTCAGTGCTGTGACCTTGCATGTTTTCATGTGGAGCACCCTTCTCACTGTAGAACTTCAAAGATTTCTCCCCTCCTGCCCCAACATACACATTTTAGAGTAGATGAAGAGTGCTCTTTTGGACTGTATCATCTGTATGCCAAATCGATGCCCTAAGGGTTTGAAGAGAGGTCTTTAGTAGCTGCTTTGCAGTCTTGGAATTCATTTTCCTTAGAGTTACATTGTGGTTCAAGTCTCAGTGTTTCTTGGATACACTATCAGACTGGATATGGTTTAAGCATATGTTCTTTTTACAGTACTTCTAAAAACATGGTTATTTTATTCTGATGGGTTCACGGTGTCATACTTTCAAATCACCAATATGTGTGTTGAGAACTAGATAATGAATGAGATAGAAATTGATTGAAATAAATGAAAATGTGCACTACCCCAGTCTTTAAAAACTGCATACTAGTTGGCATGCTTTTAGGCATTTTGAGATGAAAACAGTTCGTTCTGTGTTTGGAAGAAGTATCCTGGTTGTATGGCACATTTGTCTGGGCTAGCTTGGAAGAGGACAAAATGAAACTGCACACCTGACTGAATTGTTCTAGCCATAGATCCTTGTATTCCGGCTTTTGATTTCCTGCTAGATTATGTTGATGACTGATGAAGTGTTTCATATGATCACCGTTGCTTCTTTTAGCCTTTCAGGAAGGCATGCCAAACTTGGTGGCCCTATATTATAGCCTGCTGGAAGGCTTATAAGCATGTTGTTTTTTGCACCCCTAAGCAACATAGGTGGATATACCATAGTTGGGACATAGCTCCTTAAAGGTTGTTCTGATTAGGTGGATTACCCTCAATTTTTGGAAGTGTAGACAATTCAATTGTGCATGAGCAATGGACAAAGCATGAATTCTTTACATAGAAATTCAATTTATTTCTCTGGTACTTGCTTCAAGTAAGTGTGCTAAGGATCAAAGGAAACTGCCCCATATGAAAGAGCCTGACTTACTTTGGTTGAGGTTACTGAAATTTCAGCTATAGTTGCAGTGTGTTTATGTGTGTGCTTTTTTAAAAGGGAAGTGGCAGAGCAATCTAGTATTGTTTTAAAGTACAGCTGAACAAGTGAAGAAACTTTAGCTTGGAAGTGTTGTTTCCTTAATTTTGGAAATTAAACTTGTTGACTTGAAATACATTGTGATACAATATTGATAATATTCTATATTATCTGCATAGGCAAATCTTACTCATAGTGCAGTCCTCCACAAATCATGGGTACTGACTGAAGTTATGAAAACGTGACCTACTACTTTCTACTACTGCGGTTTTGTTTAAGCACCTGTTGAGTGAAATTGTCTGGGGTTTGGAAGGCACAAGACACCTTTAGTGAGATTGAAATTAATATGACATTCAAATTCCACTTTGGAATCTGTAAAGGTGGATTTTGAAATCAGATATTGGCTTAAATATTTTGAGTCACACTCGTGGATGGGTTCTTGTTTAATGTTCACAATTCATCCTTGACATTTTGAAATGTATTTTTAATCCTTAGACACTCTAATCAAAGAGAAGGCAACATCTTTTTTTTAAGCAATTGAGAATTAACAGGCATAAGTATATTCATCACTGCAGTTCCATTTCTGTTGTGTTCTGGCTCTGTCCTGGCATCTAGAGATTGTGGGTAGTGGATTGCGGTTGCAATTGGACCCATGCCAGTCACAAAATGTGCCTGGCCCCTTGCTAATTTCGAACACTGGAGATAGGCCTTTGGTCTGATTCAGCAGTACTATTCTTGTGTTCTTAAGGCACTTAAAAACAGCGGAAATTATCTAGAATTGTGATTTCCTGAGGATTGTTGAGAGATAGCTTCTTCATATGAGCTTGGGCTGCTTGGGTCTCCTCCAATAGTGGGTCTATAACTTGCAAATGGTACCTTGAAGATTATGGAACTCATAAGGCTTTTTGCATATCTTTTAGATTCTCCTGGACTGATGTCTGCAGATGATCTGGGACACCTAACTAGTGTTAAATTGAGTGGAGAATAATATTTTTGTTTTTCATTCTCTGTAATATTTCTTATATTGATAGCAGTTGCAATGCACAATATGTAGTGCACAGTATAAAAAAATGTAGGGACCGGTCACTCTTTGAGTTTGGAAGATTGCTTTGATATTTTACCAACTAGAAGTTACCATTCCTCCTAGGAGTTAGCCATGAATGTTGAGTGATGGATACTGGTGGCAGAGAGAGCATAAGGGAAATGGGGTGTCTTTTGCCAAAGACTTCCATTTGCAGACATCAGCTAACTACACAGAATGCTTCTATTTGAAAAATGACCCAGCTTCTACAGAGACAAGAGCTGATATAAGATAGATACAAAGCTGCTGCTTAGAGCATTCAGAGACTTCTAGATTTTTACAGTGATGCATTGTTTCAAATAAGAGTCCTTTACAGGTGATGCCTTGTGGATGTAGCCCTTTAAATAGGCAAGATGAAGTAACCAATGCTGGTTCCAAAGTTGCAAATGTCTTGTGAACAGAAACAGCTTCCTAGCGCCCTTATAATAGGAAACAACAGTGTACCTTGTGGTATATCATAATTACTGCCAAGGGTTTTTGTGGCAGACCTCAAGCACAACAAACTCTCATTAAACTTGAATTGAATCCTGACAGTTGGTGGCTTCAGTCAAGCAGTTCTATGACAATGCAGTTAGTGTTATGACTTCTGCATAATCAAATTGAAAAGCAACAATTACCTGAAGTAATCACATTTACCTAATTAGAAAATGGCATTCTTTCAGTAGGCAACACTTTAGAAGCTTTGCCAAAAGTGTGGTGGCCATGATGCTTTTGAGTCTTTCAGCTAAATTAGTTTGCAGAGATTCTAAAAACTTGCCCAACAATTGAAGGTTTGACTGTTGAAATTGAAGCTTATAAGGGGAAGTTCATCCATCCCCTGTACATTTCCATAGCATTTACTGTTTTCTGTATGCAGACATAAAACTCTGCTAAAATTCAGCTCTCCTTAGACTTGTTGCAGTTGCCTATCATAACTGTAAATGGTAGAGTTTTATATGCTCTTCATATTAAAAGGGTCTTTTGAATTGAGGCTGGTTTTAATGCAACAACTTATGTCTGGAGAGATATGTTAGTCTGTGCTGATACTGTTTTATCTTGGATAAGAGCTTCAAAAAATTTACTCTAACTTTTATAATAAGGCTCAATATTATTTTTCATGTATTAAATTGAATTAATATAGGAATACATATCTTGTTTTGGATTGAAAGATGGCTGTCACATTATGTTGGCAGATTTTGACATATCTGAGATACTGATTCTCCCTTCAGATTACAGTTTTTCAGAGTTAATATACAACTTAGTCAACTTCAGTGGGGATTTAAAAAGATTAGCTGTCTATTTGACAAGATGATCAAATAAGAATCATCCATATTTGAATGCTTTACTTTTTAATGTAAACCTAGGGCTGGTGTACACTTCTGGTGGCAAATATGGGTCTGCAAAGCTTGACTGATCCTTGCAGTTAGATAGGGGTGGAGTTTCAGTTTCTAGGGGAATAGAAGCAGGTGGGTGTGAGGTACTTAATTCTTCCCTCGCTGCTTTTGCTCACATCACAATTCTTTTCTCCACTGTTTTTTCTCATTTTATGTGGGAGACCCCATACCTGGGAAACTTTACTGAGAGAAAAAGAGGTGCAGGAGGGGGTTTCAGGGGAAAAGCAGTGGACAAGGGTATGTTCTGAGACCCTTTACAATTATTTTACTTCAGGCTTCTCAAAAAAAAGTTTGCAAAGTTAGCAAGTGGGGAGAAACTACAGTGCTTTTGTTCTGTAAATATGGCCCCCTCCATGGCTCGGGTTACCATGTGTGCATTTGACCCATATATAAAGTTTACCAAACCTAAAATTAAATTGCTGAGTTTTTTGTTGTTGAAAATGATTTTAAATAAAGCAAATACAATTTTTTAATAAAAAGAGAAAGAAACTATTTTTGAAGAGGTATTCAAAATAGTAAAAAGCCAGATCAAATTTATTAATATTTTTTAGGTAATTTTATCATTCATAGCTTATTTTTCTTATGGTATTTTTCTTGTCTTTCTATAGGGATTAAAGACACACAGGAGTCTTCATGGATATAGTTGATACATTTAATCATTTAATTCCTACTGAACACTTAGATGATGCCCTATTTCTAGGATCCAACGTGGAGAATGAAGTCTGTGAGGATTTTAGTACAAGTCAAAATGTCTTAGAGGATTCGCTGAAGAACATGCTCAGTGATAAGGACCCTATGCTAGGATCTGCAAGTGCTCAGTTCTGTTTGCCTGTTTTGGATAGCACTGATCCCAATTTCCAGATGCCTTGTTCAACAGGTAAATCTTAATATTTTTCAAGTATACACTTTTGAATAGAGCAGAAGCTGGTGTTGTTCCATTTTGCTCTGAAAACATGAATCCTTTCCCCCCGCTCTGCTTCATGGCTTGGAGCCTAAGGTTAAACGACTAGCTTTCCTTCACTTCACTTGAGGTAACCATTATATTTATTGAGGAGCTTTAAAATAAGTTGTGGAGAGGAATACTTAGGATTATTTTCAGATAGTGTTTATCTTACTAAAATAGGGATTTGGTTTGCATAGCATTGCAGTTTTAGGTTGCACTCGTTTCAGAAAGCGTACCTCTTGATTTGACTGAGGTACTTTCATTTCATTTAACTTTTAATTTGTATACCGCCTTTCTGTATTCCTATTTAGGAAGGCAGTTTGCAAGCTGAAGAATTCAACAAAACAGACAGCAAAGATCGCGCACCTAACAATCTGATCCAATACAAAAAAGTCATGATAAAAGCATAATTTAAAATAAACAACTTGCATTGAGTAAAGCGGTGTTCAATAATCCATTAGGATATAATAGTAAATAATAAAATTAAATATCAGCAAATAATAGTTAAATAGCTTGCACTTAACAATTGCAATAAATAATTACTAAACTATAATCAATAAAATTGATGGCAAATTACCGTGCATAAAATACCTCAAAGCATACAGCACCATGTAAAAGGATCAAATTGAGAAACAAGGACACACAACTTACAAAACTACTAAAAAAAAAGAAGCCCTGAACTCTTCTTCTCTTTTCCCAGCTGTTTCTGCTCTTCTCAAAGTCATTGTCTGGGAAATGCTCCTAGGGCTGGAGGGCGGGGCAAGGCAGGTGGAAAAAGCCATTGCCTGATGGCCAGCACAAGCTCGCTCTCCCCTCACAGTTCTTTATTTGGAAACCTCTCTCTTATGAAGGCTCCTCACAGTGGCAGCAAATCGTCATTAAAGGGTTTACAGAGCAGATTGGATATGCAGTCATCAGGTAGATGGTGTTTCAATTCAGAAAGTTTCCTTTGGATGACTTTTAGGGTATTTACTATAAAATGGTTCTTTTGTTTGGGGTGCCTACTATGTTAAGTACTTTTAATGTTAACATTCAAGTTGACTGCCAGCCAGGAACAATGGGGTTGAATGGAGCGCAGAGCCACTGGGCCCTTTTGCTTCCAGTGGTCAGGACTGGAGGTAGGAGGTCCAGTGGAAATGTTATTTTCCACTGCACCGTTATCAGGCTGTCTTATACTGAGTGAGATTATTGGTCCATCTAGCTCAGTATTGTCTACACCAGGGGTGGCCAACTCCCGAGGGACTGCTATCTACCGTATTTTTTGTCCCATAGGATGCACCTAGTTTTTTTGGGGGGGGGGGGAATAAAAGAATTTCCCCCCCCCAAACCAGGTCGGGGAAACCGAACCAGGCCGAGGAACAGCGGGATGGCGGCGCTGCGCCTCCTTGCTGTCCCCCGAGCTTGTGGGGCTGGCCAATGTCTGTCCGGCGTGCGGGGCGCTCTGCTTCAGGGCGCTCCTCACGCCGGGCGGCAGGCTGCTATCCGCAGCGTAGGGTGCCCTGCGGGAACTCCCGCAGGGCTCCCCACGCTGCAGATGTCTGTCCGGCGTGCGGGGCACTCTGCTTCAGGGCGCCCCTCGCGCCGGGCGGCAGGCTGCTATCCGCAGCTTAGGGAGCCCTGCCTAGGCTGCGGATGTGTTCCCGAAGCGCCGCACGCTCTGCTTTCAGGGCGCCCGACGCTCCGGGAAGCAGGCTGCTATTCGCAGCCTAGACAGCCCTGCGGGACCTAGGCTGCGGATGTGTTCCTGAAGCCTGGAGAGTGAGAGGGGTCGGTGCGCACCGACCCCTCTCGCTCTCCAAGTTTTAGCGAAAGCCTGCATTCGCCCCATAAGACGCACCCAGATTTCCCCTTCATTTTTGGAGGGGAAAAAGTGCTTCCTATAGGGCGAAAAATACGGTACTTCTTTCAGAATTAAGAATTAAAACCTGGCAGTGATCTACCACCTTTTTTTAGGGGTTCAGGTCAAAGTTGTTCAGCTTTTTTTAGAGAGGGGAAGTGCGGCTGGGAAAATAGAAGGAGGATCAAAAGATTGCTGTGGATCTCCCTCTTCCATTCCAGAGATCAGGAGAAAATGCAGGGAGGGAAGAGGGGGCGAGGCGGGGCCGTTTGCTTTTGAGCAAAAGCAAAGGAAAATGAGCCCACGATTGACAGTGATTGACTGCATCCTGTTGGACATCCCTGGTCTACACTGACTGGCAGTAGCTCTTCAAGATTTCAGGCAGGAGTATTTCTTAGTCCTACCTGGAGATGCCTGGAATTTAATTTGGGACTTTATATATGAGAAGCAGATGTTCTGCCAATGAGCTGCAGCCCTTCCCGCAAAGGAACACCTCAGAGATTGTAGCTTATTTAGGCTACTGATATATTGGAATCTATATGTCTTTTTGCAAATAATTACACATCTTTTTCAAACCCATGCAAGCATTTGGTCTCCCTTCTAAGCAAGTGTGTAGCCACCACATGATCCTAACATCCTGCTTTTTCCATGTTATTGTTGCGGGCAGCTCCTGTTCACCCAACTCCTCCTTGAATATTAGTGTGGAAAAGAATAGGAGGAATTTCATGGCATTTATTTATTTATTATTTAACCATTTCTATATTTGTTAATTTAATATACAAATGCAAACAATTAAAAAACAACACAGTGCAGGGTTAATAAAAAGCAGTGTAAACCCACACAGCAGTGTAAAATCAGTAAGCAACACTTTAAAATTAGCAAGGAGTATACAAGATAGCTTTAAGAACTAAAAGCAAGGAATTTAAAAAGCCTGGGAGAGGAAAAAAATGTTTTGCATATCATTGAGCATTAAAAGTGGCTACTGATGAAAATTGAACTTCCATCCGAAGGCAATGTGTTTAAAACTCTTAAAAGAAACATTGGTCAGACATAATGATTTCCAGAGGGCTAACCACCTTAGGCAACAATTCTGTACTTGCTTACTTGGGAATGAATGGGGCCCATTCAACTCAGTAGGACTTATTTCTGAATAAGATTGTATAGGTTATCTCTGTTAGTCTGATGCAGCAACAGTTTGTACCATTTTAAGACTAACTTGGCTTCTGATGAAATTGACTGTAGTCCACAAAACTTTATACCATAATACATGTGTTAATCTTTATGGTGCCACACTACTGTTTATTTGTTTTCATGGGTCAAAGTGTAGCAAATGCTGTTGTTTTGAAGAAACAGTTTAAGAAACCAGTCTTTAACTATGCTTTTATCATCTTTTAATCAATGAACCTTACACTGAATGGCCTTAGTAGAAAATTACTGAGTACTTTTCCAGTCCAGGCTTCCTGCTATGGCCACGGTGGGCTCCCAATAATGGTATTTTTATACTTGGGATTTGGTTGGGGACAGAACAGTTACGCAGAGATGCAGAAAAAGCAACCCCCCATTATTAATTTTTTGGTAGACACTGACAATTTCTTGCAAATATTGTTGGAAAATAGTAGTAGCTATGTTGACTTTTCTCTTTTGATCACTGACTTTGACAGATTTTATAGAAAGGGAATTGATCAAACATTTTACTAGCAATTTGGCTTATGCTTCCGCCTCTTCCCCATTAAGTTGTGCATGCTGAGCAAGCGTTGGATGTCTAGTCAGAAAAGTCACAGTCCTAGCCAGAAATAGTTTGACGGTAACCAACATAGCAGTGGCAAACCTTGGTGTTCCAAATTTCAGTGGCACCCTGTGTGATGCCAAAATCTCTCCCCCAAGCCCTACTCCCCGTCTCTCACCTTCTATTGGATGTCATAGTTGTGGTGCCTCATAGTTGCTCCAGTGTGAGTGCACCATTTATGCTCTCTTAGATCTCTGAACATACTGTACCTTGTTGAATGCATGATATCCAGCTCCCTGGAATGCTGTGGTAAGGGAGATACAGTTTATAGAAGTTTCTGAAGCAGCTGGGGCACTTCACAGTTTAGATTTGATGTATCAAACTTAACTCTAGTAGTTTGTATCCAGTGGTGTCCTTCAAGCTGAAAGGTTGTTGTTTTTTTAAAAAAATCCAGCATAGATTTTCAATCAGTAGGGAGGTGGGAGGAAATCTTTCCACTTCCTGCTCCCCCTGCAGCCACCCCACTCCATCTCCCATGCTATTGTAAAAGGTCTTTCAGTCCTTTGGAACAGAGTTTTGGGGGTGTGCATAGTGGAGGGGGAATCAGCAAAAAACATTTCCTTTCCCATTCCACTGATAAAAGCACCCGCTGGATCAAACAGCCTTTGATTAGTGTGAGGGACACTATTGGATTTAACAGAATTCTTTTAAGAACCTGACATGCATTATGTTATAACTTAGCAGGTGGCATTGATAGTTTCCATTGTCAGCTTACACTTTTCTGAATTTTCAGTGGGCAAAATCTAATAGATAGTTGAGTATCCTAGGGTATAGCACAGGGTATTTGATCTGAAAGACACTGAGGCATTTGTACATGTAGATTTCATAAATCTATTTTGTGCTGAGCTATAAGCATCTGTTTCCAGTTTGGGCCTGCCTGATCTTATCTTGCTAGTGTTCTTGGTTGAATAGCAGATGGCGGCTCTTTTTCCTTTGGCCAATGGATGAGGTTTGAGTTTCTGTTTTCCCTTCCTTCTGCAGTCTTGGGGCAATTGGTAGCTGGAGCTGACAATTCTTTTGGCAGGTGTGGGGAAAGCACACCTTGAGCTGCCCCTTCTATTCTCAATGGATGGGATGAGGCTGGTCTCCTCCTTAACATGATGTTCTTCCTGGGATGCTAGAAGAACACCTTCCCACTGGCCCTTGATATCCTGACTGATCGTACAAAGCAGAGTGTGCTGCCTTTCAATTCTACAGCCCCATTTTTTAATTAGCTTGTATAGAAGCCTAATATAAAGGCATCCTATATATTAGGGTTGCCACACGTCTGAATTTTCCCGGTCATATCGAGAATACTGCAGCTGCAAGCAGCGTCTGAGCAGAAATTGGCTAAATGTCTTGGAAGATCTGGACGTATGGCAGCCCATGTTGGCTGGGTCATTGTTGCTGATTTTCCTTAGAAATAGCTCAAAAATGTCTTATTTCTTTGCAGTTTTGCAAAAAAAGCTCAACTTTGGCTCAAAATGAGAAGCTCAACAACTTTTTTGTCTGGATTTTTACTTTTTGAAATATGGTAACCCTGTTCTATATATAAACATTGATGCCTTGTTCCTCCTTACCCTAATATTTGCCTCTAGTAGTTTGCACTGGTGGTTGACAGTTCTTACAGACCTACCATTGCATTTCTAAAAATATAGCTTTTAATATTCTAAGACCTTTGTTCTCTGAGCTATCCTCATATATAATATAATAGCAAATGGAACTCTTTTTTTTTGTATTTGCTTTGATATACGCTCCCAAAGGGTGTTTACAATCTGACATCTTTTTCCATGTCTTTCTCCCTTCCCCTCATCCCCTAGCTAGTGTAATACTAGTTAGCATATGCTTCTATGCTCTTTGGCTAGGATCCAGAGTTTCATGCAGTTAATTCTGTGCGCCCAATGGGGCTTTGACTTGTTTGCTGCATGGCAAACTCAGGAGACTTTCCCAAGCGTGAAAGTTTATTGAAGTCAGAAATAATATTAAAATAAACTTTATTGAATTTATTAAACTCCACTGGGTGAAAGTTCTTGGGTTTCTTTAGATACTGACCATTGTTTCGTAGTGTGGTGAAGCTGTCTGGCAGGTTTTCTGTTTCCCTTGGCTCTCTTGCTTGAGATGCAAGGAAGACCCGAATGGATCCTGCTCTTCCATCAGTCTACCTAATCAAGCTAATGACAAATGGTGAGCACTGTTAGAGGCATTTACCTTTATACTTCTCTTGGGACTGGTTTGGCTACTTGACATTTCTCTGTGTAGAGCAACCTCTGGACACAGGTGCATGGAGGAGAAGCTTTCTGACACGGTATATCCAAACTTACAGGCAGGGCAATATCCAGGTGGCATGGGACCCAGGGCCCCCTGTTACATTTTTATATAGGTGCAAGTCTGCTTCTGAAACAGTACAAGGAGGCAGAACCAGTGCTAGAAATTCTGGTATATAAGGTGGTCGCCTAATGGCACCTTGAATCTTATGTTGCAGTCGCCACAACAGAATGTCTGTTCGCTAGGGGTTGGATGAAATCGCCCTTGGGACCCCTTCTAATGCTACAGTTCTATGATTCTATGATCTCTGTAGCTTGCTCTTATAACAGTTCACTTGCTCCAGTATGCAAGAAGGAGAAACATGCACAGTAGAAATGAAAATGGTATGAATTATGGAGTAGGATAGAGTTTTTTAAACTGTAGTTGCCAACATGGCGCCCAGAAAGCTCAATGTAATTGCAATTGGATGTGCACCAGTAGCAAAAAGCATCTGGCTAATTTTGAACACCTCGGAGCAGCGTGCAGTCCCATGTCTTAAGAGCAAACATCTAGAAGAATCCTTAACTCCTTTAAATAGATGCTAGGGATTTAACTTATAATAATAATAATAATTTATTATTTATACCCCGCTCATCTGGCTGGGCTTCCCCAGCCACTCTGGGCGGCTTCCAACAAAATATTAAAATACCGTAAGACATCAAACATTAAAAGCTTCCCTAAACAGGGCTGCCTTCAGATGTGTTCTAAAAGTCTGGTAGTTGTTCTCTTTGACATCTGGTGGGAGGGCGTTCCACAGGACGGGCGCCACTACCGAGAAGGCCCTCTGCCTGGTTCCCTGTAACTTGGCTTCTTGCAGTGAGGGAACCGCCAGAAGGCCCTTGGTGCTGGACCTCAGTGTCCGGGCAGAACGATGGGGGTGGAGACGCTCCTTCAGATATATTGGACCGAGGCTGTTTAGGGCTTTAAAAGTCAGCACCAACACTTTGAATTGTGCTTGGAAACGTACTGTGAGTCAATGTAGGTCTTTCAAGAGCGGTGTTATGTGGTCTCAGCTGCCACTCCCAGTCACCAGTCTAGCTGCCGCATTCTGGATTAGTTATAGTTTCCGGGTCACCTTCAAATGTAGTCCCAACTTGAAATTGTATACATACAAAATATACATTATACTACCACCAGGCCAGCAAAAACAAAACAAAGAACTTTAGAATTTTAGGGATTGTGTTATAGCAGTTATTTCTAGGACACATGCCTTATCCACTTGCTTTGTACAAAAGCTTTGCTAATAGCAAAATGTAAAATTGTATTTAATGATATTCTCCAGTCTTTTCAAATATTACTTGCTAATGCATAATACTGGCAGAGCCAAATGGATATGTGCCTTTCTTTACCCAAGTGGTTTGAGTTAAAATTTCAGAGGCAAAGCAAAATGTGTCATCTGATGTTTGGAAATGGATAGGTGGGCAGTCCCACCCACCTGTCTAAATGGCCCATGAGGATTAGGCTATTAAAGGATATGGATTACTGACTAGAAATGCCTCCCTACTGGTTCCACGTTTAGTTCTTCCAAAGCATAATCATTTAGTACTTGTAGAAACTTGACTCTTTGTTATGACTACATTTTCTCTTATGTTGTCAGATTTCTGGTAGTTGGAATTCATCCCTTGTTGCTTCATTTCCAGTGCATGTTGCATTTCTTTCCTTTGGAGTTTGGTATATTACTTTTTTTCTGGCGTTTGTGTGCATGTATATTTATTTAAAGCATTTATTTTTATTCAGCTCAAAAAGCTCCTATAGTGGCTTAAAGGTAAAGGTAAAGGACCCCTGAAAGTTAAGTCCAGTCACGAAAGACTATGGGGTTGCGGCGCTCACGGTGTTTGTCCACAGACAGTTTTTCCGGGTCATGTGGCCAGCATGATCAAGCCGCTTCTGGCGAAACCAGAGCAGTGCATGGAAATGCCATTTACCTTCCCTCCGCAGTGGTACCTATTTATCTACTTGCACTTTGACGTGCTTTCGAACTGATAGGTTGGCAGGAGCAGGGACCGAACAATGGGAGCTCACTCTGTTACGGGGATTCAAACCGCCGACCTTCCATCCGGCAAGCCCAAGGCTCAGTGGTTTACACCACAGCGCCACCCGCGTCCCCTCCTATAGTGGCTTACATGACATCAAATAAAAATACAATAGTCATTACCAGTAGGTTTACACTTAAAAGACATGATATAAAATGGATTGGGGTATGGGGGAGAAAACAAGTAGGCTTAGGACCAATTTTTAAAATTATATAGTAGTTCCTATGAGGTCCCCTGGAATGGAAATAACTGAGGGAGAGGAGCAGCTCAGTGGAGCTGGTCTCTCAGCAGAGCTGATGAAATATCACGTTCACTGTCTACTTCCTTAATTAGGAAGATATTGTATTTTAAATATTTCCACATTATGCGTGTGGAGATTCCTAATCCAACTAATTGACTTTATTGTCCTAATCATTTTGTTGTTCATTTATTCTAGAAGATAATGACGGCAAGTGCTTCTTACCCATTATGTTTTTCTGTCTTGTTGCATCTGAAAAGGCCTTGAAATTATGAAAATCCTCTTTTCTTTAAAAGTTGCTGTCGTGTGCGGGATTTTGCAGTTAGGAGGCATTTCTTCTGGTGTCTCAGAACAGTTGCTTTTGATTTTTTCCGTCCTGTATCTTTTTGATTTTTTTACAAAAATGTGCAGAACATTAGATAGCAGCTGATGTTCCTGTGAATGAAAATTGAGATTATAGTGAGGAATGTAGGATGCCTGGGGACAAGTCTATTCACCCGCTTACTACACAGTATATGAAACAGTAGGGCAGGGTGGGGAGAACTCCATTCACCCTTCCTTGTTGGATAGTGGAGGCTTGCAGAAGTATTTTTCTCTGTTGCCTTGTTACAGAGTCTACCTCTTCTTTCTGAGTCTTCAGATTGGTAAAGATGGAAGTGAAGGGAGACAGAAGGGGTTGTATGTGGAAGATCCTTCCCCACCCCCCACTGCCGCTTTAATATGCTGTTCTCCTTCCTTTCCTTTTATCCTTGTGGGTAGTTCTTTTAAAAATGCAGGTCAAAGTGAATAGAAGTATGAGCAGGGGCATCTCTTAAGGGGCCAGTTTTAACATAGGGCTTCTCAGTTGCTGATTCCTAGGGTAGATATGACATTGATGGAGTATGACTGCAGGTGTCAAAATAACTGGTGTCAAGATGCTGAAACTATTCTTAAAGTGGCAGTTTTGTAGAGAAGTATAGATTTTGGGCATATTTCACTATAACTTAATATATTTATTTTGGCCTGAAGTTGAATGGGTTTTAATGTAGTTTTAATGTATTTGTATACACTGTCTTGTGTACAAGGCTTGTATCCAGTGTAGTGCTAAGGAACTGCCCTGTAAGCACAATGATTTCTACTAGCACAAGAGGACTTCCCCCTGCCACCCCCCTGCTTGCCCCCAGATGTGTTCTGGGTTTTCCGCTACCACTTCAAAGCAGATTTGGGGACGGGAGGGGGGAAATGGGATGACGGGGTTGGATATCACCCATTAAATGCAGTATATAAATAATTCAGATAAACAAATTGAGGAGATACTGAGTGATTAGCTTTGCCTGCAAAAGCTGTTATGACTTTCTTAAAATTGTGAATCCTAGTGTAGGTAGGAAGATGCCAAAGTGAAACAGATTTTTGTATGGGTGCTAATGGAAAGGTTCACACTACCTCCTACAGCTTTGTCGCATGTAGGGGATTAAAAGTTGGAGAAGGATTAGAATTAAAAGTTTCTTAAGGCATTGTGAATAATTGGCAGTTGTAATCATACTTGAAAGTGTGATATTCTGATGTCTCCTTTGGTTTGTTGTTTTGGGGTATGTTTTTTTCTTCTACTTTTTTAAACAGGACTTGTATTTTGTAGATTATGTTGTTAGGCTATCTAGAAATAACAAGCCAGGAGGAAAAAGAAACATAAGGACAAAAGCACCAGCTACTTTTGAACGATTTTATGTCATCAGGGCTGGATGAATTGCATCCCAGGATAGTAAAGGAACTTTTTGATGTACTCTCAGAGCATCTGTCTAACACAGACCTTTATCTCCCACCACCTGCCTCATGGGCAATCCTGCCTACTTGTTAAAGTTGACTCGTGAGGGAGGGTATGCTTCGCCAGTGCATTCACCACAGGGAACAGAGTGGGTCTAGTCACTCCATAGATGAGCTTGAGGGTTCAATCCTAGAAATGAATTGATGGATGAGTATCTTGCAGCTCACATAACTGGAGGGCTGTTTAGCTTGGCCGAACAGAAGTTGTGCAGGCCTGACTTACACTCCTCATGTGTGAACTGGCTTTAGTAAGAGGGTAGGAATATGGCATTTAACATTGATCCTGTGCATTTTTACATGGAAATAAATCCCACTGAGTTCAGTGGGGCATATTCCAGTTAAGTGTGCAGAGGGCTGCAGCCCTAGGCTATGGTTCTCAGTCTCTGACTGGGAGCTTAGCAGGTGAGTCATCTATTAATAGTTCTCATGATGCAGACTAACATGTTCTGGATTTTAAAAATCTAAAAGCAAATCTCTAAAATTAAAAAGGTAAAGGAGATTGTCACTTTTGGATCAGCTCTTTCCATTGTTAAATTCTCTTTCTCTTAGGTGGGAAGGGACAGTGAGGGGACAGCTGATCATTTAAGGACTGAGAACTTCCTGTGGCAAATCAATAAAATGTGAGTCCTTTAAAATTGGCTATGACTCTTTCTCAAGGACCATGTATGAGAAATATACTGCTCTGGATGACTACTTATTTTACCTGCCCAGTGGGATAGTTTGTATATCATGCTTCCTAATTATCCCTTCAGTCTTATTTCTCTCTGTGCCCCCTCCCCATGCATCATTTCCCTTTAGTTTGTCTAAGTCTCCCAGCTACTTTCATGAGACTGCAGCCCTAATAGATACTTTTAAGGTTTAGGATTTTTATTTCTATTTTTAGTTGTTGGACTTGATGATATTATGGATGAAGGAGTTAAGGAAACTGCCTGCCGTACCATTGATGAAGATGATCTTTCACCTAACAGGAATTTGAGGGACCAAATGGATGGAACGTCAGTCAGATCGCCAAGAAAATCTCCACGTCTAATGACACAAGGTAGGCCTTCTGAGGAAGTTCACATTTATAGACAGCAAATCTCTGCATTTGATTTAGTGTGGGCTGATCAGTGTATTGGAATCTTGGTTCACTGTTGAGTGAACACATTCAGATACCTAAATGTAGTTATATGTATTCTTTCTTCTTGTGTTTTATCACTTATAAATGCTTCAGATTTATATTTTAAGTGGAAGTACATTATTTGCCATCAACAGTCTTCCCAGAGATAATGAGAAATTGTTAATGTGTTAAGATAAACTTAGGATCACAATGTTAAGTTATATGAATAAGCTTATCTTTAGTTTACGATGCAATCCTATGCATGTCTACTTTGTAGTAAGTCCCATTGAGTTCAGTTGTGCTCATTCCAGGTAAGCAGGTACAGAATTGTTCCTTTTGTCTGTTATTTGGCAGATAGATAAAAATACTAAACACTTCATTTGTCTTTTTTAATAGAACCAGTACGAAGTCTGCGGCAGAGCACACTAGCCAAACGTTCAAATGCGTCACCATCTGTTAACCCCAAAAAATCAGTTGTGAAGTCTGGATCTGCTCAAAAGGGAGGACTGAAACAGCAGGATAAAGGGCAGACTAAATGGGAAAATAGTAGTGCCAAAGAGCATCCAAGAGATACTGAGCACAGTCGTAATGAATCCTGCCAAGAACAAGAGGCACTGGAAGTATCATCACCACCACCTTCTAGCAGTGCAGAATGGGTTGCGTGTTGTGCAACTTCAGATGAAGTAAAAGCAGATAGTGAACATAAAATTCCTAATCAGGCAAAAATAGAGGAAGCAGCTAATGAAGTAGGGAATTCTTCTCACTTACCAGGGACCAGTTCCCCAACTAAAGAAACTGAAAGCGTGACAAAAGTTGTGCTACCCTATGGTAGTGATGGAGTAGGCTTGGAAGCACCTGCCTTTACAGAAACTAATAAAATACAAAATAACAGTCTAGTTAAAAATGAAGGGAATGAGACCATGGTTAATAAATTCACTTCTGAAAAGCCTTCAGATGAAAAGGCAAACGTTGAATCTGAGGAGCTGAATGAAACTAAAATGGATGAGGAAAGCAAGGAAACAGGGAAGGCCGATACTCCTTTTGTTACAGCAGCTTATGAGAACGCAAGTGAAATTCAGGAAACCCCTTCAGTTCAGCCCAGCTTTGTAGATGGAAAGCCTGCCTGTGCCTCAAGCTTGCCAGCTCATCAGATCAGCTTGCCAGATGACAGAAAAGAGCCCTCAGATGACTCTAGAAAGGCTGGGTTGAAAGATCTTCCTTTAGGTAGCACGGAACTTGACCAGATTGATTCAAAAGGTGTCAATGCCACTTCTGCCAAATCAGAAACAAATACTTTAGAAGATGGTATTGCTCAGTACATTCCAGTCCAAGCTATGCATCAGGAGGCTGACAGTGTAAAAATGGGAGTGCATGAGTCACCAGGCTTGCAGGAAGATGGGCATACTGGCATTTCATCAAAATGTGTAAAAAATTTGAAGCCCAAGCACCCCAAGTCCAAACAAAATAAAACTACAGCTGCCCAGCAGAAAACACAAGAGCTACACGGCAAAACACATTCTGTGTCAGCTGTTCGCAGCCAGTCTTCAGTAAGTCTGAAGCATCAAGTGGAGGAGCATGGGGATCTCCAGCATTTTCATAAGCCAGTGAAAGTTAAGAAAAAACATGCAGATAAAGATGTGAAGGCCCAGGGCTGCGAATCTGGAATGGCCTTAAAGAAGCCTCTGCAATTGTTAGGGAAAAACATTCCACGGGGCCAAATCCCACCACAGGTACAGAAGATGTCCGCAGAGAGAGCAAGCGACAAGTCTTCCAGCCATCATGCGGGTTCAAAAGAAATACCACACACAGTGTCGGGACCAGCACATCCTAAACAGGGGCAATTAGCCCACCACAACCAGAAGCAGTTACTGAAACACCCCCTTCTTAAAGCCAATAATTGTGTTAAAGAAGAAGGAGGGAAAAGAGATTCCGCAGGTGTGCCTCTGGATAATTTGAAAGAGGATGAAAAAGAGAAACTGAAACTCAGAAAGTTAGAGAGGAATCTTCAGCCTCGACAGAGGAGAAGCAGCAGAAGCCTTTCAGTAGATGAGCCTCCATTGTTCATTCCAGATAATATCTCTACTATAAAACGAGAGAGCTCGGATCACCTATCTCCCACTGAGAGCAAAAGTCTCTGGGTACCTAGTAAGCAGTGTGGGTTTTGCAGAAAACCGCATGGCAACAGGTGTGTGTGTGTGTATATGTTTTTGTTGTTCAGATGTTTCAGTAATCAGACACCTGCTTCTCATGTCCTGGAGTCTAGCACCCAGACTATCTTTTTTAAATTAACCAAAAAGCACCCTGTCAACTTTCCAACATTATAGACTCTTGAGCTACGCTTTCTTAAGAAATTAGGGTAAACAAAATAGTGATGAGCTGTGATTACCCAGCCTAATAGTTTGAGTCTATTCATGTTTACACTGAAATAAATAATTGCTGTGTTCTGTGCCGTCTGTGGCATAGTAAGTGTGCTTCATGTCGCAACATTGCAACATAGATATGCAGAAGAGGTTTCTCTGGAGCATTTCCTGCTGCCCCTCTCACAAAAACCAGGCAATCTGCTGGTCAACTTTGAACAACTTTTGTGGGAGCTGCAGTAAAAAAAATGATAGCTCCAACTGGTTGAATAGCTAACATGCTGCATAAACATGATGCATAATTTTTTTGTATGGGGGATAGTAAAAGTGATGTTTGCTACATGGAGGTATGTAATTTTCTCTGGGATATGTTGTTAGCTTCCTGATACTATCCACTGATGTGTGTCCTTTGGAAGAATGCAGTTGGCTTTTTTTCTGATGTTCCAATAATTGGGTTCTGATGAATACATTTGGTTTATTAATAATAATAATAATAATAATAATAATAATAATAATAATAATATCCCGCCCTCCCCAGCCGAAGCCGTGCTCAGGGCGGCTAACAACAATATTTAGTAAACAAAACTAACCAAAAGTATGCAATAATAATTTTACATGGTATTTAAATATCTCAAAAAAGTTTTACCCCCAGTAGTGAAAAGTAGTTGAACTGAAATATATAATCAGGAAATAAAATTGCTTCACTTATGTTTGATTAGGAAATCAAGCTAACTTAATGTGTTTTTAAATGACACACTTTACAAGTATAGTGGTACCTCAGTTTATGAACTTCATCTGTTCTAGAGGTCCGTTCTTAAACCAAAACCGTTCTTAAACCAAGGCGCACCTTCCCTAATGAGGCCTCTCGCCGCCAGTGCCCTTCTACCGTTCGGATTCTGTTCTTAGACTGAGGTAAAGTTCACAAACTTAAGACACTATTTCCAGTTTTGCTGAGTTTGTAAACCAAATCGTTCTTAAACCGGACTGTTCTTAAACCAAGGTACCACTGTATTGAAGTTGTAAAAATTTAAACAGGATGACTTAATGGCTTATGCTTCCCTGACATTATTTAAAAGTTAAAGAATTGGGGAGTTGTATTTCTCATCACTAATTGTGTCACATGATAAAAACAGCATGAGCCTATTAAAAAAAAATAAGTTGGAAAACAAAAACCTTTAAAGATATTATTTTCCTAGGTCCAAAGAACTCTGTATTCCCCTTCTTACTGGTAATCATCTAAAATAATAATTAACACTTTGAAACTGCCCATTTTGCCTGGTATTTTAGCTTTTTATTGTGTTACACATTTTATGAAAAGAATGGATTTTAAGAAATGGATTTATCACATCAGTGCTGGCATCTGGAAACATTGATTGGCTTTGTTTGGACATCATGTAAATCATAGTATAATGTGATAAAAACCTGGTGCAGCTCTGAGGAGATTGGAAACGTATTCACTTCTGGTTCCTGTTAATCACAGTTTAGTGTGTCATCCTAACCCTAAACTGTGATGAAGTTAACTAGTTCATTTAAACAAATATCTTCATATCCCATTTTTGAAGTTGACTAACAAGCATAATAGACCTTAATCAGTTTGTTGGTTTGGACAACATGGCAAGCGATAGAAAAGCAACAATGGAAGCAAGAGTTTCTGAACTCTTTTATGGCCACACGGGAGGAGGGGCTAGAGAGTATGAACCTAAACCTCACTGTAGCTTGTTCTTGTTATGCTAAACTGTGGTTTAACATGATGTCTGAACTGAGCAATTCTGTGCGTAGAAATTTGAATTTTCTTTTTTTTTTAAAAAAGGTTTCCGTAATTTAATAGATACCAAACTGTTGGTAACAGTGGTATCTCATTCTTCTGTTGAAAACGTTTACCACCTTTCTTTGTGGGTTTTGTTTAAAATTGTATTTAGTTGTATTCAACTAAAATAATTGCATTTTCTTCCCTTGTGTGCCCACAAATCTGCCCTCTGGAATGTGGAGGAAGGAGAGGAAGGAAAAGTTCTGATGCACTTGTGGAAGACATTATGCAATTATTTAGTTCGATACAACATGTGCTTTTTAAGATATCAGTTGCCTACTTCATATTAAAATGATGGTCTTGTTCAGGTTGTTGGTACTGGTGGCAACATAATGGATTGGACCCAGACTTGTCCCTGCGTAAATTGAAGGGCTGTTTCCATTCATGCTAGGATCTGGGATGCAGTAGGGTCTTTCTGTTAGAGAAAAGGGCAAGTCCTCCCTTTACTACCTCCCATACTGTTTTGGAAGATCATCTAACCGTGCACTCAGTAGAATTCAAGTGGGGGAAAAGTCATTGGGTCTTCATTGCCTAAATTTTAGTAGCTTTTTTATTATGCGTTATAGTGTGCTGCTGACAGAATAAATGATGCCTGACTTTAGAACAATGTAAAATTAGTCCCTGCCATTATAAGCATAATTTGATGACCTCTTCCTCCAAATAATACAGGTTCTGATAAGTAGAAATTATGGAGTATAGGAAAATTAAGCTGGCATTTTCAGCATGGTGAATAAAGCTGTATCCCAGCAGCCCTAATGGGCATGCATAAATTTTGCATTCAGGAGTTTGCCTTATTCTTATTGATATTGGGTAGTGTTGCATGTGTGCAGCAGGGAATCATTAAAATAACATTTACACAGAAATATGTGTTCATTTTGGTTGTTAAAACTAATGCTGAGTTTGGTTAAACAATGTAATACATTGTATTTAAAATGAATTTAAATGTGTAGTCTGCTGATCTTCTTGCTGAAAATATAAGCGTAAAGGGAAACGTATATAAAAACATACTTTTTGAAGTATGCTTACCACTGTACTTACTATAGTTTGGTTCTTTTTTTTACATTTGGAATAGAGTCACTTTCACTTATGGCATACTGCTTGCCACCTGATAACTAAGTTAGTTCATTAATAACTTGCTTTACATGGTAGAATAATATTTTGTTACGTTTTTGGAAAAGTGCATCTAGTGGTCTGCACTTGCAATGATACTACTACTTTCTTTTTAATCCAGTTAATGTTAGGTTTCCTTTCAGGCTCAATTCTAACTTGAAAGATTACTTTTTGTACCGGGGCTCTCGGCAGTGGTTTAAAACTGTAGCGCCCTTCCCATTCTGTAAAGTGGATCCACATGATGAAACCACAGGGAGGCCACACTGCTGGTCCACTCACCCAGCTCCACTTCTTATCTCTGCATTTGAACAAATGCCTGAAGCGGGTAGGCAGTTGCACTTGTAGAGTCTCCTTCCATTCAATTGTCAGCTTGTACTTTGGGCCCTCTGATCATGTACTGAAGCTTCGACAAATATAGCTGGCTTTCCCCTTCAGACCTTTGCTTGATGCTCAGAGGTAGAAGTGGAGCGAGGCAAGCAGGCGAAATGCCCGTGGCCAACCACTCTAATTGTGTGTAGCCTGTTCACTTGGATAATGTGTGAAAGGGGCTTGTTTCTCTTAGAATTACGAATATCCTACTGAGAATTATGAGTATCTTACTGAGAAATGTTTGACGTATCTTTTCAGAAGAATGTTGTGAACAGAGGTCATACTATGTCATTAAAAACTGCATAGGAATATATTGCTGCAGTACAGATGTGTACATTAAACAGTGGATTGAATCCGTACTAACAAAATAATCATATTAATGTATCCTCCAATGCATGTGTGTATCATGTTGCAGCCCAAGGGTGGAATCCAGAGCTGTCCTCTCTACTGACAGAAGGCATTCATCAGAGGAATTGGGGTGGGACAAAATTTTCAGTGATTCCTTTCAGTGATTCCATCTTGCCCCTCCTTAAATCTGCTTCATGGGATTTTGGGGCTACCATATTTTTGCAGGGCATGGGGGTGGGGTTGCAGGTGGAGGGGGTATTACCAAAAATCACTGCCCTCCCACAGGTTCCCCATCTCTGTCCAGCACTTAAACATTTTACTTTTTTGGAGGGTAATTCTCTTTTTCCTCCCCTTGCCCCTGCTTAAGTTCTTCTTTAGAATTTGAAGATCAGATTGTCCTTGACATGATAAAATTTTTACAGTTATGCCCTTAGTGTGGAATTTGTTGTAGAATCAGGGTCTTCCATGTTTGCCAATCTACAAAACCTACTTAAGTTTATCTGTGTTTACAGTGGATGAACAATTTATCTTTATGTAGTTAGCTACATATACTTCTTAAATATTGGTACATTTGTTGTACTTTATTCCTGTAAAGTTTTAAGAATTAGCTTCCCTTCTTTGTGTCTGTAAAAACAAAGGGTGGTTTCCCCCCTAAATGCTAGATAAGGGTATAATTTAAAATATGCTAAATGGCTGTATATGCTAAATTGAAATCATGTATTTTGTATAGCCATACCAAGAAATCTGAAAATGTATATCTGAAATCTGAAAATAATTTAAAATATGCTAAATGGCTGTATATGCTAAATTGAAATCATGTATTTTGTATAGCCATACCAAGAAATCTGAAAATGTATATCTGAAATCTGAAAATAATTTAAAATATGCTAAATGGCTGTATATGCTAAATTGAAATCATGTATTTTGTATAGCCATACCAAGAAATCTGAAAATGTTTTTCAACAGAGTAGTTACAGAAATACAGTTGACAGTATTTGTTTCACCCTACATGAACTTGCTTCACATCGAAGAATGGAAAGGAGAGTGAAGAATTACTTTTTGCATTTACTAACATAAATTTCTAGTTCATGAATATGCTGCTCGATTTGTTTACAAGAGCAATCTGTGCTATGTATTTTAAATAAAGTTAATTTTGAGTTTGTGTATCATTTTTTTAAAACTTGTCTCGAACCCAACAAAATTATTTTGACTGTCCACATTCCACTTGGGTGACTGCTTATTTGAAAAAGATAGTCTGGACGTTGCATTAGTATATTTGAAGAGACTCTGTATTTACAGTAACAAAACCATGGTTCAGATACATTTATTGCTTTACTCTGTTTGTAGAAGGCAGTACATTGTTGCAATCAGAACATCTGTTTTAAAAATTGGTGCTTAAGTGAACTGTGTACAACCAGTACTTCATTTTGTTTTCTTAAATGTTTGCAGCATGTTGGTTTTAATGTAAAGCTTATTGAAACACTTTGAATACCACCCCATTATTAATATTTTTTAATGATTTTTTCTTTCTTTCTGTTGCAGCTACACATCTGCTAATTCAGCCTTACAACATGAGTAGCGCTTGGACATCAAACTGTGAAGCTGTCTGCAGCCAGAATTTTTAGTATTAGCTACAGTTACACACACCTTCAAAAGCCACAGAAAAAGAAATTGTTTGGCCTTTAAAGCAGTCTTCAGCTCTTCATAAATGATTCTCTCCTTTTAGACATTTGGGGCATCTCCCTTGCCCCTTGACAAGTGAGATTCCTTATTACAGAGGTATTGAGGGGGGTGGAGTCTTGTGGCCCTGCAGATGTTGTTGGACTCTCATCCACCCTAATCAGCATGGCTAGTTGAAGTCCAGCAATCTCTGCAGGATTGCAGGTTCCCCACTCCTCTCTTATTGACTTTGCTACATGCTTGTTAGCTATCCTACATCTACACAGTATTCCTAGTGCCAGTACTAAAATTCAGTCTCTAATGGACAAAACTTTTAAATGAATTCAGAACAGCAAATTGGGGTCTGATGTTTACTTGGAAAATGCCTGCTTTCATTTTTGTAAACTTTCATTTTTGGCTGGCATGTCTATCCCTGCCATGTTCTTTATCAAAGTGATGAAATAAAAGACAAGGAAATGCCCATTGTGTTAGGAGAGTAAATTAAATACCTTTATTTTGTATTTGTAGAACTAAATTAGAGCTTTGTAAGCTGATACAGAGGGACGCGGGTGGCGCTGTGGGTTAAAGCCTCAGTGCCTAGGGCTTGCCGATCGAAAGGTTGGCGGTTCGAATCCCCGCGGCGGGGTGCACTCCCGTTGCTCGGTCCCAGCGCCTGCCAACCTAGCAGTTCGAAAGCACCCCCGGGTGCAAGTAGATAAATAGGGACCGCTTACCAGCAGGAAGGTAAACGGCGTTTCCGTGTGCGCCTCTGGCTCGCCAGATGCAGCTTTGTCACGCTGGCCACGTGACCCGGAAGTGTCTCCGGACAGCGCTGGTCCCCGGCCTCTTGAGTGAGATGGGCGCACAACCCTAGAGTCTGTCAAGACTGGCCTGTACGGGCAGGGGTACCTTTACCTTTTTAAGCTGATACAGAATATAGCTAGCTAGCTAGCTTAAGCCGCCCAGAGTGGCTGGGGAAACCCAGCCAGATGGGTGGGGGTATAAATAATAAATTATCATTATCATTATTATCATCTGTTAACTATTCCCATGTTTGTGCTATAGGCTTGAATTTTCCTATAGCAAACCAAGCCATAAATTGGTGTATTTGTCAAATCAAATTTCTGTTTATAGGTAGGATCACAATATAAATTTAACTTGTAAATAAAGTTCTAAAAGAGCTCATTAAGAGCCAGTAACAGTTGTATAAATTTGGAATGACACAAATTGTCATTATTCCAGACTGGAGTTTTTTAAATACAAAAATTTACTGGTTCAGAATTCAACACACACAAAAAACATGCTTACAGGTTGTATGACATTAACTCTTAAGTCTGAAAAATGAGAGTTACATTGGAACAGATATTACATAGCAAAGAGTCAGGATGTGTCTACATAGTTTAAGCCTGGGTTCATAAATATTTATTTCAGTTGGTGTTTAACTGAGTTTAGTCACTGGACAAAAGCGATGTACATATCTGATAATTTGGGAGCCATCTTGATAGCCTGCTCCTTGTTTGTTGCTTCCCATCCCAGTCAATGAAAAACTGAGCCATAAGGAGTCCACCTTGGTGTTATCTTGTTTCTTTGCTTTTCTACCGTACTGCTCTTGCTGAAACAACAAATTCAGAAGCAGGCTTGCCCTTTTAAAAAAATCAGAAAATATAGATTCATTTTAATTTACCTAAACATAATTGCAGCTGCTTCGTGAAAGATTGTGGCAGCCACTGTATTTTGTTCAGGACACTGGGAGCACTGCTGTGATTGATCAACAGTTATGTTTTACGTGCTCAGTAGTTGTTTTAGAACACCTTTCTCCTCTCTTGAGTGTGCTTAGCATCTGACTGAGTGACTGCTATTGAAAGTACAATACCCCATATTGCTGTTCTGAACACTTTCTCATACTGACCATTTCTTTCTTAATTGGAATAGTCGCTGCTAGTATTTCAAAAGTATGAAATGAATTCGGATTCCAAACATAATGTGCGTAACCCAAAATGGGCAGGAGTTCCCCATAACCTTTTCGGGCATGGGGTGAAGGGAACACTTTTCTATTTCTATATGGTCTCCCTACATTGCAAATGCAGTCTTCTTTATGCACACCAGAGATGCAAGATCATAAAGCCTGAAAGTGCTTTCACTAGTCTGGGGATAGGCAGTGTGATGCCTGGCAGGGAGGGAGGACAGAAGGACTATAACTCATCATCCCTGACAGTTGGCCTTGCTGATTAGGGTTGTGGAAGTTGTAATCACAAACATCCCAAGGGCACCATATTGGCTACTTTGGCCAGGTCTATTTTTCTGCCAATTCCTTATCTTTTAAATATCCACGTTTCTATGAGGAGGAGCCCTTTTTCTTATTTTTATTTCATTCCCTTATTGCTACATTTAGACATTCAATTTCTTATTTCTATCAGATTTTTAAAGCAAAGAAATACAATTATTTTCACACTAAATCTGAACATATAGTCCTCCACATAGCTAGTTCAGCTTTCAGCAGATTGAATCTATGTAATATAACTTGTATATGGATTTATCAGACATACTTCATATTCTCATAATGAGATTTGCAATAAGTTTTGGGATCCTTAAACTGGAACATGACATTCTAGAATGTTTTGGTTGTGATGGAAAATGTCATGATTCCCCCGCCATAGAAAACAAAGCAAAATCAGTTCCTGGTCTTCAAATATGCTAGTTTTTATGGCCATCTTGGAAATTGTGATAGGCTCAAATTACGGACACAGTTACCTGACAGAAAATTTGGCTGAAACCACTAGTGCTTATTTTCAGGTAATATGTTTAGTAATAGGCTAGACTAAAAAAGCCTAGAAGATAATCTGAAATACTTTATAAGTTTTATGTATGAGCTGACAGCTGAGATTTGTTTCTTATGCCTGAATGAAGCATAAAGACATGGTTAATGGAACACTACACCCCCACTCCCCTCTGATTGTTAGAAGCCAAATAGTCACATATGTAAGTATTGGCTGGAAACCCATATGGTAAAACTCTAGTCCAAGTAACTATGAATGTGAATCTGTACTTGGAGTTATTTCACCCCTCTGAGCTCGAGCTGTCTTTAGTGGTGCAAGAGGAAGTGAAGTACGCTGTTCTTACTCGTTTCTTACTTGACATAGTTTAGCAAAGGCCAGTCATACTTTAGGATCCCATGCTCTATATAGTATTCTGGCTATGTATTGTGTACCTCAGCAGACCACCCCCCCCAAAAAAAAAACACCCCAGGATTTATCAAGCATCAGGCAGGTCTATTGTTACTATTATTGTTATTAGAGGAATGTGAGTTAGCAGTGTAGAACAAGACAGATACTAAGGTTATTGGGCCAACTGCATTGTTCCTCACTACATTAGAATGGTTGCTTTCAGTTACTTGGAACAACAAACTATTGGCTAGACTCATAGCATGCAATGGCAGGCTTGTCAGGAATTGCCTTAGTGAATCTTGACAAAAATTGCCCGTGTTTGCATCTTCCTGATAAGACTTAACACTAGAACTTACAAATCTTCATTAATAATTTAAGTTATATAACAAGTAAATTTGTGGGGGGAAAGTTACCCAAGCTGATAAGGAGCACTTTTAACATTGATTTCTGCTCTCTAGTGAGTACTTCAGTCTTCTTGTTATAAACATGAGGGGGGAATTTAATGTAGAGTTAATTGAGGTGTTTGGGGGCAGGGGGAACGAAGGCTGCTTGTGCCCCCATCTGTTCTGGTGGTTTCTCCAACCCTCCAGAGCAGATTTAGGTCGTGCAGAGAAGCAGTGTGAAAAGTCCTGTTGCATGAGCTGGGCTTAATCTCTGCATGCAACAACTTCGTTGAATACCATCCATAATTTTCTGGATTCCTGTCTTTGCCAAATGCTTGAAAAATAGAAATTCATATCCACTAGAAGGCTGCCCTTAAGTTTCCCTCAACTGTTTCAACTCCAACTTGTTTTCTATATAATTTTAAGGGGAAATTCAAAATACAAGAGTTTGGATTTCCATAAAATGGTAACCCTTCTCCCTTCCTAGAAAATAGAGAAAGTAAAGACTACTGATGAGTGCAAGGGGAAGTTAAGATTATTTATTGGTTTGGGTTATCTTAAGTTTCAATATTATGAAAAATGTAAGGTGCCCGTTTGGACAAATAGATATTAGGAGATTAATTGCAAAATAGAATAGGTCTATGAAAAGACCAACTTTTGTTCTATTTAGGAATGAAATTGTTTCTTGCACTGAAATTGTGAACCTCTGCTTCACTAACTTTGTTAGTTTGTGGCAGTTGCAGCCATGCTTGCTTAATGGTCTAGATAAAGCTGCATTTTGAACAATGTAAGGATATAAAATGTCATGTGATGCCCAATTGGCCAGCTTAGGTCCTCTTTTGCTAATATTTTGGTGATGTGTGACAATTTGGTTATATTTTTCTGTTGTGCTGCATCATTTCATACTATGGGAGGCATAGCATATTTAGAGGGGCACATATACTTTTAAAGGTGTATAACCAACTTAATCAGTTTCTTTTCCGGGTCTATTTGAAAGCCGAAGAATTCTTTGATATCCAAACTGCTACATTTCTAAATTAGTGTGACAAGATCCAATTTTGGTGTCACCTTGGCAACTCCTACCATGTTGTAAGGCTGGAGCAGTGGATGCAATCTCCAACAAGCTGAGCAGAGCCAGTGCTGCAAAATACTCCCTTTAAGATGTGATGTTTTTATAGTCAAGGAAATGTAAAATCTTAAGCACATTAAGTCATTTGTTTTTTCTTGTTTCAGGTTTATGGTAGGCTGTGGCAGGTGTGATGATTGGTTTCATGGTGACTGTGTTGGTCTGAGTCTTTCTCAAGCACAGCAAATGGGAGAAGAAGACAAAGAATACGTATGTGTAAAATGTTGTGCTGCAGAAGACAAAAAACCCGACCCTGTCAATCAAAATATACCGGATGCACAAGTGAAACCGGAAACAACACAAGAAGGTAGAATGATGGAGTGCGAAAAGCCTGGAATAGCAAAACAAATCTCCATGTGTCCACAAAGTAAAACAAAGCAGGGAGAAGAGACTGTGAAGCACAAGGTCAAAATTTTTAAAAGGGTAAGAAATGCTATTGTAGTTGCCATATAATAATGATGATGATAATAATAACAACAGTAACTTTGGTAGGCTCCGGTAATTTTTTATGCAATTTATAAGACAAGGGGATACATAATCTCTTAACACGGTTTAGGGAATTTGCATATATTGTACAATTTTTGAACAAGGCTCATTGGAGATTATGTATATTGACTGGAAAATGTGCATCATTCCATCCTCATGAATGGATTATGAGCACATGCACTCTGAACCCTGGTGAATGTGCAGAATGTCTGGTGATTATGTACTTTAACAACTCAACTTGGATTAGCCCTAACATAAAAATATATATTCTGCCTGTCTGCACTCCCAACGTAGAGAAAAATAATAAATGACAGCTCTCCAAATTCTTTGAGGAATGTATGGTGTGAATGTGAACCTCACAGAAGGTTCTCTGCTCTGGTGAGGCTTTCATGAATAGTGATATATAAATATTTTTATGAATAAATAAACTTGTGGCCTCATGTTTCAGTGCATGAGGTGTTAATATTCTGTTTTGGGACTTTTTGCTGGGCTTCATAGGCAGAGATGCCAGAAATTTATGTTCATTTAAACGAAACTTCAGTGGGCATAATTTCCTCTGTTTTTTAATCTACATCTAATTAACACACACACATGCAAATATATAGGTATAAAACTAATCATTCTGTTAGAAAGAACTGCAGTCCAAATGGTTTCTAATATTTCTTAACACTTGTTACAGGAATCTGGTGATGGAAAACCAGTATCAGAATGCAGAGATTCTGAAACGAAAAAAAGGCAGCAAATTCCTGTTAGGAAAACAGGACAAATGGTTGCATGTCCTCAGCGATCATCGGAAGACAAACACGAAAGAATGAATAAAGACAATCTTAATGTCTCTTGTTCAAGTGAAAGCACAACAAAAACCGGTAACTACAAATTTTGAAGTTGCTTTTTTTTAAACAAAAACAAAACCACATTTAAAATATAATGTTATTACATGGAATGAAATATATAAGGGCTCATTTTAAATACTGCTGTGTGGGTTGCAGCTTAACCTGACAATGGAAGACTTGGACTCCTAAAATATTGCTTTCATTGCTGGAAGTAAATATTGTGAAGGGGGACGGCCACTAAGGGCTCACTGGACTTGGGTGCCTATAGTGACAAGAGAAGGCAAGTTGCTTCCTCATGCAGGCTTTAGGATCCTACAAACCAGGTCTTTAATAAAGCATACAAAGCTATGGTCTACAATTTGGATTCTTTAACGTAAATTTCATTAAAGAAGGCTGACTTTTAATGCAAAGTATTTAGGATCAGTTGAGTAATTTGTCCAGTAATTCGGTCAATTTCTAATAGAGATGGACTTGATTTACAGGGGTTTTTTGTTTTGTTTTTTAATAAGACAATGCATAGAACCCTCTGGTGCCTAATATTGTTTTGTACTAATCCCAACAGGATAATCAGTTGTGTAAATCCAAAATTACGTAATTGTATGTTCCTTCAAATGTAACAACGCCTTCCCTTCAACCTTGTGAAATTTCAAATTCAAGTTATTAAAGCTATCCCATGATGTGACATTTATATTTTAATGCAGGTGTTCAGGATAAACAGGAAGTAAAGAAAAAGAAAACGGAGAAAGGAGGAACAACCAGTAATGTACACCCAGCTCCTGCCCCTGCATCCAAACCTTCCGCTGATCAAATAAGGCAAAGTGTTCGGCAGTCTCTTAAAGAAATCCTGGAGAAAAGGTGCGGCCGACGAGCTAAACAAATTGTTAATGTCTCAATTGTTATTGTTTCCTGGTGGAAACCAAACCAAACCAAACCAAAAACATATGATGTGTGTATTTTTCAGGCTTGCAGACTCAACACTGAAGATTCCTGAAGAAAGGGCAGCAAAAGTTGCAACTAAAATTGAAAAAGAACTATTTTCTTTTTTCCGAGATACTGATTCCAAGTATAAGAATAAGTACAGAAGCTTGATATTCAATCTGAAAGATCCCAAAAACAATGTAGGTGATGTTATCTATGTTTGATACGCATTCTGAAATCTTTCCGTTAGTGCTTGACTTTCTTAACGGGGTCAGTGTGATAAAATATAACCTGCTTATGGTTCTCTCCCCCCCCCCCCCCCAGGTGCTGGCAGTGTTGTCTTTCAGTTATTTTGGTAGCATATCCAAATTGAATCATGTTTGTGACTGACGATGGGTAGAGTCTAGTCCCACTGTTGACCCATGGAATAACTCCTGTTTCAGCAGGAATCTCTGCTAATGTAATAGAGGAGTGGAGATTATTTCCTCCCTCCTCTTGCAATCCTCTGTGGTATCACACTGGTAAAACCTGGTGGTTGTGGGTGGGGAAGGGGCTGCAGTGGGAGGGGGAAACTTCTAAAAACATTTCTTCTTTTCTTGTGTTATTGGAGGAATTTTGTGGGTCAAAAGCTGTTATGTGAGTGGAACAGCAGCATTGGATTCCACCTGAAAAAACGTGGGTCAGCCCAATCTATAAGCTCACTTCTTTATGATTCCTTGCTATTGTTGTTCTCTGTTGACTTCTGTAAAACTAAAGTATTGCTGAAATGTACTTAGATATGCCTGCTGATCAAGTCTGCCAATGAAATAAGTTGTCTAATAAATCTCCAACTTTCTGTGTGTTCTGGGAAGCTTCCATTCCCGCATTCTAATGTTTCTTGTTAAACATAGTTAAACATAACTATACAAAATTCTACAAAGGACTCGTATGTCTATTGCTTTGTTCACTTAATTTAAGCTACCAGCACCTCTTCAAATCTTTTTCCTTGGTGAGAATTTCATTTTTCAGTAACTATTGTTTGAAAAATCAGCCACTGAAAACTCACCTGAGTTTCATTTTTCGAGATGTGTTCTTCAGGCTAGCAAAGAGATCATTATTTGGTTTTGGTTTTTTTTTTAAAAAGCATTAAAACATGCTAAGGATTTTTAAAGAATCTGACTTCACTTTGTGAAATGGTGGATCTATTTTTTTTTAATCATATTTATTAAAATTTCCAAAATACAGAAAGTAAAAATAAAACAAAAATAAAATACATTTAAGACCTTACTTTCATTACCCACTTTCTGGGACTCCCCCCTCCCCCATCCCTACCATATTCCCCTTTCATAACGTTGGTTCTACAAGCTCTCACTCCCAATTTAAAACTTAATTTGTTTAACCCAATATTCCAATTTAAATTTATACAGTCATCATCATAACCTTAGATAAAAATCAAAGATTCTCTCCCCAAGGTCCACCCCATTTTCCTTCCACGAATTCCCTTTTTTTTTTACGCCCCAACAAAATATAAAAAAAAACTATATAAAGATATAAAAGATAAAAAGTATATAAAAGAAAAGATTCAGAAAATAGTTACGCAGCCTTTGGATTCTATATCTCTCCCCCCCCTTCCCCGGTTTAAATTCCCCATGTCCATCAGTCTGTCTGTTGTCTGCCTGGAAATCTTAGATCCATAATCAGATTTTCCACCAGTTCCTTGCCAGTTTTTTCTAAAGTTAATTTTATGGTATTAAACTTCAAATCTCCAATCCAAAAACGGCCCCTAAGGGCCTTTAGTTTCCTTGGTCTTTAAGGCTCCCCCCATTGCTCTTTCCATGTTGTAGTCCAGTTTCTTGTCTTGTTCCGCTGCTAAAACGTTCTAATTCAAAAATTTAGTAGCTCTACAGGGGTTATTGTTATTCAGGAACAAAAACTTACGTTCAGTCCCTTCCTTTCTTCAATAGAGAATTCTATTGTCTCCTTTAATATAAACACCCCTGTAGACAAAATACTGTTTCAGTTTTGCAGCTTTCCCAGGAGATAACAAGTCCTGTACAGTTCCAAGAGTATTTTTCCACTTACGTCCATCTTTGTAATGTCCCGAAACCCCTCTAGGAGGGTTATAGTAACTTTGTTTCCTTTGATCCAAAAGTCTGATTGTTGTTTCATATTTTCAACATTTTGTATCCAAATCGTAGCAAATTGTAACAAAATTAACTAGCAAAGTCCTCATAGCAGAGTCCTCTTTAAATTTTCCAACTTTGACAGCTACTTTGACAGCTGTCAAAGTCTCCGTCTCTTTTCACCAGGCTCTCTCACGAATCGCCCCGGTTCCCGGGGGGGGGGGGTGTTACGTTTTCCTTCTCCCTCCACTCTTCTCCTCCAGCACAGTTCTTGTAGTTTTCCATCGTGGAATTCTTAATTTTTGTCAGAAATACACTTCTTTCTAGACCTTGGTTACCCAGTCCATGTTTTGAAATGTTTACAGTAGGGAGGGGGACTGACTTCCTTTTTGGATCCCCCCCCGCTCGTGCCAAATCCGCAAAAAAGATTCCTTTTTTTCTCCTTTTAAACCCGGTTTCCAAATTACTCACGGGTTGTTGTTAAAAGTCCGAATTTTCAATGGAAGAAGTCAGCGCTCTCCGCCGGATGGCATGCGGCTTCGCTCGGCAGGGAAAGCAGAGGACTCAAAGCACCACGCCACTCCCCGGCACCTGATCCGTAGCCTTTAAAAAGGCTCCTTCACGAGTCGGGAGGGCGCTAACGGTGCCAGCCGAGTCACCCATGTCCACGGGCTCCGTGCCCGTGGTTTTTAAGGGTCCCCGCGTCGCCGACGCGGTAGGACCCAGCCCCTGCCGAGCAGGCTCCCTCCAGAGCTCGGAGGGAGTCCGCCATTCAGCGATGGCGCCAACCCGGAAGTCGTGAAATGGTGGATCTATTAAGGACATTAATGTACAACTATCTGTATCTTTGTGTAGAGAGGGCAGTTTTTAAAAATGATGTACAGGTGAGACTGAAAAAACTCAATTTTCTTTTCTGGTTGAAGTTGAATTAGAAGCCTGCAGATTTTTCTTTCTTTTTTTTAATTGTTAGCTATAACTAATTACTGATTGTTTCCCCAGATACTGTTCAAAAGAGTGTTGAAAGGTGAAGTAACTCCAGACCATCTCATAAGAATGAGTCCGGAAGAGCTGGCTTCCAAAGAACTAGCTGCATGGAGGAAAAGAGAAAACAGACATGTACGCTTAATTTACAGTTGTTTATTTAATGGATCACCTGTTTCCTAGTGCTAATCAATACAAATTTCAAAACTTTCCACTAGTCTTCTGTGTTTCCCGTTCACCATCTGAAGTCTAATGGCTTCTTTCTCCAATGAGCAACCGCAGTGAATTTTAGGTGGTTGATTGTGTTGTAACTGCATTGTGAATTTACAAGGGCTTGTTTAAATCACTTACAGCTAAAATACTTTAGAAAATAGAACAACAACAACAAGAAGCCCAAAATTCGTTGTAAAATTTGAGCTTAATTGATCAAAAAATGTTGATCTGTGGGACTGGTACAAAGGGAAAATATTTTACTGTTCCTAAATTACAAGCAGACCTGTAGATTTCCAGAATCCCTGCAAAGAATTGATGTGATAGATACATGTGTTCTCTGTTCATACAGTTATTGTACATTCTTTCCCACCTGATAGGTTCTCTCTAGACCAACTTGTGTCTGAGCCTGGGGCAGATTGCTTCCTCACCCCCAACCGTATTGCCAAGTACATCTCTTTAATTAGTCCTACAGAAGTGAATATTTTCCAGGGGGAAATAAAGGGATGCATTTGACAAGAATGTGATGTGTTGGGTAGGCCCTATTGCACCTCTGGCGCTATCGTAGCCTTTGCTTTCTTCCAAAGAAGTGAATACCTACAAAAATAAAATCAAAATCTTTGGTGACAGCGTGCTCCAAACCTCCCATTAATGCCGCTTAAAGCCTATTCAGTATGGCTCTTATTCGTTTGGAACTTGCTTATCAGTGCATGGTTTTGAAATAGTTCATCCTTGATTCAGTGACCGGCTTTCTACCGAATACAAGAGTCATCTTTCTAGAAGTATAGCCATTCCATTCTTGGAAGCTGAGGAAATTGGGAGATAACGGCTGAATTTAGACGGTTCGCTGTGGTTTAGCAGAGAGCAGGCCTCAGGCTTGTCAGCTTCCTGTACCTCTCTCCTTTTCTGGTATGGCTGTGAGAGCAGGGTGGGAGATTGAAAGCTTTCGCTTCTGTTTTTAGCTAACTGCATTATGCCCCAAACACATACCGACTTCAAACGGTGACAAGAAGTTGTCCTGTTTCAATAACCCGTAATTAAGTACAATTTAGGATGCAGGCATAATGTGAAATTAATTGAAAACGGAAATGGGAGCTTCCAGTTGAAGGGGAGAGGAAGGGAGAGTGCATGAGCTCAAGTCTTCTGTAGGTAATGCTCGACTATAGTTCAGCTTTACAGCCAGGCCCATGCCTCTGGCTGTGAAGCAAACATGGAATAATAGTATCCACCATCTGTTGCTCTCTCTTGATCTTCTACCTATTCTTCATGCTAAACTTCCAATGAAGGAGGAGGACTCTAGTTTTCATCTCTCGGACAACTGTCTTCTCTAACTTAGGTTTCATCTCCCATTATCCTCATCCAGCATGTCCAGTGTTCAGGGATTATTATGGGAGTTGCAATTAAGCAACCTTTCCACCCATATTTTGGGGCTGCTTCTGGTGATGTTTTCATAGGTTTTCACACTGTGTATCTGTTCTGTTCTTTGTTGTTTCTTGATAGACAATTGAAATGATTGAAAAAGAGCAGAGGGAAGTTGAAAGGCGACCAATCACAAAAATTACTCATAAAGGAGAAATAGAAATTGAGAGCGAGGCACCGGTAAAAGAGCAAGAAGCACCAATGGAAATTCAGGTATCACGGCAAAAATACTGTTTTTTTAACAAAATAAGTTGCTGTGTATTTGTTTAAAACGAACAATGCATTAGTTCTGTTAAGATAGATAAAGTGTCTGTGCTGAGACAAACCATAACCTTGGGTTTGGGTGTAACACAAGCCAAACCATGTCTTAGCCCCAAGAAGCACTGCAGCAGCAGGACTGGGGGAGGAGTGTAGCAGTTGCAATTTGGGCACCTACTCATTTGCATTAAGCTATGGTTTGGCTTAGCATTACCTGTGAGTTGGACCTCTGTACGTTGTGACTCTGATCATAAAGTTGTATTTTTATTCTATATAAAATAAAATTGTATTAACAAATTGTCTGTCTCTCCTTGTTTAGGAAACCCCTCCAGTTAAGATTGTGGAGAAAACGGAACAGATTGAAAAAGATAAAGAAGTGGATGAATCCACCACTCCTGATACAACAAGTCAACATAAGAACCATCTGTTTGACCTCAACTGTAAAATTTGCATAGGTAGTATTAACTTTTGCATGCTTAAAAACCAGTTGAGAAGTGGGGGCTGCAG
Source organism: Podarcis muralis (assembly GCF_964188315.1). Lineage (NCBI taxonomy): Eukaryota > Metazoa > Chordata > Lepidosauria > Squamata > Lacertidae > Podarcis > Podarcis muralis. Next base: position 87,168,860 of record NC_135657.1, on the reverse strand, counting down.
AAGTTGAACATCTGCAGAGCCACAGGTTCCCCACAGCTCCTGTTATGGATAGCTAGCTCTTAATTTCAGTGAGAGTAGCAATGGGAGTGGCACATTCTGATAAACTGTCCATTTATTTTCTATCAGCCTCTCATTGTATCCTTATAACAGCTGAAAGACAGCGACTTGTCCTAGGTCACTTTGTGAGTTTCCGTGGCTGAGTGGGAATTTGAACCGGTCTCCCTTGTTCTACTCAGGCATGTTAACTAATATACCACTCGGGTACCTGCTTTTTTTGCAGCATGCAGTGTGATCTTGGAAATTCATCCTGCTTCTGACAGGGGACTATCAGATCCTTTTTCTCTACCATTAGCTTTATCACATTGGTGCCGTTTGGCATAATGCACTAAACTATGGTTAGAGGACTGCACCTCAATGAGTCTTTGTTTTGCGTGTTCCTTCAACCTCCCTATGGTCTGATGTGGCTGGAGGGAAGAGATCAGAAAATTCTGTTTTATATTAACCAGTTTAGTATGAATTCTAAACTTTAGTTAATCTTAAGTGTAGCTAGTTGAATCGAGCCAAAAGTTTGTTGGAAGTTCTTTGAAGCAAATTAAGTGCAATTAAGAATAACTGCAGCCTGTCTAGGTTCAAATGACACAAGAAGGTTATTTATATATAGTATAGTATATATAGTATAGTGTATTTTAAAATGGGGTTTTACAGTTTTTAGGGGTTTTTAAATGTTTTATGTAGTTTTTATGTAGTTTTATGTAGTTTTGTGCTAGTTTTATGTAGTTTTTCAATTTCATTGTTCCGCATGGGACAATGACAATAAAGGTATTGTTATTGTTATAATGTAAGCAAGTGCTTGTGAACTTTTCCACACAGTTGTACCAGATAGAGACAGGGCAGTGGCTTCCTGACTTGTTCTCATAGTGCTAAACCATGGTTTAGTGTTGCATCCAAATACTTTGTATTTCTTTAGGAAATCTGTATTTTCATTAATAATTACCTGAAAATGGTTGGACAGTTGGGCAAATTAGAGAAATGTACAAAGCCTCTGGGTTTAATTTCAGTGAGCAAGGTTTTTAAGCATTATAGTAAGAATTGTAATTTAGTGTTAAGATTAGGGGTTTTTTCTAATCTGGTATGGTTTAAACAGCGAAGCTTTCTAACTTGCCTTTTCAAGGTCGAATGGCACCACCTAGTGATGACCTTTCTGGGAAAAATGTGAAAGTGTCTGTTGGCGTTGCCCGTAAACCATCAGACAATGAAGCTGAAAGCATAGCGGATGCACTTTCTTCAACAACAAACATTTTGGCTTCAGAATTATTAGAGGAAGATACAGAATTGCCAAATCCAGCACTTGCCTCTGCTTCAGGCTCTAGGTAATAATTTTGTGGTTGCTGCCAGTCACAGAGAATTGTGGCTGCTGTCCCTAGTTAATATTCTGTTCATAAATAAGTGGAAACTACTGCATGGAACCCCACTGTACACAAACAAACAAAAGCAGCCTTCATGTTTACTTTTAAAGAAGCTTACTGACCCACCTGTGTGTATTCCAAGTACACAAAGTGGAGGCATTGAAAAACAGGTGCTTGTTACAACTTTTTTAAAAATAAAAAATGCGATTGTTTTCTTTGTTACTAACTGTCTTGGTGGTTTTGCCATTATATTTGTAGCAAAGATGGAAGAAAACAGATTGAGATTATTACTAGTCTTGCACTTATTTCTCTCTGTTAATGTTGCTGCCCCAGCCAGTGTCCCTACTGCCATCCTCCCCCCACCACCCTTGCAGTAGACTAGACTGTTTTGCATTTATTATATTTTCCACACTTTTGTCCTACAGATCAGAAATGCCTGGCATGGTTGAAAGTGAAGCACTATTTCTGGCTCGCCTGAACTTCATTTGGAAAGGCTTTATCAACATGCCATCTGTTGCAAAGTTTGTTATCAAGGCTTACCCCATCTCTGGCTCTTTTGAAAGTTTAACAGAGGTAGTATGTATACACTCAATGTTGTGTTGTCGCTTTCCTTGGAAACTTTTCCAAATTTTCTTTTCATTGCGAACAGCTAAAATTTGAATATGGCATTGTGAATGCAGAGTACTTAAAAACACCAAGAGATGTTGTTTATTCTCTCTTATTTTAGAAAGGGTTTCAATCATAGCACTTTGTTTAACAGACACTTCCATCCCTCATGCCCACTCTTCTTGTGGTAATACATCAACAGGTGTATCAGAGACTTAAATGAAGATCTCCAGCATGTACACTTTTTAGCTAGCTTTTTTACATACTGGCTTTCTATAAATTCATTTCTATAAATTCCCATGCACTCAAAAGGCAGTAGAATTTTTACTTCCTCCCTTCACTCATCATTTGAAATAATGTGCCTTCTTTTATGAATCATTTAGCTGTACTTTCATAGCAGTACTTCTCTATGGCAACTTCTTTAAGATGTTTTAAAAGCATAGTAAGTATTTGAAGAGTAGCTATTATTTTACAATGTATTTTACAATGTTATAAAATTACAATGCATAATTATTTTCCCCTCCCATAGGATTTGCCAGATAGCATCCAAATTGGTGGCAGGATATCACCCCAGACTGTTTGGGAATATGTTGAAAAAATAAAAGCCATGGGGACAAAGGTAAAACCAAATTTGTTCTGGTCCTGGAAATGTATGGTGTTAATTGTCCCCTGTCCCCACTCAGTTTAAATATTTTTAAAGGCACAGTTTCCTGCTGCTACTATTACTATTTGGCATAAATTCACTACTGCCATTTGTGCAGGATGCAGCAAAGAACATGGGCTAGATCAAGGATTCTCAAACATGGATCGCCTGCTGCTTTTGAACTACAATTCCCATCATCCCTTACCACTGGTCCTGTTAGCTAGGGGATGATGGGAGTTGTAGTCCAAAAACAGCTGGAAACCCAAGGTTGGGAAACCTTTGTCTAGATCAGTGTTTCCCAACCTTGGGCCTCCAGCTGTTTTTGGACTACAACTCCCATCATCCCTAGCTAGCAAGACCAGTGGTCAGGGATGATGGGAATTGTAGTTCAAAAACAGCTGGAGGCTCAAGGTTGGGAAACACTGGTCTAGATGGAATGACCATTGGTCTGATCCAGCATGCTCTTCTTATGGAAACACCTAGTCCTTCCGAATGATAAAGCCTAACAAAACTACTCTCTATTCGGTGATAAATGAGTAGATGTGGATGTTTAGCACATTTTCAGCATATTTTCCTATGATATGAAGACCACATGACTGGAGTGAAGTGGTAGTAGAAGGCACGCTGGCTACAAAGCATGGACAGTCATGCAGAAATATTCATAGTCCTAAAAATATTTTGCAGATCCAATTGCGTCCCTGCAAGTAATATTTTCATAGTGCAGGAGTGGGGAGTTTTTTTTTTTTTTTACTAAAGGTATTACAAGATTCTGCATGTGCAATTTCTGAAGGTTTTCCGCACAGAGAAATTCAGCTTAGTCTACTGATCAGATTGGATCTGATTTAATTTATCTATAAGCAGCACAGACTTCATACAGTGTATACATTTCATGGCTGCTTTATTCAAAAGGCAGGCTGCACACCTCCAAAAATGAACCCCTGTATAAGTTGGTTCAAATGGCTGAAGTTCCCTCCTTCATAAGTACTGTTGTTTTAAGATTGCTTCACACCCACAAGTGGCTTGCTGGGCTGGCCACTTGCTGAGAAATCCTTCAAAAGCTTTGCCAAAAGCTGTGGAGAGGCTTCCTCTTCTTGGCTGCAGCTTGTAATAACCAAGACTGCCCTTCTTTACCTGGAACTGAAGTCTCTGCAGTGTCAAATTCTCCTTGCTGCGTGAAAAACCAACTCTTTCAGGTGCAGTAAGTACCTGAAAGTAAGATGATGATTGCTGACTTTCCCCTCTCCTCTTCTGACCTGCCACCAAGTGCTGAATTCTGCTTTAGAGAACTAGTTGACAAATTGTAAGTTAATTTGTGCTCCCCCCCCCCTTCTCCATAGGAAATCTGTGTGGTTCGTTTTACCCCCGTGACAGAAGAGGATCAGATTTCATACACTTTGCTGTTTGCATACTTCAGCAGCAGAAAGCGTTACGGTGTAGCTGCAAATAACATGAAGCAAATCAAGGATTTATATATCATCCCTTTAGGTGCCTCTGATAAAATTCCACATCAGCTGGTGCCTTTTGATGGTCCTGGTAGGTAACAAAAGTTGGCTGTTTCACATGTTAGTGATGGAGATCTTGTTTTTGACATTTATACTGTTGAGGTTCATTTTGATTATCCCCCAAACTGGATAGCTTGAAGCTTTTACAGTGGTACCTCTGGATGTGAACAGGATCCGTTCCGGAGCCCTGTTCGCATCCTGAAGCAAACGTAAGACACGTTTGCATGTGCGCGGGTTGCGTTTCGCAGCTTCCGCGCATGCGCGTGACGTCATTTTGAGTGTCTGCGTGAACGGCGAAACCCGGAAGTAACACGCTCCGTTACTTCCAGGTCGCCGCAGAGCGCAACCCTAAAATATTTAAGCTGAAGCGTATTCATCCCGAGGTATGACTGTATTTTGAGAGCGCGCATGAAGCTTGCAAATGTCACCCTCATTGAGAAACCTCGCCTTTCAGTTTTTCCCCTCAACAAGCATGCATTAGTGCTTCCTGTTGCTCATGAATAAAGCAAACTTATCTTTATTTAACAGGAACTAATTATTTTAGAGTGTATAGGAATTCTACTTACAGGGAGCAGCCCTTGAGAGAGACATGGGGAAATTTGACTACTTGGAGCAGCTGAGTTTTCTGAGATTGCAGAGGCATAGATAAGCTTTTTGGTAGAAATAGGTTATTTCTCTCCTGAAGTGTATGTGTATCTTATTAATTATACCACTGTGGTTCCCTGCCTTCCAAATGCAGGTATTGAAGTGCACCGACCCAATTTGTTGCTGGGGCTGATAATTCGTCAGAAGCTGAAAAGGCAGGCCAGTTCTGCCACCAGTACAAGTCCTAGTCCTGCCGAAGAGAGTCCTGAGAATGTGCCCCCAGAAAAGAAGAGTAAACTGAGCAAACCTGAAGTCCTTCATTCTGAATCGGTGGAAAAAGAAGATGAGAACGACTTCTTCAACTCCTTCACAGCTGTATTGCACAAACAAAGGATCAAGTCGCAGCTATCGAATACCGAAGAAACAACTGTGAGTGAGCCTGCTGTGGAAAGCATCAAACTTGAACCACAAAAGCCTCTGCGGTTCCTTCCTGGAGTTTTGGTTGGATGGGAAAATCAGCAATCTGCTCTTGAGCTAGCAAGTAAGCCATTGCCAGTTGATGATATTCTTCAAAGTCTTTTGGGCACTACGGGGCAGATGTCTGAACATATCCAGCCAGCAGTCAGCCAGCTTGCTAGTGAAGATCTGCCTTTATTAGCTAAAAAGGCCAGCATAAAAGAAGAACTAAGGGACATTCCTATAGTAACTGCTGGAACTGAAGAAACGAAGGGGGAAAAGGACAGTTCAAAAGAACCAGTTGATAATTTCTCTGCAGTTGAAACACCAGTAGCCGATGTCTCATGCTCGTCAGAAAATCTGACAAGCATAAGTCTTAAGGGCAAACCACCAGATGTTTCTACAGAAGCATTTTTAGCAAACCTAACTATTCTGTCACAGAACAAGGAAACCAAAGAGACTCCTGAAAGCAGTCTAAGGTTGGGTGACTGTGCTAATGTTTCTCAGGAAAGGACCACAGATTTTCCCATCTCGGCGAGCACAGGGAAAGGAATTGGGAGCAATAATGGCGGCGTAGCATCTGTTGATAGTATGACTGTGAATAGTTCACAGTTCATCAATCTTAAAAGGGATCCAAGGCAAGCAGCAGGACGAGGCCTACAGAACAATGCTTCAGAAAATGATGGGGACAGTATTAAGTATGAAGAAATGCAGAATAGTCAACAACCGGACACTTTAGAAACCGAACAGGCTAAAGTAGATAATAAGCAACTGTCAGGAAATGACCTAGCCTCAGATCGGAGCGATAGTCAAGAGTGCAAGAAGTTGTTGGTTTCAGCTGCATCTACAGCAGACAGTGTGTGCTCCTCACAGCCAGAAAATACAAATCCGTTGGGTGAAGAAGCAGTGATGCAAAGCACCGAGGCACTACATCCCATTAGAAGAGGATTATTGACCCCGCCGTCATCATCTCAGTTTGAAGCAGATAATGCCAGCGGTTCTGAATTGAGTACCAAAATGCCCAGCCCTGTTGCAAGTGGAAGCTTTTCACCAATCAGGACTCCGCAGCCAAATTTTCAGCACACCAAAACTTCTCCCCCTGGCTTTCAGTTTCAAGGGGCTGTTGCCCCTAATTTCCCTCCCCAAAACAATCCTGTGTTTGGCTTTCCTCCTCATCTGCCCCCTCCGCTCCTCCCTCCTCCAGGCTTTGGCTTTGCTCAGAACCCTCTGATGCCTTGGCCCCCCGTTTTGCACCTGTCAGGTCAGCCCCCACATTTTGTTGGACCAGTTACGCCAGTGCCACCCCTGGCTCAGAAACAGCCAAGATTCTCGGGGCCAGAACACTTTTACCAGAGTAGAGACACCCGGAGGCCAGAGAGGCGTCACAGTGATCCTTGGGGTCGCCAGGGTCCCCATGTGGAGAGGGCATTTGGTAGGAGGAAAAGCGACCAGCACAGGCAGAGTTTTTACAGCGAGACCCACCACCAGAAAAAGGGCAGGCATGAATGGGAGCCGGATTCCGAAAGAAATAGGCATAGAGATAGAAACCAGGAAAAAGAGAGAGAGAGGAAAAGCAGGGAGGAAGGGCATCGGGACAAAGAGAGGTCACGGCTTTCACATAGCGACAAAGACTCTGAAGGCAAATCCAGAGACAGTAGGAATCTTGACAAGAAGGAAGCGCCTAAAAGTGAAGAGCGTGCTCAGGAGAAGGAGAAAGAGAGAGAGAGAAGTAGGGAGAGGCACAGAGAGCGAGAGAGCGACAAGCCCCGAGATAGACATCAAAAAGATAGGGACCACAGTGACCGGGGGAAAAACAAAAGGTAAAAGTAGCGGGGAAAGGGGTCCACAGCCTATCTTCTAAAGTTTATAATAAACAGGAAATAATCTGTTTTAAATATGTCCTAAAACTCTGTAAAAATATATGCTTGGGTATCAGTTGTGCCATCAGTTCTTTCTTTTTAAAAAAATATCCAGTGTTTAATGTTTTGTAGAGACAAGTCTTGTTGGGTACCAACCAGTGTACTGCTTGCTCATTTACTTTTACATTCAGCCGCCCTAGGAGCAGAGGTTGAATTGTTCAAAATTTTACGTTGCTTGTATAGACAGTAATTTAAGGGTTTTCCTTTGATATGCAATAAAAAGTGCATAAAGGTTCTTTGTTCGATTTGGCTTCAGTTGACATATTTGCAGCCTTTGGTGATTTGTGCTCGCTGTTTGAAGATGCTCCAGTAAATATAAAGGAGAATTTTGTATCATTCACTCTTCTTAGATTACACTGACTTAAAAAGAAAAGAAAAGAATGTGACACACTCTTCAGAAACCCAAGTTTGAATGCAGTATACAGCATACTTGAATGGTGTTGAAGACTTTCAAAAGACAAGCAAAATGAAAAAAGAGCAGTATTTATCATCATATTCCCACCCCTATGCATCTGAAACAGTTTTTGAGCAGAAATTAGAAGGCTGCACGGTCCAAATTTTATTGCTTATAGGGTACACATTTTAATAAGGTCTCCCCACACCTTTTAGTCTTTATGCTATAATTTGTATTAATTTCCCAACCATTTCTCTTGCTTCAAAAACTTGAATACCTAAGCTTGTACATGACATTGTGTTTTACTATCCTTTATATTGTAAAATGTAAATATTTTAAGGGATATTTTGATTCTACAAATGATAAAGCCTTCTCACAGCTGTTGTTTGATTGGTTTTAATAGATGTGAAGCAATAGGCTAAACTGATATAACAGAAAGATGTATAAATGTGGCTTGACTGGTAATTTTTAACAACCCTAGGGCTTTTAATAAATAGATCAGTAAAATTTTGTGATTTTCTGTGGAAAATTATAGTATATTGCTGTTTCTGTTGGATACCATTGCACTATTCTGTTCAACATCCTGTTTTGAAGTATTTAGTAAAATTAAGAGCATTGTGGATAAAGAACCTTCTTGAGTAAGATCGCCTTACCTATTAAGATAAATTTTTTGCACTTTGGTATCAAAATAAACTTCCTTTCAATAATATGTGATTAAAGCAAATCGTTAGGCTATTTTAAAATCCTATTTAAATATAACAGCCGGTTTGCAAACCTTGCACATGGCTTTATATAGTCAAATTAAAAATGCTATACAGTACAATGCTTGATGGTAGCTTTTATTTAAAGATGTGACTATCCAGATTGTTGGCTTTTAAGAAATATTTTTTTTTTAGCACAATGTATATGTTAAATAGAAATTCAAGATCATGGTAATTCTGATGTAAATTATTGCTGGGGAAGGAGGGAACATTTGCAACTATGTCCAGCACAGTTGTCTAAGCGAATGTAGAATGTCACCTTCTGGGACCAAGGTATCACCCTCAATCCCGCAACTGAGCTTTGTTTTGTTTCCCCAGCAATTGTGAACATACTCTGGTCAGCAGGACTTCTCAGCTAGCTTGTCTTCCAAGACCAGCTGGGAATCCTGCTGTCTTTCTATCCCCCCACCCAACAGAAAGTAGAAAAGAAGCTTATTCAACATAGGAGCAGATCATCTTAGACTTAACATAACCATTAATGAAGGCTGTGAGTGGAAGCAGCACAGATAGGTTTATTAATGAATATTCCAAGCGTCTTGATTTTGAATAGTTGTCAGGGTGGGGATTGTTCAGAATTTGTATGGTGAGAATTTGACTTCCTTGAGCAATCTGCAAAGGGGAACCAGTCATGTTTATTATGTAGCCCTGCATTCATGCTCTCGTGTCTCAAGTAGAGTTTGTGTTTGTGCAAATGGAGCAGATTTCTCTTTTTTGTTTCCTCTTATGCCTGTGTTTCACAGCAGTGACCTGACCTGTTCATGCCTTTTATTCTCTGTGTTTTCTTATGGGCTTAGAATAAAGTCTGGTAGGTTAACTGGTGGGTGGTATTGGAATACTGAGGGCTATGTGAAGAATTTTCCTTTGAAATTCTGGGCAAGCAGTTATCAGAGTTGCATGAGTACAGCTACTAATATTTAATGTAGTAGTAGTAACTGTATCTGAATACCTACCAACCTGTGCTCTGAAATCAGCAAGGGAGGTCCTGCTTTTGATCCTGCCAATGTGAGAATATGGTGGCCCATGATTATGGCGACCTAAGACAGGGCTTTCTTGCTGATGGAATTCCTTCCCTAAGGAAGTGTGGTTGTCTCCCACCCTACTGCCTTTTACGCATTAGGTGGAGGCATATTGGTTGCTTTGCTTTTGGGACACGAATTTGCCTTGGTATCTATCAACCAAAGACATTGTGCTTGTTGTATTTTGCTTCTGATTTTCTTTTCTAGTTGTATTTGGTAGCACTTTGGAAGCTCTGGGAAGGAAGGGCAGTACATAAACACAGAATCTTAATCATAGTATTGTAATAATGATTTGGTGTTTGGTTTGGTTTCCTGGGGAGGCAAAGAGAATGCAGTCAAAGACCTTGCATAGATAGCAAAGGTCTTGCACTGTTTTAAGGCCTTTGACATGGCAATCAGTGAAATGCTACTTCTGGGTTAAATCACCATTTTGCAAGTTGAGAGCAAGCAAGGATTGCAAAGTTGTTTCACAGTGAGATGTTCACTAGTGTGTAAACAGATGAAGTCCTGCAGAAACTGAAAAACAGTAGGTTCATAGGAAATTCTATGTTAATTCTCCATATGGAAGACAGTCATTTTTCACAGTTTTAGAACTAGAAGATGTACTCTTCTAGTGAGTTTCAAATTGTGTAACACCCCCCCCCCCAATCATCTTGTGGATTCAAACACTGGCATGCCAATTCTACATCTGACTTGTGAGAGAAAATGGTGTGGGAAAGTACTTGCAAGTTGCTGGTGTTCGTGTTTAGGTATGTTTCCCTTATAGAAGTACATATATTGTCCTTTTTACAGATTAGTTATATTCAATGTGAGACTTTAATGTTGTATACAGTGACAGGTTGGGGGAGAAGAAGGGTAGAGTGAGAGAGCAGAGGGAGAGAAGGGGAAAGTAAACTTTCATTCTTTTACATAGTGTATGTGCGAGATTTTTGTGTCAGCGTCACATGGGTAGGGTCTCTTCAATTTATTACCGTATTTACGTGAATCTAATACACCATCAAATCAAATGTGCACCTCCATTTTCAAAACTTTGAAACCAAAAAAGTATTTGCTGGCGCCATCAAATCTAATACATACCCTAATTGTCACGACGTAATTTGGCCAAAAAAGTGTGCATTACATTCCAGTAAATACAGTAGTTTTGGTTGGGTTCCGTTAGTTGGCTGCAGTGGCTTTTGTTTGTGTGTGTGGAAGAGAGGGGTTGTTGGGTCAAGTTAACCATATTGATTCATATGCTGTCGGTGGGTGGTTCTTGTTGTCTTGTTGTGTAATAAAGGGGAGCCACACCGGGGAGAAAGCATCCTCTTTTATTTGTCCCCATGTCAGTTTCGGTCTGTTGGTTAGGTTAGCTTTTCTAGTAGGGCTGTTTCCCATACAGTTGGGTACCAGTGGTCCATGTTCACTCCTGACAGGTCCTCCAGTGTCTAGCTCTGACGCTCCTGGCTGCTGAGAGGAGGTATCAGCTCTTTGGGGTGTGAGTGCATTTGATGTAAACATTTTATTAGACAGTAAGAACAAGAAGCAAAAGGAGACACTGATGGTTTTAGTGAGAATTTTATTTGAAGGCTATGGAACAAATATAGTTTTTATAAATCGTTATATGGGTATACGTTTTGAAGTATCACAGTTTTCATTTATTACGAAACAGAATCAATAGGGCAAGCCCACATTTATTCCAGAGCATTGACTGCTGCTTAAAACACCAGCTCCTCAGAGGCTGCAGTCCTGAGTGCTTTTCAAAGGTAAATGATGACAGCTTCTACATTAATCTTTCTAAGGTCAGGGTTTGAGGCTCAACTTGATGGAGAGAAAATTTGAAAAATGTTTATGATAGTAACATGTTTGCTACATGTGGCAAACTTTGTCAGCATGACAAAGCTGCTATTAGCATAAAATGTTCCTTACCATTTTCTTTGAAACTTTTATGTTTCACTTGAGGAAAACGAGGCAGACCACTTGACACTGGGCTGGGGGTTGGGCAATTGGATTAGGTGGTGTGTCCTTCCCCTTGGCTCAGCCAGGCTCCCCCTTCCACCCCAGTATATGGCTGGTTGGCAGGTCTGCTGGCTGGAGCCAGAGGAAAGCCACCAAACAGTGCATTCCCAGGGAGAGTGGTGGCCTTGTGCTGACCTGGGATCTGCTGGCGCCTGAACTCATTGCCATTGTGTGCTGCAACGGTCCCAGCAGCTGCCACGATCAGAAAAGCTGTGATTGTGGGGGCTCTGCCTCTTTGCAAAGCCCCATGGCAGGAGGTGCCAGTTTGGATTGTGTTTTCCATTTTTAACATCAGGAAATATGGTGGTTAACGACAAAAGAGATTATGGTTGAGCACGTTTCCAAACAGCTTAGCAGCCTGATGCTACACGGGTATGAGATGTGAATGGTATTTTCTAGCAATCATAAATGCAAGTACTTCTGTTATCATCTGCTCCCCCCACCCCAACATCATTTCAGTGTCTTTGCTATAGTATACAGTGCTTTTCCCCCTGAACCAATAGGTGCTGGAACACACCTCCCCCAGGAGACCCACCCCAGAGCCCATCTTCAGGGTGTGTGTTCTCCTCGCAAGCCAGAGGCAACCTCTGACAGGTTCTTGTGTGTGGGGCTGCCTCAGCTGCCACCGCCCAGGCAGGGGAGTGGGCAGGCCACCTCTTTTTCCCTGGAGGGAGAGGCAGCCCACCCATGTGAAGGTTGGGGCTGAGGTAGCTCTGTGAACAGAGCCTGACAAGCTCTGTTCGCGAGGCTACCTTTGCATGGGTGGGCAGGTTGCCTCTTCCTACTGGCAGAGAGGCAACCTGCCTGCCCCCTCCCGCCTCATGTGAAGGCTGCTGAGGCACAGAGGGGCAGCTTCAACCAGTGGTATATTGCAAGTGAAACCCCCATGGCTCCACTGGGCATTGGGACTGAGGAGTGGCAGCAGTTTCACACGCAATATACCACTGGGTGATGGCACCATCGTGCTCTGGCCTTCATACCATTCCTGGGCAATGTATTGATATGGCAACCAGACCTATTGTTGAGGCTGCTCAGCTGAAGCTTCTGTGCCTCAGCTGAGCAGCTTAACAAGCTCCCCCCTCCCTCTCTGGCTTAGGTGAGCTGGAGCAGTGTTGGGGGGCTTGCTCAGCTGAGGTGCAGCTTTCCTGTGTGTCGGCCTCCTAGCTAAGTGCAGGTTCACCTGTGCCTCTGTAGATGAGGAGACGCTCAGTGGATCCCGGACATCATGAGTCGGAGGCACAGTGGGGCTTTGCTGAGGCTGGTCAGGTCTCTCCCCACACTTCTGGGGAGTTCTGGCTGGGGGAAAAAAGCTGTGTGTTTTATACACAGACATTCAGTCAAGAAAATGTTGCTTGTCAGCAATGGTGGAAGTACCCAGTTGGCTTTTGTAGTGGAACTGTAAACACGTTTGGTATTTAAAAAAATACTTTTACCACTGTGTTTCTATCTCATTTGGCATTTATTTTCTGAATACTGTATGCTTTAAAACTTGGAGGCAAAGTTCTATGAGAATAAGCTAACAGAAAATTAATATAATTCTATATTGAATATACATTAGTCTCATTTCATATACAAAAGCTACCTATGATATAGAAAATAAAATGATTGTTTTGAAACACCTAAATTAACACAAAAGAATTGCCTTTTTTCAACTATTAGTTGCTTCGGGAATTTAAACATTTCTGAAGTTCAGCTTCTCAGAGAGAAGGAAAAATAGTTTGGCTAGGATTAAAACCTCACTCAGAGACAACCAAGGGAGCTGGGGACTGTGAAGGGAGTCCAAGAGCCAAGGAGCCTGAAGGAAGGTTTCCTATAATGCATCATGCACTGTAAGTAAAAATTCATATTTTGTACTTACATAAAAAGGTTCTTATTCAGCAGTTAATCCTTATCTCCACTATAAACATTATAGCCTTCTGCCTTAATCAGCAGAATCTTTTTAGAATCTTGAAACAGGACGTCTTTAATTTTGCCAACAAACTCCTGATTGAACAGCCCTGAGGTGACAGTGTTCACTCTTCTATTGAGCCCAAATCCTCCAAAATAGCAAGTCCCTCCATAATTGAGAGCAGTATATTTTCTTTGTGGATCTAGATCTTCAAAGACAACTAATTCCTCATCGAGGTACACTTTGATGAGTGTCTTGTTCTGTGCAATGGTGACAAAATACCATTTTTTGCAACATAGAGACTTGCTTTGCGGAACAAGAGGGACAGCAATGCTTTCTCCAAGGTTTACCATGACTTTCAGCATTCCACTAGCAAGTCCAGCTGCAAGGAAATCATTGTCTTCATTTTCAGCCTTCCCTAACCATACAAGTAAACCATCCTCGTGTTCAGTGGTGAAATTGAAAGATATCCTAGTGAATCTGAGGTCCCTTCTTTTATAGTTGGAATCTATGTATTTGAGGTATGAATTGCCTGTAAATTTTGCAGTAAAAAATGAGATCTTTTTTTCACAACGGAGGCCTGACCAGCCAAGTCTACATGCACATGTATATGAAAGTAAAGCTGGGGTAGGTATACAAATGCCTGCATGCAGACATTTACTATGTGAACAATAAGCAGACTGCTCACATGTCTTCCCCGTCCAATGCTTGGGGCACAAGCAATAGAAACCCGATGGTTCAACTTTGCATTCTCCATTATTTTTGCACACTGTATACCCACAGGGAGTTCCATCGCAGTCACCTACGTTGGCGCCACCTTTAGCTCCTTTCTCAGTCAGTTTTAGCTCTCTGCCGTTGACAAGAACCTCTCGAATGCAGCCTGTAAAGCCGATGGGTTCATTCTTGATGGCCATGGGATTAACCAGATTTAAAGAAGAGACTCCACCTACGTAGAAGTCTGTGCGTGTATCTAAGGCAGTCATGCCACTACTAGCTTCCCGGGTTATATTGATGCCATTGAGGTCGAGGTAGCCTTCATTGCCAACTCTTCCTGCTTTAATTAAATACCACGTACCGCTTGTGCTGTGTACATTTTGGAAAGTCTGCAGAATTACCGTTCTGTCACCAAGGTTGTAGCGCAGCTGTACATACCAGTTTACTAAGGAGATGCTTAGGAAATCGCCTATGGAGAAAGAAAAAGAAAGATGCTTCAACATTCCACGAGCTGATAACACATATTTTTGGCTAAGCATTACTAGACAGCAGCCTTGACACACTGCAGAACAGGCCTTCATTGCACAACTTGTGACTCACCAAGCCAAATGCAGCCCGCCAGCCATACGCACCATTTTGGCAGGTGCTCAACAACCACCTTGTTTTGCAGTTCAAGGGAAGAGAGCAAGAACAGATTTAGCAAAACCCTGTTGTTGCACCATGCCTGGCTAAGAGGCTGCATTCGGCTTGGTGTGTGAAAGGTTGAGAAGGTGTAGTAGAAAATATGAAGATGAGCTACAAGCATTCAATGCGAGTTTGTGAAGGTGGCAACAGGGCTTGCACAGGGGAATGCGATTGGAAGTCTCCATCTGATCCAGGCTTATCTGCCTTATCAGGATTTCTGATTGCATGGAGGCAAGAAAATGGGTTCATCCAAACAGGCTTGGAAGCTCCCCTTGGACCTCAAAAGTGGGAAGATTGGGATGGCACACGCAGCATGAACACATTCTGTACCCCTACGTCTTCGACCACCTTGCCCAACAGGGCGGCAGTTCTTTTAGAATACAGTAGGGTTTTTTTTTTGGGGGGGGGGGGAATAGTTTTTGTAAAATGGCAAGGGAGTCTATGGTAGCTCTCTTTTTGTCAATGAAACACATAAATTTAAACAGAATGCATTACTTCAGTTCAAAATTGGTGTGGTTTTTTCATCTTTGTAGCGAAGTGACCGGCACTATTAGGTAAAGGTATTACTATGACCTAGCAATGTGAAAATCCAGTGCCAATTGGCTGTTAGTCGTGAGCAATGTTTGTTAAGGTTTTCATAACTGGCAAAAGGGATTGTTAAGGCTTATGTAACACTGGCTAAAGGAAAAGCTTTACATAAGGTGCTTTGCAAACTTAAGCAACAGAAACCCCTTTCATTTCTTTTGGCGGCTGCTAGGAGAATACTCCAGGACCTCCCTGCACTCTGAGTCTGCTTTGACAGGCTCATTGCAAGGCTAACAAGCAGATGCAAGACTCAGTCCTCAGTGACCCCCCCATTCCATGACAGTGTGGTTCAAATAGGTAATATGAATGCTGTAAGTTAAGCAGAGTACTCCACTGACAGAGACTTGTTACTTAGAGGGGAGAAGGGGAGATTGAAATGAATGCTTGTGGCAGTAGGTAAATGGTTCTAAGAAACTGCTCTTTTGCATCCTGTTATCAACATACCCTTGTTTTAATACAATTGGAAGTAAGCTCCAATGTGTTAAGTAGCACTTAGTTACAAGTAACTATACCTAAGATCACAATCTTGGGCATAATCTGCGCTAGTATCATTTCTCATTTTTCAAAGAGTGTGCATGCAAGACAGAAAGATGTGCAGGCCTTTGTATGGAGCTGATTGACAGGGCTTGCAAACAGACAGGGCTATCCAGTGGGACCTGGGCCACGTCTTTACCTGCCGCACATGAGATGTCATATATGATGCCAGGTGTAGGGGCAGGTGGGTGGGGGAAGGGCTCATGATTAAGCAAATATTCTGTTTCCCACCCTCTACACAATAAGATAACCAAAGCACAAGTGTCATTTGAAATTTGCACTTCTCTGAGTTTTGCAAGGCAGTTCCCCCAACCAGGTAATCTGTCCAAACATGCACATACGGAGTGCCTGCTGCAGGCACTCCCAGTGTTATTGTTTAAATTGCTGGATTTCAGTGCAAGTATATATTTCTTTTTAAGAGATGTGTAAGGCTATTTGTGCTGCTTCAAAACAAAACACAGCTCCAAAAGCCTCCCATCCCAGCATTAACATGGCTGTGAGCTTAGAGGAGGAGGAAACAGTAATTGAAGCAGCAGCTTCAAAATCTGGGGAGAGGGTGTGAGTGAGAGGAGAGTGAATTAACAAAAGCTGTGGTTGCTACAGGAGGGAGCGAGGCAAAACTGACACACAGCTTGCCAGTTTTGACTGCTGCCTTCACTTACGGCTTTGAAGAAACAACTTCAGAAAACAAAGCAGTAGCTTCCAGAGTTAAAGCTACCAGGGGTGTGAAAGGAGAAGGGACAAATGCTCTCTGCATAACTGCATCATGCCAACTGAGTGATTGGAACATAGATGCACCTCAGAACAATGGGGGGGGGGGGGAGGACTGTTACACCTACAAAGTGTGGGAGGTCAACCAAAATTCCACTTAAAACTTACAGTTGAAGAGCAATGGGTTTTCCTAAACCTCAGTGCTGCACTGCCTGTGACAGACACGATCCAGCTGATCTAACTATTTTTTGTCAAGAGCTCAATGCAGCCATTTTACTCAGTCCAAGACACTACATAACTTTTTTTTAAGGATTAGCTTGATCTGATCAACTGATGCTGAAACACGAGACACTCTAACAAACCTACGTATGTCTGCATTGGTTATTTTCCTTTGTCCATATAATAAAACAGTATAATGCAGACCCTCTCCTTACCTGATCGTGGGCTCAGGTGTTGAGCAGTGTAGAAGAGGATGCCGTTTGCTGAAAGGGCTTGGAATTGCAACTCAATATGAACCTTGCGTCGGATGCTGAAGGAGTCAAATGACATCCAAGAAGATTTGTTGCTACTGAAAGATGCATCGCTTATGGTTAGGGCTACAAAACAAAACAAACAAGGAAGTAATCTCATCTCTCTAGTAAATGGTGACAGATCTTTACTTTAGCACTAGTGATATGTAGGGCAATACTTCATCATAAATCTAAAACTTCATGTTGAATACAAATCTAAAGTGAGGGTTGTTAGTTTTTTTGCAATCAACACATCTGCTTGCTCTCTGTCTCTCTTACAAGCCCATGCTAAGCTAGTTTTGTGTACCTGTCAACACCACTGACAGGATCTGGCTTTTGGTATGAAACTGGAAATGCTTGAAAGCTGCTGTATGTGGTGGTGGTTCTATGCATGCAACTGCTTTGCCCTAAGACAACTGCTGGCGCACACAGACTTCTGTGCAGCCACCATGTACCCAGGTGGTTCGGTGAAAAAGCCATACATAAAATTATCATCGTTAAAAAGGCAGTTTTTAAAGTGGAATGCATTCACATGCCCCTTCTGCAAACTAGTCAAGATCCCTCTACCCACTCACCCCTAAATAATTACAGAGCAGGGTTCCTAAATGGTGAACTTTAATTTCAGTTTAAGAGAAGGGAATACCATGTTCCAAATAGGCTATTGGGTAAATTACATTGAATAGAGCAGCCTAAGGGCAGCTAGTTCCATGCAGCCTCTGGTGCCCCAGATGTGATTACATCTAGCCTGTTAAATGAAGGGCAGATGAGCATTACAAGACAGATGGACACTTGCTGGGTGCAGAAAGCAGTTTCCATGCAGGAAAGTCCCTTACTGGATCAGGGTGAAGTTAGAAAAGGGAAGAAAGAATAAAAATTAAAGATGGTTCTGCTATCTTTTGGTCAATTTGGAGGGTACACAAGCTGGAACCATACACAAAACCATTCACTTTTCTGAATCCATGCTGATAATGCCCAGAATAGGAACAATTCAAAAGATGTGTTCCCACACTATGTTACTTAATTAGTTGGATTCAGGAGAATGAATCATCTCCCTGTGAGCAATCCCTGCCTGAAAGCAATATCCAGATCAGCGGTTAGTGAACACGCTGGGTTGGATCCAGATTGAGTCATGTTTAAAGTAAATCGATTGAAATCGGTGGGAGAGTGAAATCAATGGGCTTTAAGTTTGTCATGACTAGTGATCTCATGGGCCTCTTCAAAGCATGACTCAATCTGGATCCAGCCCACTGTGTGTGTTTTTTTTAAAAAAATATTTTTATTTTATCTTTAATTTTCAAGAAACAGGATATAAGCATAACTTTATCAAAACAATTTGATTTTCCCACTCCCCCAGAAGATTACTAATACAGTTAGTTTCCTCATAAATCTATATGTGTTGGTGGTGGGTACCAGTCATCAGGGTGTTCATCTGAATACTTCATAAAGGGATGCCAGCCCTCTCTTGAAAACAACTTTTGCATTTATGAACTTCATTTTTCTCTACCCTTTTTAACAAATCGAAAGGAGCGTTAGCTGGCAGAATGCTCTGAGGTCAGGCACAGGAAACACTAATAATGGCAATCTAATAATAATAATAAAATGCCATTGACTGTAAACATTAGTCATAGCAATGCCTTTCTTTTTGTTGTACCACAAAGTGTGTATCTTGCAAATGTTGCAAGACATTTGATGCACTGCGGTAGATTTTTAAGGAACACCCTCCTTTTGCCCCCTTTTCAAAATAATGGAGCGTGCGCTAAAAACAACAACCAAATACAAAGATCCCACCACCTTGCTAAACCTAAGAAGACTTTAAAAGTGTAAATCCCCCTGGACCAATTAAAGTCATGGGACCATGTTGTCTTTGCAAGTTCTGTTGCTGAAATACATTCCTCTTTCCCTCTTGCACTCATTATGTTTTCTGCTAGGTGCCATAGAACACAGCCCAGTTCACTAGTCTTAACATTGCCTCCCCATCCTATCTGCCACAGTTGTCATGGATGCCCCACCACACCTCTCTAGGCAATTCTTTTCATGCTCTCCACAAGTCCCACATGGCTTTTTTGTGTTCCCAGTGTTCTTTGTGTTTAGCTTCATTACTAGAGATGCTCTTGACAACTTGTGACCACCAGGCTATCCCCCCCCCCCCCCAGATTACTGAAGTTATACAGCAGGGACAAAACTACACAACGTACAAGATAGCCATATTAGCAGTCTCCAGGCAATGGTTTTAAGACTGAGGAAATATATGGGGTTAAACATCCCTCCCATTTCAAATTAGCAGCCCCACAGCTTCTTTCAATTCCAGCTTTTAATAACACTGGCTTTCCAGCTCTGTCTGTCATTTGTCTAATGGGGAAGAGCATGCAACTTTGTTCAAGTTACTAAGAATGGAGAGCAGCATCTATATAACTGCCAGGAAGCATTAGCAGCAGAGCTGGATGAGAACGAGTCACCTCTCCCCATGCAGCCTGATGACAAGATTGTGTTAGAAGTCAAACGATTCTTTTCTATCAACAAATAACAATGCAGTCGAAAACATCAGCTGACTCTGGGATCTGCATACCTGTACTTGATTCTATATGTTTTCATCACTATACTGTAGACAGTATGATTGGCAGCCTGATCCCAGGATCAGCAGAGTCTGAAAAGTTGTGCTCATTAACACTTCAAAAAGCTCAACACAAAACCCAAACAACACATTTCTAGCAGGCTGCTGAGTCTGGCACTGCTGCTGACTGCAAGGCCAAGGAACAGCTTGGAAGATGCTCCTTAGTAGCCTTCTCTGCATGAATCCCAAATACTCTTAATACTTGCTTCCTGTCCTACTGCAATTTATTTTACTTATTTGTTCCATTGTAACTTGCCTTTCTGACATGGGACGCGGGTGGTGCTGTGGGTAAAAGCCTCAGCGCCTAGGGCTTGCCAATTGAAAGGTCGCGGTTCGAATCCCCGCGGCGGGGTGCGCTCCCGTTGCTCGGTCCCAGCGCCTGCCAACCTAGCAGTTCGAAAGCACCCCCAGGTGCAAGTAGATAAATAGGGACCGCTTACTGGCGGGAAGGTAAACGGTGTTTCCGTGTGCTGCGCTGGCTCGCCAGATGCAGCTTTGTCATGCTGGCCATGTGACCCGGAAGTGTCTCCGGACAGCGCTGGCCCCCGGCCTCTTAAGTGAGATGGGCGCACAACCCTAGAGTCTGTCAAGACTGGCCCGTACGGGCAGGGGTACCTTTACCTTTACCTTAGCTTGCCTTTCTCCAAGGACTTTATACATAAGTCCGCCTAATTTTATCCTCGCAACATCCCTGAGAGGTAGGTTATGTGGAGTTATCTAGTGAGCTTCATGGCTGAGTGAGGACTTGAACCCTGCTCCCTGGTTTGACTGCCCTGGCAGTTACTCTATACTGAGTTTATCTTTGTGCACAGGCTGAGTGCCCTGTCAAGCTATAAGTGCACATAATTTGTTGCCTTGTTATCTAGGGGTGTCTCGCACTAGGCCCTTGTGTTTACTTGCCTTTCTGTTTGTAACGGGCAGTTCTGAAAGTATTCCAGACACCATTTAGAGTTCCTTCACCTGTGAAACCATGTTATCTTACTTCAAAATGTTTCTTGCCATTGCCATTAATTTAGTGCAAATCTATAGGAAAAGGTTCTCAGCAAAAGCATAATGTGCTTTTAGCCAGATCCCTGCTAAATGCAATGCTTCTTAGAGTCATGCATTACACCAGGGATGAGGGAATGTGTGGCCCTCCAAAGGTTACTGGATTTCAAGCCCCATCAGCCCAAGCCAGCATTGCCAATGGTTAGGGCTGATGGGTTTTGTTGTTCCCCAGCTTTACTCCAGTATGTTGTGTAATTTGTGTAAGCAAGAGCCCTTCGTGGCATCCTTTTGCATATTCCCAATATACAGTGCTGATTTATGTTGAATTGAAAGTTTACATGTTTTCTCCTTGTACTCGAGAGTAAAAATATAGTTTGCTCTTAGCAAACAGAATCACTATAGCAACAACAGAAAGGTATTTGTTCAGTGTTTTCTATATTATTTGCAGGAGAAAGGGATTCAATTCTTCCTAAGGGCATGCTCCTACGAGATGCACAATATTTATGGCATTTCAAAAACCTGGCAAATAAGTCCCTATGGTTTATTTCATTTCAGTTGTCGAAATATCAGCTGAGCAAAGCAGAACTGAGTTCTATCTCTCACAGTTTCTTCAAATATGTGGCACCTTACATGGCTTAGAAGAAATTGTAAAACAAAATAATAGCAATCCGTGTGAATGGAGTACGGTAAGGGTTGTATGGCACAATCAAACAGCAAGGCAAAACTATTACAGGTAACAACCTGGCTTATATCCTATATATATTTACTCAGGAGTAGCCCCACTGACCTCAGTGCACAAACTTCAGTTACATAACAATTAAACCTGAGCTACCTTCATCAGGAACACTGAAGAAATGAGAAATAGTGCAACAAGAGGCAAAGTTCTAGGCCTCATTGACAAATTAAAAACCAACAAATCTCTGGCTTCAGATGGTATCCACCTGAGCGTCCTCAAAGAGCTCAAATGTGAAATCGCTAGTTTTCTGACAAGAACACATACCTAGTCGCTAAGATTGGCCTCTGAACAAAAAGCCTGGAGAGCCATCAGTGTGGCACCCGTTTTTTTTTAAAGGGATCCAGGGAATTGCAGGTAAGTTATCTTAACGCCTGTTCCAGGAAAGATTTCTTAAAGATAAAATTACTAAGCTTATAGAAATCTTGCTGAAGAATCAAAATGGCTTCCACAAGGGTAAGTACTATTTCAGTAACCTTTTAGAGTTCTTTGAGAGTATAAAAAAGCACATGGATAGGGGTGATCCAACAGATATTGTTTATTTGGGCTCGGGGCTTTTGGTGCCTGAGGCAAGACATGTTACTGACACTTTCCCCACCCCACCCACCCCTGATCTGGGCCCATACCCTGGTGGGGTGGAAGGAGCATGCCACCTGACACAGGTTGCCTCATTGGTGCACTGGCTGTGCTAGGGCAGTGTCATAAACAAAAATCTGACCTTAAAATTCTTATCACAGCAGCAAGAGAGCTTAGGCGCTGCAAAGCAGAACACATGGTATACTTTTCTAGCCACTTCCCACCTCAGAATTTTCTGCCTGAGGCAGCTGCCTCACTCTGCCTCATGGTAGGACCAGCCCCACTTGAACTTTCAAAAAGCTTTAGATGAAGTCCCTTATAAGTAAACCTAGCAATTACAGGCTTATGATGCCGGACCTTTCATTCTCATAACGCTTAGATCTGGGGTTATCCAATGAAGCTGAATGGTGAGAGATTTGGGACAGAACAAAAGCATTTACTTCTTCCCGTGATGCAGTAGTTAAAATGTGGAATTTCACTGGCACAATGTGGTGAACGCCAGCAATTTAGAGGGCTTTAAAAGGTAAAATTCATGGGGTAAGGCTTAAATAGCTATGGGTGAGGATAGCTGTGTGCTACCTTGAGGATCAAAACAGCATGACTAGAGAATAACAGCAGAGGAGGGGTATTTGCCCTCAAGTCCATCTTATGAGCTTCCCATGGGTACATGGTTGGTCACAGTGGGCAGCAGGATGCCTGACTAGATAGGCCCTTGGCCAGATCCAGCAGGGCTCCTCTGAAGTTACCTGTTTTGTTAAACATCTCTAGCCAGGTTATTTTTTTGCTCATGTGCTGAATGGTATAATAAGCAGTACTTTCCTGAAGGCTGTGTACACACCATACCTATGAAGCATGCTTAGAGCACATGGCTTCTTCCCCCAAAAGAGTCTCAGGAACTATTGTTTACTCCTCACCAAAGTACAATTCCCAGAACTCTGAACAAACTACAATTTCCAGGATTCTTTTGAGGGAAGCAATGTGATTTAAATGCATTGCATGCACATAGCCCAAGTGTCTGTTTATAAGTATAGGGAGAACAGCTACACAGTTTAATCGGTGCTTTTACTCATATAAATTATTGCCCTATGCTGCCATCTAGGGAATGCATTCCGTTATGGCACTATTACCTTGGTTCTCAAACTTAATTCATCCCGGAAGTCCATTCCAAAACCAAAGCATTCCCAAACTAAGGCACACTTTCCCATAGCACAGAAAGTAATGCAAAATGGATTAATCCATTCCAGACAAATAAAAACAACCCCTAAAACAGCTATTCAACATGAATTTTACTATCTAATGAGACCATTAATCCATAAAATGATAGCAATAAACCAGGCTGCAATCTACTACCCAGTATCAAAAACTGCAGTGATCAAAAACTGCATGACCTCCATTGCCATTGGAGGGACGAGACGGGAGGGGAAAGTTTAAATGGGGGTGGGGGGGTGGAAACACTCAAACTGGAGGGACGAGGAGCGCGCATGGGGGGGGGGAGAGGAGGTGGCTAACTGGATGCAGGAGATGGGCGTTTAAGGGGGGGAGGAAAGGGAGGCAAAAGTTTTCTGCCTCCCACCCAAACCATCTCCCTCCCTCTCTCCCCTGCATGTTTTCCGGCATCTGCCCAGGCTCCCCATTCGCCCGGCCGAGTCCCAGGGCTTCTGTTTGCACTTTGGGCAGCATGACAAGGTGGCAGCTGTGAGCCGGTCGGGGCGATGCTGCCTGCGCGTCCCTGGCACGGCGGCACCGGGACGCGGCAGCAGCACCGCAGCGCGGAGAGGAGGCGGCGGTGGCTGCTCTCGGCTGCGCTCCTAGCCGCTGGATGCTCAGCCGGTTGGGCTGGAGCCTGTACGAAGTGCGAGCGCCCCGATTCTCCGCTCGGGAATGGGGCCCCTGAGCTGCCTCGCCTGGACCTGGCTTGGGACGGGGGTCGAGAGGGAAGGCGAGGGGGCGGGAAAGTCAACCTGCCCAGCATAGTTCCCCCACCACAACCTCTCTGCGCGCTGGGGGAGAGTCGTCAACTTCCAAGTCTCCCTACTCTGGAGTCACTTACATTCCGAGGAGCCGCCCAACTCCACTTTGTACGGAGGAAAGAGGCGCTTCGCAGCAGAGGGAAGGAAGCAGCGGCAGTCACTGATGGGGCCAAGCCGCTCCTGGAAGTGTGCACTCAAATTGGAGCATGTTCGGCTTCCCAAAACAGTTCGAAAACCGGAACACTCAGATCTGAGTTTGAAGTGTTCGGCTTCCAAGTAGTTGGAGAACTAAGCTGTTCGAAAACCGAGGTACCACTGTAGTGTTACAAATAACAAATGTAGTCGTAGTTCTTGCAGTTCTCTGAACTGAGTGTCCAAACACAACATGTAACAGCCAAGCTAGTACTGAGTTTTGCCCCCCCCGTGCAATTTCACTTCCTTGCTCTTGAAATTATTTGCATGTGTCATAGGTATTTGCTAACTATGCCTAGCTTGCTCATATGTTTTATACGGAAAGAGACACTTTCAACATGCACAGTCTATTTGATTTTGTTTTTAGGTTTACAAAATGCCTTTTTCATATTCCTAGGCTGATTTCTCTCTCTCTTTTAATGGAGATTTTCCACAGTGCTAGGTTGGCTTCTGTTGTGCTCTAGAAGTGGGGCTGGAATATTTTGCTGCTATGGAGAAAGCCATGACCTTTGCAGCCACTGGATGAAGAAAGGATCTGTTGACATTTGAGCCATAACAACCTTAACTAGGAGAGGAAGCATAACGACTATGTTAACAATATTAAGAAAATACTTCAGTCTCATAAGATCTAATTCAAGTCACTCCTGTTACCATCAACAAGCTAACCCAGATTTGCTATTCATTCACACACTAGTTAATTTGTACCTCCTAAACACTGTTTTATATGCTGTCGAATACTAGATTAGATCCAAAAGCTGCTTTTATTTCATAGAATCATAGAATCATAGAATCATAGAGTTGGAAGAGACCACAAGGGCCATCGAGTCCAACCCCCTGCCAAGCAGGAAACACCATCAGAGCACTCCTGAAAAGAAGAGTTGTTCCATTATCTGGTGAGGTAACTTCCTGATTCACATGGAGAAGCCATTTTCAACAGAGCCCAGCAGTGGAAGCACACAGCTGCATGGAGGCAATTGTGCATCCAGGGCAACTGCCCTTATGGGCCCACCCATGCTACACCACTCATCTGAAAAATAATAATGACTCCTGCTTTCTTAAATGCTTGGGCATATAATTATTTTGGGCCATGAGTCATTCCAGCTAAGCTAAATATTGAACTGCTTGCTCAAATACAGGGAGATTGTTTTTTTCCTAATCAGCCTAGGACAACCTAAGTTTGGTTTGTTCTTCCACATCCCTGAGGACATTTTGTTCTGTTTGCTGCCCTTGGGTTGCTGGCAAAATTTGATTGGTATCCTTAATGCTTGTTATCTCTCGAAGGTCCTTTTGTGTCTCGGGTATTCTTTGACATATCTCCTTCCTGAATAGTTACTACTCTCGACGACCCCTCTCCCCTTTGTTTCCTACTCTCCTGGGCTACTCTTTCTTCTGCTTCTATGCCTGCCATCAATCCAGAGACGGAAGGATGTTTGGGGGGGGGATAAATAGTTGCTTGTTTACAGGCTGCGGCTCACTTACCAGAAAAGAAAAGGAAAATTGTACTTTGCAAAAATCTCATGACGATTCATTATGCTGCCAGCAGAAGGGGAAATGGAGGTCAAGGATTTTAAGGCAGAACACAGTAGGCTTTTTCATGGTGAAGTCTCCACTTCTTTTGTTCTGGTGGCCCTCTGGGAGTTATTTACTGTTGGGGTTTACTGCAAGGACAGTGCTTCCTTGCCTTTTCTCAGGGGTCTGGTTCAAGTAATTTGAACTCGCGGCACATCACATGAGGGGGACGGATCGCCACTAATTAAAGATGCCTCGTGCCAATTCATTTTTTTACTAGTGTGTGAAGGGCTGTTGATTCTCAGTTCATGCCAGGAGGGCATTACAACGGTGAAAACACCAGTGAGAAAGAAATATGTGGGGCATGACGCCAGGGCAAGTAATTGTAGTAGCTGATTTCAGCTGAATAATGGGCATTTATGGCATGAGCTATGAGACAGGATTATTTCCAGCTGGAATAATGGATGTATTGTGTGGTCTTGGGCAAGGTACCACAACCCTGCACATGTAATGTAGGGATAAAAAGAACCAAAGTAGACGTGTCTCTGGCAAACCCGTCTCTTTTTAAAACTGGCTGCGCAACAAGCATGTATAAAACAGGGGGAGTGTGGCTTACTTCCCTATAGCATTTTTCATGAACTGGATTTAAATACCAGAAGTAAGCCAGTCAGGGAGAAAAGTGGTGGGTTGGAGTCTGTGGAGAGGCAAGTGGAGAGCACAGAGAGGGTTCAGCAATCCCACGGCCATTCCCGTTTTTCCTTTTAAAAATTGGATCCTCCTTCTGCTTTATACCACATTAGGAGAGACCCCGTACCAAAAGTGATATGTCTCTCACCACCCTGTATAGTTTGTCCCTAATACAGTGGTACCTCAGGTTAAGTACTTAATTCATTCTGGAGGTCCGTACTTAACCTGAAACTGTTCTTAACCTGAAGCACCACTTTAGCTAAGGGGGCCTCCTGCTGCCGCCGCGCCGCCGGAGCACGATTTCTGTTCTCATCCTGAAGCAAAGTGCTTAGCCTGAAGCACTATTTCTGGATTAGCAGAGTCTGTAACCTGACGCGTATGTAACCTGAAGCGTATGTAACCCGAGTTACTACTGTACTGGTCTACTTTACAAAATTGTTCTAAGGATGATTGAGCTAACATACGTCAACACTTTAAGCACTTGAGGGAAAAAGTTCTATATAAAAAAGCAATACTGCTGTCCTCAGGAAATCTCAATACAGTGGCACACATTCAATCTCAGAGCAGCAAGAGACGCAAGGGGTTCCTGCACTTACAGGGTTTGGTAGCCTTGGAATGAAGGTCAGTGGAGACTGTAGTGTCTTTAGCATTATATATTTATACATCTACACGACCTGAGCATACGTTGGAAGGGCTCACAGAGTTAACACCCTGACAGATCTTGATTCCCCTTCCATTTTCTGGGAACTCCTAAGTCACAGCCTGGGTCTAACCTTAAATTGGTTGTGTTTATTATTTTAGTGGGTCTACTCTGAGTAGGACTGAACGCAACCCACTGTCTCCCTCCACGTTGGGGCTATGCAAAGATGATATCCATGTTATTTGATGTGAATGATGTAGAAAAAACATGCTCCTTTTACCTTATGGGGTATCCAAGAGCCCATATAGAGTCCTTAAGTGGGTTCCCTATCAGTAGGAGAAAATAACAGAGGCCAACCAGAGAATATTGAGAAGCAAAGCAGCTAGTAAGCCTGATCTTTATTAAACTCTTGCAGCAGAGTCCTCACTCCCCACATGCAGGAGGGAGAAGGAACCCAGAACAATGGTGTGCAAGCCCTTATATAGACTTTTGAAAGTCCTGTAATGCCCTGTAACTGAAGACCACCCCCTAAAACATCATACATACATCACAGAAGGAGGAAGTCTACAACAGAAATCCTGTCTGCCAGGATACCTCACAATGACCAGTGATTGCTTTACTTGGGCAGCCTGGACCATTCTTTTGTGATGGTAAAGGTAAAGGTACCCCTGCCCGTACGGGCCAGTCTTGACAGACTCTAGGGTTGTGCGCCCATCTCACTCAAGAGGCCGGGAGCCAGCGCTGTCCACAGACACTTCTGGGTCACGTGGCCAGCGTGACGAAGCTACTCTGGCGAGCCAGAGCCGCACACGGAAACGCCATTTACCTTCCCGCCAGTAAGCGGTCCCTATTTATCTACTTGCACCCAGGGGTGCTTTCGAACTGCTAGGTTGGCAGGCGCTGGGACCGAGCAATGGGAGCGCACCCCGCCGCGGGGATTCGAACCACCGACCATGTGATCGGCAAGTCCTAGGCGCTGAGGTTTTACCCACAGCGCAGCCCGTGATGGTAGATACTTTTAATTCCTGAATCCAGGTCACAGGCTCACCCTATTCATACACAAAGATGCTCTAAAGACAGGTAAGCAAAAGACAATGGAGAGGCTTTCCCATTTCCTTCCTCCTTGCAGAGAAACATCTGAGGTCAATTTGGGAGAGTCAAAATGGTTTCAGGATTGCTCTTCTGTACTATTTCAGACATGTGGTTTATATACTTAGGGACGCGAGTGGCGCTGTGGTCTAAACCACAGAGCCTAGGTCTTGCCGATCAGAAGGCTGGCGGTTTGAATCCCTGCGACGCGGTGAGCTCCCGTTGCTTGGTCCCAGCTCCTGCCAACCAACAGTTCGAAAGCACATCAAGTGCAAGTAGATAAATAGGTACCACTCTGGCAGGAAGGTAAACGGTGTTTCCGTGTGCTGCTCTGATTCGCCAGAAGCGGCTTAGTCATGCTGGCCACATGACCTGGAAGCTGTCTGCAGACAAACGCTGGCTCCCTCGGCCTATAGAGTGGGATGAGCACCGCAACCCCAGAGTCGTCTGCGACTGGACCAAACAGTCAGGGGTCCCTTTACCTTTATGTGTTTGCCTTGTAAATTTATGAACGTTTCATTTATATATTTGAGACCTTAAATTCTTATAACATGAGTAACTGAAACAAATCGAAGCAAACTTGTACCAGCAGGGATCAAGGACCTTCCTGATGAAATCTATACCCACAGTACTGTTTAACTAGTAAAAGGAGCATGCATTCCATTTCCTCCCAGCCAACAACCACTAAGATCTTCCAGAAATCATGTGCACCTAGGCCGGTCAAGTTTCTCTTCTTTCTTATTCCAATCCTAAAGGACCAAGCCTACGAACCAAAATCCCTTCTATCATCATTGTCAGGGCCGCCTCAGGTCCCAGCTCACAAGAGACCAACGCCAAGTCCACTTTATTTACAAAAGTCTTTATTGAAGTACATTGTTTGTTCCACAGCCGAGGCGCGCAGCCCCACGTCTGTTACGCTTAGACCGCTGAAGTCCCCTCTGAATCAGTCCCGCCTCTACACCAGTTTAAGAGGCTTGTGCTAGTCCACCTCTTCCTGTCCTTCCTTTTCCGCAGGGTCTTTCTGCCCCCCTGGGTTCCTTCCCTCCTGCTTTCCTCTGACGCTGAGTCCCCAGACGCCTGCTCCCCCCTCCTCCGTGCTTTGGGACCAGGCTCCTCCTCCGGGCTCTCCGCATTTCCGCGTGCCTCCACATTTGAACTTGGCGCGCGTTCGCTACCCCTGACCTTCCTCTTGACAGTTATACTACTCTCTGTACTACTCTCCGCCCCTTCCGGCAGAACGCCTTGCCCCGATCTCCTTCCCCTCTCTGCTTCCTGCTCTGCTCCGTGTGTCACACTGGGAACTCCACCCTCTTCACTCCGTTCCGGCTGGGAAGCCGGCCCCGATCTCCCACTCCCACTCGGGGTTTCCCTGCTGCTCCCCTGCTCCTGATGAGTCCCCCCTGTGGCTCCCCTTGGCCTGACCAGGGGCGCCCCCTTTTGGGAATCCTCCGATTCACTTGAGAGACTCATGGAAGCCCTCAAGTCATTGTCATCCTCCTCCTCCTCGTTCCTGGATTCTTCCCCTTCGCTCTCAGTCTCCTCCCTCATCTGTGCCTCTCTCCCTGAACCCCTGACAATCATCATCATCATCATCATCATCATTTTAGATGGAAACAACAACAACAACAATGTTTCACTCTTCTAATTCCATCAGGTCCAGCATTTTGGCTTGCCAGATGGAACAATCCTACTTTCTTCTTCCTGCAGAGTGTTCTGGGGATTTCCCCCAACCCAGTCAATTTTTGGGGGTGGTGGTGATGGGGTATGTGAAGTGAGAGGTGGAGGAAGCCCTATTGCACAAGTGGAAGTCCTTTCACTAATAAGACTTATCAGTTGAATCCTGCATCACCACCATTGTCTCCATCATATTCCCTGAACTGTCATACCCAAATTAAGAAAAGCGGGTAAAAGGAAAACTCCTTGGTAATGCCATTATTAGAGGTCTATATTGGAGATCTTTGCCTTACCTTGTTCACAGTAGATGCCAGTGGTTCCTAGTGGGCAGTGGCAGGTGTAGCCGTCAGGCAGTGGGGCACAGGTGGAACCTTGCCTGCACCTGTGGGGTGGCTTGTGCTCGGGATCACAGACAGAAACTGTCTCCATGCAGAATGCTCCTTTCCAGCCAGCGGGGCAATGGCAGCTAAGAAGAGAAAACCATAGGATATTATCAATACAGGGCTAGCTGCATGTTACAAGCCACTGTGTATAAGGGAGTCCCTGTGCCCTTTTCTTTTTTAAAGGAAAAGTATCTTGGCAATAGGGACGCGGGTGGCGCTGTGCATTAAACCACAGAGCCTAGGACTTGCCGATCAGAAGGTCAGCGGTTTGAATCCCTGCGACATGGTGAGCTCCCGTTGCTCGGTCCCTGCTCCTGCCAACCTAGCAGTTCGAAAGCACGTCAAAGTGCAAGTAGATAAATAGGTACCGCTCTGGCGGGAAGGTAAATGGCGTTTCCGTGCGCTGCTCTGGTTCGCCAGAAGTGGCTTAGTCATGCTGGCCACATGCTTAGACATGGCTCCCTCGGCCAATAAAGCGAGATGAGTGCCGCAACCCCAGAGTCGGCCACTACCGGACCTAATGGTCAGGGGTCCCTTTACCCTTTACCTTTGCCTATCTTGGCAATGGGGAATTTGAAGAAGGGAAACAATGAGCTGAACCCTTTCCCAGCCTCTGCAATTAATCCTTCCAGATGCTTTTCCTGATGCAGAATGCAAGGCACTTACTTCCTCTTGCAAGCACATGTTGCGAAAACCATGTGGGAGGAGATATGGAGCAGAGGGAGGTGGGGAAGGGGTTAAGGGAAGCTCCCCCTGCTTCTTCTCTGCTCCAATCTTCCCCCACCAAAACTGCTTTTCTCATTAAAACAAAAACAAAAAAAACAGGGTAGGCCCTAAAAATATTGATCTCAGGCATCAAAGGTCAGGGGGAAGAGGTGTGTCTTTGGCATATAATGGAAATTTCACAATGAAGGTGCGGGACACACCTCTGTTGGGGAGAGAATTCAAATTCTTAGGGACTGCCACAAAGAATGCCTTCTCCTTTTTGACTACCCTCTGAACATTCGAGGCAGAAGAACTACCAAGAGGGCCCCTTCTGCTTTAGACACTATGGTGAACACCATGAAGCCCACTTTCCTCCTTGTTGTAGGAGGGGGTACCAAGATAGTGCACCTGGACTGCTGTGCTGAATAATGTGTACTGGCAGCTACTGGATTTATGATCCCTCACCACAACTATGCCCAACTGCCATTCAGGTGCTCGGAAAAGCTGATCTCTGTATAGAAGCTTATTTGGTCCACGGACTGCATTCACAGATGCCCTGTGCCTTGTATATGCCTCGTATATAAGCAATGCTTTCATAAGGATATATTTTAGTTTGGTTGAGCAAGAACAGATCTGTGCCACCTGGTGAGGAGAGCTGGAGTGCAGTGACAGGACACCTGCTCTGCATGCAGAAGGTTCCAGATTTAATCCCCAGGTAGGATTAAATCCCTGCCTGAGGTCCCTGCCTGAGACCCTGGAGACCTGCTGCCAATCAATCTAAACAATAATGATCGAAGAAAGACTGATGGTCTGACTTGGCATATGTTCCTGTGAGTAGAATACTATTTTGGCTTTATTGTAGGCACCTCTGACTGCGCCAGTTTCTAATCAATTCAAAAGAATACCAAATGCCAGGAGCTTGTGCATATTATTTTCAACTCAAGCGTTAGATAGATACCCAAATAGTTATTGCCCAGCAGAAACCTATTTTCTATTTTTCCACATCAAGGGCGGCTGGTCCTAGAAACTTATTACCAGAGGTTTTGCATGCCTGTTGCAATGCATTTCAAATAATGTATTTCTACCTAGATGAAGAATAGGGGCTTGCCCAGCCGAGAAGCCAAATGCAAAGTTTACCCTAAAAAAAATAAAAATTAAAAATCTACAGGAAATGGTGTGCATTGCTGTACCTATTTAAATCAGCAGCATTGTCCCCATAGCAACAGGCTCTCCAATTTAAATGCATTGCACATCATGTCAAAACGGAGGTTCTCTGACACATTGAAGCAATTTCTCAAAAAGTGAAAAGCCCCTAGGAGGAAATGATTCCTAGGAGCCAATATGATGTCTGAAAACAAACCCAGGCTCTCTGAGGAACAGAGGTTTTTAAGATCAGCAGGAAGAGGAGGAGGAGGAAGTCTTTTTGTAGCCATGCTGCACGTGAAGAAGGAACGGGGAACCTGCGAGCCACCAGATGTTGTTGGACTACAACTCCCATAATCTCTGACCATGCTGGTTGGGGAGGATGGGGGATGGAGATCAAAAACATATGAAGGACAGGCCCGGCGCACTCATGAGCCAAAGTGAGGTGACTGCCTCGGGCGGCAGGATCCACAGGGGCAGCAGATCCCGATGTGTATCCTTGGACAGCCACAGGTTTCTACACCCCTGATGTAAAGCACATGCTCGACATGCAACTTTACCCCCTTTCAAACCCAGATATGGTAGTTGTGGTAGAACGGGGCATGCCAGGGTTAGTGCATGCATAGAAGATTTGGATGTGCATCTAAAGTCTGGTTAAGGGCCATAGCTCTTAAATAATCTGCTTTGCATGCAGAAAGTCCCAGGTTCAATCCCTGGCATCTCTGGGGAGTTGCTGGGAGAGAACCCTGTTGGAAATCCTGGAGAGGTGCTGCCAGTCAGTGTAGACAATACTGAGTTAGATGGACTGAGTTCCAATATAAGGCAGCTTCCCCCATCCTAGTTTACATTCGACTAATGCCCATGAGAACCACGGTGTTAAGGCAGCATGGGCTTGATGAATTTCCCATGCAATAATAATTCACCCAAACCCATTTGCACTTACTAAACGGTAGAGCCGCTTTCCATGCACGTCCCCCCATTTCCGCATTTTATGAAGCGGCACGGAGGCTCGTCACACTGTCCTACGCTGCGACCAGCATTCGGGTGGCCTTCTGGGATTCCTGGGGCTTTAAATGGCTGGTCCCTCCCAGTGCGAACTCGTATGTCAAAAATGCAACCTCAAAAGAAATAATAATAATAATAATATAATAATAATAATAATAATACTAACAACAACAACAACAACAACAACAACACCCCACCCATCTGGCAATGCATTTCAGCAAGAAGGCTATGGAAGAAAAGAAAGGAAAAGATGAACGGGTGTGTTTGATTTTCGCCGCTCGCTCAGGAGGAATTTATTTGCCACAATGCTATGTATGGCTAACTTAGTTAAAGGTATTCATATAAATATATTTCTATGAAATTAGGAGGGAAAAGACAGTACACAGCCTCAGTCTTAATCTCATTTGGTTATGGGTGGTTCTGTAAGGCTCCAGAAAGAGCTTAATTTAAACATGCTGCAAAAGTGGCGGATGTCTGTACAGTGTTACCTCAGGTTAAGTACTTAATTCGTTCTGGAGGTCCGTTCTTAACCTGAAACCGTTCTTAACCTGAAGCACCACTTTAGCTAATGGGGCCTCCTGCTGCTGCCACGCCACCGGAACACAATTTCTGTTCTCATCCTGAAGCAAAGTTCTTAACTCGAGGTACTATTTCTGGGTTAGCGGAGTCTGTAATCTGAAGTGTATGTAACCCGAGGTGCCACTGTATACGGCTGAGGTTACCAACCTTTTGGGCCAATGGGCACATTTGCAAACCCAACAAACTGTCATGGGTACTGTGTACATGTTGCAACTGCAAACACATGCCCTAAAGCTATACCTATGGATTCAGACTCACTTTACCCCCATCCCCACCAATTATTTTGCTTTGGAAAAACCTGCTATTCTCTCATTTGCTGTATGTTTCCCTTTCTAAATCAGAGGCACTGTAGGTTCCATTACTAGAAAGGGGGAGCATCTGCCTTTCAAAAATTGGGTTTGCAGTCCTGAGCCCAGATATGGAGATGCAAGATTCACTGGACTCTATGAGACTTGCTCCTGAGTAGGAAGGCAAGAGGGCCTTTCCATTCTGCCCCATATTCATCGGCTGCAGCATTGTTTACATTCTGCAGCAGTTCATCTTCCGTCAAAAACGACACTATTTGTCTCACTGTCCACTGTGCAAAATTACCTAGCTTATGTAAGTTCCTTTGCCATTATGTTGCTGGACCTCATTCATTTCAGTGGAAAGGGAACACAACGCAAACGGGGGGTGGTAGAAATCAATTACATATAATTTGTGGATTGAAAGCAACAACGGTGAAGACTGATCTTATTCACTGGATTGAGTTCCGCTCCAAACATGGAAGGAATAAATGAACACTGGCCATTTTCACTCCAGCTTCTGTTTTTTGTGGGCTTTCTCTGACATCCCTACTTCTGAGCAGACATAACTGCACTGCAAATATATGCAGGTTTCAGTTTTGAGAAGCAAAAGGGAGCGTGATATGGGAGGGGGTCTTGCTGTATACATGGGCAGAAGCCTGGCAAGTCCTGAGGATACCAGGTTATCCCCAGAACCAGTAGGTTGTCTCCTGATTACCCAACCCAGGTTCAAACCTAATGCCAATGAAGAGCTGGAAATTCTGTGGGAAACCACCTCCCAACAGTAGAATTTATCCCAATGACTTTGCCCATTCCTATAGCTCAGGACTGGGGAACCTTTGGCATTCCAGATATTGCTGGAGTCCAAGTCCCATCAGCCCCAGTCTGCTGAAGCCCCACCTGCCCAACTCTTTTACATCACATTAATTCTATAATGTCATCTATGTACATGTTTTTTTTGCTGGTTTTGACCTTTAAAGCCCTATGCGGCCTAGGACCCACGTACCTAGTGGACCACCTCTCCTGGTATGCCCCGTGGAGTACCTTAAGGTCCACAAATGACAACATTTTGGAGGTCCCAGGTCGCAAGGTGGTTAGATTGATCTCAACTAGGGCCAGGGCCTTTTCAGTACTGGCCCCGACTTAGTAGAATGCTCTATCACAAGAGACTAGGGTCCTGTGGGACTTGACATCTTTCCACAGGGCCTGCAAGACAGAGCTGTTCCGCCTGGCCTTTGGTTTGGACTCAGTCTCACCCTTATGTTTCCCTCCCCTTATGGTTTTGATCTATGGGTGACTTTTAAAATGAGGCTGCATTTTAAATTGCAATTTAACCTGTATTTTAAATTGGTCCCCCCCCATTATGTTTTTGCTGTAATTTTACTGGTGTTAGCCACCCTGAGCCCAGCTTTGGCTGGGGAGGGCGGGATATAAATAAAAATTATTATTATTATTATTATTATTATTATTATTATTATTGCTTTACAAAGAACAGGCAAGACTGGCTCCTACTCCAATAAGCTTACAATTTAAAACAGACACAGGGGAACAACCGACAATGGGGCAGATAGAGGTATGGGGTGTGTGTGATAATACGTTTAATGTAAATGTGAAGAGTTGCATCCAACATTAGTCATGCTTAGAGTAAATCAAATGCAATGCAAGTAAAATTGTTAGTTACCTTGAAAGC
The DNA here is from genome assembly GCF_964188315.1 of Podarcis muralis. Lineage (NCBI taxonomy): Eukaryota > Metazoa > Chordata > Lepidosauria > Squamata > Lacertidae > Podarcis > Podarcis muralis. Next base: position 87,133,495 of record NC_135657.1, on the reverse strand, counting down.
CGTTCTTAAAATTGGATCCATTCGGTAAGAGTTCTGGGATGTATTCAATGTAACCTCCTATGTAAAACTGGCTGAAGACATTGAGCCCAACCAAAGTTCCTGGAGATGTGATGGTTTTGTTTTCATGGTCATCCACCTTTCAGACAAAAGCGGAACAAAACCAAAACCTGTTATTTGTGGAGCAAATTGAGTAGATCTCTTATCTCATCCTTACGTCCCCACAAGCTTCCAAACATGGAGAAACCACCATTAACGTGTTTTGTATTACAGTCTAAGCTTCAAATCAATGAAGGGTAGAAGGCACTGCTGCAATTGAGTAGTAAATATATAAATAAGGTCTTTAAATTTCCAGGGTGGTCATTCAAAGGGCTTTTAGAGGTGTGCAAGTACGTCTGCTGATGTAGCAAGTTGTACCCCTCCCAGCCTCACTTTCCACTCCAGCATCCTTATGTATTCTTTCCCAGAGTGCTCTAGAATTTCAAGAGTAATTCGTAAGGGGCAGTGTGTGTGTGTGTGTGTGTGTGTGTGTGTGTGTGTGTGTGGTGGGTGGGAGAACTGCTTTTGAAAATGGAGAGGGGCATTCAACAACCTTGTTGTATGAAGTCTTCAGGACACAGTACATAAATATATTTAACTCTTAGGATTCAAGACTATATATCTAAAGTTTCGTTTGTATGACAAGCTTAATAAAGGTTATATACCGTATCCTGCCTCTTGCACCCAAGGAGCTCATATGTGGGTTCTTCTACTTTTATCCTCACAGCAACCTTGTGAGGCAGGTTAGGCTGGGAGGCAGGGACCAGGCTGAAGCCACCGCCAACCACCCCACCCCCAGTGAGCTTCTTGGATGCAAAGAAGAGTTTTATAAGCATCTCTTCCAAAGGAAGCGTTACCTTCATCCAGCCATCCTGAAGAAATCTGCCAAGACTGACCACGTGAATATGCCTTGTCAGATCTAGCAGCTCACTAATGATAGTGGCTGTTCCAGATCCTAGGTTGTAGCTGTACACCAGGCGGCCGTGGCGCAGGCCTAGCACTAAGAAATCATCGCCATTAAGACCTGGAGTAAGAATAACCACAAGGGGATACATTAAGGGAGTGAGTCTTGGGTCACATTACCAAAACGAAACGAGAGGATGCAAGAAATGATAGCCTAGATACCAGAGAGGGATTGCAGCTAACACCATGTGCCCACCGCTTCCCAAGCCAGCGGTTGAGAGTGCACAGGATGCAGAGTAAACAGGCCCAGAGTTCGGCTTCTTTTGCAAGGAGGTCATTGCAGGCTTATGGCATTTTGTAATGTTTTATTTTAGTTATTAACATGCAGTTTGAGCAGAGGTCGGACAGGCATCCAAAGTCCACTGCTCCCACTTCAGATCTCTCCAGAAAAGCAAACAGTATCTCTGTTTCTACGTTGCCCTTATGCTTAATCCCACTCAAAAACTAGTTCGGTGGCATAGTGAAACAGGAATTTGGGGAGAAGATTTTTCTTCTTCCAGAGAAGGGGTGATGGCACAATCAGCTGGAGGACCAGGGTAACTGACAGGTCCTTCTTGATCTGGCTAGTGAATGATGTTGGCTAGTGAATGGGGCTTTCAAGTTTTACCAGTTTGTTGATTAGCACAGAGGAAATCAGAAACTCTGCAAAACACAAGCAGAGGCTGGATACTCCTTTCCTTTGATGGATTTCCTACTTCATGCTAGCAGATGACACAGCAAATGATTTGCTTTCCCAAATCATTTGCATTTTTAATTAAAAATTCATTTAAAAAATGCTCAGAAACTCCAACTGGCTCAAAGAGCTGCAGACAGATTGTTGACTGGGAACATACAACCCCCTTGCTAGAGCAGCTCCCACACTGGCTACCTATAAAGCCCTGTACAGCTTAGGTCCAGGCTATCTGAAAAGCCTATTTCCTCATGTGAAACTGCCCAGGCTCTGAGATCTTCAGGGGAGGCCCTTCTCTCAGTCCTGCCACCCTCACACGGCCTTCTTGGTGGCTGCTCCCAGGCTTTGGAAATCTCTCCTGAGAGAAGCTAGACTGGCTCCCTCCTTGCTGTCCTTCTGCGGGCAGGTGACAACTTCCATGTTCCAACAGAAATGGCTGTTTTTGAGGAATGGGCTGGTGCTGTGCTCTTTTTATTGTAATTATCTGTATGTGATCACACACACACACACACACACATATCTCCCCACTTCTGCATTATTATTATTATTAAGGCGCATATATTAAGTTACAAGCTTTGCTTAATCTAACCATGTCTTGGCCTCAAATTCTCAGCCACAAAGCTTGCTGATTGTTCTTTTTTATAAGCAACAACAACAACAATGTGGGAATGGATTTTGTTCCAGGAAAGCTTAGAGGACTAATTTTCTTCTTTCCTCACAGCTGAGAATCAAAGAATAGCAGGTATGTCTCTCTCTCTCTCTCTCTCTCTCTCTCACACACACACACACCCCAAGGTGGGGATTACTTCTGAGTACACATATATAGGAATGTGCAGCCAATTGTCACAGTGCAAAGCGGTCTTCCTAAACTTTCTCATGTTCCTTCCATCTAGTCTTCTGATGCCCCCTGGTGGCTTTACATAGATTAGTATACAGATGAAAGCACTAAGACATTTTCTCTTTCATTTTCTCTTTAGTTCCGTACCCAACAATCACATTTTATCATTTGCATGATACCCTACGCAAACCCCTTTCCACAGTTACACAGGAGGCTGCTTTATACTAGGTCAAGGCGTTTATCCATCCTGCTCTGTATTGTCTAGGCCAGCCTTTCTCAACCTTGGGTCCCCAGATGTTGTTAGACTACCACTTCCATCATTCCTGATTGCTTGTCCTGCTAGCCAGGGATGATGGGAGTTGTAGTCCAACCATCTCTGGGGATTCAAGGTTGATAAAGGCTGGTCTAGAGACACAGGCTACTCTAACTGGTAGAAGTTCTCCAGGGTGACCAGCATCCAGGGTTGTACAGGTGTGCCTTTGAGACAGAATATCTGTCTTTTCTGAAATTAAATTTTGGAATTTACCGGTCAAGATATCAAAATAAACATTATTTTCTATGTAATAAAAATATAACAAATGCTATGTGCACTTCTGTTAATAGTTCTTGAGGTGCCCAGAAATCAGAATCCATATATCTATACCCCCCCCATTTACTTTGTCTTAGCCATTTGAATAACACTCCCTCCCCAGAGAAACACGAATAACTTACCTTGACCCTTCTGACCAGTGAAAAATATCAGGTTGTCTTTCAGTGAAGAGTTATGGTTTGCTAATTGAAATTTCAGTTGGAATTCATAGTAGAGGCTGATGTTTGGAATCGCTGAATAGGCTAGGAATGAGGTATAGCCAAATATATCTGTCCCACTGAAGTTAGGATAGGTAATATTAATAACTGTTTGAAAAACACAGAAAAGGAAAATGCCGTTGGGGGAAGCACAGGTGAACAGCAAGTAATGGCCCAGTTCATATATAAGATTTCTTAGCATCCAGAATTGAGAGCTAGGATCGGGTTCTCCACACATTTCTCCTTTGTTTTGCAAGCCAGTTTCAGCATATCAACTGCCCCTGATTAGCTTAAGCTACCATTCCCTGTGGTTTGATATCCTGGTTAGTAGACTGAAATTAAACCACAGTTCCCCATTTGGCACATAACAGGGAACTATAGGTTAAGGGCCAAATTGATGACACATTACACAAACCCAGGCCCTTGTATGGCAGGTGGGAGGGGGGCTTTAACCCTCTGACCCCTGCTTTAAACTTCTCCCCCATAATCAGTGGTGGCTGATGACCACTGAGACTGGCGGTGCAGAAGGCCGGGAGTCCAACAGTAGGGGGTGCTATAGCCAATGGCAGGGAGAGGCACAGCTATTGTCAACTAATTCTAGTTCTGACCCTTCTCCCTACCGAGTTCCACAAGGGCAACACTGAAACAAAGGAGAAAGCTGCTAGCCAGTGTGCCACTCCTGGTAGCATGTAAGGAGGCAGGCAAATGCGGGCTGATTAAGGGCAGTCTGAGGTCGGTGGGGCAGGGCTACATTTGCCCTAATGGACCAACTTCCACCACCCATAGTTGACATGCTCCTCTTTCTTTCCACACCCGTATGTCTCTTGTGTCTGGCTGAAACCAATTTTGAAGAGGGTTGCCTCTCCAGGTCCAATGTAAACTCCAGGTCTGTACTAATTTGATCTGCTTTAACTCACTACCCTTGCCCTGGTCCCTGCCTCTTCCTTTCTCTCTTCCACGCTTAACCAAGGCGAGGGAGTATTACTCACTGCAGAATTGCTTATAAGCAATGTCTAGAAAGACAGGGATTCACAGGAGCCTTTTGGTTCTCAGCCATCTTGGGCATGGCCGCACATGTTTGTAGCAGCATTCAGGAACATCAAAAACCATGGGAACCACATCACCCTGGGTGCAGGTATACATGCATGAAGCACCATCTCCTGGTTGATGCCTGACACTGCAAGGAGTCCCTCTCCACCACCCTTGTAAGTGTAGGGAAAGAAGTGGGGCTCTCAGTAAGTTAGGAGTCTGGCTGACTTAAATGGGTCCCATTTAAAATTGGATGCAACTTCAAACATTCTAAACGAATCCAATTCAACTGAATGAACTGGAGGGAATGTTCCCATTGTTTGTTTGTTTATTAAATATATAATGCCCCCACATCCTCTGACAGGGGCACAGGATGGAAAAGGCACAAACTTTAAACCAATTAAAACATCTAAAAAGCAACAACAATTCCAGCACAGAGGCATACTGAGGATTACAGATCCAGTGCACTAAACTGTATGTTCTTGAACATCTGAAAAGTAGGAAGCAGAGAGAAGTGATGAAGTCAATTTGCCCGGCAACAAAAAGGCTTTTTTTTTTTTTTGGTCATTTAACACAAAGAAGCTTCAGTCTATCTCTCTCTGTTCTCTCTCTCTCACTGCATTTGACTTGCTAAGTTCTGCATTCTTCTCTTACCATCGTTACAAAGGATTCCAGTCCTTCCATAGGGACAGAGGCACACGGTGTCTTGGCTGGATTTTGGAAAACATGTTGCTCCATTTCCACATGGGTTCTCCTCACAGGTTGAAAGCTGACATAATTTCCCAGAGTAGAGAACAGAGCATTCACAGAACCAGTTCTCTGTATCACTGTTAAAATTTAAAAGAAGAGAAATAGCATTTGTTAAGAAGAGGGATGTAAGAAGGTATCAATTCCCATTCCAGCCAGTGTTCATCGCATGCAGAACCATTTCCATTTGGCTGCAGTTCAGCGTCCAGCAAAGACTACATTATTCAACTCATTTATTCCCTGTGGAGGAATTTTGCATAATTAATTGCGTGATCGATCCCATTATCATTATGTTGTTCCACACCATTAATTTCAATGCAACAGAAACACAACACAAATTTGGGGGGGGGGGAGAAGTGATAAATTATGTACAGTTTGCAGAGTGAAAACAACAACAGTGAATACTGGTTGCATTTGCTGGATCAATTTCTGTTCCAGATACAGAACGAATAAGCGAATATCAGCAATTTCTGCACCCGTTTCCATTTCCACCAGAATCTGCCTCTGAAACGGGGAGGTGAAAATCTTACCCACCTTTCTACCTTATATTACAGAATATGTCTGTCAAACCTGGTTGTTTGCTTCTGGTTCAGATTTATTTCTAAGCCTGAACCCCTTGTTCTTAAGCACAAGTCCCTGCTTTATGTTTCATACAATTCAGTTAATAAGATTCAAACCCTTGAAAAATATTCCCAGCTTTTCCATGCTGTTCATTTCCTCAGTGTGTGTAATCCTCTGAGGGCTTCTGGTCAAATACTCATTGTGTTGTCTCAGCAAAATGCATGAAACAACTGCTGTGCCTTCAAGGCCAAAAGCAAGTGTGAGGGAGAAGAGGGGAATGTTTCTATAGCTACGTCTTCAGTTGCATATCAGCCGCAATGGGAGTGATTCTGAATTGGAGCGTCCAAAGGAGTTGCAAACACCCCATACATTTAAAGCACATTACTTCTGCAAAGTGTAGTTTCAAAAGTGTGCTGGGAATTGTAGTTTGGTTAGGGGATAAGCTACAGTTCCCAGGATTATTATTTTTTCGGGGGGGGGGGGGGAGCCATGTGCTATAAATGCAGAGAGTGGATGATCGTGCTAGTTCTGTGGAACGCTTACTCCACAATAAAATTACTTAAGTGTTTAAGATACTACATGACTCTTGTTTTTGCTGCCACAGAATAACATGGCTGCCCCTCTGGAAATCGAATCACAGCAGTCAACATTCTCCTTGTAACACCATCTGATGTAACCAGATATTATGGCAACGTGGTGTTTTCAGAAGCAGCCACACAACTCTTTCCTACTTTCTCGTATGCTACAATATCACATTGGGAGTTTCTCTGACACCCACACTACTTGTCTCTCTGTTGTGGGGACAGAGAAACTCACAATGCAATGATGTCTCATCACACGCTGGCCATAGCGATATGGGAACCAGAGACTGGGGCCTGCACCCTCTCCTTTCTTCCTCTGGTGTGCCAATGAGAATGTCAGAAACATTTGCTTCTGCTTTTAAACCAACCAGAGCTTCCTGTTACATCCAAACTTGGAGAAACTCTGATTAGTACAAACCAGTGCTGTGCAGAACCTTCATTTTTTAATTTTACTTTTTGTTGACTATATGAAGCAAGATGGGGAGGAAAGTGAGCATGTATAGAAACAGGGCACAGACAGGAGGGTTGCACTAACCATTTTACTACAGTAGTTGAAGGGTCTGGTACATATTTCTTTTCACTTAAAACTTTTGGGAAAGCCCAATGCTCGCTTTGTAGCAACATTGTGTGGCCACATAATCAAGGCAGACAGCAACCCCAGTCTGGAAGACACTCTTCAAAGAGCACAGCACTGTTGCAAGCAGGTATGGGGCTTTTCTAGAGTTTTAAGTCCTCTCTGCTCACCCTAAGATAAGCTAGTCTGGTGCCTGCCACATACCACATAGTGAGCTTCATCACTGAGTGGGTATTCGAACCTTGGTCTTCTTGGTCCTTGTCTGACATTCTAACCGCACTAGTGCTATGACTTACACGACTGAGAGAAGTGAAGGTCATGGCCATTTTCTGTTCCCTAGCATTTGGCACCCAAAAGACGGATTACTTCTGAAAATGGATAATGATGAGAAGGTCTTGCAAGTTTCCAAATTTAGCTCTCACACTGGCTCTGAGAAACAGTGAAAGGCACTATGTGTCATGACTCAGGTGGTGAATATTGCCCCATACCATACAAACATAGTACTTGTGTTGAGGGACTGGCTGCCTATTAGACTTCGATCTAGTTTTAAGGTCCTGCTACTTACAACTCTGGATCAGGTTACCTGAAAGACTGACTCCCTCCCCTTCTCCTTTTAATGCCCTGATAATGACCATTAAAAATAAATAAATAGAACCCACTTAGTCTTGTCCCAGCCTGATGATTATCAGCTTGTGCTAGCTTAGTGGCAGGCTGTTTAACTAGAAGCACTGATGCTACAGAACACACTGCTAAAATACAATAAGTCCCATCTTCATTGGCATTCCCCCAGCTTTTGAAGCCAAGGCATGATCTCTTGACCCGAGTCTCCTGTTTTTAATTGTGTTTAATGACTTCAATGGTATTGCTCTATTGTATATTTTAATAATAGATGTTTATATTTTAATGTTCGTATTTTTTTAATACTTTCTAAACCATCTTTAAGAAGTGCCATTTTTTTCTAGAAAAAGAGGTGCTGGAACTCACCATGAACGCCTCCCTTGTTCTCTTATAATGACAATGGCGCCCATCTGAGAGGTGATTGAACAGAGTTCCAGCGAATTCTGGCTGAAAAAAGCTTTGTTTTTAGGCCTATTTTAGCCCTGGGCAGGTTGGCTTGATGGGTGGGGCCTGAATCAAGGTCACAGATCAGGAGTAACTAACATGGTGCCTTCCAGATGTGGTTTTTTACCTCCAGCTCCAATTACCTAGCCTTTGGCCTCCTAGGTAGGACTAATGGGAGTTGTCGTTCGGCAACACCTGGAGGGCACCACCTTGGCAGCCCCTGGTTTGGCTGATAAAAGCTAAGGAAGAGAGTCTTAAAGTGAGTCTGCTACATAGACAATGAAACAAAACACCTAACCAGATAATAAGGAGAAAAAGCTCCCGAGCCATGGAAGCTGTATTTATTAGCAAGAGAAAATGAGTACCCCTTCCTGACACTCCTTGTGCCTAACAGTTCATTAGCGTATTTCAAAGGAGCCCACCCACAGTTTCAAGGCGCAGAGAATCTCAGCTGGGAAGCCTTCCAGAATGAATCCGCTTGAATAATGCCTCCAGACAGCTTTTAAAAGAGAAATGGCTATCAGCTGCAATAATACATTTCTTATGAATAGCCTTTTGTGTGTATAGAGGTACCGCTGGAGAGGAGAGCCAGAAAGAGGAATGTAAATGGGTATGTACCACCGAACACCCTGTCTTTTCAATCATTTTGATAACTGTGGCATGCCACTCATCTGATCACATGGGCACCAGTCTCTCAAGGGCTAGTCATTAAGCGCACAATCTCAGAAATTCATTGGCATTATCCCCGCTGAATGGGATGGCACAGTGTTTTTGCACAGCTCCCACTCATTTTAATGGGGCTTCTGGTGGGAAACTTCTCAATGGCTTCTGTTCAAAGCATTGCAAGTGGGGGAAAGTAAGCCCCTTTGAACTAAGAGGGCACTGCATCTGATAAATCATTCATGGGATTAGGCTGCAAATATTTATTTCTGCATTCGAAAGTTAAGTTGTGAGCGCTTGGGGAAATAGCTATTCCCTCTCAAAAACAAACACTTGCAGTTCAAATATTCCTTTGCTTTCTTTTCACAGGATGCCATGCTGGGGCTCCTTAGTTATTTCCCCCTGATGGTTTTGGTTTTATTTTTATTATTTCCCTTACTCTGTCATAATCGTACGTGCCAAGTGTTACTGCCAGTTATCGAAGGAGGGAGAGGCGAGAAGAAGAAGAAGAAGAGTTTGGATTTGATATCTCGCTTTATCACTACCTGAAGGAGTCTCAAAGCAGCTAACATTCTCCTTTCCCTTCCTATCCCACAACAAACACTCTGTGAGGTGAGTGGGGCTGAGAGACTTCAGAGAAGTCTGACTAGCCCAAGGCCAACCAGCAGCTGCATGTGGAGGAGCGGAGACAGGAACTCGGTTCACCAGATTACGAGTCCACCGCTCTTAATCACTACACCACACTGGCTCTCAGAGAGGGGGAGTGTGGGCATCACGAAAGGAGCATCAGTTGGCACCAGAACTACACCAAGCTCCCCGCACCTGGCCTGTCTCCCCCTCGCTGGTTAGGAGCAATGCCCTGCCTGTGCCGCCCTGCTGCCCACTACTGGCTGGAATTAGGAATCAGTACTACTGAGCCGGCGTACAGCTTCCGGGTCATGTGGCCAGCATGGCTAAGCCGCTTCTGGTGACCAGGAAGCTGTATGCCGCCTCCCTCGGCCAATAAAGCGAGATGAGCGCCGCAACCCCAGAGTCGGCCACGACTGGACCTAACGGTCAGGGGTCCCTTTACCTTTACCACTGAACTGGAGGAATGGGAAGTTCTGTTGCATGCATGGAAGTCTGTGACTGTAGCATACAGCAAGAAAAATGAAGCAAGTTGCAGCATTCTGAACATAAATACATGGGGACATATGAGAAAGCGGAAGGTCAATTAATAGCAGATTGCAAAAGTTCTACTGTTTGAAACTGAAGGTAAAGTACTAAGCAGTAGTTGGAGGTCATGCTGCTACAGATGCAGAAGAAAGCAATTACTCTGTCCCTTCATATTTCCCCTTTTCTGTACATAATCCTTCTCTGTTATTTGGGCTGTCCAGTCTTGTAGGCTGACCTTTTACTTTCCTTGATGATTCAGCTCTGCATTTTGTGTATTTTCTCGGTGATGACTATAAATTATGAAAGTTATAAAAAGCCCCCAAAAGTGTGAAATCTAATGCTATAAAACTCAATGCTGACATTTTTCAAATGTGCAGTAAGTGTGATGTTGAGAGTTTGGAAGCACTGGAAATTAACCTAACCAGATGATATGCCAGATGAAATGGATTCGCAGTGTTAACAGGGGGAGAAAAGCCTGCCTTACAGCCTGACCTTTACCGTTGATACAAAAGGTCACTTGCTCTCCATTTTTCCAAATGGGATGGGGTTAAAGAGACCCTATGGGACTAGACTTTGTTAGATTAGGCATTTAAGACATTAGATTAAATAGGAGCTTGCTCCCTCATCATAACATGGTGAAAGATTCTTCAGAATATGACCTTACTTGATGAGATCATCTCTGTAAGACATGTTAAACTTGGATTTTATCAGAGGGTGCATATTTAGGAAGAAGAGCTCACTAGGCAAAAATGACACACACATTTCATATAATGATAGAATGGTAGAGTTGCAAGGCACCCCCAAGGATCATCTAGTCCAACCCCCTGCAATGCAGGAATCTCAGCTAAAGCATCCATGCCAAATGGCCATCCAACCTCTGCTTAAAAACCTCCAAGGAAGGAGAGTTCACAAACTCCTGAGGGAGCCCGTTCCACTATTGAACAGCTCTTACAGTCAGAAAGTTCTTCCTGTGCTCAGTTGTAATTTCCTTTCTTGTGACCTCCAAGAGCAGGCATGAGAAGGTAAGAAGAGCTCTGCTGAATCAGGCTAAAGACTTACCTCCTCCACCATTCTGTTCTCACAGTGGCCAAATGGATCCCTATGACATGGCTCTGAATACCAGCCTCTGGGGAGCACAAGTAGGAGAGTGCTGTTGTGCTCATCTCCTGCCCGTGGACTTTCCATAGGCATCTGGTTGGCCACTGTGCATTAGCGAAGGAAGGACTAGATGTGTCATTGATCTGATCCAATAAGGCTCTTACATGAGTTGGCAACAAACACAACAAATACCTGGAGCAATGGACTAAGACAGGCATAGGCAAACTTGGCCCTCCAGCTGTTTTGGGACTACAACTCCCATCATCCCTAGCTAACAGGACCAGTGATCAGGGATGATGGGAATTGTAGTCCCAAAACAGCTGGAGGGGCCAAGTTTGCCTTTGCCTGGACTAAGAGAAGGCCATATATGGGAACAGAGGAAGTTTCTGAAAAAATGAACACATGCAAAAACACACAGCATGCATTTGCTAACCTCACACAGTGCTGATAGCTAGCAAAGAAGCAAGACAGAGGTACTGTATTGTTAGAATGTAGGAGCCTGTCTTATACCAGACTATTCATCCATCTAGCCCAAAATGATCTACTCTGACTGGCAGTGCAGCCCTTCCCTCCTATATGGTCCACTCTTTAAACTGGAGATGCCAGGATTGAACCTGAGATCTGTATGTGCTCTACCACTGAGCTGTGGTCTCTTTTTTGCACATATACATTTCTTTTTTCCTATGGTCATCTCTAGAAAGAGATCAGAGTGGGATGAATGTATCTGTCCTGGGCAATGATAGTCTCTCTCATGCCTTCTTCAAATACTAAAAATACTATTCTCTGCCTCTAGCACAGACCAATGCATTAGATCTAGGTAAAACACAACAGCACATTGGCCAGGAAAATTAACCGTTTCCTGGTTAAAGCAGCTGTCAGCTATAAGATTGACTAGGGCCAAGTGCAGGGTGTATTTTTTATATTAATATCATGGATGGTTTGTTTGTGGATTAGCATAGCGTGCCACAGAAGGAGCACTATTTGCTTGCATAAATGTCTAAGGACAGGTAGGATTGTGGGGGTGGGGGTGGGGGTGGGGGAAGAAGAGTGTTGTTTACTAGACCTTATTAATTTGTTTTCCTCCCCAGAAGCACAGAGAATATGCTCTGATAGGTTTGTAAGTGGAAGTAATTAATATCATGCATTGCATACTGAACAGGTGCCTGCAGCTTTATCATTGCGGAGTTTCCTGGGCCTGCAATTTGTCCCTTCTGCTTACACTGGCAGCCATCCAAAGAAGTGGTTCTTTGCACAGAAATAACACTGCATGTGTAGAAAAGGGTGCGTGGAATGTCATGCGCAGGGACCAGCATACTAAGCTGGTGGCAGTACAGGAGAAAACCCGCAGCTCCACACTGAGTAGGGCAAGTGAATCTTTAGCCATGTGGAAACTTGCACACTGCCCATTTCGAAGGCAGGTATAATTATTTACAGGCACCATGCACGGAGTGACGGATCAGTGCAATTATCTTTTCTTTTTAACCACCAGAAATGTCAACAAGGGACTTCAAATTCATATCTTATGTGTAATCTTTTCAAATTTGTCCGACAAAAAAAGAGAGAGGGGGAAACGTAATCAAAACCATGAAAGGACCTGCTGAAAGAAATGGAAAACAGGTTTCGTTCGTTTAATTGTTTTTAAAAGGAAACATCTTGGCCTAGTTTGCAAGTGCTTCTTCACAAGATGCGTAATTAATTTGTGGAATTTGCTGCTGCAAGGTGACTCATGGGAATGGAGAGGCTTTTCTTTCCCTCTGTTAGCGACATTTGGAGGCGCGTGCCAATCCTTTTGAAGCCCAAAGAGCACTTGTCACACACAATGGGGGGGGGGCATGAGCAAACTTAGGGGAACCCCAAAGTTTGCAGAATTTTTAAAAAGCGGAGGAAGCCACTAACAGGGCCACCCTAATGTATCATGTAGCATTTGTTCTAGGTAATTTGCATTATGAGGGCTTGCTCCTGAAATGTGGCTTATAAACACTTCGGATGAATGTAAGGACTGGGTGTTGTAAGTGGCCATGGAATTACAAGTGTTTGTTAGCAGGAAAGAAGCAGGAAACTGGGGAAGGAGGACACAGTGGGTGGCTGGAACTCTGAACCAGAGTACTTTGCAATGCAAGATTTTGTCCTGATTCGCACTAGTCAATGGCCATCACTCATGGAAGCTGTAAGGAACCTTCATGAGAGCACTTGATATAAGTTGCTGGAGAGCAATAGCAGAAGAGAGCTGTTGCCTTCATGATTTGCTCATGGACTTGCCCTCCTCAGTATATTGTTTTTCAGGTTTTCATAATATCCCACATATTGAACTAAATTCAGAATATTTTCATAGTCCTGACTCTTGCACCTTATCTCAGTCTGCAGTGACCATCAGTTGCTTCAGACATATCTTTTTGCCCAGGCTTTCCCTGACCCATAAGGTCAGATTCTGATTTTTTTTTGGTTTGAATTCCTGTTTTTATTCATTTTTAACACTTTACTGGTTTCATGTTGTATTTTTGTTTCAATGAAACTTCAATGATTGTTTATATGTTGTACGCCACTTAAGAGATATTTTAAAATGGTAAATGGTTTATAAACGGTTTTTAAAGAAGTAATAAATAGACAGTGTCTCTTTCCATTTCCTTTTTATGTTATTAAAACCTGCTTTTACCTGTGGGCAGTTTGGCCATTGTAAACCTTTGCTCCAATTCATCAAGGCTCATCTTAAAACCCTAGGTCTTCTTGTATTTTTTAAATTGGAATCAGTTTAAAAGAGGGAAAAGATGGAGCTCATAAGATATGTTGTCCGTAGTGTTAAAATGAAAGCCAGCTCTGTTTTTTGAGGACTTGGCTGTAATCCTGTTCTTCTTGCTGCACCCAGATCTTGGTAACAACAATACAGCTAATGAGCCAAGCTCTCCTTTCAGCTATAGCTATGCACCCTACAGACAGGAGTCAATAATATTTGAAACGGAAGCTGCTGGACTGATGGGATCACAGATTTGGCCTGCTTTCTCCTTAATATATGGAGTGTTTTCATTCTTTGTACATGTCGCTTGTGCTTATCAGGGATGGAAAGCTCAACTAGTTCAAACGCTTCCTTGCTACTACCTTCACACAGGGCCAAGAGGTGACTGTCAAAATGAATCCCAATTAGAAGATACCTTAATCTGCACAAGGCGTACGTACCTTCAGGGAGCCTGCGAGTGCACACATAGGAAAAACCAGGGGGGGGGGGAGTTCAAGCTAATATATATCCAATAACCTTTACTCAGGGTCAGCTTTAATCATTTTACGACGATCCCTGCCAGAACAAAATACAAAGGCACACAAACTTTCCTAAAGAACAAGCAAGGAAACTTAACATGCTTTACTTTTTTAAAAAAAGGACAACAGCAACAGTAAGTTGGCTTTCCTGCACATCTTGTCATGTTGACTTAGCCACTGTAGTCCATACATTGGTAACCTTGAGACTAGATTGCTGCACTGTGCTCTATGGGAGACTGCCCTTGGCCCTGATACGGAATCTCCAGCTGGTGCAGAATGCAGTGGCTGGACTTGGGAGCAAACAGCCAGTAGCCTGTAAGACCTCTGCACTAGCTGCCCATATACTACTAGGATAGGTTTAAAGGTCTTGTGTTGTTACACAAAGCCCTGAACAACTTGGGCCCTTACTATCCAGCTTGATCACTTAGAGCATCCAGAGGAGCGTTGTTAGTTGTGTTACGGAAGGCCCGAATGACATCACCTCCCAGATGTTGAGTATTTAGTGTCACTGGTCCCATGCTGTGGAACACTCTTCTAGTCAAGATGCTTTGAGCCTTCAGACCTTTTTATGCAAACAGAACTATGCAGTCTTGAATCATATGCATCTTGAATTGGGGGAGTGGGGACACCATTTGCTATTATCACAGGCAGACCTTGGGTTGTTCCTCTTGCTTCTTTGCACCTTCTCTGCCTGAGCAGCTTGCCACCCAGGGAATTACTACCGTATTTTGCGCCCTATAGGACGCACTTTTCCCCCTCCAAAAATGAAGGGGAAATCTGGGTGCGTCCTATGGGGCGAATGCAGGCTTTCGCTGAAGCCTGGAGAGCGAGAGGGGTCGGTGCGCACTGACCCCTCTCGCTCTCCAGGCTTTGCGGACCTCTCCGCAAGCAGTGGGAGCGCTTCCGCTGCTTGCGGAGAGTTGCCGGCATGCCGAAGCCTGCGCACGCTGAGATCAGCGCGTCCAGGCTTCGTGGACCTCTCCGCAAGCAGCGGGAGCCAGCGCTGGGCTCCCACGGCTTGCAGAGAGCTGCCTGTTTGGGGGCTGGGGTCGGGGGAAGCTCGGGCCTCCCCCACCCCAGCCCCAGCCCTGCGCCTGGGGGGAAAATAATTTTTTTCCCTTTATTTCCCCCCCAAAAAACTAGGTGTGCCTTATGGGACGGTGCGTCCTATAAGGTGAAAAATACGGTAAGTGCCATTAATTTCAGTGGTGCCAAATTCAGCAGAATCCAGTTTTTAAAATCAAGTGTTTCTGCTTAGCTTTGTTGCTAGATGGTGTTGTTCTCTATCATGGCAATTCTCACAAGAATCAGTTTAATCACATCCATTAGCAGATTAAGTTGATAAACATCTAAAAGAGCCCTCCTGTTTTCTTCCCTTAAGTGTCAGTAGCAACACCAGGGTTTTAGATTCAGTGTTAAAATTGGAGGTGTAAATAGCTGCTGCTTTCAAGACTGTGAAATGCATTATTCTTTGAGATAAATATCTGCCATTACATTTCCAAATAGCAAAGCCGAAAGACAAACGAAGCCCGCCACCAAAACATGCGAAGTCTTGCTCAGTATGCCAGTTTAGCTTTCTTACGTTAGACTCATTTCGGTTTGACAAAAGTTCAGCGATATGTAATTCTGTTCTAAAGGCAACATGATTTCGAAAGAATATGAAAATTGCAATATGTGCCAGTTCTTATTTTGTTCTTTGCAGAAGGAGTGATGTTTATAGCTACTTGGATTGCACAACATATTAACATTCAGGCGTTGGGGGGGGGGGAAGCAATCTCCTGGGTTTGCAAATCTAGGCCAGTGTTAAAATCCCAGTTATAGCCGAAGGATCTCAAATTGGTTAATAGTGCATTTTCCCCTCTAGTGATATTGAAGTGTAGTGGTTAGAGTTCTGGATTGGGACCAGAGAGACTGAGGTTTACATCTATACTCAGCCATTTCCTTGGAGGAAAGGCAGAATATAAATGTAGTGAATAAAATATATAACCACCCCTAGGATTAATTATAGTCAGTTTCATGTTGCTAATGGCTTGATTACTGAGGTCCAATAAATCCACATTAAAAGGATAACTAGAACTGAAATAGAATTATATAACTGAACTGTAAAAAGTCAAAGTACACAAAGACAGGTTTTCACTTAAGTTAGGCCTGCACAACTTCTGGCTCTCCAAGCTATACATAGTTCACCAGCCATATATTTTGACCTACCAAGTACAACACCCATCTCCTTTTTACAGTCCCAGCAGGCTGTTATTTTACCTGCCACAGCACCATGGCTGGTGGGCTTGGGTGGGTTACAAGTTGTACAGGCCTGATTTAAGTCCAGTCTCTCATCCAAACTTTTTGAACCTAAATGCCATATTAATGTACCACAGCTCCCAATTTTTCTGCCAGAAGAAGATCCAGTGCTTGGGTGGGAGACTTCATGTGCTGGATTTCTAGGGCATATTTATAGCTGCAGTGGTGTACGTGGTAGTCAGGTATGTAGCTTTGCATATACAATAATAACAGTCCAGTGAGCTGTATACAATGCTTTCAATGTTTTTTCAGATATCATCAACACCACCACCATCCTCTGTAAGAACACTGAAGGGAATGAAAATCCCATTGGTTGCACCAGAGGTGTAAGAGGGCCTTAAGTGTTTGGATGCTGAGAAATCACACCAATGTGATGGATACCCTGGGATATCCAAGGCCTAGTTATCTCTATGGCAAAATTAGGTGCTCTGGTTTTGGTGTTCCATTGCGCCAGAAGCAGCTTAGTCATGCTGGCCACATGAACTGGAAAAACTGTCTGCAGACAAATGCCGGCTCCCTCGCCCTGTAAAGCGAGATGAGAGCCGCAACCCCAGAGTCGTCTGTGACTGGACTTAACTGTCAGGGGTCCTTTACCTTTACCTTTTTAATTCATCATCTCAGAACTGTGTGACATTAATCGGTTGTGTAACAACAACAACAACAATTTATGCCCCACCCATCTGACTGGGTTGCCTCAGCCACTCTGGGCTGCTTCCAGCATAATATAAAAACACAACTAAACACCAAGCATTAAAAACTTCCTGATAGAGGGCTGCCTTCAGATGTCTTCAGAGAGTCATGTAATTGGTTGTCTCTTTGACATCTGATAGAAAGGTGTTCCACAGACTGAGAAGACCCTCTGCCTGGTTCCTTGTAACTTCACTTCTTGCAGTAAGGGAACCCTGTCAGAAGGCCATTGGAGCTAGACCTGGTATAGACCAGGCCTCAAGAAATAAGAGAACATTCAGAAAGGGAAGGATAGAGGAAAGGAAAGCACTGAAAGGAAAATATGGAACATTTTCACCTATGGAAGAAGCCTAGGTAAGAAGACCAGATTAGAAGGACCAAAGGTTTCTCATACTGGCAAAACGGAGCCTCCTCACAAGGATCTCATTATAAGGCAGGAAGGCGTACATGGGGCATACGTGGGGTCATAGTACAAGAAATGCAGACCCAAGACATTTGTGTGCTAAAAAATGAGGTGACTTTTCTTTGGAACAATAAATTGTTTCCTCAGGGTTAAAAATATTCTAGGGAAGGAAGTGTTCCAACAAAAGGCATAGCAGCTACACTACAGCCTACAAATTGCTCCCTAAGTCCTATTTACAGAACGGTTGTAAGAACTCAAAGCGTGCAGAGCATATTACAAATGTCTAGTGAGTGCTGTTTGTTATAAGGGTGCATTGAGCTACTTCAAGTTTTGCTATCAGTAGACGAAGCAAATGTTAAAGTTCTAGGCAGCCTAGTCAAGTGGCTTCATCCATCAGGTTTCAAAATTGTTTTATGACAATTTGTAATGTTTATGGTTCTGGCAACTGCCTCTAATGTAAACGCTGTAGCCATAAGGATAAAATAATGCCCTCGCACTAATACAGTAAATCAAAACTACACATGGAGTTTAGCTCTTAGATTTTTGCTCCTTTCATTTAAAGATATCTTAATGGACTCTACTGCAATAAGCCACTGTACATTTGCAATAATGTATTGTTGATTTTTAACACAAGCTCAAAGGCTTTATTGAAATAATATTATACAGTATTACTGTATATGCTTTAAAACAATGGTGTAATGTAAGTTAGAAGCAACATAATAATCTGCAGGATCTTAACATTATACTACTATTATACGGTAAATTGCCTGGTTTGTTTTTCTTCTTATTATATTATATCATCCAAACAGTTCTCTGCCAGGGCAATAGAATAATAATGTAAAAATCTGAGCATTCTCCCTCTCTCTTACACACTGACCACAGATGTAATGAAGTACCAGTTTATTATTTATTTTCAATGCAGAGTTTATTCTTTACATAAGCAGCGACCAAGGATAATGGCTCTGCATGACAATCTCTTTTTAATATGATTTTTCCTCCTGCAATATACATTAAGAGCTAGCTAAAGCTTTGCTCTGAGCCAGAGTAGTGGAGTGGTTAATGACTTGGATTAGGACCTTGGAGACATGGGTTCAAATCCCCATTCAATAATAAAAGTCGATGGGTGACTCTGAGGCAGTCAATTTCTCTTGACCAAACCTAACTCACATGGTTGCTATGAGGATAAAATGAGGAGCAGAATATGTCTGCCACAATGAGCTCATTGGAGGAAAGGTACAGATATTAATGGAATAAATAACTCAGTTGAAAAACTTCTGCTTTACTTTAGAACTCAGATTCAAGCAGCTTTTCATGCAGCAAAACAGTCCAGTTTTGCCACCAAGATTACCCTCAAAGGGGAGCCTCAGCCAAAGCTTCCTGGCAAGCACATTAGTATGACATGTGGTTTCAAGCACTATTGCCACATTCACATTTACAGTTTTAGGTGTAATATCCAAGCATTATAAGGCTTACTCCTAAAAATATACTTACACCATGAATTGGAATCCAGTGCCCATTGCTGTTTGATTTACGCTGCATAGACGAGAAGCGAAACTGCTAGCTTTCTGAAAGCAAAGCTTTGGAAGACGCAAGATCTACCCACTCTGGAAGAATGGCAGATGCAAGTAATAGACTATATGGAACTGGCAGAAATGACCGGCAGAATCCGAGATCAAGGAGAGGAGCAGGTGGAAGAGGACTGGAAGAAGTTCAAAATTTATCTTCAAAAATATTGTAAAATTTATGAATGCTAAGGGCTCTGAAAATGAAATGAAGGGGTTTTAGCGATTAAGTTAAATAGACTGTAAAGAGATGGACAAAGGCTTAAAAATGAATAACTAATGATCTTACTGAATTAATTTTTAAAATAGAATACAAGAAGGGAAGGCGGGTGGAAGTAAAGAGAATAAGGTTCTGAAAGTTATCAAAATGAAAGAGTGTTTTTTTTTTATGCTATACTTTTTTCTGTATTCTTTTTTGTATTTTTTTCTTTTTTTGATGTTTTATTGTTTGGATTTTTGAGGTTTGTCTGTTCTTTTTTGTGGTTTTTTCTGTTTGGTTGTTAATTCTTTGGAATTTCTAATAAAATATTATTATGAAAGCATCCACTCCCTCTCAGACAGTGTGCAAGAGATAACCTAAAATCAATGTCTTGCCACTAGAGGCAACCAGAACCTTGGACAGCACCACCCCAGATGGACTGAAGAAAATGATTCCTATTAATATTTTGCTGTTTGGAAAACCAGCAACCAGTGAGGAAAAATATTGGATTCAGAATAGACATGCCTCTTAATGTAGTACAATCCCAAGAATAAGAGCTGTCTACAAAAGAAAATACAGGTGTCAGTTCTTAAGAGATCCTCAAAGCAGCATCCAAGCTACTACGGACCTGCATTTCTAACACAGCACCCCCCTCCGACTCCATCACGACATAGCATTTTTTAAATCTGAGGAGAGGTGCAAAACTTGTTTTCATATACAGTGGAACCTCGGGTTATGTACTGTCCTCCTTACGAATGCTTCGGGTAACGAGCTCTACTAACCCGGAAGTAGACGCCCCTACTTGCAGACTTTGCCCTGGGATGTGAGTGGAAATTGTGTGCTGGTGGCATGGCAGCAGTGAGAGGCCCCATTAACGAAAGCGTACCTCATGTTAAGAACAGTTTCAGGTTAAGAACGGACCTCCGGAATGAATTAACTTCATAACCAGAGGTGCCACTGTAGTATGTGTGTCAGGGGGAAGGTCAATTTCTTTTTAAAGTCCCACCCCCCCAAAAAACCCACCAGCATTTTAGTAAACATCTATCGATCTCTGTCCAATATGTTTTGCCTAATTTACACATTTTTACTAGCAAATTTTCTGCAATATAATGTGTTTTTACTGTATTACTATTATTTGGACACTTTCCCCTAATATAATGTACACATTTGGTTGGAAGAATGCCACACAAAATGAGCAGTGTGAATTTCAAAGGAAGTATGAATTACGTAGGCTCATATTAGGTAGGCTCAAACCAAACCACATTTTGCTGCCATCCTTAGCTAGAGAAGAGGCCTGGACCTGTTCACCATGAATGAAGGAGGCTTTAGAAGGGGCTTACCTATCTTTGGAAAAGCTTGGACATAAAACTGGGCAGAAAAAGAGGAGTGGTATGATCCAGTGTATTCTAGCTGGCAGACTGGTGTTCCTTTCCTTTTTCAGATACACATTCCATCTGATTTCCCTGTTGGCCTCTTGCTATTGATCAGATTCCCATAGTGACTGGCATTTATACCAAAGTGCACTAGATGGCAGCAAAACCCACATATACCTTCAACCATCAAGTTAAAGCACAGATGGAGATTTTGTTTGACAGATCTGTGGGACTATGTGGGAAGAAAGACTCAGTGACATAAAATTCTGTTCTTCCGTTTACATTGTGGTGGTTGGGGAAAAAGTCTCCCCCCTTTTTCTTTTAAATGTGGAGCCTGCCAATTATTCTAGGGAAATATTTCCACGGCAGCCTGCCACCAGGCCTGGATTGCTCCAGTATCTCCTCTGATAGCTTAGGTGTAATTACAGGGGCAGAGGGAATCAAATGTAGTTTCTTTTCCTAACTCATGAAAGCTCTCAGGATCGGTGGGGGGAAATGCAATAACGCCACTAATGGCGCTAAAAAGTGTTTTTTTCCCTCTTGAAGTCACTTGACAGGGTTTTATGTCGAGTGAACAGATGTGAGAGTAGGATACAAGAAAACATCATCAAGACTGCCTTAGGGTAGTGCAATGAATGCATTCGAAGCAGATTCCCCAGCTGTCCTTCTGAAATGGCGTGGCCAAGAGCTGATGGTGAAAAGCTATCAAAGGTGATCTTGTGGACGCTGAGCTTGCCTCAGGCTCTCCACTGTCCCTGCTCCCTCGGACAGCTGGTAGGTCTAAGCTTAGTGACTTAGACCGCCTCCCTCATTTGTAGCCTCCACCTTCCTGCCTTCCACGGTCCTGAAGAGTGTGACCGTATTCCTGCCAGGCTTCTTATGCTAATGCAGCTTTGTGAACCACCCAGTCCACACTGCCCCAACATGTGACACAGCCTGCCCCATGAATAGGTAGGGGTCAGAGATGGAACCAGGTGATATGAACCAGGGGGGAACGGATGTCCCCTGAATGTGCATCTGTCCATAAAATAAAATTGCCACCTATACATGCCATTTGACAGGAGATTAAATGATGGCAGCAATAAAGAAAAGCATTTTGTAACCCAATTAATCCATCGATTCTTATTCTGCATGACATGCTATTCATATGAATAGGGCAGAATTCTGCATTGATGTTTGAATATGAAGATGAGAAATCTCTCCGTTTCCCATATTTCCTTCAGTTAAATTGTGGACTGTGAAAGGGAGGGAGGGAGGGAGGGAGGAAGGGAGGAAGGAAGGAAGGAAGGAAGGAAGGAAGGAAGGAAGGGAGGGAGGAAGGAAGGTTGAGAACAGAAACCCTGAGCTCACCAAGGCAGTTGCCATAGTCCTGGAATGGCATGAATCAAAAGTTGGCATACAGCTGAATAATCTCTTGATTTCATTCATATGGCCTAATTTCAAGCATAAATGAAGCTAATGGATTAAGGACAGGGCTAATGAGGAGTTGAACTGCTCTCATTGAGCTAGACAGAGAGGCAAGGACATTGGAGATGAAGTCGTGATATCCATTTCCAGAGTTTTCCTTTGGCTCCCCATATGTGACTGAAGTACATTGAAATGAATCACCTTTTTGTGTGTGTGTCAAACAGAAAACCTGAATGTTAGACAAGCAATGGAAATGTACCACTGAAGTAATGAACCATAAGAACAAGAGCTGGTTTTTACTAAAATTTCCCAAGTGGTGTAAAATTACTCATGGGGGACAAAGAATTCTCATTACCTCTTAAATACCAATAAAAATCCTCAAGCCAGGCTTATTATTGCAGAACTTCTTATTAAAGGAATGGGCCATGCCTCTCTACAATTCTTCTTCAGTTTAAGCTGATTCCATTCCTCCAGATTCACTGTGGACACATAGCTGAGTCTGGGAGATAATGGACCCTGCTAAGCTAAGGAGCTTGCCCTTTGGAGTGTGGGAGTGGAATGATTGCTATATGAAAAGCTGTCTGTAACTGTACGAGTGCATGTCTGGAATGATAAAAGTAGCTGGGAGGCTTTGAGCTGCTTGAGACACCAAGAAGGATTCCAGAATACCTGTTTCCCCAGCTTGTAAATCCCCAAGGCATCCCAAGATGATCTGAACCCACTTCTGAGATTTGATCTGCAATGGCTTTGCATTGGTGCCAGTCTTCCTTGCTTTGCCTTCCCCTCTAAGAGACTTACCAAATTGTTAGACAGTGGTGGAAGATGAGCAAGAGAGGACTATCTCTTGGGTGTTTTTGCCAAAACTCTGACCATTCATGCCTGCAGTACAGGCTCAGAACCAACACTACCAAAACAAACCTTGGGAACCTTAGTTTCTCTGTGCTCATTTCTTGAGGAAGAATAAAACTAAATTCCCTGTTGGCTACAGAGTTCCTGTTGGCTACAGAGGCTTGAAGTTTAACCAAGGGGCCTTCATTTCAGACAATCTATGGGGAAAATGTGGGGAAGGGGATGAGGAAAGCTGGCATTTGGGAAGGTTAGTACTGGCAGAGAAGCCTTCCTAGGTGGAATTTTCTTAGCTGGAAAGCAGCAGCAGCAACCCCCCCCCCAGGTTTCCTTGATAGTTCTTCACAAAAAAGCTGATAAAAAGTGAATTACAAGAAAAATAATTGTCACAAGAAGAAGCCTGAAGCTGAGGGGAGGCAACACTGTATGCCACCCTAAATGCCTTGGGAAGGGTGATGTCATGGACTGGCTGGACACAGAGGAGTCGTGGGGGAAACTAGCTGAGGAACTGCTGGGGCAAGAAGGCTCAGGGCCTGAGGATTGGTGGTGGGACAATGAGTGGTTAAAGGAAGAAGGAGGAGAAGATTTGGAGGTGGTGGTGTTGGAAGCTGAAGAGGTAACAGGGTTTAGTGAGAAGTGAAAAGGGAGAGTCTGTGGCAGAGAGAATTGCAGAAGCAGAAGCAGAAGCAGGAGAGGAGGCCAAGAGGCAGAGGTGAAGAAGTCAAGATGTCCTCCTGCTGTGACAAGCTCTCCTCCCCCAGGACCAAGAGAGGTATGAAGTGGGAAGAGCAAAGGCAGCCACGCAAGCGTAGTCTCAGATTGCTTGGGAAAGACCTGGGAGAGCAGGACACTTAGGCAGCTATGGGAAGGCAGGGACCTTCTGTCTCTGCAACTGCCTCATAGGGGCAAGACCTATTGACGAAGAGTTGTGGTGCTCATTAGGCTTGACACTCCTGAGCAGATCCTGATTTTTCTAATAAAGAATTAACTTCAGTTACTTCAAGCTGTGTATCTTGCCTCCTCCCACTGCATCCATAATCATATACACTCCAGGAACCCTGTCCTATTTCAATAAGAGTTTTGGCAATGGCCGCACCACCTTTCAAGTGCTTGCATTCTCCTCCACTATCACCGTCTTAATTCAGTGAAAATGGAATATACTTGAAGTGCTGCTGGCAAAAATATTTATATCTGATGTTCAATAGCATGCCCCTCTTAAAAATGAACTATCACTCACAAACCTCTTCTTATATGAAATAAGGCTTTGTGTTTCCCCATTGCGATGATATTCCAAGGCTTCTTTAATAGAGTATTACTTTTTCTCATAGTCCTGAGTCTTTCTCTATTGAGAAATAACAAACAACTGCATGATTCCTCCCCCCAAACACCCCATGCACACACTTTTTAGGACAAACAACGTGCATCAAGGAAATAATTATTTCCTGTCATGATTCAACTCATAAGGTGAACTTGAAGCAAATGATTTCTCCATGAATTTTGACACATGGCACACATGGATAATTTATTAAATTTATGATGCCTACTCAGGATATAGCTTATTCCATAATATGTATAAGAAGCAAATGTATTTAGCAACATGAATATAGGCTATTAGACCTTTAAAATATGCCCCTCCAAGTGAGTTCCAAAATGTCTCCTTAAAAGGTTAATTTCCAAAGTTATCCTCTTTCCCCAGTATAGAAAAAAGGCTATATATATGGTAAGTTAAAAAATGGTTTACTTACAAACTCTTCAAAGGTCAGATTCATGTGCTTTCCCACATGCTAGTCAGAAAACTTGCAAAGGCAGTAAAACTTAGCTTAGTTACAAAGTGATAAAAGCTCCTAGATTATTGGTATAGGAACTCAAGAGTGGTTGATGAAAGCTGTGCTGTTGAGCTGGAGCGATCAGCTCAAACCTCTTCATATGCTGAGTTTCTCAGAAAGACTAGGGGTGAACAATAAACTTGATTACCTATTTCCTCTCACGTTAAGAGGAAGTGACCTAATCAAGCCTAGCAGGACAGCTTATTCTCTGTTTTTAACTTCTTTGTGCACTAATTAGACTTAAGCATGTTGGTTACATGAGACTGCTTATCCCACAAAATCATGGTTCTTCATAGGGATGGATTAAGCTACCTGTTTCTGTTTCTCTCTCTCTGTTTTCCAATCTTAAACGCAGCTTTCCACATTTCTACAGCAATTAGCATCCCCCCCTCAAAAAACAAACAAAAACACATCATCATTTTAGTATTAATTTCTCCAAAGAGCCACATATTACCTTTTTATCATTTTTATTGAAGATTTTCATGGGTTACAAAAGTATGTGCATTGTCTCTTTTTTCAGGTCATGGAATCATTTCTACTTATCAGTTACATTCAATGCGAGACATTAATTTTGCATACAGTATAAGGTTGGGGGAGATGAAAGGGGGAGAGAGGGTGAAGGGGTGGTAAAGCTTACATTCTGTGTGGGGTTTTTGCATCAGTATTACTTGGCAGTGAGAGAGATTGGTGGGGCAGAGCATGGTTGATTGTCTTTCATTGATAAGATTTGTTTGTGGGGGGAAGGATTGTTGGGTCAAGTTAGCCATATTGATTTGTATGCTGAAATTTTGCTTAATATATGGAGAATGGCATCATAAAATCTGGAGAACTGCAGAATTTGAAGGTTAGCTGTGTTTTGCTTCGCATATCCGTTCAAGAAGTGCGAATCGGGCAGTTTCTCATTAAAATAAAAAAGTTGCCTCCCCCCCCCAGCACCCCAAGTAAGCAAGTTCACAGTCAAACTCGACAGGTCAGAATGGGATCAGCGTGTTGCCTTCAAGTACAGGGCCAGTGAGTTATTTAAAATGTTGTAGTGAAAATGGAATCTGAGGAAGTGAGCTGCTTCTAATCTGATTTTCACATTATTATTTTTTGGGCAAGCTTTACTCTCAGACAATATAGCCTCCGCAATCAAAATGATAAAAACACAAACATGCACGCACTCACTCACATAAGCAGTGATCAACAGACTGTAAGAAGCTGCCATCTGCAGGGCCTCAAGTCAAGCGCTAACTTTCTGTAACGTTTGATTGCTAACACGCCAGAGCTACTGTGTCCTCAGGAGGAATCAGCAACTAATAAAAATTGACTGTCCTTCCCTCTGTGCAGTAGCTGGAATCGCACCTCCAGTTAGAACTTGTCATCTAGCATATATGTTTTCGGTCCTTTCTTATTCAGCTGCAGTCTCTCACCAGATGGTACCACACAACCAGCATTCCTTATTGGCAGTAAACAAGAAGATCTTGGGTCAGAGTTAATAGCAGTCACAGCAATGAGGGACTTGTTAGTGGCTGGAAGTTGACTCAACTAGGAAGCATCAGTGACCATGTGCTCTATGGGTGGGGAAGGACATGCAGGAGAAGGTAAGAGCCCAGAAACGGTAGTTGGTAGAGCATGAGACTCTTAATCTCAGGGTTGTGGGTTCGAGCCCCACATTGGGCAAGAAATTCTGCATTGCAGGGGGTTGGACTAGATGACCCTCATGGTCATCTTCCAACTCTATGATTCTATGACTCCTACTAAGGGTCTGACTTGTTCTCTTTTTATTGTGCAATGTCTGAAAAGTAGGCAAACTTACCCCTTTCTAAGAGAGCAGTTTGGAATCTGAACTATTGTGCTGCAGTTGATGAAGAATGGAGGAAGGGCTAAACTGCAGAGGGAACTGTTCTGAGATCTACAGATCTACGGATGATGGGTGGTATACCAGTTTGATAAATGATAAGAATAATAGCTATGGTTAGGCTCTGCCTCTATTGTCAGAGCTCAACAGCAAAAAAACGAAGATCATGGCCATGCAGATCATGCAGATGGTGACAGCAGTCATGAAATTAAAAGACGCCTGCTTCTTGGGAGAAAAGCAATGACAAAACTAGACAGCATCTTAAAAAGTAGAGACATCACCTTGCCAACAAAGGTCCGTATAGTAAAAGCTATGGTTTTCCCAGTAGTGATGTATGGAAGTGAGAGCTGGACCATCAAGAAGGCTGATCGCCGAAGAATTGATGCTTTTGAATTATGGTGCTGGAGGAGACTCTTGAGAGTCCCATGGACTGCAAGAAGATCAAACGTATCCATTCTGAAGGAAATCAGCCCCGAGTGCTCACTGGAAGGACAGATCGTGAAGCTGAGGCTCCAATACTTTGGCCACCTCATGAGAAGAGAAGACTCCCTGGAAAAGACCCTGATGTTGGGAAAGAGAAGGAGAAAGACAAGGAGAAGGGGACGACAGAGGATGAGATGGTTGGATGGTGTTCTTGAAGCTACAAGCATGAGTTTGATCAAACTGCGGGAGGCAGTGGAGGACAGAAGTGCCTGGCGTGCTCTGGTCCATGGGGTCACGAAGAGTCGGACATGACTAAATGACTAAACAACAACAACAACAACTATTGTCAGAGGCAGTAGGCCTCTAAATATTGGTGGAAGGGAATCTTTGGCAGTGGGAATGATGTTCCACTCAAGTCCTTCCTGGAGGCTTTGTATAAGCATCAGTGATAAGAGGATGATGGCATACCCTGCAGAATTTCTCTTATGGAAATAGGGACGTCTTATTTCATAATAATAATTTCATTATTTATACCCCACACATCTTATTGGGTTGCCCCAGCACTCTGGGCAGCTTCTAACATAGATATATATAAATAAACGTTAAAAGACTTCCCTATACAAGATTGCTTTCAGACGACTCGTGGGTTGGATAACTCCATACCCTCCAACGTTTCTCCAATGAAAATAGGGACATCTTAAGGAAAAGTGGGACATTCCAGGGTCAAGTCAGAAACCAGGATGGCTTCTCTAAATCAGAGCTGTCCCTGGAAAATAGGGACACTTGGAGGGTCTGTGATGGCCAGATGGGCCTTTGGTCCAAATACTGCAAGGTTCTCAATGCAAAGGCAAAGGCTATATAAATGTGAGTAGCCAAACCAATGGCGCCTCCCCCCCCCCATTTAAACTACGGTACTTGGTTAGAGACTCACCAATTGATGCAAGCCTAGATGGATGCCAACCAACCTAACTGCTGCATGGTGTTTTGGCAGCCAACTCCTACCCACTGGGAAGTGTGGCAGTTGCTTGGGTATACCCACACTGTGCAGCCAAACCACATGGGCAAACACTTGCACATTGTGGGAGCCAAGCAAGGATAAATGATTCAGTGGTAGCAATTGCTCCATTACAGTAATATGTGCATGAATAAGCTACAGCAACAGAAAGCTAAGGAGGCTCCCTGTCTGATCTCATCTGCTGAGTAAGTTCAATTCAGTGGCTAAGCTATATTGTGGTTACGGGTAGTGTATGTTGGAAACTCCACTTGGTTCCCTGCAACTACATAAAAATGGACCACAACTACAACTCTCACTGGCCCTAGCCAGGAGAGCTACTAGCCGCAAGCTTCTGCACAGAAATTCACACAGAGTACATAAAGGTAAAGGGACCCCTGACCATTAGGTCCAGTCGTGGCCGACTCTGGGGTTGCGGCACTCAACTCACTTTATTGGCCAAGGGAGCCAGCGTACAGCTTCTGGGTCATGTGGCCAGCATGACTAAGCCGCTTCTGGCGAACCAGAGCAGCACACGGAAATGCCATTTACCTTCCCGCCGGAGCAGTACCTATTTATCTACTTGCACTGTGTGCTTTCAAACTGCTAGGTTGGCAGGAGCAGGGACCGAGCAACGGGAGCTCACCCTGTTGCAGGGATTCGAACCGCTGACCTTCCGATCGGCAAGCCGTAGGCTCAGTGGTTTAGACCATAGTGACCACATATTGCTCCATTGCTGTTGGTCCCATACCCAGTGTTATCACACCCTTTTGACAACTGTTATTTACATGAAAGCCTACTTCTGCATCTCTATTTTTCAGAATATTTCCCAAATAGTAAATAAATGTTCCTGAGGCAGGTTGAAGGGCTCTATCAAGGCAGGGTTTCCCAAACTTGGTTTCCCAATTGTTTTTTGAGACTACAACTCCCATCATCCCTAGCTAGCAGGACCAGTGGTCAGGGATGATGGGAATTGTAGTCCAAAACCAGCTGGAGACCTAAGTTGGGGACTATGCAATCTTCCCTCTTGATCACATTGGGTCCCCCCCACCCTCTGCATACGCCAGATGGGCGGGGTATAAATAATAAATTAAATTAAATTAATATTAATATTTTTAAAAATATTTCCAAAAGGCTGTATTTCTGAAAATAAAATTGATACAAAGGAAGAAAAAGAGAGGAGAGTATTATTATTATTATTATTATTATTATTATTATTAATCATTAGATTATTGAGAATGAATTGTGACGGCATTCTGCTTTTCTGGAAATTAAATCCATGCTGAAGAATTATTCAGCCTTTTCAGCCTTATATAAAGGTAATGGCATCTGAGCACAAATCAATAGATAAGACGAATATGCTCGCTAAATGAAGATCATGTTTCAGTGGGCCTTAGCCGTTCTCACTTCACCAAATCATTGTTAAGTTCTTAATAATGAACCGTGTACATATGCATTAGTGCTTAATTAGATTTTGGCGAAATACTCTTGCTATGCCTGGAAAATCTGATCACTATAGATGAGAAATAAATGATCGTGCCTTTTGTTTCTGGGTGCTGGCAAACCCCTGAGGTGTCAAGATAAAATTCTGAACAGCCTCTAGTGTTTGAATGTGACCTCAACGCCACACCAGGTAAATGGCATCTAATCTCATTGTAATTGCTGCCACTTATTTAAAACAGCATCCAGTGATTCCATCAAGGAAAAAATTAATGCCAGTAAACACAAAGACATTTTGAGAACTGTAGGGGCAGTTGCTTTGCAAAATGTGCATATTGGGGAAAACTGGATATAAAAATGTGTCTATTAGGAGAAATTCACATTTACTGATTTAAAACATAAGTAAATTGCTAACTGATGCGGAAATGTGGAGAAGCTACTGATTGCTTCCAGATGACGTGTTGACCAACCATTCTTTTTTATTCCCACTGCCAAAAACATTTGTAAGGAACCAACACAACATCTGCTGGTTGTTGAGAATTTGTTCTCATTCGTTTGTGGGGAACATAGTCATATGACGTCACATCAAAGAGTTGATATCTCACACTTGCCAGAGAATTTTCCTGCCATATTTTCCTTACCATAAGAAGCCTGGGTTTTGGGGGATGTGTTTGTCAGTGGGTTTGTTCCTCAAGTGCACTGTATCTACCTTAGCCGCACAGCCTGAATTTGCTGGAATACAACTGAATTCCACCTGCGAAACAGTGACAGTCTGGAAGTGGCCCACTCGGGGTGTTAAAGGGTAGTAATAGGATATCAAAACACTCAGAGCACAATACAGCACCATCCCAATAAATGACATATTGAATTAACCCTTAGGGCAGAATCCTACTGCCACTTGTGTTTAAACAAATCCTATTGATTTCCACACTCATTATGCATGAGTAACTAGGCACAAACTTCATGAAGAGTAAATGCTGTTTAAAGGAAGATCTTAAATAAACACAGCATCTCATGATCTTTTTTTTTTTTAGTCATCCAAAATCTGTTTTTCTTTTAACCACAGTAGACTGTAAGGATGGACTTGAGTTTGTCTGCTAAATTATTTCAAGACGAGAAAGACATTTTCTTTTCTACTCACTTTCCCCTCTTTGAGTGCTGTAGATGACTAGACCACAGGTATTGTACACCTCCAGAGTTTTACCTTCCTTAAATGTGAAACAAATAGATATTCTTTCTTTTAGGGGTACCATCATCCATAGGGACACCTGCTGGTAACAGCAAGAAGGTAAACTCGTTACAGTTGCCTTCAAGCAGAACCATTGATCCAACAGCTTGGAGTGAATATAATGGTATATTGTGCTTCTTCTGCTTCCCTGCCCCTTAATTCTGGCCCGTGACCTTATTTTGCTTCCTACTCTCTCCTAAATCTGGACCTTCCTCCCCTCTGAAATGAAGTAATGGAGTAAAAAGTGAGGTGATTCCTTCTGTCTTACAAATTCAAGTTATTCCCCTGCATGTCTCTTTGGCTGCAGGCTGTTTGCAGGTAGCTCAAGAAAAAGCCTGCTTTAAGAAAAAAGAGAAATAAGGAAACAAAGACCAGCCTAATAACATTTGTTACCTTCTAAATGATCCTGTGCTTCAAATCAACTTGGCACAATTTGCGAGATATCTCTCCCTTATGCTGCAATCTGCATAGTTCTGTCATCTCAATTCTACCCAAGAGATGCTCAGTCTATACAGCTTTGGGTTTAAACGTGACGTCAGTTTTATCGGCACAAATTATGAGGAATACCATACAAATAACATTCTAAGCCCTGGTATGAAAGATACCTTAAGTTTTTCTAAATAAAATAAAAAAGCTCCTTATTTTAGAGTCAAGTTTTTTTTCATATGTATTCTGACAGTCCAGAGAAGCTATGCAAACAGATTTCCATGTTCACTCTGAAGTAAGTACCACTGAATTCAGGAGGGGCTTGCTCCCAGGTAAGTGGATTACAGGCTTGAATCTAGTATCTAGATCTAGAATCTAGTAACATTCTCAAAGGACGTGCAGACTTGCAGTTGCTACATGCAAGTGTGCTCATCGATTGTGACTCTATCATCAAAGGGTTGCTAGGGTGTATAATGGCCAAGGTAATGCTTTTCAAGGGAGCTGGTTGTTGCTGCTTACAATCAGGTGGGGGCTTCAAAACCTTGGGAAGAGATGCATGCTTAGAGACTTCATGAAACAACCTCACTATTGATTTTCATATATCTCCCATTTGCTTTCACCATTTAAAAAGAAGCAGCTGAACAAGTCCTTTGAGTCTTCCTTTAAGTGCAATTGTTCCTTACCCTTGCATAAGCCCAATTTTTCTAGAGATGAACATCCTCCTCTGAGCTGAACCTCTACCCCTCTATTTTTAAAGAGGAGCCTTCCCTACTGTAGCAACCTGAGGCTCTGGCAGTTAATATTGGGGGAGTGACGTAGCCCAGTTTAATCGGCATGGATAGAATAGAACAATAGAATTATAGAGTTGGAAGTGGCCGTGAGGCTCATCTAGTCCAACAACCTGGAAAATCCAAGAATCTCTTGCCCAATGTGGGGCATGAACCCACAATCCTGAGATTAAAACTCTCATGCTCTACTGACTGAGCTATCCCTCAAACCTCTTCCCTCTGCTTCACAGAAAAAAGAATCGGAAGGGCACGTGAAAAAGATGTGGTAAAGCACCGTGAAAGTTGGCGTTAAAACAAAATGGGGGAGAGCCTACAGAATATGGGATTTACCTTTTTTTGGGGCGGAGGAAAGCTCTAATGACAGTCTCTGCTGAAAAAAGCAGCACCAAATAGGAACCATTATTTAAACAATTATGTATGTTCTGGGAACAAAAAGACCTTTTAAATAAATGCAGTGAGAGGCAAAGATAATGGGAGCGGGGTGGAGAAGCATTGGCAGGAGAATGCTGGTAGGCATGATTATTCCAATTCCCAAAAGGCTTTGCTGAAAATAGTTTTTTTCTGATTTCCCTCCTTCCTTTTGAACTGCGGTGGTACAGACTCTTTGGATAGGCTGGCAGAGGAAACCAGAAATATCCGGAGCCCTCTCAAATAGGTGCCAAGCGGCCAAACAGCCCACGGCACAGCAGGAGTTTTCCTCCGGTAAGCCTTGAATTATTTCAAATGCCAGCCTGAAATACAGATGATCTGCAGACTGTTCCTTGCTCACCTAAGGAATCTAAACTTTGCAGTGTTTCTGACATTCTGAAAGCAGTTTTATGTGGAAAACACACTCGGAGAGGGGGGATTATTTTATCAACAATGCTATTTTTATTTAAATATCATAAAATGATGGCAACCTCTTTGCCCAAATTAATCATGGAGGTGTCCTGTTCTGTGGCAAAAGGACTTTCATGCCAGCTCCACTTTCTAAAGGTTTTTACCAGCCAAGCGTTCAAAGGCTGCTCTTCAGAGATGCAGTGTTTTCTCACAAAATTCCACTGTCATAAACTACAGGTGTCATTAAAATTTAGGCTGCACTAGAAGGAAAGGGGGTGGGTATTAAACATCTCTACCAACCAACTTTTTCTAGAGCAGGGTTTCCCAAACTTGGGTCTCCAACTGTTTTTGGCCTACAACTCCCATCATCCATAGCTAGCAGGACCAGTGGTCAGGGATGATGGGAATTGTAGTCCAAAATCAGCTAGAGACCCACATTTGGGAAACCCTGTTCTAGAGGGTCCATCAATCCCTTGTAACATATTTTTCTTTGTGTGTGTGTATAGATGGCTGCAGGGACGCGGGTGGTGCTGTGGGTAAAACCTCAGCGCCTAGGACTTGCCGATTGCATGGTCGGCGGTTCGAATCCCCGCGGTGGGGTGCGCTCCCACTGCTTGGTGCCAGCGCCTGCCAACCTAGCAGTTCGAAAGCACCCCCGGGTGCAAGTAGATAAATAGGGACTGCTTACTAGTGGGAAGGTAAACGGCGTTTCCGTGTGCTGCGCTGGCTCGCCAGAGTAGCTTCGTCACGCTGGCCACGTGACCCAGAAGTGTCTGCGGACAGCGCTGGCTCCCGGCCTCTAGAGTGAGATGAGCGCACAACCCTAGAGTCTGTCAAGACTGGCCCGTACGGGCTTTACCTTTACCTTTATAGATGGCTGCAGAGGAAAAACCTCCCCACTTCCACCAGCGGGAGCATCTATTGAGTGCTTGCATTGACATATCTGCCACGTAGAAGCTTCATTCTGCTTCTCTCTCTCCTCTTGTTTACCTGAGCCCTCCTTTAATGCTTGATATGATTCTGGCAAGCAGGGAAGCAGGAGGTGGAGGAGCAGGAGAAAGATTAAGCTGGTAATAGAAGGCTGGCATCAGTCCTGGATAAAATGCAGAGTTCAGAACTGGTGATAAAAATTATTTTTGCAATGATGGCTCACAATCTTATTGGGTGGGGTAAAAATAAGAAAAAACCCCTAAAATGATTAAATATGGTTCAACAGCATAGCCCATAATAGGCTCAGCAATCTCTACAACCCCTTTAGCAAGCCTAAAGGTTACATACGCTTCAGGTTACAGACTCTGCTAACCCAGAAATAGTACCTTGGGTTAAGAACTTTGCTTCAGGATGAGAACAGAAATCATGCTCCGGCGGTGCAGTGGCAGCAGGAGGCCACATTAGCTAAAGTGGTGCTTCAGGTTAAGAACAGTTTCAGGTTAAGAACAGACCTCCAGTATGAATTAAGTACTTAACCTGAGGTGCCACTGTATTTGGTTTGCTTCAAATGCAGGACTTCCTTCAGCACCCCTGTTTATGGAGCCCACCAGCTCAGCCAGCTACTCATCCATCTCCTTTTGTTTAAGTCCAAGGTTAACCCCACTATGACACTGCAAACTAGGCTCCTCCATCCTTCCAAGTCACAATCTCATCCACATCTCATCTTGCCTGTTTTACACTTTCCAGTTGTACTTAGCAAGATGAGTTCAAGCCTGGAGGATGCTACACTTGTTTCTATCAAATCACGATACTGCACTTTCAGCTCTGTGCATAGGAAGCAGATCAAATAACTGTTCAAGGACAACTACCCTCCTGCGTCAATTCTGAGCGTTTTAAAGCACTGTTTTGACCTAAATCATAGTCAGAAAATTTTGACAAGCTTCGTCTTTTGGAGGAGTTTGGTTTTATAGGAAAACTGCTTTTAGGTCAAAAATATTGCCTTGTCTTTAGCTGTGCACGATAAACAAATCATGCTATTGTACACACAGAATCCACTTGTCCCTGATATTAAGTAAAATGCAGCACAGTCCTGGGAAGATTTGTTGGAGCTGAAAGCAGACTTTATAATTTAGCTTGGAGCCTCGAACTGGCATAAACCATGGCGCTATAGATCTATATACCGACATACAAAGCTCGTAAAAGAAATAAAACAAAAATTTATCGCTTTGCATTTTTCCATTTCACAAAACATTATTTCTAAAATTAGATTTCAATATTATTTATTGCATTAGCTCACTAAGAGGATGCAACCGCAAAGCAATTAAAGCCTGACATCATTAAGACTTGATAACCCATCCATTTAAAATGTGAAAAATATGATAGCTTTACTTGAAAGGAAGACAAAATTAATATCAAAACTTACAAAATGGAGGATAGAGGCGTTGCCATTATAGTATGTGCATGCAGATGTCCTACTTTCTCCAATTGGTTCCCATAGCTTTATCTTTCTCTCTCTGTGTCATATACACTGAAAATGAAAGAATTCCCCAGACAAAATACATTTTCAGTGATCCTCATGAAAAGCTGGTAGAAATCGTTTGGATGCCTGCTGTTATTGTTAATTACATTCATGTTCTCTCCTACGTCTCAGGGAAGTATTCAAATATTTAAAGTACTGAGACAGGCTGTCCTGACTCTGGCTCCAAGGCACGCAAGCTGTGGGCCCTTACTTTGACCAAAAAACACCCTTATTCAGGCACATGACGGTAAGGCTCAACAGCAGATGTAAGGCTCGTGGGTCATGTTTCAGGAGTTAAAGAGCAGTGCAAGAAGTTCAGAATGGAATGGAAACAATGAAGATGTCCCAATAAGTTTCCACACCCCACCTGATACGCTCACTCACAAGACTTGCTTGCCTTGTGAGAATGAGGTGGGTGGCAAGACTGCAGCCTCCTACTCAGTTGTTGTTGTTGCCACCTCCAGTTCTGCTTCTCCCGGCTGACTGCTCTAAGCCTTCCCCAGCCTCCACTGAGGCTCTCCGTTCCACAGGAAAGTTGGGGCTGGCACCCCTGCTCTCTCTTCCCATGTGACTGAAGCTAGGGTGGACAGGAGAGTTCCCCCTCCTCCAACTCAGGTACCCACCTTCCCCTCTGTTTCATCCATTTCCTCCTCCTGCATCTGAGCCTGCCACATCAAGCCTAATCTGAACAGTGTTGTGTGAATCATGATACAGGCCCTTGCTCCCAAGAACTTATCATCCATCAGGAGTAGGGAACCTGTGGCCCTCCAGATATCATTGGGCTACATCAGCCACATCCAGCCTAGCCAATGATTTGGGATAATGGGAGCTACAGCATTAACAACACCTGAAAGGCCACAAGTTTTTCC
This sequence comes from Podarcis muralis, assembly GCF_964188315.1. NCBI lineage: Eukaryota > Metazoa > Chordata > Lepidosauria > Squamata > Lacertidae > Podarcis > Podarcis muralis. Next base: position 87,097,612 of record NC_135657.1, on the reverse strand, counting down.
ACCCTGTTGTACAGGGTCAAACAAGGCAAGACAGAGCTGAAAGCAATATTTATGTGTGTACCATAGGTTTCAAAATATTGGGGTAGTGTAAAGGATAGAGATCTACCGTGCACATGTGTAAAATGAATGTGTATGCACACAGAATGCCAGTACAGTGGTACCTCGGGTTACATATGCTTCAGGTTACATACGCTTCAGGTTACATACTCCGCTAACCCAGAAATAGTGCTTCAGGTTAAGAACTTTGCTTCAGGATGAGAACAGAAATCGTGCTCTGGCGGCGCGGCGGCAGCAGGAGGCCCCATTAGCTAAAGTGGTGCTTCAGGTTAAGAACAGTTTCAGGTTAAGAATGGACCTCCGGAACGAATTAAGTACTTATATTTCTTCCTTTCCCTCCACCTTTGTACCTTTCTAGCCAGATTGAAAATACTGCTGAATGTGTTTGTGTTGCAACTGCTTTATAAAAAAGTATTTTCAGATCCATTGGGAGATTGTACATTCTATTAAAATATTCTCTTTTCTCTCTTGTTCTCATCATCCTGGTACAAAAATGAGTGAGGGACAGGTTATTGCAGAGTAAATGAATGCAACACACAGCAAGTGGAGAAGAGTCATCAGCAATCTGTGATGGGAGAAGAGGACTCAGCTGGTGACGCATGGCATGGGAATAAATGCTGCAAATTTACAACGGTGCCTATTTCCATCTGTGAAATATTGAAATGTATGGCAGGGTCATCTATTGGATACTGGCTGTGATAATGTTCTGCTGGCTTTTCAACTCTGTTTTCAATTCAAAAGTTGCTATATTGGAGGTGGAGTTGAAAAGGTCTACAAATATATACTGCTTTTGCACCTGTTCACAGTCATTGTTCCTCAATTTGATGTATTTTGGCACCAATTTCATTTTACTTTCACTCCTACTTTTTTAAAAAATAAAATAAAATAAGTTTTAACAGAGTTCTTTGCTGTGACTGCAGCCAGTCAGGAATCACTTGGGAAACTGATGATGTCACGGCACAACATAACCAATAATATTTGCCTCTATGATTGTGCAGACTTCCTCAACCTTGGGGCCTCAGGTATTTTGGACTACATGTCCCACAATCCCTGACCACGGGCCAAGCTGCCTGGAACTGATGACAGCTGGAGTCCAAAATATCTGGAAGCTGCCAAGCTGGGGAAAGTGGCGATTGTGTAATTAATGCAACAAATCAATCCTTTCTATTGTCCTCTCTCTATAAACAAAAGATCCTCACATGCTTCCCCTACTGCAGGCAGAAGTAAATCACTGAATTCTTAGAACCTCCTACTTTCTAATGTTGAGGGGAGGGGGGGGAAAGGAACATATGTGCTTGGGACCCGATATCAGCTTCTGATCTCTTGGGAATGACCAAAGGAGCCCTAACGCCACCAACCTTCTCCATGTCAAAGGATGTTGCACCATGTTACAAATGGTGCAAGAACCACACTGTTCTGGTAGCTCCCATTAGTGGTGAAAGGTCTGGTAGGCAGTGACTCCCTCAGAATCACTGGCAATATCATTTGGCTCATGTAGCCATGTCTACTGAGTACCCCCAGGAGAAACAGAATGTCAGGAACGGGCTCTTTACATTGCTGCCTGCCCTGAGCCTTTATGGATAAGTAACTGGAATGCTTACAGCAATTGCCATTCAGTACTCCAGCCAAAGAATGTCAGATTAGGTTTTTTTTGTGTGTAAGAGTTTCCAAAGATATCTGTGCTGCTAAAAATGCCACTTTTTCCTTGAAGAGCCTTGGTGGGAAGATAGAATCTAAGTTAAAATGGTCTCCTGTGCCTAGAAGGATCGATCAGGGCAAATGACTTGCATCTGTGTCAAGCAAGAGGCAGATGGAGACGGGCCTTTTCTCTCCTCTCCGCACACCAGCTTGTTTGACCTTGCTGCAACGGTGTGATGCAAAGACTGCCTGCAATGGGCTCTTTACCAATCCAGTCATTTTAATTTCATTACAGTTCTCAGACTCCTTTGCAAACTACTCCTTGGACAACATTCAATAATATTAATATTTCTTCCCCACCCCCCACCCCTTCCCAATCTGGCCCTGCAATTGTATGACAGTTAGGTGACTTTCCCGTAACTCACTGAAGAAGAAATCTCATTTGTATAAAGAGGCTCCCAGAAGGTCCAAAAGGATTCTTCACATTCCAAGCTAATCGCTCACATGTGCCAACTGGCAAGGGCATTGGTAATGAAATCTGTTAGAAAAACAATGTAAGCGGCTCTTTGACTACACCAAGGCCCCATTGCCATACACATTGGGAAGAATTATGCATTTTGCAAAGATCTGATTTGCTGCCCGAAGAGCTTAAAGGCTTGTAGTGCTTGCCACCCTCTCCTCTGCAGAGCAAGCATTCTAAAAGAGTTTGACTCCCAAAGCGAATTTTCGAACGTTGGAAAAGCAGAGAACGCAGTATTAGTGTTGATAATTGGGCAAATAATAATGGATAAAGACTCATCTTTGGATAATATTTGTGCTCTCTATCCCCACTGAAATATGTTCTACTCCAAAAGTGATCCTCATTCTCATGAAAAGAGATCTCTCAGGCATCACAGTATATAGAGTGTTGGTACTTTTATTTCCTAATTAGAAGCCTTTTTCCCTACTGTGCTTAGAAAGCTCAATTAAGACCAAAGGAAAGCACAGAGGTGCTAACACAAGATCTCTGTTGGTAGCATAGTGTTAGAAACTTATAGTTCAGAAATTCCCAAATGTACCTAAAAGCTAAACTAAATCCTGGCTTGCCTTTGAACCGCTTAACTGTTAGGACCCCTCCAGATGACCTGTTTATGAAATCTCCATCCTGATTTGTTTGTGCAATTGTAATCCTACTCTTTTTTAGTGTATTTCCCTGTCACTTTCCTTACTGCAAAAGGTCGTTTTAAAAGAGAGCGCAAGTAGGTTTGTTGTATCAGACCAAGGGAACACTTTAACCCACATTGAGTTGTATACAATGAAGTTGTCCTGCTTGTACAATAGAACCTCCCATCCTTCTCCCCTCTCAATGCTCCTCTCACCATCACCAGAAATCTGCTCCAGAAGGTTAGGAAAATCCCCAGAACAGATTTTGTGCGTGAGGGGGGTGGTGGAGAGAAGAACGGAAAGGGAAGTTTCATTGTGCCAATGAGAGTGTTTGCATGAACAGGATGCATCATGTCTGGTATGCCAAATCCCTTCTACCAAATAGTGACAGTATGGAGGTGACCTTGAAGAATTAGGTCATTTCTTTATCTCATGTAAGGGAAGACCAAACAACATGCCATAATGGTAGCCCTTGTGCCTTTAAGTGAGGGATAAGTAATTTAGGTGCACACTAGCATAGAATACAATGGGACTTACTTGTGAGTAAACATGCCTTGGACTGTAATATTAAAATCCCAAAGGTGGTATGCAAGAAGGCTAGAACTTTATTTATATACTTTTATCTCCTAGAAGGGTTTTGGCTGTTTGTTTTAATGAACACAATATGTCTTCCTTTTCACGATTGCTATAGATAGGACAAGCTCAACTTGACAGAGGAATCCTACAGAAATAAGAAGTGCAGGGGGGGGGTTGTCCTTTGCTCTGTTCCCTAGACCTATGCAAAATGTGGGGTTTTAATCTGCTGGTACAAATGTGTCATTTATTCATTAATAAAGTGTCAGTGAGATCAGTGAGGCTTCTGTCCTGGAAAATATGCTTAGGATTGCAATGCAAGGTACTTCCATCAGTTACAGTCAAATTATTTATTTCCCAACTCTGTAAATATTGCAAAGGTTAACTCTGCTAGCTAACCTGCAAAAAATAGCTTTGTAGAAACGGAAAGGCAAGACAATCAATTCAGATCAAGGCTTATACAAACAATCAATTCAAAGCATGCCTCTGGTGCCAGAGTACAGCCTTTGCAGAATTGTCTTACAAGCCCTAACCAAATGTGATAGGGCAGCAGCTACTCTACATGTGATAGGTGGGGAGGGAGTCTCCTTGGATGGGGAGAATAGCTTTAGCTATTGCCCTCACTATCTTTTTGTGGGCTGGTTGACGAGCGTTCATGTGCATGTGTGTGGGGGGAGTGCTTATTCCTCAAAGAAGAGACTCCCAGAGAAGCTGAAATTGATTTTTATCAAGGCAGAGTCTTGAGAAACTCCTCAGTGCTTTCACATCAGCAGCCAGCGTCAAGCAAAGGTCTAAAGACTCAACATCACTGCTAAAACTGCTCAGGCTTTCCTCACAGTTTGCTTTGGCACTGATGCAAAACTCCTCTTCGCCAGCTAAGCTCTGGCACAAGACTGGCATAACATGCTATGGGTGTGTGATTTGTGTCCCTCACCATCAGCGATGGTGCTGGCTTTTCAATAGGCGCCCATCACACTTGTGCCATCATGATCCAGATAGCATTCCAAATCACAACAGCTCTACTTGCTGGGGAAGAACTGTATGAACTCAGCAATATTATATAGTAATTAATGCTGCTGCTAAAGTTCAGAAAAGGGAGCTTGAAAAAGCATTACAAGCCCAACCCCATGCATAATTCTGCCTCAGCTTGTAATAGGCTCAGTCTGCCACAAATCCTGTTTCCTGTTGCCTCATTCCTTTCCACCTAAACATGCTTTGTTGCAGTGGTATGGAGGTATCATGGATGGTGGTTGGTGATTCCATTAGGGCCTATATAATGGTACACAACATCTAGGGTTGCCAGAACCTACAGGAAATCTAACCGCTACTTGTACTTTCTACAGCCATATCCTGGAGTTCCTAGTGAACTTGGGAGCATTTAGGTTGGGCCTGGAAGGGATGGAAGGAGCTGTCAATTTTGGTTCTCTCAGTTTTTCACCCGCCCCCCGTATTAAATTCAGTTCTCCAAATCTCTGCGGCAATTTGCATCCCCCTCCAAAACAACAACAACAACAACAACAACAATCTTTATTACGGTCCAGAGACCAACAAAACATTACAAATCAATACAGAGTTCATACAGCCTACCTCCAGGTTAATCAAGCACTTTGTTTGGAATATAGGGCTCATTTGTTCTTGCAACCACCGATAAAAACTTTGCCACTGCCAACGTTCTAGCTTTTGTCCGGTCTTCCAGTAGGAACCTGACATAGTGAGCCTCTGACTTTCCCGGGAAAGGCACCAGCAAGGGTAGTATCAGTTCAGCCCTGGCCTGCTCATACTTCGCACAATGTAACAAAATATGATTTATGGAATCGATGTCTTGAGCACACGAGCAAAGTCTGTCCTGGTAGGGAACTCCTCTCAACCTACCATCCAGCACTGCAGAGGGGAAGACATTCAGTCTGGCCTTGGTGAAAAGCCTTCGGTAGTTAGGTACTGTCAGGTTTTTGATGTAAGATGTTAACTCAAAGACATACCCATATTGAACTCCTGCTGCCAGTGGACTACAGACTGCGTGTGACCAAGATCGCAAGTCACTGTGTGCATTGTCCCATAATCTTTGCTTTAAAACCTTTTGGGCGCCTTCATAGCCCAGGTAATACAGTTGGGGGGGAGACAGACCAATAGAGGTGGCTTTTTTAGCCATGGTTTTCTGCCATTTGCTGACAAATTCCTCATTGGTCAAATGTTGGTACAGACCCTTCCCTAGATTAAACACTGAAATCCTGAGCCAATGTCTTAGGGCAGCCCACCACGCTCTAGCTGAAATTGGGCATTCACCAGCTTCCAACAGAAGTACGGAGTTGGGGACGCAGTTAGGTACCTGCAGTAGAGATCGTATAAATTTTGCCTGAAAGCCATCTAGCTTTGGCAGGTCCCCATTATGCCAGACATTTGCTGCATACAGGAGTTGGGAAACGGGCTTTGCAACAACAAAACAAAAAACAACCCCTTGTGAAAATTCATCAGCGCTTTAGTATTTTTTTGTGTATGCAATTTTGCCTAATAAACACCATTTTGCAAAGCAACTTTCCCTAATATAATTCATTTTGGGTATGTTATTGTCAGGAATATACACATTTTTACATCTTACCCTAGCATATGCATTTTTGTACACCTTACTTGGCTCACCTTACTGGTGAGCTGCATTGCAAGATTGAGAGACATGTGCATTCCGAAGATAGCTGTGTTCGCATTTTATTTCAGAAAGTTCAAATATGGCCGATTCACCTTTAAATGCGAACTTAACCAAGTTTCTCTCCCATCCCCAGTGCCATGGCAGAATGCAGTCCCTGACGACCCCAAACATTTTTACAGGCTAATGGAAGCCCCATCGCCACCCACAAGCTTCCCTGGTTGCCTCTGACGTTTGTCTCATGGGCAGAAGGTGGGGCTGGAAGCTCCCCTAGGCTGGATATGAATCAAGCTGGACTTCAGTGAGTTTATTCAGGCCTAATCTGGAGTGTGCCTAAATTAACTTATTGAAATAATAATAATAAAAAACCCATTCCAATTTGAGCCCACAGATGTTGGTGTGATTTGAGTGCTGGAAAAATGTCATCCCACTGTTTCACATTGTCCCTTAGCAAGTAAGAACTTCCAACAGCAGCTGCTACAAGGTCAGTTTTCTCTTGGAAGGAAAGAGTACTAGAGACTTTGTATAGTGGCTTTGCAATACCTGCATATTTACAAATAGCACGTGGGGTGGGTGGGGTGCGGGATGTCCTTACAGCTGCAGCATTTTCTTCAGATGCAAGGAATGTATTTTTTTCGTTATCACCTTCCTTCTTGAACAAAAAATGGTATTTGTTTTGTAGGAAAGCTGTACTTGAAAGGTCACTAGTTCATCCCTGGGAAACCAGTCTTCTCGGAGATTTTGATAATTACACTGTTTGCAGTGTTCTGAAGTCTGAAGATAAGCTACTCTCTATTGAAATTTATTGTTAATTGAGTTTGATTTTCCGGTCTTAATTAATTGATTAACATTAATGGAGCCATCTGCTGTTCCAATACTTGCCGAACAACAACAGTAAGAATAATTGCTTATGAGAATAGTTTGGGACGCTGAAAGCACACTCGTGTATGGGTGTAATTAACTTTCTGGTTTTGCTCAGCACTGCGAAAACTAAGCTCATGTATGTTTACATTTTGACAAGCTTTTAAGCAGCCAGAAATACATTTATTCATCAACCACTACCAATGTGTTTTTGACACGATCATTGATATGGGAATTCTATGAGCTGTTTCCACAACACTATAGCCTTTTAATTCTTGCCAAACCTTGATGAAAATGTGGCACATTATATGCTCACTCTTCTCTGCTTTTAAAAAAAGAACCTTCTGCACCCTAGGAGTCCAAAGAGATTTGACCGCTCAACTGGCAGACTAAACACAGTTTCTCTGAGCTAAAATTCTTACTCTAGGCACAGAATGCATCTTGAGAGCATTTCAATCCTACAAATTTTAACAGGTCTGGATTGTACTCACAGGGTCACTGACATGTTTATGCCTTCTGGTTTGGGTGGCAAGTGCAAATCACAATTTGCCTATATGGATGTAACAACAAACCATGGCTTGCCACAAATGAGAAAATCACTGATGTAGTGGCATGCACTAAGGGAGGAGGGAGAGTGATATATGTGAATAGATTCACAGAGCTGGAAGGTAAATTTCACTTACTAACCTACCACATTTATATCCTACTCCTCATCCTGACCATTCAAGGCACTCCACATTTTATCCTCATCATGATGCTGTGAGGAAGGTTCTGTTGGTGTAAAGCAGAGTTCCGTGCCCAGCGGAAGGATGAGGAGTACGTACTACATACTCTATATTGCTTTATTTACAGTTCAAAGCAGATATATTACAGAAAGACATCTTGCCTCTGCCGGAGCAGAGAATGCATCCTCTCTCCTCAACAGCTTGGAGAGAATCACACAGTGAAAAACAGGAAACCAGTGTACGTCACATCCAGTCTCCCTTTCCCGTGAGAAACTCCAACAGTACAGACTGTGGAATGTAAACACCTGTCTCGTGACAAGCCCTTTCGCTGCACAGTGAAGGAAAGCAGAAACCAACATCCTCCCCCTTTCTGTGAACATCACTGGGCAGCGTGTTCGTACAACATCAGTACAAACCCAACTTCTGCACATAGGTACAGTGTTGATCCCTTGATACAACCTTGGACAATACATCAGCAGGAATTTCATTACCTGGCATATAGGACACCGTTACGAGTCCCTTCTGAATACATTCCCTAGCATGCTGCAACTTTAATTGCAAGTGCTTCGTGCTTTGCTTACAACCTTCAGACTTCAGCAAAGCTAAACATGCTTTGTTGTCCTGGTAAACCTGGATTGGACATTTGACAGGAATTTTCATGTCTTTGCACAATTGTATCAACCATTCACAATCCTTTAGTGAATAAGACAGTGCATTCAGTTCAGCTTCACAAGTACTTAAGCTAACTGTTGTTTGCTTCTTGCATGACCAATCAAACAGACCCTGATTGTACATGTAGCAAACTCCAGACGTACTTTTCCTGTCTGCAGTGTCACTTCCAAAACTTGCATCTGCAAATATTTCAAGACCACCAGACTTCTGATTGTTAAATTTCAGTCTGTAATGCATAGTGCCTTTCAAATACCGCGCTATGCGTTTCAGAGCTTTCCAATCCTTGACACTAGGATTGCTGACTTGTCTGCTTAGCAAATTACAGCTAACAGCAATGTCTGGTCTTGAACATCTGGCAATGAAGTTTAGCTTGCCTAGCACACTTCTGTACAGTGTAGTGTCAGAAAATGCTTCTTCAGTGTCATCTACCTGATAACCTGTTGTCATCGGTGTGTCTACAGGGTTAGCATCCATCAGGTTTAGTTTGCTTAACACATCAGCAATTTTCCGTGACTGGTGTACTAGAATGTTACCATCTTGATCTCTCTCTATTTCCAGAGATAGGTAGTTGTTTACCTCACCAAGATCTTTCATGTCAAAGTGCTCTTTCAGTTGAGCTAGGGCGTTATTGTACATTGCGACATCTTTCCAAAAGAATAATAAATCATCAACATAAAACAAACAGTACAGTTTCTTTTGCCCCTCCTCTTTGACAAATACACATGGATCAGCTTTCCCTTGCTGAAAACCTAGAGAAAACAATACTTCAGTGAGTTTTGTGTGCCAACACCGTGCACTTTGTTTGAGACCATAAAGGGATTTCTTCAGAGCACAAACAAATCCCTGTTTTACCTGTACGCCATCAGGTGGAAGCATATAAAGTGATTCATCCAGAGATCCGTACAGAAAAGCTGTATTAATATCATGGTGACTAATGTGTAGATTTTCCTCTGCAGCTAGCTTGAGCATAAGTCTAATGCTTTCATACCTCACTGTGGGTGAGTAGGTCTCGTGATAGTCTTCACCTGGTACCTGTGCAAAACCTCTGGCTACCAATCTGGCTTTGTGTCTGACTATCTTGCCATTTTGATCAGTCTTCGCTTTGAAGACCCATTTGCTTCCAAGCAGTTTCATTCCTGGAACTACTGGAACTAGCTCCCATGTTTTGTTCCTTTCTAAGGAATCAAGCTCAGCCTTCATGGCATTTAACCATGGCTCAGCTTCCTTTGAATCCAAACCCTGGATTTCTTGGAAACTTGAAGGTTCAAATACCTTCTTGGAGCTTTTAACAGCTGTTACTGCTATCGTAGCAAATTCATCAGCAAATCTCTTTGGAGGTTTGCCTTTTGTGGCTCTCTGTGACCTACGAATTAGCCTTAAGTCTTCAACACTCTCCTCTTCCTTCTTAGGAGAAAAACGACCTATTGTGAACAATGGGTCCTCCAATTCTTGATCAGAGCTTTCAGAGGGTCGCATAGAGGCTTTCACACTCTTGAAATCCTCTGAATCACCCGATTCAGTTTCAGATTCAGACTCAGAACCTTCATCAGTGGGTGTGGGTTGTTGTGGTTGCTTTTGACTATCCTCAGTCTCATCACCGTCATCAGGATAACATTGGAAAATTCCCACATTCTCCCCCCATTTTGCATTGTACTCAACACTTCTCGTGAGCTTAATTGTCTTAGAGTCAGTCATCATTATTCTGTATGACCCTTTCTGATAACCTAGAAAGATACCATGCAATCCACGCTTGTCTAACTTGGAGTTTTGTGGTGAGTGAACCCACATGTCAGAACCAAAAATTTTCATGTGTTTGATGTATGGCTTCTTGCCAAACATCTTCTCATAGGGGGTACAACCAATCGCTGAAGATAACCTGCGATTGTAACTGTAAACAAAACACGAGAGAGATTCGGCCCAATAACTCTCTGGAAGATTGGCATCATGCAGCAAGGTTTTTAACCCTTGAAGCAATGTCTGATTTGCCCGTTCCGCAAGTCCATTCTGCCATGGCGAGCGAGGACTAGACAAATCGTGTTGAATTCCTTTCTCAGTCAGAAAAGCTTCAAACTGCTGAGAAGTGAATTCTCCCCCGCGATCACTGAAAAGAGTCTTTATCTTCTTACCATGCACATTTTCCAACCAAGCACAGAATTCCTTGAACCTAGGAAAAGCCTCTGATTTCTGCTTGAGATTGTACACAAAAATATACCTCGAAAATGCGTCAATGAGAACCATGAAGTACCTATTTCCACCCAAAGAGGGCGCTAGTGGTCCAACCAAATCAGCATGAACAATTTGGTATGGTTCCGTAGCTTGCCTACTAGACACCTTACCTTTCGCAGCCATTTTCACCTTGTTTGCTGCGCATGCTTTGCACTTCATGTGGTACTTGCAGGGTTTAATAGTCATACCTTCAACCAAGGCAGGCATTTTAGATACTGCCTCAAAATGCAAATGTCCAAATTTTCGATGAAAATCGTGAATACATTCTGCATGCAAACTTTTGTTAGAACCTGCAATGCAACAAGTGTCATCCTGCACAACATCATCATAATACAAAACAAACAAACGATCAACATATTCAGCATGCAATTCATAATCATTTTTCTTTGTGATGATGCACTTCTTGTTCTTGAAGGACACGTCAATGTTCCGCTCATTCAGCTGTCCAACGCTGAGAAGATTATGTTTGGCGTCTGGCACGTAAAGGACATTCTGTATCGATAAGTCCAAACTGTGAAGAACAACAGTTCCGTAGCCTTTACTGGGAATCGTGTGGTCATCCGCCTGGTGAATCGCACCTTCCTGCGGTGTAAAAGACACAAACAGTCTTTTATCGTTGCACATGTGGTGGGTCGCCGCCGAATCAACAACGAAGAAAGATCTAGACGTCTTCTGGACCTCTGCAACCTTTGGAGTGAAGCGTGAAACCATAGCCTTGTGCTGCGTTGTCCTAGACACCGGACCTTTGCCTTTGCCTCGGCCTTTTCCACGCGATGAGCTTTCGCTGCGCTGCTCTGTCTTGGCCTTGGGATATCTGCATTCCCTCTTCATATGGCCTAGACGTCCACACGAGTAGCATTTCACTGCCTTCAAAGCTTTGGCGCCATCTGGTGGTTCCACTGCACTATGGGATGACGTCTGTGAAGACTCCCCCTTGCCCATGCAGCTAGCACCCCGGCGATCTGCTTCATTTAAAACCACGGCAGTAACAAAGTCCACTGTCAGCTGAGCTGTTGGCTGCACAGCAATCTGGGTTGCAACAGACTCCCAACCTGAACCCAAAGATTGTAGTATCATGAAAGAATACACAGCCTCTGGAAAGTTGAGTCCTCTCTGTTGCAGCTCATGTCTCAGATTTTGCATCTCCATCAGATGTAAACGCACATCTCCACCTTCAGCAAGAGCCATATTATGCAGCTTGTTAAAATAAAACATAGTAGATCCAGCTTCTGTCCTTAAGTGAGCCTCTCTCAAAGAATCCCAAATTTCTCTGGCTGAGGTCTTATCACGCAATAGACAGAGCTCTTCTGGGGATACTATCAATGTAAGTGCTCCCCGTGCTTTGGAATCCTTAGCTTTCCATGCATCTGTAACTGGAGCTGGGGGGGTTTCTGTAATCACCTCAAACAAACCCTCTTTCCGCAGAATTGCCTCTGCATACAAAACCCAGTCCGCATAATTTTTCTTGTTGAGCTTAGGAATCCTACAAGCATCCTGAAGGGCCATCATGACTCTGGCATTAGCCTTCAGCGTTATATATGCTGCTTTAAATCTTGCTGCGTCACTGCTGCAGCTGCTTTATTCCAAAAGCGCTTTTAAAAGTTACTTTCGATTTCCCCAGCATAGTAACTTGAGCCTGGGAGCCTTTTGCGTATTCCCGGCAAAACGGCTTTAAAAGTTCAAAGTCCAGCCATAAAGCCATTAACTAGAAGCTGGCAGGCTGCCCGGAGCAGTAGTACATACCTCATCAATCATGTTTACGCGCAGAGCAGATTCCAATCCGATCTGTCCCTCTGCATTCCGATCCTTTGCCGGCACTCCGATTCGACCTCTGGAGCCCATAACCACGTGTTGGTGTAAAGCAGAGTTCCGTGCCCAGCGGAAGGATGAGGAGTACGTACTACATACTCTATATTGCTTTATTTACAGTTCAAAGCAGATATATTACAGAAAGACATCTTGCCTCTGCCGGAGCAGAGAATGCATCCTCTCTCCTCGACAGCTTGGAGAGAATCACACAGTGAAAAACAGGAAACCAGTGTACGTCACATCCAGTCTCCCTTTCCCGTGAGAAACTCCAACAGTACAGACTGTGGAATGTAAACACCTGTCTCGTGACAAGCCCTTTCGCTGCACAGTGAAGGAAAGCAGAAACCAACAGGTTCATCTGAGAGTTGGCTACTCATTCAACCCAGTTGAGCTTTAAGCCTGAGCAAAGACTTCAGCCTGGGTTTCCTATCCAAAGTCAGTCCTCTAGCCACTGCAGTCTCTTCATTACTCACATAGAAAGCTGCTCTTTACAGTGACCTCTGTAACTTGATGCAGTGTGGGAATACACCTTGCCGCATGCAAACTCCTGGGTGACATAGAGAAGTTCCATGCTGTATTGGCAATGCTACAAAGGACACAAGAAGAGCCTGCAGGATCAGGCCAACAGCCCATCTCATCCAGCATCTCGTCCACCCAGTTGCCTGTGGGGAACATGCAAGCTGGACACAAGCAGAAGAGCGCTGTCTCCTCCTGCCGTTTCCAGCAACTTGTTGTGTCATTGGGAGTGCCAACAGACACAGGACACAGAAACCCATCATAGGGAAGTGGCAATAAAACCTGATATGCACAGGGTGGGGGAAACTAACACGGGGATGGGAGAACCTGTGGCCTTCCCGGTGCTTTTGGACTGCAACTCCCATCAGTCCAAGCCAGTTTGGCCAATGGTCAGGGGGGGGGATGGGAGTTGCAGTCCAGCAACACTGAGAGGGCCACCTCCATCTCTGCTGTAGCATACAGTTCAGTACACCGGTTCCATTGAAGTCAGCTATCACTCAGTAGTTTATTAGGCTCTAAAGCAGCCCTTAAAGGTAAAGGGAACCCTGACCGTTAGGTCCAGTCGTGACTGACTCTGGGGTTGCGGCGCTCATCTCGCTTTATTGGCCGAGGGAGCCGGTGTTTGTCCGCAGACAGCTTCCGGGTCATGCGGCCAGCATGACTAAGCCACTTCTGGCGAACCAGAGCAGCTGTTTACCTTCCCACTGGAGCGGTACCTATTTATCTACTTGCACTTTGACATGCTTTCGAACTGCTAGGTTGGCAGGAGCAGGGACCGAGCAACAGGAGCTCACCCCGTCGTGGGGATTCGAACCACCCACCTTCTGATCAGCAAGTCCTAGGCTCTGTGGTTTAACCCACAGCGCCACCCGCGTCCCTTAAAGCAGCCCTTGGTATGAGACAAATCGGTCAATCCTGCTTTAGAAGAAAACTTGAGAACCCCCTGCATTATCTCATTCTTTCACTTTAAACAATCAGTTGCTTTCTCAGGTTTGTTCTTTCCTATTGGGAATGTGCACTAATGGGAACTGAGATCCTGCATGGGGGAGCTCTTGAATGGGATTCCTGCGCTGTACTTTGAAGGCAACTTGGAAACTCAAACTTTCGGTCATTCACAGCCTCTATGTTTCTATATTGGTGCTAAGAGGCTTAGCCTTCAATGCCCTCCGCCTGCAGTGAAGCAAAATATTAGAGCTTTCAGCACTCGGCTTTATCTCCCAGTAGTCTTATCATAAACTATGGAATCGAGATCTGAGTTTCTAGCTTGTGGTTTAATTGCTTATTTAACAGCCTGTGGTTTTTCAGAGATGAAATCTCTAGGAAGGCTTTTCCGATGTTCCGGTATCACCAAGCAATGAAGAGAAAGATATTTGTAACCTCTATTAAACCAGCTTAAGTTAAAAGACTGGCAGCATTTTAGATGACTGTGAACTATTTCAGTTTTGTACACAGAGTCAAAATGGTTATTTAATTGCTTTATGTGGCAAGCATGATTGTTAAACAAGGCTCTAAGTTGTGGTGTTGTTTTGCTGCTGCTGTTGTAATAAATCAGCATCTTGACGTTTTATGGTCTCCATCAACAAAAACCTTTAAAAACCCTCAACTATTTTAAAATGCATTTTCTTTTTTAAAAATTGAATTGTGAATGAGGTGGATAGACTGCATTCAAGTTCATTGCATAGCTTTGCTCTGATCGGTGCCTTCCGCAACTCCCAGATGGAATATCTTGGACTGGGATTATCACTAATCTCACAGGAAGAGACTTTATCACTGCCTATGTGAATCAAAGAATAGTTCCTGTTCATTAAAGGGAGAAGCACCTTAGTCAACTCCCTGATTTCAGTTCCATCAGGAATATGTGAAATCCTCGTATTTCATGCTTCGGTTGTAGGTGTCTTTGTTTGGTTTTTGAAATATTGTCTCTTCTCCCATATAGAAGCAGAGGGAGAAGTTGGGCGCAGGGCTCTGCCCTACCGAGGCACCAGCCCTGTTAGGCTCCTCCCTCCCTCAACTGTCGCCTGGCTGTGGCAGAGGGAGAAATTGGAAGCAGGATCAGTCCTTTGGCTCCACTAAGAAACCAGCTGCACTTGGCCCCTCCTATTCCTGAATGGCTTCCTTTCCATTATCAGAACAACTACCGGTATGTAACTACTAAGTGGTGCCTGAGTTTTCTTGTTTTCCTCTTCCCTCCCCATCCCATTTTTCCTTTTGTGCCTTGTCTTTTAAAGGGCAAAGTCTTGTATGTGGAAGCCATCTTGCTTTTATTGAACTCATGCAAGCTGCTCTGGGAGCCTTTCTAGCTGAAGAGTGGGCTAAAAATGCTTCAGATAAATCAACAAACAAACAATATAATTGTTTTTCCAGAAGGGACAAGTTCTACTCCCACAAGGGCTATTAAAAACATGGAAGAAAAACAACATTTGTAGTAAATTAATTGAAGAGCAGATTAAAAATGCCTCAAATAAACAAACAAACTATGCACACAAACACACACACAGTGCAATGATTTAATGAGGGAAGCTAATCAGGCAGCGAAGGAATTTAAAGATAAAAGATAAGGACCTGGTGCCTACCTGGTGCAAGTGCCACCGTTGCGGCATGGATGATAGTCACAAACAGGGACATTGCAGTTCTCGATGTTCCTTCCTCCCAAGGCTTCGTCTATGATGAAGAGTTCTTTGTTGTTCACCTGGAACTCCCTAATGCAGCCTCTGAAGCCATAAATCCACCCAGAACTCGAATGAATCTTAATGTGACTTGGGACATTCCCAAGGAATATTGGCCCAAAGGTAACCTGAAAAGGATCACAATAAATAAGCATATACACACAAAAATAAATCAGTCCTTACTGCAACTGCCTATAGACTCTATTCATGAAGGAAACTGAGGGAATAGGACACAGAAACGTGGTTCATCTTGTACTCATAAGTGTACAAATGTTTCCTGCTTCATCCATGGGTGTGCCTGGGATTCTAACTTCATGACAGCTTGGTGATCTCCAGATATCACTGAACTCCATGTCCCATTATGCCTGGCCATGAGGCCAGGCTGGCTGTGGCTGATGGGATTTGTAGTCCAACAATACCTGGAGGGCACCGCCATGTTGATTACTGCTGATGTAAGTAATCCAGAGACTGTATGGGGGACATAAGGCTGCTCCAGACAACTACCAGTTCACTAACATAAGTCCCATTGACATAAACCGAAGTTGTACACGAGTATTATCTCTAATTTCTATTGGATGTGCAGCATACCCAAAGGATTGCATCTAAACGGTCATTGTAATGAAACAAGGTTTGCTCCATCTAATAATAAAAAGAGAAGTTAATAAATCATGCTTCCAAAGACTTGTGAGATAAATGGAAATAGTTGGGTTATGGTGTGACTTTGGGCTGTGATTTGCAAGTTCACCTGAGTCAACCGATGTGGCAGAAAGAGCCCCCGACGTACAGGAGGATTTTCATCTGCAGTCATTTCAAGCAGGCAATAGCCTTCGGGACTGTCAGAAGGCAACATATAGCTGGAAGGAAGCAGAAGAACTCATTGTTTGGGATGGGAAACAGGAATTGTTATGAAAATGGATTGCTAGCGTGAGAGTTAAATCTTGCATGGGCCTAGTTCCTATATGTGACAGCCCCCAGATGAACGTATGTGAAAGAGTGCATGGCCGCAGAAGGAAAATGAGTGGACAAACCGCTTGTTTTGAACCAGCACCAACACTTGGGTCCAACACATGTGGCCGCCACAAGTTGTGGTGGCTACATGTACAGGCCAAGCAGGGAAATGCTGGTTTATAAAGAACCATCAGACTGCAGCAGACGAGGGAAGAGAAAAGATGCAGGGTTGCTCCACCAGCACAGCTGAGACAGCAGCAACTTTTGGCTCCTCTTCTCCTTGAGCTATTCCACCCCAGCTGGTCATTGCAGCTAAGAACTTTGCCCCCAAGTTTGTTTATTTCCTCCTCCCTCTGAATTCATTTTCCTTTTGTGTGCATTCCTTTTAGAAT
Source organism: Podarcis muralis (assembly GCF_964188315.1). Taxonomy (NCBI): domain Eukaryota; kingdom Metazoa; phylum Chordata; class Lepidosauria; order Squamata; family Lacertidae; genus Podarcis; species Podarcis muralis. The sequence goes on along the minus strand of NC_135657.1, from coordinate 87,080,748 downwards.
GCAAAACCTGAGGACACAGGCTGTCTTTTGTGGGATCTGCAGCTTTGGGGGAGTATTTCTTTTTTGGCTGAAAAGTTGAATAAGGGAGGGCCGTGACTCAGTGGTAGAGCATCTGCTTTGCATGCAGAAGGTTCCATGTTCAATCCCAGGTAGGGCTAAGAGAGATTCCTGCCTGAAACCCTGGAGAGCTGCTGTCAGTCAGTGTAAACAATATTGATGTAGACGGATCAATAGTCTGACCAATAGTAAGGCACCTTAAAGGTAAAGGGTAAAGGGACCCCTGACCATGAGGTCCAGTTGCAGACAACTCTGGGGTTGCGGCGCTCATCTCGCTTTACTGGTGGAGGGAGCCGGCGTACAGCTTCCGGGTCATGTGGCCAGCATGACTAAGCCACTTCTGGCGAACCAGAGCAGTGCACGGAAATGCTGTTTACCTTCCCGCCGGAGCAGTACCTATTTATCTACTTGCACTTTGACGTGCTTTCGAACTGCTTGGTTGGCAGGAGCAGGGACTGAGCAACGGGAGCTCACCCCATCACGGGGATTCGAACCGCCGACCTTCTGATCGGCAAGTCCTAGGCTCTCTGGTTTAACCCACAGTGCCACCTGCGTCCCTTACTATGTCCCTAAACATTATTTAAATGGATAAATAATAAAGCCAGTACCTCCATTGGTCTCTCTCTCTCTCTCTCTCTCTCACACACACACACACACAGAGAGAGAGAGAGAGAGAGAGAGAGAGAGAGAGAGAGATTATAAGGGGTGGTCTCCATGTGTATGAACTTGTAAAGAGATATATGGAAAGTTGGCAGGTTATATAGACTTTCAAAAGCAGACCAAAGTTCTAAGTTCATTTCTTTTTTCTTTTTTAAGGTATCCCTTTTTTTATTACTCCCCTCATGCCTATTGTTTGAGAATCTGAAATGTACACAGAAAAAAGAGAGTGAGGGCAGGGGGGAGCTTTTTACATGTGTAAGCACTGTAGATACTGATGAATTCTACTAACTGTGGTTGACATATACTTTCCCTGGTGTAGGTGATTGTTGAACAAGTAACATCAGTGCTGAATGATAGTGAACTCTCTAGACAGACGTTTTCCTTTTTGCTGGTCTACGGGGGAAATAAAAATGCTTTGGAAAACGAAGGGCTGTACCTACGAGCATCAAGATTACACTGCGATAAGAGTTATCACAACTCACAAAGGATGCTATTAATGTATACACTGGTACTGAGTTTTGGAGATAAAGCAGGACACAAGGTTAAGGGAATTTGTAAAATAAATGCAAGGGATGACAAATAAGCTACTGAGAACTCTTTGGGGCTTTTTTCCAACGTGATCAAATCTGAGGGGAGAACGTCGTGTACATTATCAGCAATAAAAAACCCATTCCCAAAGGATAGCTTTCACATAATTGTTTTTAAATTATTATTTTGTGAGGGTGGTGGTGGGGGAAACCCCCTCTATGAGTGCTAATTATTATTTCAGCGGTTGTCAAATGTGAGAACATAATGGGAAAGCGCTTAATTAAAATGAGCACTCAATTTGGTGAAAGCATCCTTTCTCCCCATGCTTCATTTTGAATTTCCACTTAACATTTGCGCCTGGCAACCTAATGTCAACACTCGCACCCCAATCAAGGCATCCACTGGCGCTGAGAGGCAGGCAGGAATCTGTTGCATGGGCTGGGGGTCCCTGCTCAACCCAGTAAAGAGGGCTAGTCTGTAGGAGAAACAGAAGGCACTGAGCACCCATCTATTACCACACTGTAATACAGAAAAGCTCCAAAGATAAAGGGAGCCATAACCTTTTTGAACTTCCTGCATTTGGAACAGATGCATCAGTATCCTTGATAGCAAGTATCAGTGCTGAATCTTATCTCTGGACTTTTGCAGAACGGTTGGGAAGAGGCTGCCCTGCCCATGGAATAAGTTTCAAGCCAAGAGTGAGGAAAATTCTTTTTGCTGTAGGACCAGTCACCCATGGGAAACATTGGGGGCCCATAGTGGCTTGAGCCATAGGCTAAAGTGGGTGGAGTTTGCAGGATTGCACAGTGAGGGTTGTGACGTTAACATATGAGAGTGCTGGAGGTGAAATAGTTAAACAGGTTACCCAATCAGAACCCAGGGGGGTGGAGTCAGAGGGACTATAAAACCAGTTCTGGGAGGGGCGAAGGGAGGCGTTTGTTGGAAGTTGGGTGTTTGGTTGGAGTGGGAGTGAATTGGGATAGAATATGTGGGTAGGTTGAGTTAGTGAAGCAAAATAAGCTGAGTCAGGAAAAGTTAGGAGCTAGGAAGACAAGTAAATATCTGAGAGGTGGTTTAGTGAGTGAGAGCAGGTAGCGGAAGTTATAGGTCTGGATAGGCACCCCGTGATTGTAATTGACCGATACAGTTTATGAAACCACAAGCTTGTTAAACTGCAATAAATAAACAGAAGTTTATGTTCCAATTTAACCCTGACTGGACTCAGTATTGTACCAGCACAAAGCATCAAGCACAAAGCATCAAGCTTGCCTGATGGAACCATCTACTCTCTCCTCCCCTGCTATCTCCAAGTCTGCAGCCCTGTTTTTTCTGGTGAGACTCATTGCCCTGCCTCCTACTAGTGCAACTATGTAGTTTCTTCATTTTCCCATTTTCTGCTCGTGAACTCTCTCTAGAGCCTGACACTTAACTCGTCTGTGGCAGAGGTCATTCCCCTCTCCTTTACACAATGTGAATAACTGGATGTATCTTTTAGATACAACCAGCTATCTTATAAGTGGTAAAAATGGCTGCTGATAGATGAAGAAGAAGAAGAAGAAGAAGAGTTTGGATTTGATATCCCGCCTTTCACTCCCTTTAAGGAGTCTCAAAGCGGCTAACAATCTCCTTTCCCTTCCTCCCCCACAACAAACACTCTGTGAGGTGAGTGAGGCTGAGAGACTTCAGAGAAGTGTGACCGGCCCAAGGTCACCCAGCAGCTGCATGTGGAGGAGCGGAGACGCGAACCCGGTTCCCCAGATTACGAGACTACTGCTCTTAACCACTACACCACACTGGCTCTCAGTGGCCATGCTATGGCTGGAATGGAACTAATGGCACTCTTTAAACAGCTCAAGGTTGTCAAGGCCTCAGTTCAGGAGGGCAGGGACACCTAGATCTTGCAAAGCCTGAAGTACGTATATCTGCTGTATAAGGAAATAAACAATCTCAACCCACAGACTCCCGTAACCCTTGCAGCCTGGACTGTGGTGTCTTGGGGGGAGGGGGGGGGAGGTAGCCATTTGAACAATGACTCCACTGTGGGGATAATGCCTTCACTGCCACTCCCATTTCAACTCTCCATACTCCTGGGCAGAGTCTACTTTCTCCTACCTGGCTTTCTGTGGCCTCACTTGCTACTTTAACAAATTCAGAGAAGGCAGGGTGGGAGACCATGGGCCTCCTATCAGCAAGGGTAGCACTGTCTTGAGAACCTGCACTGAATGGTCTTTCTTTTGCTACCACCTGCATGAGAAGGCAACACACTAGGCCAAGGTATCCTTAGGCAACTGGTAAGCATGAAACAGATTTAATAAAAAATACATGAACTGTTCTGCAAATCCAGCACTTCCTACAGACAGAATCTCTAGAGCAGGCATGTGGCTACTAGCTACACATTTTTATATTTTCTTTGATTAGCAATGTCTATGAATGCAGCCTCTTCCCCCTGCCCTGACTACAAATATATGAAATTTGGTATAATGGGACATGTTGCACTTGTACAGAGAAGCTTGCATTTTACAGCATATAAATATTTGTGCATGTGATGCCTGAAACTGATATGGAAACATTTTCTTTACAACTTAAAAATTGGGCCTTGTTAACTCAGCAAAGAGACTGACGCATTCCGGCTTTTTTTGTAACCAGAAGCCTAGCAGATCACATCAGAAAGACCAATGATGAATCCAGCAGTGCAGCCTCAAGATGTTTTTAAGCTGTATTTTTCATAATTAACCTCATACCGTATGATACCAACCTGCCCTTATGCTATAAACAGTGATGGCAATGCCTAATCGCCTACCTCGCAGCAAACAATAGCTTTTACCCTGTTGGCTTGTTTTGATGTTTGATGGAAGCATTTCTTCTGTTACTCTGCCACATACCTATGCTAGAAATTTCAACTGTATTTGAAATCCAGCATTCCTCCTTCCCTGTCAAGGTTGCTTCCCAGCCAAAGGAACGCACACGGCAGATAACGAAGTATTGATAGTCAAAGATAACACTTAAAAAGTCACTTCTGCAGCTCTGGATATTTATGCACACCAATATAACAGCTAGGCAGCATTCCCAGGTGTGAGCTCTAAGGAGCAGTTGCATCAGCAGGGGACCAGTCTCCCTCTGCTATAGTTTATGTACCTCCCCTCAATGGGCTGTGTGCATGCAGCTGGAGACTGCTCTGTGCAGAAACGTCCTCTGCTCACCCCTTTTCAATTCCCTCCTGGTTCAGGGAGAAAGTGGTGCAGGAGAGGGTGGGGAAGCACCTGGCCCTTCTCTTGCCTGACCTGCCTCTTCATCCTCTTCCTCTGACCCATCCTGTGCTCCAGCCCCCTCCAGCTCTGAAGCTGCCCCTGGTTCCTGCCTCCTGGCTGGTACAGGTCCCCAGAAACTACTTCCCTCCTCTCCTGAGTCAGATTCCAGTCCCCCTTTTCCTGGTCCACACTCATCAGCGTCCTGCCATTCCCCCCTCTGGGGATAGCCATAAAAAGGCACATGATGTGATTTCTAAACTGGGACTTATGTGTCAAGTACAGAACCTACTTTATGCAACAAATGGAAAAACAAATTAAAATAATTGTGGTGTGGGTGTTCTATCCACCAAAACAAGCGTCTCCTGCTTCCTCTCCCACCAAAAAGAAATATATTGTCATAGTTTTCAAGCTGTGAATTGTCAGAACACACTTCTTATCCACTTAGGAAAAGGGACCCCTAACCATTAGGTCCAGTCGTGACCAACTTTGGGGTTGCGGCACTCATCTTGCTTTATTGGCTGAGGGAGCCAGCGTACAGCTTCCGGGTCATGTGGCCAGCATGACTAAGCCGCTTCTGGCGAACCAGAGCAGCACGCGGAAACGGCGTTTACCTTCCCACCGGAGTGGTATCTATTTATCTACTTGCACTTTGACGTGCTTTCGAACTGCTAGGTTGGCAGGAGCCTTATCCGCTTAGATGACTTTAAAAGGAAATTAGACAAATTCATTGAGTTGTTCTTCTGCATTGGGTCCTCAGATGTTGCAGGATTACAGCTCCCACCCCATCCTTGGCTATTGGCTAAGCTAGCAGGGGATGATGGGAGTTACAGTCCAGCAACATCTGGTGACTCAAAGTTGAAGAACACTGGGATAGGTGTATTGGCCATGATGGCCATATGGAATCTTATACAGAGACAGCACGCCACTGAATGTCACTTGCTGGTGGGAGATAGCTACTGCCAACTTATCTAGCTGGCAGGGTTTCTTGGAGGCATCTGATTGGTCACTATAGGAAGCAGGATGCTGGACAAATGGATCATTGGTCTCTCTGGTCCAGCAAGGCTCTTCTTATGTTCCTGCAGCCTTACATTATGCATCACATTGCTTTATGTCTTCTATGTATCGCACTGAATCAATGCGGAATATAATTAACATCAGAATACGCACTCCCATCAAATCAGCTATGAATTCACAGAATTCACATTAATCGAGAGAGTGTTTGGGGTCCTTCCCCCCCCCACACCACAGTGTCACGGGGGGGGGGGAGCAACCCACATTCTGTATATTATTCCACAGAGTGGGCATTTCCTATGGAGCCGGCATCTTTCTTTCACTCCCTGTGTTAGGCTTCCTTTGAAAACATTTCAGAAATGACAGCTAGTGCAGAATTCAGCGGCCAGATTACTAACTGGCATCAGATAGTCTGAGCACATTCCACTGATTCTAGCCTGACTGCACTGATCAATACGGCTGGCATGGCTATGGACTTTCCATAGGGGGTGTCGCCACAGGGGTTTGTCACGACGAGTGCTTGTACTTCCAATATTTACAACAGCACTGCTGTGCTCTGGGTCCTATATAAGAACCAGAACTACTCTGCTAAGTAAGCCCTGCAAGTTTTACGTCTTTGCCAAATCTCTGACCTTCTCAAGTACATGAAAGATAAACCAAGAATTGCTTTCTGATTAATTTCATTTCAGGTTACCTCCTGATTAATCACTTTCCCACTTCATATTTGAGCTCCTAAATAATGAGCACTCCTAATATTTACCTAACACAATTGCCCACTCACCGCCCGCCGCCCCCCCCCCACCTCGCAGCCTCATTTGTCACCAACTGTAGGTATTTATTGAGATGTAATGGATTACCATCAGCTTACAGCTGCTATTAAACAGAATCTGCTTAAGCCAACTCATATAAATGCATCTTTAAACTCAAACGCTAGCTCTCGGAATGCTGCTCAGGCAAACGTCTCAGCTTGCAACGACAAGAGTGAGCGACGGATGGCTCTCTGCGAGGGCGTTTTTCTGTCCTCCCAAAACCACCAGGTGGCAGTAAAGACACACAGCAAAAAAAGGGAAATGCAAAACACCTTCCTTGGCGCTCCTACCACCACTCTTGCCAAATCTCTCTAGTCATTGAAAAGTCTAACTTAAGCCCTAATTGACAGCATGATTGCTTCAGCTTCCTGCTTATATCAAGGGAAACATGGCAAAGTATTTTAAACTGATTACACTTTTGACAATATGGATGAGGATAGGTCCTGAGACATACGATTTTCCTAACTGCACTCATGCATTATAATTACCTTAATGTAATCATGTAAAAAAACAACAACAGAAAACAAAAAACCCCACCGCCACCACCAGCGCACTCATGCTTGTGCAAACATACTTAGGGAAATTTTGTTTACATCAATTACAATTTTTATACAATGCTATCACCACAGCCATATTTCCTGGGGATTGCTGCGCAGACCCAACAAAATTAAAATGTCAAATCAGGGAGCGTAAGAAGTCAAGCACACGCTTGGCGGTGGAAGGCTCTGACCTTGCGAAGGCAGAACGGATGCAGGATGATCTTGCGCTGAGCACCAAGAGGGATTTCACACTGGCAGCCAGCTAGACCATATATATATATATATATATATATATATATATATATATATATATATATAAAATAAAGGCATCCAGCCTTTCGACAAATAATAATACGAACACGCACTGCTTACAAGTATCTCTGCCATTTGAATCAGAAGGCTCAGGCGTTTTAAATGTAAGACTCGCACACTAATTTTCCACTCTTGCGTGACAAACAACCTCTATCTGCTTAATGTATCACTTGGGGGCTCAAAAATCAAGATGGTTTTACCTGTAAAGTGTTGATATTAAGGGGAGAATTTGAAATGACTGCCGTGGAACACCGAAGCAGTAGCTTCATTTACACCCTTGATTAGCCAAAGCAGTTGTCAAGGGGTACATCTAACCAGCTGTCAAGTAATATGTGAGATTTTTCGAGAACTACAATTTTTCTATTGAGCGCACGCATCCAGGAGTATAAGGATCTAAGGTACGTTTTTCAGATATAACAACCTCTTGGCTTTCCCCCTTGAATCTCTAGAGCCACGATGATTAAAAACAGTGACTTCACATTAGCCCCCACTCAAAATAAAAACAGCACCTCCCTGATGGTTTGAAGACTGGTGGGATGGGCTTTGTTTACTACTACTACTACTATTTACAAATGCACTATTTTTGCCAGCCCTAACCATCATTCTCTTTCCTTTTCTTTTTGGAGGCGTTGGCAAGCCCCCTTTGCAGCATACTTTGGCAGCTTCAAGTATTACACTTAAGCTAAGCCATTAAAAGAAAAGTGTTCTTTTTATGGCTGGCATTTTCTTTAAGTGGCAAAATGCGTTTCGCAAAGTTCCCAGGACCTTAAAAATCTGCAGTATGCAAAAGGAAGCTATTGTGAGGGCATGTAGGGTTAGAGCCATGCCCTGTTTCATGTGGATATGATACGTGAGCAAGTGGACTAAGTAATTTCAGTGTCAGCTTCAGGTTCACACTGAGGTTGTGTGCACAGAACTACCTCCACCTTCAAGGCAGCTGAGAAGTCTGCTGAAGTTTGACAACCAAACCCTTTTGGAACCAAGTTAGGAGCAAGGCAATGGAGAGGGCTTATCTATAGCTACATAACTAGACAAATACAGATCAACATTAAAATGAGCAATTAACCAAAACGATGAAGAACAATGTGGTCTGAGTCTCCTTTCCACCTCAGATCAGTGCTCTGGTGGTATAGCTGTTGCGGAGAAAAACTGTCTGGTTCATAGCCTACCTTCTTTCATCACCAGGTTATGCTTAAACCAGTGTGGCGGTCTCTCCAGTGTGGTGTAGTGGTTAAGACCGATAGACTCATAATCTGGGGAACTGGGTTCACGTCTCTGCTCCTCCACATGCAGCTGCTGGGTGACCTTGGGCTAGTCACACTTCTCTGAAGTCTCTCAGCCCCATTCACCTCACAGAGTGTTTGTTGTGAGGGAGGAAGGGAAAGGAGAATGTTAGCCGCTTTGAGACTCCTTCGGGTAGTCATAAAGCAGGATATCAAATCCAAACTCTTCTTCTTCTTCTTCCATTCTGGTCAAAGTGTACATTCAGACAGCACTTAATTCTGCTTTCCCTGCATTTCTTTACTTGATAAAGTATGTGTTTTATATGATCTTCCACATGACATAAAACCCACTTCTGGAAATGTAGCAGAATCTAATGGCAGTTTAGCACTCATTTCTGTGTTAATCACTTCTGGCAGGGGGTGTGGGTGGGGAAACCCTGTTAAGCAGGAAAATCACAAGAGTTTTGCAGTGTAGTTTTCAGGGATGATAGACTCATAGAAATGTAGAGTGGGAAGGGACCCCCAGGGTCATCTAGTCCAACCCCTGCAGTTCAAGAACAGCCCTGGGTGGGTTTGAACTGTTGGCATGCAGAGGGCCGCAAGGACAGCTGTGCTGTCTGGGAGCTGTGCTGTGAATGCGCATTTGTCGCTGCCTCCCCCCTTCTGTGCTGGCCAAAGGTAGTAGCTGGCCAAAGGTCTATTGCTGCTGGATAGGACTTTGGATTGCCTTCTTAGTCTGGGAGGTGTGAACTGGCATGGCTTGCTTTAAAATGTGGACCGAACAAAACTGCTCTCCACCCCTAACTTCATGCAATGTGTAATAAGTCTACTCACAAACAACTATTTGCATACTTTCCACTTGGTGAGCTCAACCTCTAGGAAGATAATAAGGCTGTTGTATCATCCCTTAAAGACAGAAATTCAAATTAAATTCAAACAGATAGAGAAACCTTTTGTTTGAATTGAAACAGGAGAGTTTATCAGGACAGGTCCTCATGCGGCAGTGACAGTCACAATGGTCCCCCCCTCCCATTTCTGTTACTGTTCTATACACTGATGGTGCTGTGTAAACCACACAAAATTAATGCAAGTGACAAATGTGCAGCTTATTGCTCCTTGTGAAAATGCCCCAGGAGTCTATGCAGTAAGTTGCCTGCTTGTCTTCAGGTTTTAACCAAAGTTCATATGCATTGTTTGTGACTGTATTTTGGGGGGATATTTCTTCTTATGGTTTACCTATATTACTCATTTTAAATACTGCATTGTCGGCCCCTTTAAGGCAGCTTTAAGGCTCATTCTTACTTTCCCATGACATTCTTTTGCTCTTTTGTCTGAAATACACAGAGATAGTTAATTAGCTAACAATCACTGAAGAGTGGCCTGAGGTGTAGATCATTATATTAATTTTTTAAAATCTTCTTTTCTGTGTTGTTGTCTTGACCTTTCATACTTTCTAACAACAATGAAAAAAACAAGGCTGTGGGGCTTAATTTGCCAATGTAATTAGAGGACCAATGTGTTTCGTAGTGAATATATATATTGCTAGTAATCATTCTAGCAATGTCCTTCCTTTGTACCCATTCTGGTCTATAGCCAACCTTCCTGAATATGGATGGTCAATTGAAACAGTGTCATCTAGATGTTGACTTAACAATGCCTTGCACAATGGTACTGATATTTCCTTATTAGCACTTGAAATATGTCATCTAAAACACACATAAAAGAAAAATGTCTGGATCTGTGGAACTGCTTCACATTGGCATTTCATAGTACCGTAATCTTCTTCTTTGGCAATCACTCGTAGCCAAGTGAGATTGTCTTCCATAAACATGGTTTTAACAATGAGTCCGTAAGTGACTGTGGAGGCCACTTCTGGATCCACGCGTCCTTCCACAGTGGGGACATTGGTTTCCTGGCAGGAGTTGTTCACGGTGTGGATTTGCCAAGTGTGTCTTCCTCTTAACACGTTTCTCCCTTGCGTCCTGAGTTCGAGTGTCTTCAAAGCCACAGTAATCATAATCATAGTAATCATGGCCCTATGAAGCTGAGGAACAGGTTACTTGAGAAGCTGCCTTATGGAAGAGTTTCTCCTAAAGGTTCCAAAGATATCAGGAGCCTGCTCTGCAATAACTCAGAGCAGGGATCTTAGTGTGGCTGCCCTGGGACAGCATTCCTGTCATGCTACCGCAGCTCCTTACCATGTGCACTTTCCAGAAACAATGGAGGACATTTTTGTTCTGGATGAGCAGGTCTCTGCATGGGTATCTCATCTTATTGTTTTGCTGTTCTTTTCTGTGCTGGTTTTAATTGCTGTTTCCACCCTAGCTTTTTTTATTATTCTCTGTGCATCACCTTGAGACATTCGTGTGGAAGGTGATTATCATCATTATCATCTTGTGATTAGCCAAGATGCACCTTCCTCTTCCACTGCTTTGGACTGTTATGGTCAAAAAAGAAATACTTCCGCTGTCAGTGTAAACTTGCAATTTATACACTGTGGCAGTTTCATAACGATCTGGTGTATGTCTACTCACTTGTTTCTCTTTGTTTTCTTGTAATAATGAGCTCTTGGAGGTTGGCTCCCTAGCTGGCTCCATTAGTTGGCCCTAGTTGGCTCCATTAAAAATAATAAGAGAAGTGATACCTTTCTGTGGTGACAATCTCTTCATAAGGAATGGAAGGCAAAGAGTCATTTGTTCTATTGTATGCTTACTCTTTTTTGTTTCCTTCCCACATGCAGGCATTTATTTTACTTTCCCCAAATTACACTTTTATCCTGCCATGGGTTCAGCAATCTTCCACACTGTTCAAATTATTGTTATTTTTTGGTCAAGAACCCTAAGAGACAATCAGTTGAGGGTGGGAATTAACCTCAGCACTGACCATAGACTCAAGCCTCAGAGCATAAGAAGCTCATTTTGACACCACATCAACTGCCGAAGCAGGCTGGATTGCCTTGCTTAGGGTACAAGCATTCCAGCCTGGAAACCACAGTGGACCACATTATCCCTAGCACCACTGAAGCCAATGACTACTAATACAGGCAAGGCTCCTTTAATTGCCAAGGGCTTCCCCCAGCAGAAGTGGAGGAGACACTCAGACTGAGTTGCAGACCTATTTAACATCTCACTCTATGGATGTTTGCATAATGCAGGCATAGGCAAACTCTGGCCCTCCAGATGTTTGGGACTACAATTCCCATCACCCCAGCCACTGGTCCTGTTAGCTAAGGATGATGGGAATTGTAGTCCCAAACATCTGCAGGGCCGGAGTTTGCCTATGCCTGGCGTAATGCTTGCACTGCGTATGAAATTCTCCAGTCGGAGCTTCTTTTGGAGCTATCCAGGTGCTGACTGGAATCCTATCTGGCTGTGATGGGGCTTTATCTCCTGGAGAAGACTATCTTCTTCCAAGGAGTTACAAGCATTATGGAATATTTTCCCTCCCTCTTTCTCCCGCCATTTTATTGTCTTAATCCTGTGAGGCAGGTGGTGGTGGTGGTGGAGGAGGAGGAGGTGGAGGCAATAGAGAGAGACTTCCCCAAGATCAATCAATGGGTTTCAAGGCTGAACAAGGATTTTAACCTGAAACCTGCTCTTAGTCTGGCACTCTAACAACTATGCTACACTGGCTTTCAATGACACTGTGTGGTTTGCTGAATACGCAGTTGGGAAAATTGTATTCTCTACACTCCTCCTTACTGCGCCTTATACAGTTTATACTTATCCCATCTCTACAACAACCTTACAGACATTTGCCTGTATCCTTCACACTCTGCCCTTGTTTCTGTGCTATCAGCACAATCCTGTGCATATCTATTAGCCCTATTGAGTTCCTTGGGGCTCACTCCTAGGTAAGTATATACGGACAACACCTCATTTACGCAGGGGTTACAGTCTGAGGCAACACACATTTATGTGAAATCATATATATTGGGAACACCCATTGAAAAAGCCTGCAGACACTCTCCAAACCTTCTTGCTCAAACACCAATTCTCCACAGGCATCAAAGTTGGGTGCAAGGGCTCCTGGGATTGCACTTGCAAAGGCTCGAGGGATTGCTAGAGGCTGTTTTCACACTATTTTTGTTCTTGCGCTCTTTTAGGGCAGTTTTTGCTCCTTTTCACGCCACATCTGGGTTGACAGTGATGTGCATGCCTTGAATGTGTGTAAATGGGGAGTTGCCTGTACAGGATTGCTACACACTTTATACTGGCAGCTCCTTGGGAACAGGCACTTGCTTATGTTGCCTACGTAACTCTGTTCTTACTCTTACGGACATAAGGAAGGCTTTGTAAGAACTGCTCCAATGGATAGTAAAACAGTTCTTTTCCTAGCTCTACCATTACCCACTCACACATTTCTTAACATCTCTGCTGGATCACCCAAGAACAGAATGCACTCTGACTCAGTTCGCCACCAGGAAAAATGAACAGGTGTGCTGTGGAGGAGGATGGGGGCAGAGGAAATGGTAATTATCTCAGTGTTGTGACATTTTAAACATTAATTGTTAATGCCCGCACAGACCTGTGTAGGTAACTTAGTGGCTCATCATTATACTTCACTTACATTACACTAATAAAATAATTGCCACCTACAATTTGAGACTGACAGTTGGCTGGAGCTCCCCTCAACACCAGATGCTATGCGTTGGGTTTGAGGGGAAATGGTTTCTTAATTATGAGGATAGGGAATATATGAGACTTCTGTGGATTTATACCAGCAAGAGACTGATGGACCTGCCATGAGAAACTCACCATTCCTGATAACTGAACTAGCAGCGATGCTTATTTTTAGCATCTAACGCAGACCTTCCTTTAAAAAAAAAATGTTTGGGGCAATCAGCTCTGTTCCTTTCATCATGGCTTTGACATTAAGTGCCTTGTACGCAGCAAGGTCAGTTTTCTAATAACAATGTTAAGAAAAGACAACTATGTTTCATTCACTTCAACTTGGAAATGTTCAGAATTCTTTTTTAAAAAATAATAATGATAATAATAATTAAAGCATTGAATGGTGGCCTAGAGAGACAGGCTGTATCTTCCAGCTTTTAACCAGTTCCATACGATTCCAGGCACATCAAATTTCCAACAGAAACAGGTCCTGCAATATTGTATTTATATGTTTGCTTGCTTCACAACATCTATATCCTGGCCTTCCATTTTGTCGTTTTTGTTTGAATACAGCTTCAAACAGTCAATATAAGCAACAGAACAGAAAGCAGCAGAAAAGAGGTACACAATTACCATAAACCCTGCACAGGAATACAATTTAGTAGCAGCAGTAAAAATCGCTAACCATAACAAATCTATTTCCAGTCAAATGAAATGTTTAGACCTGGCACCTGAAACTCAACAAGACCAAGCCAGGCAAACACCCTGCCCCCCCCCCCCAGGAGAATGTATCATAACTGGGACACCACTGTATAACTGGATGCTACCTGCTCAACCTCTAAAGGTAGAAACACCTAGAAAGGGGCCTCCAAAGATGATTTCAAAGGTATTAGGCTGCATTCACATATGTTGTTTAAGTTTAACTTATCAGAAGCCTAGAGCGTCTGTCCCATATTGTAACTTTCCTTTCACACTGCATAAGCCCATTCCATCACATCTTGACCGCTATACCGCCATGTTGCAGTAAATGTCATTCCTCCATGCTGTCTCTCTCTCCTTCAGCCATTCTTCTAGGTTTTACCTTTCTACTGTATGATGAGATACTGGCATGCTTTCTTGTGAAGCAAAAAAGAAAGAAAGAAGAAAGGAAGGAAGGAAAGGAAAGGAAAGGAAAGGAAAAAGAGTGACCCTTGAAATGGGCAGAGAGTGCAGTGCACACCTCACAACTTGCCTCTTGAGTGGTTGCAGTATGAACCAGTAAAAAAAGTGGGGAAATTGCCACACAAAACATGATTTTACAGGTTCAGGGGACTACAGTTTTTTTTATCTCCCTGCAATCAAATAATGGATCAATGAACACTAAACTTGCACTATCTTCCATTCTATTTGTTTTCTGGAAGTGGTTTCTACTTTGTGTGAAGGTGCAAATATAATGCACAAAGTAACAGTTAGGAAAACATCAGTAAGATGGAATAAATTGCAGCCTCTGTCACTTCTATCATTTTTGTGCACTAAGCGGCCAACTTGCAACCAGAAATTGATGCTAGACTTAAATATTACCAAGGAGCAGCTACAAATTGACCTGGGAGCAGCCACAAATTGTCCTGCCCTTTTGTGCCACAGATCTTTTTGTCTGCTCACTTGTTATAGTGACCAAAGTCCCAGGTTCACCATGTGGCTCAAATACAATAGGTGGACTACAGGCCAAGTGGGACAATGCTGACACGTGAACTAGTCCACTAGTCTATCTGGAGGCAACTAGGAATGGGGAATTCTCAATGGTATTGTCTACAATTCGGAGCAGTCTGATCCCAGAAGGAAGAGCAGCAAAAGAGGCTTGAGCCCAGGAGTCAGCCTCTTTTCCTTTGGCCTTAGGCCCACCCCCGGCCGGCTGTCCATTGTCCTCCCTGGCCAGGGCCGGGTCAAAGGCCAGCTCAGGCAGGTGGGTGGCACCCGCCCAGGTGAGCCTCGCTTGGTGCCGCAAACCCCGCCCACCTCTGGGGAAGGGAGGGCGGATGCTGCCCCAAGAGACACAGAAAGTATCCTGAAGGTGATACTTTTGCCAGTAACTAAAAACATTTTTGTTTATCCAAGCATTTTTTCTGCTCTAATAAATTTATGTAATTTTGATGTGGTTAATATTTTGTACACCACTTTGGTACTTCTGTGAAAAGTGATATATGTCTTTTAATAAATAAAAATGTGTTTCTTTCTTATTACTAATCCAATCTGAGTGAATGAAACTACCATTGTGACGGTTTGCACTCAGCCTTTGAACTTACAGCCACTGCTATTTTTCAACCACACTTTCAGCAACTGCAGTATGCATTATATCATTGACCCAAGCTGAGAACTGTAATAGAGCAAGCAGCAGGCTGCATTCCTCTGAATACAGGCCCTTGTCAAATTCCTCCAGACTAATCCCTCTTTTCATATGCTAAACAGCTCAGGTTGCATGGCAATTGAAGACAATATTCTATTTATGCATCAGATTGCTAGTATTTCACATCTTGATTACCATTTTTTTTTCACAATAGCATGCACATACACTCTTCCGTAGTCTATAGATAAAAAACCCATCTAAGAGAGTGAGATAAAAACAATCAGACCTAGAGTGTGCAAAAGAAATAAATAATACAAACAGCTAAATGCCAGCATATTTCCTAGATACTGTGGTACTTAACTAATTGTGCTGATTTGCTGCCAAATCAGTTGCTAAAACAAATCATAAACACTAAAATCATCCAATATTTGGTATATCAAAGATAATACAGCAAAACCGATCTGTAATGGATTGCTTAGATTGGAATTTTGTCCAAAAATATGTTCAAAATCTATCATAATCCATCCAGAACTTTGCCCTGACTCTTCATTACTAGCACTCATTGATGATGACAAAAATGATGTTATTGAACTCTGCCTTCTAAAAACTAGAAGAAAATGGATCAATGTATTCCACAGAAAAGAGTGTCCTCAAGAAATGTAAGATGTTGAATTCTCTTTTTTATGAGTCAATTTGGCGAAATACACTTACAAACATTTACTGAGGATTTTTAATTCATGGATTTTGTGTGTCTGCACACAAAAGGAATTGATATTTTCAGTTCCTTTTTATGTGGTCATAGGACAAAAACTCTAGAAGCCCATAAAAGCAATATATAGAAATCTTTAATACACACTTAATGAAACAATACTGTCCAGAAATTCTGGTTTTTCTGTTCAAGCTTTGTTTTTTTAAAAAAAAAAAGAAAAGAAAAAAGGAGGGGGGCATTTTCCAGCAGTCATTCATAGAAGCCCAGAAGCTGAAATGTGCTATCCCGATGATGAAAATGGCTGCCAGGAAATCGTGGGTGTGTCCAAGATGTGTTGAGTCTGGTTGCTTCCTGCATTTGATTGCATTTCAGGCCACTGCTTCTGGAGCAATTTTGTTGTAGTTGTTATTTGTATGGAAAATGTAACAAAATACAGAACAATGGTAGCAAGTTCATTAGATTGGGTCATTGTTGTTGTTGTTTAGTCGTTTAGTCGTGTCCGACTCTTCGTGACCCCATGGACCAGAGCACGCCAGGCACTCCTGTCTTCCACTGCCTCCCGCAGTTTGGTCAGACTCATGTTTGTAGCTTCGAGAACACTGTCCAACCATCTCATCCTCTGTCGTCCCCTTCTCCTTGTGCCCTCCATCTTTCCCAGCATCAGGGTCTTTTCCAGGGAGTCTTCTCTTCTCATGAGGTGGCCAAAGTATTGGAGCCTCAGCTTCAGGATCTGTCCTTCCAGTGAGCACTCAGGGCTAATTTCCTTAAGAATGGATGCATTTGATCTTCTTGCAGTCCATGAGACTCTCAAGAGTCTCCTCCAGCACCATAATTCAAAAGCATCAATTCTTCGGCGATCAGCCTTCTTTACGGTCCAGCTCTCACTTCCATACATCACTACCAGGAAAACCATGGCTTTAACTATACGGACCTTTGTTGGTAAGGTGATGTCTCTGCTTTTTAAGACGCTGTCTAGGTTTGCCATCGCCTTTCTCCCAAGGAGAAGGCGTCTTTTAATTTCGTGACTGCTGTCACCATCTGCAGTGATCATGGAGCCCAAGAAAGTAAAATCTCTCACTGCCTCCATTTCTTCCCCTTCTATTTGCCAGGAGGTGATGGGTCCAGTGGCCATGATCTTCATTTTTTTGATGTTAAGCTTCAGACCATATTTTTCGCTCTCCTCTTTCACCCTCATTAAAAGGTTCTTTAATTCCTCCTCACTTTCTGCCATCAAGGTTGTGTCATCTGCATATCTGAGGTTGTTGATATTTCTTCCGGCAATCTGAATTCCGGCTTGGGATTCATCCAGCCCAGCCTTTCGCATGATGAATTCTGCATATAAGTTAAATAAGCAGGGAGACAATATACAGCGTTGCTGTACTCCTGTCCCAATTTTGAACCAATCATTTGTTCCATATCCTGTTCTAACTGTAGCTTCTTGTCCCACATACAGATTTCTCAGGAGACAGATGAGGTGATCAGGCACTCCCATTTCTTTAAGAACTTGCCATAGTTTGCTGTGGTCGACACAGTCAAAGGCTTTTGCATAGTCAATGAAGCAGAAGTAGATGTCTTTCTGGAACTCTCTAGCTTTCTCCATAATCCAGCACATGTTTGCAATTTGGTCTCTGGCTCCTCTGCCCCTTCGAAATCCAGCTTGCACTTCTGGGAGTTCTCGGTCCACATACTGCTTAAGCCTGCCTTGTAGGATTTTAAGCATAACCTTGTTAGCGTGTGAAATGAGTGCAATTGTGCGGTAGTTGGAGCATTCTTTGGCACTTCCCTTCTTTGGGATTGGAATGTAGACTGATCTTCTCCAATCCTCTGGCCACTGCTGAGTTTTCCAAATTTGTTGGCATATTGAGTGTAGCACCTTAACAGCGTCATCTTTTAAAATTTTAAATAGTTCAGCTGGAATATCATCACTTCCACTGGCCTTGTTATTAGCAATGCTTTCTAAAGTCCATTTGACTTCACTCTCCAGGATGTCTGGCTCAAGGTTAGCAACCACACTACTTGGGGTATACGAGACATCCATTTCTTTCTGGTATAGTTCCTCTGTGTATTCTTGCCACCTCTTCTTGATGTCTTCTGCTTCTGTTAGGTCCTTACCACTTTTGTCTTTTATTATGGAAATCTTTGTACGAAATGTTCCTTTCATATCTCCAATTTTCTTGAACAGATCTCTGGTTTTTCCCATTCTATTGTTTTCCTCTATTTCTTTGCATTGCTCATTTAAGAAGGCCTTCTTGTCTCTCCTTGCTATTTTTTGGAAATCTGCATTCAATTTCCTGTATCTTTCACTATCTCCCTCGCATTTTGCTTGCCTTCTCTCCCCCGCTATTTGTAAGGCCTCGTTGGACAGCCACTTTGCTTTCTTGCATTTCCTTTTCATTGGGATGGTTTTAGCTCCTGCCTCTTGTATAATGTTACGAGCCTCCATCCATAGTTCTTCAGGCACTCTGTCCAGCAAATCTAAATCCTTAAACCTGTTCCTCACTTCCACTGTGTATTCATAAGGGATTTGACTTAGATTGTATCTTACCGGCCCAGTGGTTTTTCCTACTTTCTTCAGTTTAAGCTTGAATTTTGCTATAAGAAGCTGATGACCTGAGCCACAGTCAGCTCCAGGTCTTGTTTTTGCTGACTGTATAGAGCTTCTCCATCTTTGGGTGCAGAGAATATAATCAATCTGATTTCGATTGGGTCATTGGCCCAATCTAAATAGCACTGGTCCAAGCAACACCCAAATGATGAAACTACTATGTGAATTACTACTTCTTGAAGATAATCAGAGCATGGGGGTGGGGGGTAGTATTGAATCTAGGAAAGAAAGGTAGACTTACAGTGTGTTCCAAAACAGCTTATATCATGAAAGGACTTCTCTTGTTATTTGTGTATTGCAGGAATGTACAACTCCCAAGAGACTGCGATCTACTCCCACTATAAAAACACTGGCAGTGATCTACCCAATAGATTGACCAAAGTTGTTGATTGCCCAAAGGGAGTATTCACCAAAGTTGTTGAGCTTTTTTTCTTTTTCTTTTTTGAACGATCTATTAGGATCACGTGATCGGCCAGGATCAACCAGGAACGCTCTGCAATCGACTGATTGGACATCCCTGGTGAATACATACGTCCCTTCCATCTCTACAGCTCTCTGATTCTATCTAATAAAATCATACCAGGTTGAATAAAATGTCTCTGGCTTCTCTTGATTCCGGATCTCCCATATACGGCAGATAACCTGTTCCATAAGCCTTGATATGCCACAACTTCGTGTTTTCACTCTATGAACATCTTAGTTAGCTCTCAGAAGCAGTTTAAACAAACTTTTTCTGTACTGTACAAGAACAATGCTCAACGTGACTCCTTGGTTTCTATTTTTGATCACACAGCCTACAATTTTGCAACATTTACTCAACAGTCATTTAAGTGGTCTAGTTGCTCTCTTTGCCCATAGTAAATTAGAGAAATGCTGTAGTGATCCCTGGAAGCATCTAACTTACCTCTACTGGATTACTATTAGTCCTGAACAACCTTCCCCAACCTAGTGTCATCCAGATGTCGACTCCCAACTCCCATCACCCCAGCCAGAATGGCCAGTGATCAGGGATGAGAAGAGTTGCAGTTGTCCATCAACATCTGAAGAGCACCATATTGAGGGAGCATGATACAAAGTAAACTCAGAGAGCCAGTGTGGTGTAGTGGTTAAGAGCGGTAGTCTCGTAATCTGGGGAACCGGGTTTGCGTCTCCGCTCCTCCACATGCAGCTGCTTGGTGACCTTGGGCCAGTCACACTTCTTTGAAGTCTCTCAGCCCCACTCACCTCACAGAGTGTTTGTTGTGGGGGAGGAAGGGAAAGGAGAATGTTAGCCGCTTTGAGACTCCTGAAGGGGAGTGAAAGGCGGGATATCAAATCCAAACTACTCCTCTTCTTCTTCTTCTTCTTCTTCTTCTTCTTCTTCTTCTTCTAAGACCAACCACATCACAGAATATGATTTGTCTACTTGGCTGATTTCTGATGGGCGCAGGAGCTTTGAATGTGCATTTGGGAGTTCCCTTGCCTGTGATGGGTCTCCTTACATTTCAAGTGGAAGATTCTGATGTGTGTACAGATTCTGTTGCATAAGAGGATCTGTGGTCCCCACTGGACTGAATAGGCATTCATACAAACCATTGGACTGAAGTGAATCTGTGCACCAGTTCATCATTCCAGAAATTTATTTCCTGCAGTTTTAGAGAGCATACGATTCCCACATTCTTGAGAAATATGTTACTGCTAAGTTTATATTATTATTAATAATAAATTCATATAAATGAGTCTCATTATGCTTTGCTTTTCTCTAAGATGGAGATAAAACACACCTTCCTGTAGGAATCCAGATTCTCTGTTTGCCTATGTATGTACAATGTAAGTACAGCAGGTCATCCTCTAAAAACATGTCATCCAAACAAATAGCTGAACAAAACGCACAGGGGGAAAACAGTACAGAAGGTTCATGAATATTAATAGATGGGAGAAAAATATGTAACACATTTAACATGGATCACTAAATGTACATGCACAGTTTTGTCTGGAATGCTCCCCTTCTAAGCAGGAGATATTAGGTTTGTTAAAATAAAAGCACTGTTTATGTCACCTTTATGCTATTTGAAATGCAATATATTTCTTAATAATGATGTGAAATTGTGCACCAAACAACCTTCTTCCCACAATCTTAAATTAACATTATTTTAAGTATACAATTCTTTTAAAGTGTAAAGGAAACAAAAAGCAAACAGGAAAGAAAAACCAAGAAAGGCTGTAATCCTACCCATGTTTACTCAGAAGTAAATCCTACTGAATTAAAAGGGGCTTGTTCTCAATTATATGGAGTTAGGATTGCAGTTGCTACATCACATACCGTGCTCACACTGACTAAAATCCCCAGGTTTCACATTTTCAGGGTTTTAGATGAAATTAATTTTCAGTTTTCTCTGTAATATTATGGTTGTTGTACCATGTATGTTAACAGCTGGATTTATTGGAGAATATTTCACTAAAGAGAAAAAAGTTGAGATGCTATATTTCATTTCCCGAGGATGCTTAGGGGACATTAATCATGTAGATACTTTAAGCACAATGCAGTACCCTGAGCAAGGTTTCAATTTATCTGAATAAATATTTCTAACTGACAAAAAAATTCATTTCAGATTAAACTGCCTCTTTCTGATTTGCAACTGTGTTTGGACTAGATGCAGAAGTTTAATCAGAGTCAATTTAACTTTTCTGCTTCTATTTAATAATGTGGAATCACCGACTCCCTGCCTGCTAGCAAGAATTAGTCTGGATTTGTTTTTCACAGCAAAGCTAAATCGCACTTGGCTTGATTTTATTTACCTTTAAAGTGAACAATTTATGTAGCATATTTCATTTTTTTTGGTATAGAATTAGATATATGTGAAGACGATTGTGTGGTGCAGTTCTTTTCACAAATCTATAATAGCATAATGGCAAAGTTGGAAACAAAGAGCCTAGCATAGCACCAAGCAGGCTGTAGTGATTTGCCGCTACAAAGCAGACTGTGAACATCAATGTATTGCCATCTTAATACAAAGAAGCACGAAGTGTAATAAAGAAGGCTGACTGTTCCACTACTTCAGTTCTAGAAGTACAGCCCAGTTGTATCTATGTTGACTTAGAAGTAACATTTTCATGGCACTTGCAGCCAGGTAAGCACCCATAAATTTTTGTCCTTAATGAAAATGCCTTAGTGGCATGGATTTACCAATGAAACGGAGGTGTACAGCTTTCAGAACATTCTGCTGGTAGGTAGTACATTAAAAAACAGTGATCTATGTGGCAATCTTTACCCAAACAACACACACAAGTGAGTTCATTCATTTTCGGCAGATAGTGACTATAGGTGCACCCCAGGCCCCATCCAGATAATGGACGTGGTACCCGCCTTTCTTCACCATCACTTTTGGCCCAAGGCACACATGCACATGTTGGTCCCCTTCACTCTTCTCTGATGTGAATGCTATGCAGGACTGCAGATCTGAGAAACAGGGTAGCTAAATTCCTTCTACAATTCACAGAACCTGAGTTCTGTTTCCAGATCCAATGTCCTTTTAAAAAAATACCATAAAGGTGATTTTTCCACCTCCCGCTCCTTCCTAGAAGAGTGAGTGTTCTTGCTCCAGTGTGGTTTAGTCTCTGTGTCTTACAGGATCCATTTCACAGCAGATGTAGTTCTCCATTTATCTAGTGACTCGGGGTGGGTGGGTATGAAATACACATTTTAGAGTACTCCAACTCTTTTTTGTGACTTCCATGTTTCCCCTCCCTTTCCTTTTTCTGTCCATCTGTTAGTCTGGACATGCAGAACAGTCTTTTGGGTTGTGGGTCAGTATCTTTAAAACACTCACCACACTGAAGTGCACCGAGCTGCATCACTGGAGTTGGCATCTGTCTAACTCAGGAGACAATGGAAGAGTGCGCCTTCAGGGGTGAAGTCAAACCATTGGTGTTTCTTCTTTCTGAGCCAGTGTGGTGTAGTGGTTAAGAGCAGTAGACTCGTAATCTGGGGAACTGGGTTCGCGTCTCCACTCCTCCACATGCAGCTGCTGGGTGACCTTGGGCCAGTCACACTTCTTTGAAGTCTCTCAGCCCCATTCACCTCACAGAGTGTTTGTTGTGGGGGAGGAAGGGAAAGGAGATTGTTAGCTGCTTTGAGACTCCTTCGGGTAGTGATAAAGCGGGTTATCAAATCCAAACTCCTCCTCCTCCTCCTCCTCCTCTTCTTCTTCTTCTTCTTCTTCTTCTTCTTCTTCGTGGTCACTGCTATGGACACACAACCTGACTGATTGTCTCCAGGCACTGCAGTTGTCCCACACATCAGGGTTAATGTTGCCAGCATTCATGCCATGTTTTCAGACATCTTTGAAAAGCTGAGTTGGTCTGCCAACAGGCCTGGTGCCTGAAGCCAGTTCCCCATATAGCGTGCCCTTGGGAATCCTGCCTTTTTTCCATCTGATGTCACTGAGACAGTGGGCTTGGGAGAGCACATCTTTGTTTGAGATTCTGCCCTGCCTTGTGATCATGGTGTATCATTGTATTTTAGGAAACAGGTGAAGACACACCTCTTTGCACAGGCTTTTTTGGGGGAGGAGGTAACTGTGATGGAATGAATTTATTGAGATTTTGACACTGCTACTTCAATATGAGTTAAATTGAGGTAGTGGTTTTTATATTTTTGAATTGCACAGTTGCTAGGCTGTTTATTTTCTTGTAAAACACCCTGTGGCCTTTAAGTGAAGGGCGGCATATACTTAGCTGCTAAGAAATGTATGTATGTATGTATGTATGTATGTAAGTAAGTAAGTAAGTAAGTAAATAAATAAATAAATAAATATGTGGGTAGTGAAGCTCCTGGACCCTTCATTTCCCATTCCTGCATTTCTTGACCATTCATGCATTTCAGACGTGTATATGATTGTTTGAATATTATATAGATGTACAGTGGTACCTCGGGTTACAAACACTTCGGGTTACAGACTCTGTTAACCTGGAAGTAGTACCTCGGGTTAAGAAATTTACCTCAGGATGAGAACAGAAATTGTGTGGCAGCGGCGCAGTGGCAGCAGCTGGAGGCCCCATTAGCTAAAGTGGTGCCTCAGGTTAAGAACGGTTTCACGTTAAGAACGGACCTCCGGAACAAATTTAGTTTGTAACCAGAGATACCACTGTATGTTTGTGGTGATTTATTATTATTATTATTTCTTCAATGCAAGCACAAAATGAGGTGCTGTGAAGGAGCAAATGTAGTAACAGAAGTAGATCC
Organism: Podarcis muralis; assembly: GCF_964188315.1. Classification (NCBI taxonomy): domain Eukaryota; kingdom Metazoa; phylum Chordata; class Lepidosauria; order Squamata; family Lacertidae; genus Podarcis; species Podarcis muralis. Next base: position 87,056,887 of record NC_135657.1, on the reverse strand, counting down.
CAGAGCTTTTCCAGTAGATGTGTTTCTTTTGCTGGGATCAAGCCAAAGTCCTTTCGGCTTTTGACTCCGAAGAGTAGCCAACCTAGTGCCACTTTCCCATAAAATTGTGCTCGAAGTGGCTCACAACATAAATCAACAACTCTAAGTGTATGTATGTGTGTGTGTGTGTGTGTGTGTGTGTGTGTGTGTGAGTGTGAGAGAGTATCCATATTAGGAACAACTAGCAATAATAATAATATAAATAAATACAAAAAAACCAATCTACACAACATTGTATAAAACAACAGAAGCAGTGGGGGAAAATTGGGGTTATGTCAGTTTCGCATTCATTTGTCGGTTTCAAAACTTACTTCTATCTAACCTTGGCCCTTTTCCTAGATCACACCATCATAGCTATGTTTGAGCATTATAAAACATATACTCTATACTGTGTCCAGGTAACATTCAGGTGACATTACCCAGTTACCTGAAGCAATTTCAAAATGAGTTTCTCAACTTTTGCCCGTGTCTGCTAAGACAAAATAATAAGATGCTGGATGCGGCGGCAAAGCACTGTGAAACTTGTCGGCGATAAAATGTTAGTTCAAATTGTAGCTCAAGAACGTGTGTGAGGTGAGATGAGGTGCATTGGCTTTGTGCAGCTCAGCTTGAATTTGAGCTGAGCAATTCGGTGCAGCTCCATTTACTACCTAATGTAGCTGTAAAGGTGCCTTGGCCCTTTGGTCTTCCGCATTCGCAACACAACCTTCAGGTTATTGAAGATTCTTCCTATTTCAGTCAAGTCAGTGAGGGAAAGAGGGCAACGTTTCGCAGCTCTGCCTGCCTTCATGGAATTTTCTGTGTTGGTTTTATCCCATTAAAATGAAATCGTATAAAACAAAGACAGCATGTATTTGTATGTGACTAGGAAACAAAGCGACGTGTCATGTGCCACGGAGGGTGAGTGTTCAAAACGCAGAAGCCCAAAGTTCCCTGGTGCATATGGAACTAGTTGTATGGGGAGGTTTTTAGACTCTAGACTAGAGCTTTCCAAACTTTGTGTCACGACACATTAGTGTGTTGGCTGCAATGTGTAGGTGCGTCACGCAAATGCTCCCCATGCTGCTCTCAGGGCTGAAAGGGGTTAGTTTAACCTCTGGGTTTGCTAGTAAAACTGAATTAGTGTGTTGCGAAATGATCCATGTTTAAAAAGTGTGCCACCAGCATGAAAAGTTTGGAAAGCTCTGCCCTAGACAATAAGGGCAAGTGATGTACAGTTTGAAACTACTACAACCCAATGAAGCCGGAGTTACTGTTTCATACTATGTACCTAAAGACTAAACATCTGAAATCCAAATAGTTCCATTTCATTACACTGTGGATCATTAGTCGGCCAAGCTTTTTTCACAACTGAGTTCTATGTAAGAACCAGAGCCAAAGTTAAAAGAAGAGGTTATGCTGTAAAAGATCAGCAATAGTACAGAATATGGCATGGACCAAATGTAAGTTGCTGGACCAATGGCCCATCTTTGCTTGGTTCTCCGTGGATTAGCACAGCATCTTTCAAGGTTTCATGCAGGGTTTTTCCCTAGCCTTGATCCTTAAGATCCATTACAAAGACTGAACACTGACTCTAAGTCTAGACTCGATTATTTGATCTGCAGTTGAACAACAAGCACACTGCAGCAAATTACAGGATTTGACATACAGTGGTACCTCGGGTTAAGTACTTAATTCGTTCCGGAGGTCCGTACTTAACCTAAAACTGTTCTTAACCTGAAGCACCACTTTAGCTAATGGGGCCTCCTGCTGCTGCCATGCTGCCGGAGCACAATTTCTGTTCTTATCCTGAAGCAAAGTTCTTAACCTGAAGCCCTATTTCTGGGTTAGCGGAGTCTGTAACCTGAAGCGTATGTAACCTGACACGTATGTAACCCGAGGTACCACTGTATTGGTAATCAAATGACCTGATATGAAAAGCACTATCTACAGAGAGTGGCCCAGGATGATCCTATATCTTCCAAGATAGCACAACTTTAAATAACTTACATCATTTTAGAGGGTCATTCATAAATAGGTGGGGGGAATCTTGGGATATGGCATTTTCTGTGGCAGACCCTAAGCTCTGTAATTCCTTCCACATAGAGATGCATCATAAAGTTTCTGTTGTATGCTAATAATGTACTTCTCGAGTCTGGCCTTTGACAACTGAATTTATACCTTAGGACTCGCCTTATTCTCTTGATTGCAGTCTGTATCAACTGTTATTAATGTTGCCTTTTTAAAATTGTAGATTGCCCTTGGACCTAATGTTGAAGGGCAGGTAAGAAATATTAATAATTCATATCTTTTTGCACTGAATAGATAAAATAACTAGTACAACATGCCTTTCATGCCCTTATTTCAAAAATCTGAAGTGTTTCTTTTGTTCCTCCCCGAAATGGAAGCATAATGGCTCAGTCTCAGCAATCCACCAGCCACTGCTTTGTGCAAAATTACAAGGAGCAGGTCTACTCATATGAGAAGTGCAACCTTGGCACTGTAAACTCATGCAAGATCACAGCCTCTTTTCTGTAAAAAGAAAATCCACATCTTGCAGTTTTCCTTTTTTGCAGAAGTAGAACCACCCAGTTCTAATGTTTCACTGCTAATACAAACAGACCCTTCATATGAACAAGGGTTGCTGTTTGGTGTGTGCGTGTTCAAGCAGCCCACTAAAATGTTGTTGGAACTGATCCTCTTTTTCTTTCCATCTTTTTATCACTCATGTTGTGTGCTGGCTTTCAATCATTATACCATTAAAACAGTGGCAGCACAGAAATCAAAGTTGGCTACTTGCAGAGGGGGACCAACGATTCTAGTAAACACTGAGAGAAAAGGCTCAAGGCGCCAATATGACCGAAAAGGAAAAAGAAAAAAAGAAGACAAGTGGCAGAAAAAGGTGAGAAATTAAAGAAGTCCTAAAGGCAATGTTTACATCTTGGCACAGTGCCTTGTCAGTGATGTGACTCAAATAAAGAGCAAAAGATAATGAGGACAAGTTGACATTCAGGATGCAGAAAGCCCTGGCAAATAATTCTAACTGTCCAAAAATAATAATACAGTGAACTTCCAAGAAAGCATTAACACAAAAATATATTTTTCTTGAGTGTTTCCTGAGTCTCTGTAAGAGCCCTCTACTTCAGTCTCGTTAACCTGGACTGAAACTAAATAAATTCTGTATTGAATTATTATTTTTTATGTTCATTATTAAGGAAAACCATTCAGTTGGTTCATTACTCTTCAGTTCAGGATCCCAGGATTTACATGGTATACATAAGGCACTATGACTGCTGCTTTTTGTGAGTGGCAATGTGTATTGTTAGTCAGATCCCAAACCATTATTGGCTTTGCTTTCTACTCTGTTTGCCTTAATTTACAGCCAACCCACAGAAAGCCCACTGTTCCATTTTTCAATGTGTCACCTGCTACTACAGTGCCCCATATTAAAGTAAGTAAATATTAAGTAAAATGTTTAATGCTTTGCCATTGGCAGACAAAAGTATTTGATAAAGTAGAAAATCAGAGTTGCCTGTATCTGGCTGCTGATTAAAATAACCAGCTGGCTCACTCCTTTTTTTCTTAGGCAAACACATGAAGGTTATACATTGCAAAGAAGGTCTGAGGCTAGGAAGGCAAAATAGGGTTAGCACTAAATAGGGCTGTATAGCAAATAAACTAAGGGAAACATTGTTAGAATTTTATGTTCAACAAAAGACCCAGACAAATCTGGGCAGAAGCATTTTCAACACCCTTCAGCATTTCCTTAAAAGAGTGTGTGGTGTAGTGGTTAAGAGTGGTAGACTCGTAATCTGGTGAACTGGGTTCGCATCTCTGCTCCTCCACATGCAGCTGCTGGGTGACCTTGGGCCAGTCACACTTCTCTGAAGTCTCTCAGCCCCACTCACCTCACAGAGTGTTTGTTGTGGGGGAGGAAGGGAAAGGAGAATGTTAGCCGCTTTGAGACTCCTGAAGGGGAGTGATAAAGCGGGATATCAAATCCAAACTCTTCTTCTTCTTCTTTCTGCTCCTTTCTCTTACAACTTGGGTGTCACACAACACAGAAGAGAAGGGCAGTACAAACAGTATTATGCCAGAGACCACTGACTTTCTTGGGCTCATTTGTAAAAGAGAGACACTGTTGTGGGCACCATAGAGATGCTGTAGTTGTGCACCCACGTTCTGCAATTCTGCACATGCATGCACACTCATTTCCCCCCTTTTTGCCAACATTTAGGGTACATAATGTATGTGTGTGTCTGTGGTGTGTGTGTGATCTTCCTGGAGAATGCAGCTGGGAAGGCCAGAGTTAATACTACCAAGCCTAACTTTAGTAGGGAAGGGACGGGACCCCATGGGTGCCAGGGAGGGCTTCTCAGGGCACATGTGTGCGCATGGTCATCTCATTGTGTAGTATATGCAGTAGGAGGGAAGGCTGAAATTCCGCTCTTCAGCTCTCCACAATGAATGGAAGCACCAAAAAGCCAAAGCTTTCGAAAGGATTAAAGGCAAGGATGGATGTGTGAGGGGTGCAAGGTAGGGAGGAAAGACATTTCAGGTTCCTTTCCGCCTTTAAGCTCATAATAAGCTCCCATCCTACCTCAACTCAGAGCTACTGTAAGGTAACAAGCAAATGCTGCTATTCGTGAAAAAGCAATGAAGACAGAAATAAATCAAATTAATATCTTGCTTGTTGTACAAGCGAACAAGTAGAACGTACTGGTAGCATGGTGAGGTCATTGCTTTTGCCCGATTGCTTGTCTTGTCATGGCCCAAAGAAAGCATTGTACAGAATATGGAAAGTGGAAGGGGTTAAGAGAGGAGAAGCATCATGTGCCTGGGGTGGGAAATCTGCTTGAAGCATAAAGAGAGAATGTTACTGGGAAAGCCAATATAATATTGCTAATCTCCTGCATATACCCAGTCAAAACATAATGCCTTCTTCAAAGGCCTGAGTGCCCTGCCAAGTGAAGTAAGGCAGGTGGACACCAATGACAGGGCCATTTTGGTGGTGGCATCCTCACCAGGAATCTGCTTCCCAAATGGGGCTCATCTAGTTCCTTCTTTGTATGTGCTTTTGGCACCTCATGAATACCTTTTTATTCACACAGGCCTTTGAAATAATTTGTCTTCCAATCTCAGCTATTGTGCTGCAATCTGATATCCACTTATCTGGAAGTAAGCTCCACTGAACTCACTGGGGCTTGTATCTGAATAGATCAGGGTTGTCATACATCCTGGACTGCTAGAAATCACTTAATTGGGGGAGGGGGATCCGTACGTGTCAGAGACGGCCCCCAGGTCTCAGCTCACAGAAGACCAACGCTAGGCAGCAGAACTGTACAAAGTCTTTATTGAAGTTTAGTTCCCATTTTCAAACCCTAGCGTGCGTCTCTACGTCTAGACCCTAGACCAGCGAAGCCTTGTCTGAGTCTCCGCCCCCTGTACACCAGTTTAAGACTCTAGCCTTACTCCACCTTCTACGCTTCTCCTTCCTCCTCTGGGTCCTACTACCCCCCTGGGTGCCTTCCTTCCTGGACGCCTCGGAAGCGGACCCTTCGGACTCCTCCCCCTCTCTTCGCCGGGCTTTAGGACCCGGCTCCCTCTCCGGGCTGCTCATTGCGCCCCCCTCTTGTACATTTGAACTTGGCGCGCGCGCGCTGCCCCTGACCTTCCTTTTGACCGTTTCCTCGCTCTCTGATGCAGGCGTGGCTAACCCTGACTCATGTCCTTCCGCTGACGGAAAGCTGCCTGCTGCCGATGCTTGGGACTCCTCCCCCTTACTGCTCTCCGGTGGGGAAGCTGGTCCCGATTTCCAGCTGCTGCTTTCTGAGTCCCCTCTGGCCCCTCCTTCCTGGGGTGTTCCCTCTGGCAACCCCCTAGCTCTGACCACGGGAGCCCCTTTCTGTGAATCCTCTGATTCGCTGGAGAGACTTAGAGACCTCGGATGGCTATCATCGCTGACCTCTCCCTCGGATTCCTCTCCCTCGGTCTCCAATCCCTCCCTTTCCTGTCCCTCTGCTCCTGAACCCCTGACAGTACGTATGGGGAAAACCCTAAAAATCTGGCAAAAAAGCTTATCAACCTTTATGTTATGATTTTCATTTTTTGAAACATGGCAACCCTATAGTAATGTAAAGGTAAAGGGACCCCTGACCATTAGGTCCAGCCGTGGCTGACTCTGGGGTTGCGCGCTCATCTCGCTTTATTGGACGAGGGAGACGGCGTACAGCTTCCGGGTCATGTGGCCAGCATGACTAAGCCGCTTCTGGCGAACCAGAGCAGCACACAGAAACACTGTTTACCTTCCCACCAGAGCGGTACCTATTTATCTACTTGCACTTTGATGTGCTTTCGAACTGCTAGGTTGGCAGGAGCAGGGACCGAGCAACGGGAGCTCACCCCGTCACGGGGATTCGAACCGCCAACCTTCTGATCAGCAAGTCCTAGGCTCTGTGGTTTAACCCACAGCGCCACCCACGTCCAACCCTATAGTAGATACATATAAATGATTGCATGGTTAATATCCAAGGTGCAATTTACTGTGTGACTGCATTGCTAAACAAGTTTTGCCTTTCTCAGCGTTAACATGTATTTAATGCTTATTCTTCTTTGGTTCCTCCCGCCTTTATATTTTAATATTGTAGTCTGTCCTTGTGAGTTGCCCTGAGAACCTGTACTATTGAGCTGCCTATATAAATTTAGTAAACAAAGGAATAAATGTAGTGGACTGAGTGTTGGGCAAGGGTCACTAGACCCAGGTCTAACTACTCCCTCAGTCATGGTGCTCTCTGGGTGACGTAGAGCCAATTACTCATTCTGAGCCTCTGTCACCTCCAAGGTCAGGATTAATGTCCACCGCACTGAACGCCTAGAAGGAATGGTGGGGAATAGATGTAATAAAAAGAAACATTGTAGCACAAGGATGGGGAAGTGGAGGCCCATTAGCAGCAGCCAGTATGGCAAATGGTCAAGGATAATGAGAATTGTAGTCGAGCAGCCTCTGCAGGGTAACACATTCCCCATCCCTGCTGTATCCTTTTGTTTAGCTAACAGCCAGGTAAGTTTCCACAAAAGGCACTCTACCTTCTGGTCTGAGATCAGCATTCTGCCAGTGTGTGCATGTAGCTGGAGGAGCAGTATGAGTCAGAATGAAACTAATAGGTGATATCCAGGCCGGAATGTTTGCAGCTGGCTTGCAAGAAAGAACCACGTTACAGGGAAACAAAAGCACACAGGTTGCTCACGGGGAATTTCTGTCACTTGACAGACTGGTGCTGCCTATCTGGGCTTTTCACTGTTTCCTTATACATCACTTGTGCACTAGGAATATCTTTTCATTCTAAAAAAGCTCTACAGGTGTCCAGTGGTCTCCTGTGCAAATGAAAATGAAGGATCGTACCCAACGAGGTTGTTCCATTCACACAAGGACTTCCACTTGCACAACGGAACTTCTCCCCACAGACACTAGCAGTTCTGTTCTGGAGCAGATTTGGAGCAGGGGTGGGGTGGGGAAGGGGAAGGGGAAGTCCTTAAGCAAACATACATACAACACTAAAGCTGCAATCCTAAATACATTTACCTGCAATGCGAACCAGAATGGAATCAGTGAGCCTAATTCCTGTGTTGGATTTAAGCCAGGGGTCGGCAAGGTTTACCTCACCTGGGCTGGTTTACCTCACTCCCACAGAGATCGCTCCGTGGGCTGGATCGCGTCTGCACAGATGTGATTTTCGGCATCTGCGCATGCGCAGACACGATTTCCTGCATCTGCAATTTTTGGCGCCGCAGAAGCGAGTCCCTGCTCCGTACTGGTTTAGCGCAGTGCGTGGGGACTCGCTGAGCAGGCAGCTCGGTCCGGGGGCAGCTCGTGGGCTGTTTAAACGACCCCTGTGGGCCGCTTGTGGCCCATGGGCTGCAGGTTGCCGAGCCCTGGATTTAAGCCTTTACCACAAGCTGAATATGGCTGCATGAAAAAGGTCCCCGGTGCCTTACCTGGCACCTCCAAGTAGGAACGTTTCATGTCTGAAACCCCAGAGGGTCACCAACAGCTGCTGAGCTAGACAGACAAAAGGTCTGACTCAGGACAAGGCAGCTTTCTACCTTCCTATGTTGTACCTGAAAGTAAGCTCCATTGCAGGTTACTCTGAGTAGATAGGAGTGGGAACATTTGGTATAACTATCAGGCCAAATAAAACTGCTGGCCCATGAGCTGCCATTTGGCTATCCATGCCTTGGATAGTCTTATGTGTATGGTCATATTGATGGAGACTGAATGAAACATGTAGATATTTTTGATATATCATTTATGCCCTCTTCTCTTTTATATATATATATTAAGGCATTGATCATGATATTTTTATAAGACACTGAACAGCTTAAATAAAGACTATTCCGTTTCTTATGTTTTAATATAGGTAAAACAAACGAACAAATGTCCAAGATGTTTCAGTGCTACACCTAGTTTCCTTCTGATGTATTATTTTACAAGTTTCCTTTTCTTCTCCAAAATGAATTTATTGGTCGCTATTTACTGTGCATATAATTTGTTCACACAGTTTACATTCATTATGCCTTCAAACAATATTTGTTCTGAATTGCAGGCAGAGTTGAGCACTCCTTTAAATAAATGCTTTGGGAAGGCTGCAGCTTATGACAAATTGGTAAGATCATCCTAGGCGTAATTACCTCCTGTTTATATGTGTTGAAGATTAATGATGTAATATTGATTATATATAAGGATGTATAATGGTCATTTCTCATTTGCCCTTGTTGTTTAAATATATATATATATATATATATATATATATATATATATATATATATATATATATATATATTGATATGACAAGGCTTATAAATATATTTAATTAGTTCCATTACTTTGAACATGGAAGGTAAAAACAACAGATGAGTGCCAAAATACTTTACAATGCTTCCTCCATCATCTGCTAGTTACTCAATCATCTTTACAATATACTGGGCAAGTCTAATCTTTCTCTCTTGTTTTTAAGATAAGAGTTTAATATGGAGAGTGACAGAAGGTTACAAATGAGCCTACCTGTGTCATTATCTCTCAACATGTACGGAATGAGCATGCATTCTCTCCTGACAAAAGGAAAAAGGGAGAATCTCTCAAACCTAGTGTTTTGAAACTGGGTTTCTGCAAAACACTTGCATTAAAACATGACCACAGGACATCTTTGCTATGTGTCAGGGTCTCCAGATTTTAACTGAGATTCTCTGGGTCAAACTAGATGCTACTTTAACGACAGAGTTGAATCTCATGCTTTGGCTTCCCTACCTATAGCTTGTTCTTTAAACAAATGGTGGCCACCCACCAATGCTGCTATTTGCACCTGAAACTGCAAATAGCAGCCTGGGGAATAGAGCCTCCTCCTCTTACACAATTGTCCCAACTCAGATCAGGCCCCCACTAAGCTACTTTTGAAAAATGCAGATCTTGAGTATAGAATTCATATACCCCATTAACGTAATGTCTAATTTGCCCCTGTGGTGTCCAAAGAGGCAGGGGAGTGACCCAGGAAAGGGGACCAGTGATTTATGGAGTGTCACACCACCTGCAAGACAGGAGTCAGGGGAGGAGGGAGTGTCAGGGCAGTCTGAGGCAGAGGAGGGTGCCCAGTATGTAGTAGAGGAAGGAGGAGGGATGGTTCAGTCATGGTTCAGTAGAATCCCCACCTTTCCCCACCATAAAGTCTCTTAGAACCAGGAGGGGCTTGAAAAGGGAAGAGCAGCAACAACTTCCATGCAGTGGGCTGGGGGAAGGTGGATTCTCAGCCTGTTTGTTGTGTTTAGGCACAGCGGGTGGTGGTGGTGGGAGACCCCCTTATACTGGGAGGAGATAGGGGAGCGAGACTTTGCAGTTACTCCCCTCCTGACCGAAAGAATGCTTGTGTGCTGGATGAGGGGTCAATTCTCGGTGCTTCTTTGGAAGCTGCATGCAAAAGAACACTCTGCGCCATGTAGGATTGATACATTAGCACAGCACTTGTTAAGCAGAGTTATTGATTCTACTGGGTGCTGCTTTGTAAGCACCTTTTCTGTGGGGAAGCCTCTTGCAAAGGAGAATGCTGCACCATGCAGGACCAAGCCAATGTTTCTGTTCAGCAGAGTCATTGATCCTGCCAGGTGCTGCTTCAGGGATGGGGTGTCAGGCAAGATGGAAAGTCAGTTCCTACCTTCTCCTGGGAAGATGCAACTGGCAATCAGGTAGCCCTCTGGCCTTTTTACAGGCTTTCCCACCCAATGCCTGCCTCTCCTTCATGCCTAATATGCTGACAGCCAAGGATTGCTCTGGGCCACCCAAGCTATTGAGCAGTGATCCATGGCTATCTCAACTTGAGACAACAGATACTAGAATCCCCTGAATATTCACCGAGCCTTTCTAATGATCAAAATTGCTCTATGTTTACTGAGGGATAACTCGATAACCTGTATCATCCTGTCAAATGGTAAAGTTGGGTTTTTCCCCCCATACATGAGACAGATCTGTGGTATCAACAGTCATCTACAGCCACACAAGAGCTCTTCTTGGGTGTCAGTTGCAAATGTGTGAAGGTGAGTGGTGTGTGTGCGCTGCTAAGCCCTGCCCTGTCTGATGCATCATCTGCTCACACTTTGGAGACCTCCATGAGGGTCTGAGGGTAAAGACCTGAAGTGAGGGTCCCCTCCCCTTTTTGTGCAATTTAGAACTCTCCACTCCCAGCCCACAATCTACATTTAAACTGCGAGATCCTTGGAACAGAGGTCTTCTGTTGCTCTGAAAAATTTCATAGACACCGATGAAAATAGCTGGGCCACCTACATAATGGTGCTTCTACTTCCTTTCTTGTAGAATACTTGACACGCGTCATCAAAAGACTGTGTTCTGCTCTTGGTGGCATGGCTGATTATTTCAGAAGGATAAATACTGTTCTTGGAATGTCATTGTCTTAAGATGTCATTATCATGCAAGGAGGGATTGCTGTCAGCAAGCTGAACTTTATCTTCTCCTTGAAGTCACACTGTCTCAGAACACATGGCACAATGTGAAAGACACTGGTGTAATGAAATATTTCCAGGACATATGTTATGTAAATATTGCCCTCTAAATAAATTGTCATCTTCAGAACATTGCTTTTGTGTCAGTCATGTAAACTCAAATGATACATCTGTCTGCTGATTTACAACACTATGATATGGTGCATGGTTTTTCCAAAAAATAAAAAAATTAAAATTATTACATTAGAATAAAAGGTTTTCTGGCTTGTTGTCTGCATTAAAATCTAGCATTTCCTCCTTGTCTGTTCTGTTAATTAAATTGAGATGTTAATTATTGCACACAGTATCCTGCTTTGCGTGTGGCTGCTTAGCTATAGGACTGTACACATGATTATAAAACAAAACCACTCCAGCCAATGCTACTCATTACTGAAACTGTTTAAACTGAAAGAATATGATAATATAGATTAATTTAATAAAAAGCTGTATTCAGTTTTTACTGTACTGCAGATATCTGCAGCAACCAGTAAGTAAATGCACAGTTAAATAACATGGGTCTACAGGCTGCACAAAAATTAATTGTAAGCAACATGGTTTTATTTTAGGTCTTCAAGCCATTATTTCTCATGAATATAATTTTTGTTTTATGTTATTAGGTAGAGTGCACTAGCCTGCCTGAGAACTTTCTTGTGTTTAGAAGTGCAGTTTTAGCACCAAGAGGGATGCCACATAGTTTTTCTGCCAACAAAATGTGTTGGAGTATCCCTGGTTCTACCTCTATGTTGGGGGGCAGTAACCAATATGGTGCCCTCCATTTGTTGGACTACAATTCCCATTAAAGGTAAGGGTAAAGGGACCCCTGACCATTAGGTCCAGTCGTGGCCAACTCTGGGGCTGCGGCACTCATCTCGCTTTATTGGCCAAGGGAGCCGGCATACAGCTTCCGGGTCATGTGGCCAGCATGACTAAGCCACTTCTGGCGAACCAGAGCAGCGCACATTTACCTTCCCGCTGGAGCAGTACCTATTTATCTACTTGCACTTTGACGTGTTTTCGAACTGCTAGGTTGGCAGGAGCATGGACCAAGCAACGGGAGCTCACCCTGTCGCGGGGATTCGAACCGCCGACCTTCTGATCGGCAAGTCCTAGACTCTGTGGTTTAACCCACAGCGCCACCTGCGTCCCTACAATTCCCATTACCCCAACCAATAGCCACACTGGCTGGGGTTGATGGGAATTGCAGTCCAGCATTTAGAGTGGACCACACATTGGCTACCCCTGCTCTAGGCCTGCTTACAGAAGCAGAAATGTCAAACAGTACATCACAAGTAGGGTTATTAACTCTTGTCCCAGATACATAGTGTCTCTTGCATTAACAGCTTTGAAAAAGCAAAACCTTGGAAAGGTGAAATAGTGACTCCTATTCTAGTACTATAGTGATCTATTTCTAAAAACAAAAAACTGCAGTAATGTTTGCTACAGAAGGCAGGGAATGGCAGTCAAGGAATGGACCACTGACTAGCCAAGTCAGTCTTAATTGTATTGAGGGGTTTTGCTACCCTGAAGCAGATAGCTCCCATTGCTCTATCCCTGAGTCAAAGGTTGGCAACTTCAATCACAAATGTGTACACGAGGATGTCGAGCCGTATCTCTGTAGATACGATCCTCAGGCTGCACCATGGAGAACATTTGCCACAGCAGCCTGGAATACATCCATGCTACAGGATTGCATGTGCAGTACATGGCTGCATCTGTGGGCTGGTTTCCAATCTTAGTCATTTTTGTGACCTGGAAATGTGAGATGAAGAAGATACATCTGAAGATCTCCTTGCAGCTCTGCATGAAGAACCACCAGATGCTTCTGCAGGGACTGTCTGTCCCTCCTCCCATCCCAAGCAAGACCAAGCACACTTTGAAAATTCATTTAAAAACAAAAAAATAAAAATACATTTCTACTGAAGATGCAAAACCACAATCTTGACACACAATGTGCCAAGGTGAAAGGTTCGCACAGACACATTAATATTTGTGATAGTACACTTCTAAAATGCACCAGAGGCAACAACCCCCTCAGCCCCCCCACCATACTGCGCCTCTGTTAAAGGGATATTTTTGGAAACGCTGGATAAGCATTTGCTAAGGCTCCTTTAGGAGGACAGTTAGCATGAGAAGACCAATCCTTTTCCAGAGCATGAAGGGTATTGTAATGAAGACATCTGCTCCTCAAGTACTTGTTTAATGAGCTTGAATAGTTGCAGCAATTGCTTTCTTATCTTTGATAGATCATCTTAAAGGAGGTGGAAGAGTGTTCTTATACTTAATCCAAGCCAAGTGTTTGAAGAGGCAACATAACCAGGGGGAAGTATCCGTGAATTATGTACTGAATTTAAAGTAAGAAACCAAGACAAAAATGAAAAAAATAAGTATAGACACCTCTATGTATCCTTTGAGTTTGTTTAAAGCACCCATTCTTTGCTTTTATTTGAATTTGATTTACTGGCAAACTTAGAGAAGCTCAACAATCTATATGCAGCAACTATGTTTGGCATGGATACACTGGAACGATTCGGCTTTTATTGCAGGAAACATTTGCTGTTGGCACAACAGATAAAATGCTGTTAAATGGCCACATACACAACTTGGAGAACCATGGACCATTTTCTTTCCCTTTCACAATGGGAAACTAAGAATTCTGTCCTGTATACCTGAAGGAGCATCTCCACCCCCATCGTTCAGCCTGGAAACTGAGATCCAGCGCCGAGGGCCTTCTGGCGGTTCCCTCGCTGTGAGAAGTTAGGGCTAGGGTTAGGGCAGAGGGCTTTCTCGATAGTGGCACCTGCCCTGTGGAACGCCCCTCATCAGATGTCAAGGAAATAAGCAACTATCCTCCTCTTAAAAGACATCTAAAGGCAGCCCTGTTGAGGGAAGTTTTTAATGTTTAATGCTATATTGTGTTTTTAATATAGAGTGGCTGCGGAAACCTAGCCAGATGGACAGGGTATAAATAATAAATTATTATATTATTATTATGATAGTCCAGATGTTATGGAATCCTGCCTGGGACTATGTTTCAGTTATTTCTGGCCTTCATACTTTAAAAATGGTCTTAACCGGAAGGCAACAATACTCCCAAATAGACTTCAGCACTGTGACACCTTGGGAAGAAGTGATACTTGACAAAACAGGGCTCAAAAAATACATTCTGAGTGTATTTGGTCCTCCTGCTTGGAATGTTCTCATAGTAATCTAAAAATGAAAGGGCAGATCTTACCCACACTTTGATCCTTAAAACTTTCTGGCTGGTCCCACACAAACTCAGTCCTTAGATCAGAGCACAACCAAATTCCTCTAACAAACCATGCTGACGGGAGTGTGGGAAACACTTACTAGCTCAGCTAATCCACTGAAGGCCTTATAATGTTCTCAGTTGCACACTATGTCCTTTGTTCACTCTGGTTCATGCACTTAATGGGGATGAAATATAGTGGTAGAGTAGCAGTGCAAAGCTATACAGTTACTGTGCAGATAGACTCTACTGGTCAGGTGTGGGTGCCTGATTCCCAGAGCCTGATTTTCTCCATCAAACAAACCCGGAAGAATCAAGAGAACTGTATCTTCCTGCTAACAGACACTCACATCAAGTGCCCTGCTCATTAGAGACTATTGTTGCAATGGAGCAGAGTGACTGACACAACCCCAACAATCATGGAGACCATGCAATTTCAACATTGCCTAGCTAAACATATTATCTGGTGTCAGGTGTGTGTGTGTGTGTGTGTGTGTGTGTGTGTGTGTGTGATTGAGACAAATTTTGTACCTGCCCAGTGCAGTTCAGTTTGAGAGATTAATCAAAGTCTAGCACTCCAAACATCTGCTCCAATACAGCTATCTGGGACACCACCATAATATTCACACAAAGCAACACAGCGCCAGATATAAGCTTTCCTACAGATTTAAGAGGTGGTTGAGAAAGCTGTACTGGGAGCCTGTGAACTGATTAGCCTAATACACAATAAAATAGTAAAAGAAGCTGATTTTTAAATGTATCTTTTGAAAAACCTGTAGCCATGCATCCCAAAGTAATAGCGGCTTGCAGGGTATGATTTCTAAGGTGAAAAGAGAGGGCTGAGGAAAGAGAGTTTCTCCTCATTGTGGTCTACTTTGAAGGCTGTCTAGTCTCTACTTCAAAGCTGTTCATTTTCATGACTTTCAAGTTACATTATCTGCCTGGGCACATTTTGGCAAGGAAATTATAATATAATCACAGAATAACATCCCCAAATTTGGAGACAGCTTGTCCATGTGTACCCCCATGCCATCACCCTGACTGTGATACCTGTCAAAGGAAGCTACTTTTTACCAGGTCAAACCACATGCCCATTTATCCCTGTATTGTCTGTTCTGACCGATGGGGAACCTGTGGCCTTCCATAGGATGTCAGACCACAACTCCCATAATCCTTGATCATTGGCAAAGGTGGCTGGGGCTTATGGGAGTTGGAGTCCAACAACATCTGCAATGCTAGTTGGAGTTGAACTGGAATTGAATGACATCTAGAAGGCTGCTGGTTCCCTCCCTCTACTCTAGAGTTTGAGGCAGGGAGGCTTTCACATTATCTGCTACTCATTCCTTTAACTTGAGAGGCCAGGGGTGGAACCAGGAAACTATTGCATTCAAAGGAACATGTCTACCACTGATCCTTACGATTCCAACCCAGAGAAGTGTTTTTTTTTTTTTCTATTTAGAAGCATGCTTGGCCTTTATATTTAATGTTTCTGGGTTTCTCAGCAACAAATAAACACAGTTATACTGTGCAAGTCTCACTTCAACAAAGCATAGGAAATCCATACCTGACTGTGATCGGCACAAGGGCATCTCTGCTAATGGAGTGATTGACAGTTGCCGTCAGAATGTCCCATGAAGTGCTACAGCCAAGGTGAGCTGTTGGTCTACCATCATCAAGGTAAAGGTGAAGAAAATGTCCTCTGGCATGCTCATCACCGGCTTTAAAATACAACAAAATAATTTAGGGAAAAGAGCATAAATAGCTGAAAGCAAAAGGAGGAAAGAAAAGAAAGATGGAGGAGCCAAACAGCAAAAAAAGTAATTTCTGAAAGATCAAATTATGCACACAGGTTGCTAATTATATGTTTTCAGTGAGAGCTCCACGATGCTCAGCAAACACTATTCTCTTTGGACACTTCTGCTATCAGGCATGATGATTATGCAGTAATGACAGGAAAACAAACTAATGCTGCTTGTACATTAGAAAGCCCCCAGCACGTACTATTATTATAGAATTGATGGTTCTGCCCATATGGAAGGTATTTGCCTGGAAACCATGCATACACTGCTTTGTATTCCATGATGAAAAAAAGGCATGATATAAATGTAAGTACGCATAAACACATTATTGGGAGGGGAAAGTCTTATGAATAAATAATTGAATCAAGGTATTTCTGTCCTATGCTTTTGAATTATGGTGCTGGAGGAGACTCTTGAGAGTCCCATGGACTGCAAGAAGATTATACCTATCCATTATGAAGGAAATCAGCCCTCAGTGCTCACTGGAAGGACAGATCCTGAAGTTGAGGCTCCAATACTTTGGCCACCTCATGAGAAGAGAACACATCCTGGAAAAGACCCTGATGTTGGGAAAGATGGAGGGCACAAGGAGAAGGGGACGACAGAGGATGATATGGTTGGACAGTGTTCTCGAAGCTACTAGTATGAGTTTGACCAAACTGCGGGAGGCAATGGAAGACAGGAGTGCCTGGCGTGCTCTGGTCCATGGGGTCACGAAGAGTCGGACACCACTAAATGACTAAACAACAAAAAATTATGTCCTTGCATTTTAGAAAGTACCTGGTGATAAGTCTACTGGACTAGTTGTGCCAGCTGTTCTTGTTAAAGTTAGCTTCTTGTTAGCTTTTAGGCTCAAATTAATTTTCTATGAATTGTATACCTCCAGTTCTATCCTCTCCACCCTTATTAAATTTTTTTTAAATAGTCCATTCTGCTGGCAGCTAGTATAAATGTCTATAAACAACCATCATTTAAGGCTCCTAATATTGTGCAACTGATCAACCAGCTCGATGTTAATAAAGCCTTCAGATATATAAAGAAGTGCTTCTCAACAATGATTTGGAGCTGCTGAGTTAAGTGGCACAGTTCAATTTATTGTTGTGATAATCTGCCCACAGTCAATAATGGTCTGCTTTAAAACAATGATTATTTAGCTGAGAAGGCTTTTGTCTACCATGTCAGTAAAAGTGACACGTTTTTAAAGTCATTTACTTTTATATATACACTTGTAAAATTTTACACCAACAACTGAAAATTAAAGTGCTAAACCAATCAGTCAAATCTATTCAGCGTGTTCCACTCCTGCTGAGCTTGTGCTTTGAGCAGAATGGAGTAATAGTTTAAATGGCCTAGGCCAAGTGGGCCATTGCAGTGCCATTTGGGCGGTGATCAAAATCAAGATAAGTTAGTTTTTAGCCTTCACAGCAAAAGCTCACCATCAATTGCTCTAAAGGAAAAGTGATACTTTTTAGACACAGACTTCAGAAACATAAAGAGGTGCTAGCTGGCCAGCTGATAAAGCTTATGAAGACCTTTAACTGCCTGGACTTGTGTTTCCAGAGAAATTGCAATGAAAGGCCAATTTACAAGCCATTAAATTAGAAACTTCTTACACTTACAGAGCTGTACAACATTTCTGCAGGAGAAGTGGGAAGAGCAGCCTACTGAAAGGCACCAGCATTGAGACTGAGCGGAGCAATAAATATAATAATTCAGGAGCTGGGATCTGAATAACAATTCCATTAGAAATATTTGGATCATCCTGCACCCCAGTGTATAAATATAACACATAAACACACACACACACATTTACATTACATTTTGTGTTTTGCCACGCTGCATAGTTTTGGAAAAGGCATGGTATAAACCCATTAAAAATAATATAAGCAGAAATATGACTTATGGTGCAGGGACATGGATAGGAAAAAATTACTTGGCTGTTTTAAATTGGTCCTCCAGCTCAGCCACACCTGCTTTTCATGGCCATAAAAAGTAGAAGGTGAGGATGTTTGCTTCTGATATTCTATTTTCTGATCCCAACTATGAGGCATTTCCATCAGCAGAAAAGGCTGTCACTGAACCACCACTTCTTAAAGGAGTGGGTATGATTCACCTCCTGGGATGGGGTCAAATGTCTGCTCCAAAATCTTTATTGTATGTGCTTTCTGGCAGAGCCTCAGTTCTTTTCCAAAGGAAACACACAAAAAGTTAAACGTTTGTTCCGCGGTTCTACTTCCCATGGCAAAAACCTTTCAACCGGTGTTACTTTAAGGAAGCAGATTTTTTTTAAAAAGGTAACATGCACACCACCTGACACATTCTTCATCTTATCCTTCCCCTCCTTTGTTGATTCTTCTAATCAGGTATATTTTTCTTTCATTCTCCACTTTATCTGTGTCCTTATTCTCCCCACACCCCCCATAATTATTTTATAGGAAAATATAGCTCTTTTAAGGCAGAAACCAATGACTAATCAGGACTGAGGGGATCTGTTATGCAATACATAAAAGGTTACAAATTTTGGTTGAACTATGTGTTTTGGAATATTTATTTATTTATTTTGATGAAGTAAACCAGAAACATACAGACAAAGGAAAGCAACAACTGGAAAGATTCCCCTACAACGCTCCAAACTCCAGAGCTAGTACCTACTTCCTCTGGCTGTCTTGCCTCTTGATCAGCCTCTGCAACATTCCTATCTTCTTCCCTCACTTTTCATAGCATACCTCTGAGTGGCTAACCTGGTGCCCTCCAGATGCAGTTGGACTACAACGCCCACCATCCATGTTGGAAGGGGTGGATGGGAGTCCGAGTCCAACAATATCTCAAGACATTCTGCCCCTTTCTCCTGCCTTGCTGCCTTTAGTCTCCCCACTCCCGTGACTTCAAGGCCACTTCTGGACCTCAGCCTGCCTCAGTGTGAGCATTTCGTCCCAGCCATGCCGACAACTGCCCCTTCCCACATGGATACGGCCTGCAGTTGCAAACACCGGTGGTTTCCGCTGCAAATGAACATTCCATGCCCCCATATCAGCTCAGCTATTGAGTGTCAGAGATTTCACCTGAAGGAGCCAAGACAAATAATGCTGCTAATAAATAGCAAATAACTCTGTACAAGATCATGCTCTTAGGCTGAAATCCTATGCTCGTGTTTTGGCTTAAGCCCTACTGATTTTTGCAGCACCTATTTCCAAGTGAACATTTGCAAGGAAGACTCTCCCACGTTACCTGCTTTCTGAATTACACGATGGTCCCCGCAATAATTCTCATGACTAAGTGCATAATGGGAAAGTGTCACGTGAATGTTTCACCTATAAGGAAGCGTTTGCTGAAAAAACTCAGAAACCACCTTGTGTAATCTTTAGCAGTTTGTGAAATCACCATCTGGCTCTACTGTGCTTTTTTTTAGTACTCTGCTGGTGCTGTGGAGTCGTCCTGAGAAATGCAGGATCCCTGCAGAGCCGACAGCTGTTATGGCTTTGCCTAGGGGCTGCAGGCTGACAGCTCCACAGGGAACAGCTGGATACAAGATAGCAATGCACATGAGAGTCCAGGCTCCATGGGGAGATGGCCCACTAGTCCAAAGGCATATGGCACAGTGGAGTGAAATAACAAAGGAAGTCACTGTACACAAGGCACTGCAGTTTGTGGTACTGTACTGCTGTCCAATACAGCAATTTAGAATCCATCCCCGCTGTTAATTCCTGATGTTTCTTTATATCTCATGAATGTGTCTACAGCCAACAACTTCTAGCCATGTTAGTCTGCCATGGCAAAAACAAAGTCTTGCAAGACTGCATCAAAAGAAGCAAAAAAGCTTCTACTACGCTACAGCATACCTGTTCATCTTAAAGGTGCTATAAGACTCCTTGCTCTTTTTACAATCAAGAAACCAATGGAAGAAAAATGATTATAGGCGGGTTGCCTGTCTTCTCCAGCTGGATTCATTATATCCCAGGAGGGAAATGGCACAAAATTAAATGATGAGATTAGCAATCAAAGCATGCAGGGTAGGAGGAAATGCTTCTCAAACTTCCTTTGTTTTTCTTTCTAGACTTCCTGTTTCTTCACATCTAGTATCTCATCACCTCTTTTTGTTTATATATGCTATATTTCATTTACACAGTTGCAGACGTTAGGTTTTATTCATATATAATCAAGTGAACCAAATGTTTTGTTGATGTTTTCACTCTAACTAGAGTTCTTTGCCTTTTAACTAGAATTTGGGGAAAAAAGAGAGAGGCTTGGATTCAGAGTTTTTGAGAGAAGAATCCAGTCACAGGATTATCCCACTTGTAGAGAGATTGGGATGGGGCACACAGAAAGAAGTGTTTTTCACTGATTTCTCCTTCTCATAACTTGTCTGGTTTGAATGCAATGACCAGCTACGTTGGGGCACAAAGCAGGGAAGGCAGGAGGAAAACGGAGCATGTGGGGAAAGGAAGGAGGAGTGTAGCAGCCCAAGACTCATCCCTTTAATGCCAAATCATACATCAGCATTAAGGGTTGTATTCAATGCAGTTCTAAGGTAAATGTCAGTCAGCACAAGGATTTTTCCTTGCATAATGGAACATTCTCCTCCCCTCACTGCATGTGTTCCTTAAATCAATTCTAGGGATTTCCCCAACTTTATGAGAAAGATCTGGGGCATGGGTAGGCAAACTAAGGCCCGGGGGCCGGATCCGGCCCAATCGCCTTCTAAATCCGGCCCGCGGACGGTCCGGTATTCAGTGTGTTTTTACATGAGTAGAATGTGTGCTTTTATTTAAAATGTATCTCTGGGTTATTTGTGGGGCATAGGAATTCGTTCGTTTTCTTTTTCAAAATATAGTCCAGCCCCCCCCCCCAAGTTCTGAGGGACCGTGGACCGGCCCCCTGCTGAAAAGGTTTGCTGACGCCTGATCTGGAGAGAAAGCAGGGGGCATACAGGAGAAAAGTACAGGTGCATGAGTGGAAGTTGTTCTGCTCACATAATTACATCACCCAAAGTGTCAACGTATCAGCCTAACCTACCTGGAAGGCTTTGTCTTCTCTTTTTAATGTACTGTTCTCTTTATAATCACCTTTTTTAAAAAAGTGCTTAAATATATGTAATAGAGATAAAACAGTAATTCGTTTAAGTCATGCTCATTCTCCCCTGTTCAATAAAGTTGCCCAGGGTTGCTGTGAGAGTGAAATGAAATAATAATTATGAAGCAATTTGTGCAACAAAAGCAAAAACAAAACCCTAGGCTACTCACTGTAAAGGAGGGTGCCATTCAAAGCAGTAGTCTTCACTGTCAAGTGAATCATCATTCGGTTCCACTGTGGTCCTGAAGCATGTCTGTCCTTAGACAGAGATGTTAGAGAAGGTAGTTCCAAATATGAATTCACGGCGAACGATGGGAAAAATAGGGTTGTATCTAGAACAAAATATTAAAAGGGCAGTCAGTATAAAATTAAATGAAGTTTCATCAACAAAACGTCTCCATGTCATCACTGCCTAAGCATAATTACTCCGAGTCAAAGAAAAACTTGTAAGGCCAACCTTTCCCCCAGGGATACCTTGCCTGGTTAGAAAGGCTGGCAAGGAAGGACAAAGTGGTGTTCAAAAATGGGAGGTTTGATTAGTATCCTTGAGCTTCTTTTGCTTCCTCTTGTTTAAGTTAATTATGTTTCTGGCTGCCTGGTTTGTATTCTTCCCCAGTATGTATACTGGCTGCAATCCTATATACTAGTTGTACTTATAGCTGATAGATAGATAGATCTCTATATCCCAGATCCAACAAGCCAGAAAGTTGCCCACCCTCATTTAAAATCATATCAAAAGTACTGGTATTACTAAGAACCAGAAGCAGATTTCTGGGTGGGTTTTTATTTTGATTATACATTTTGTGGTTTTATATTTTGATTTTGTTGTGTGAACTGTCCTGAAACTTCCGTGTATAGGGCAGTAAATAAATAAATTCAATCAATCAATCAATCAATCAATCAATCAATCAAGAAGCTTCCAAGCATGTGGGTCACATTCCTCAGAACTGGGGCTGCGGACTAACATTTCACTTGGTTAATATTACAGACACGCATTCAAAAAGAAAAGGCTGTGAAAAGTAGTCTGTTTTTGGCTTGGTGTTTGGAAAACTGGCAAGTGGCCTAACCTGCACAGCAAGGGAGTGGAACCTGCAGGCCTCCAGATATTGCTGGACTACAATTCCCACCATCCCTGACCACTAGGCATGTTGGCAGGGGGTGATGGGGTCTCTGCCTTATCTAAAACGCTCATGTGACCATCCTCCAGTAACTTTGATTGGCTGCTCCTGTGCTGATAGATCTACATTCCATTCTGTCACTTTGTCTAACATATTAGCAGGAAGGTGGGTGGGTTGCCATGGTAACAATGGCCTACCCTCCTTTGTGACATCTCCTGCTTCTCCCTTAAAAGCCACCAACTACAGGTGTCCATTGTGGGTTAGAGAGGAGAGACAGAGCGAGGTGTGTAGGTGCAGTTGGTGGTAAGAGAGAAAGCAGAGGATTTGAATTTTTCTTCTGATTTTGACTGCTTAAAGAGGAGGTGGAGCCAGAATCAACCATGCGGTCCGTTCCAGACCTTCAGGAAGAAGAAGGAAGGTTCAGTGGACTTTTCCTTCGTGGAACAGAGTGGTTCAGACGACTGAGAAGCGCAATGCAGCTCAAAAAGAGCAACAAGGTGGCCCCGCTCCAGCACAAGGAGCAGCCTCCTGTGGCACCACTTGTGACAAAGCTCTTCAAGAGCTTTCCAGAGCTCGAGAAGACAATAGCCCGAAACCGGGCCCGTATTAGACCAGCACCTGAAGAAGAAATAATAGTAGAAGATCTGGAATGAGTGTCCAGCGTGACGGGTCAAGGGAAGGCTTTGGAAGAGTTAAAAGGGAGCAAGGGAAGAACGAGGGCAATGAGATCGAGGTAACCCTCCAGCCTCTCCTGAGCTGCAGAGGCTCAGGGCAGAGAGACAAAGGGAACTAAGTTCCCGCAGGAGGAGTGCTCGCCTCCAGGCCAGGAGAGGCGAGTCACCAGAGGATCGTGGCCGCCCTATGCCTCAGGGCAGATAAAAGCCGGCCAGCCCCAGTCCCAAGTTGCGGGAGCAACATTGTTGGTTGCTAGTTCCTGCCTGAACCTGTCCTGCTTTCCTGCCTGAGCTCCTGGTTCCCTGCTTGCAAGCCTG
Source organism: Podarcis muralis (assembly GCF_964188315.1). Taxonomy (NCBI): domain Eukaryota; kingdom Metazoa; phylum Chordata; class Lepidosauria; order Squamata; family Lacertidae; genus Podarcis; species Podarcis muralis. The sequence continues at coordinate 87,033,600 of NC_135657.1, read as the reverse complement.
TTCCTGACTTCACCCGACACCCTGCCCTGCACCCAGCTTCAGCTACTACGGACTGCCTCCACATTGCACCTTTGACCACGGACCGGACTTGGACCTCGCCTCTCGGGTAACCCACGGGACCAGCACAACGAGGAAGGAGGGAGAAAGGATTGAAGAGAAGTGAAAATGGCGGGGACAAAAGGCTGACTGCTGACTCACCCTTACCGTGTGAGGAAAAAACCAGAAACAATTTTTTAAAAATTGGCCTTTCGGAGATGATGCCTATTTCTTTTTGTGTATCTTGTTGGTGTGTAAGCATAAATAAAGCAAAAGCAATATGTTTGTGGGGTTGTTGGTTTTTGTTTTATTATGTTTTTTGTATTCTCATTTTATATTGTTACTTTGTGAACCGCCCTGTGATCTTTGGATGAAGGGCGGTATAGAAATTCAATAATGAATGAATGAAAGGAAGCATGTGTGTGCTCCTCAGGTACAGAGGCTTCCAGGCTCACTGAAAACATTATTGGTTGTACTTTTCTTCTTGGGCCCAGCCACAAGTCTTAGGGAGGGTTATTGTTCTTCTTTGTTATTTTTATATTGTGAACCAATCTGTGATCTTTGGGTGAAGGGTAGTATAGAAATAGAAAAACAACAACAACAACCTGCCTCTAGGAGGTTGAAATTGAGACTCAAATTTTATGGAAAACTATTCCATCCATAGAATATACAGCGTTCAAGCATGTTGCTGATGAAGTTGGCTCGGCATCTTCTGACTTGTGCTTTTTAAAATAAATAAATAAATATGCATCTTTTTTAAATACCAATTTCTATATACAAACCCACCCCCCTGCTTTTAAACTCTAGTAATCAGATCTCATAGCAGCTGGGTCAGTAGCCCTTCCATTTCTTAATCTGCAAGCACCTTCCAGCAAAAAGCAATCCAATTTGCAAAGGTGCAAGTTTGGCAGTAATAGCACATTCAAAGTAAATGCACTTTCCATGATTAAATCTTTAACCGGTTCTTGGCAAATGGTAAATTAACTTGTTTTATACACTCATCTGAATCAAAATGAATGCTACCAAAATGAAAGTCCATTTAATGCACATTCATCCTTTCACCAAGATATTTGCAGCTCTGCAAGCATCATTATGTTGTTCTTAATGCTTTCCAAAGCCAGTTTTATTACGATCATTATTAATGTCCTCAGTATATTTTACTACGCCTTGGTAATGACCCTTGAGAGCTGCCATAAAGATAAATTAGCATATTATCTGCATATATTGTGATGGTGGGATGTAGTCAAAACTATAAAACGGCTATATGTAAAGACAGAACCGCCATCCAAAGACAGACTCAGCAGCAGAGCACTCTTATTCCATAGAGGTACAGCTGCTGGAATAATAAAAGAATCTCAATGTCTGAAAAAGCTACTCTTTGTTGCCACATATTGCCCATCAAAATGATTAATTGTACCAGATACTTTAATGAAACAAATTCATAGATTAGAAATGTGGTTGACAGCTCAGTTTAAATGCCTGCATAGCTGATGAAGCAGTATTTTGCTGTACTTTCAGGTGGAATTCCTATGAAGCAAAATCCCCCCCCATATCCATCTGCTTGCCTTATACATGTGACCGGAACAACTGCTAATAAACTACATTTTCTTTCTTTAAAAAAATACATGAATTCAATAGGGCTCTCATGGTTCTCTGGAATTTAAAAAATGGTGTCCTTACTTTTTTGCGTTCACTTTAAACAATATTAGTATTGTTGGATATTGAAATCAGCACTGTGGGCTATCCATAATGTGCTGTAGAAGTTAATCCACGAATTTAGTGCATTTAAGAGTACAGTGGTACCTCAGGTTACATACGCTTCAGGTTACATACGCTTCAGGTTACAGACTCCGCTAACCCAGAAATAGTACCTCGGGTTAAGAACTTTGCTTCAGGATGAGAATAGAAAACGTGCTCTGGCAGTGCAGCAGAAGCAGGAGGCCCCATTAGCTAAAGTGGTGCTTTAGGTTAAGAACAGTTTCAGGTTAAGAATGGACCTCTTGAACGAATTAAGTACTTAACCTGAGGTACCACTGTAGAACCTGCAGCTGCTCTGTTACTACTCGGGAACATATTGAACTCGCTCTACTCAGAAAGCAATCACGTGGCTACTTGATGGGTTATTGTCTGAAGGAGAAAGTTGGGCCAGGCAGGTCTTGGTTTGCTCAGGCAAGGCAACTCTTATGACCACGAGAGCTGAAGGGAAACACAAGCTGCATTTAGCCAGACCACATTTTGCTACCTAATTCCCTCTCTCCCCAAGTTATGAACCAACATTTGCTGGCTTTGCATAGTCCTGGCAGAGGGAGATTCTGGGATGAATGGAGAAACCGTCACTTTCTAAACTGCAGCTCATGGCCCCCTGTGGCTCTTCAACTGCCTTCCCCTGGGAGCTCAGCTTAGGATGCTATGCTCGCTAAAACTCGTATTGACCAGACTTCAGTCTCACTTTTTTTTTGCCCATAACCGTCATATCTGCTGTTGTTGAGAATTCTGCCAGTTCAGCTTGGCACTAGTGGGAATCTGGTGCTAAAGTACAGCAATAAACAATATATCAAGAAATAATAACCACCAGAAATGCATAAACCAAATATGTGTAAATACAGCTTAAGAGCACACAATATGTAATGTATTTATGTGACTTACTAAGGATTTCCTCGTTTTCTATGGCACTTGTCTCATAAATATGACTATCTAAATATGCTGTGTGTTTTTGAAAAGCACCTTTTATCAAAAGTAAAAGTAGATTTGACAACTCCTTCTCCTTCCTTAACTCCAGTATATTTGGATCAAATGTATTTACGGCCAGACATACCACAATATTTTACAAAACACTAATAGGGAAGCTTCAAAAAGATTTTAAAAGTCAGCAGTGCATTAAAATTCATCATAATCTACATTTTTATTGATCTTAAACATAACCAGTAAGTCTATGTCAAATTTGTTATGTATTGTAAAGAAAGCTGGAAACGAGTAGAATCAATTTCTGCAGTCTGTGCTTAGAAGATAATAGATTTTTTAAAAAATAAAATAAAAAGGCTTTGGGAAACATTGGAAGAATATATCAGTGCCTCACCAGCATATAGCAGACAGTGTGGGTACTTATAGATTATGTGGGAAATGCTGAAGGTCAAAAGAACATTATGTTTGGTTTATTTGGGATAACAGGGCATTAGCTTTCAAAGTCTAACTTATGACCTTGCACCTTCCTTCCTTGCCTCTAACATGCAGTCACTTGCATCAGATGACAGTATTCGACTACTGAGTTATTATGCTTTGAGAATTCCTCTTTACCAGCCATTGGTTTAGGATTGCCATGTGTGTGCATGATGGTTTCTTCCACCAAAATAAATACAGAGTCCCACAAGCACAGGAGGTGTCTGTAAAACCTGGGATTGTTGTGCTGGTAAAGTAGTGTATTAGTTTGCAATTGCGCATATATCAAATATGCTGATTCGGGAAATCTGGAAAGTACTTTCCTTAACTATCAACTGTCAGCAACCTACATATTTTGCTGGTCAAGGCAGAGAGGAAAACATTGATAAATTGCATGGATGCAACCAATCAAGCAAGCAGCAAGCAGACAGATTACTAGATCCATTTCAAAAAAATTGCTGATGGGAACTAGAAAACTGAAATGTGAATTTGTAACGACATCTGGATTTTCTTCCGTTTCCGCAAAGTCAAACTTGGCTCAAATAATGGTCTATGACTGATTTGGCTACTGGAAACATTTGAATGGCATTTGCATCCAGCTTGATTTCTTGCTCTGTTTTCAAGACTTTGCTATCAGGCATTTTTCTTTTTTCTTTTAAGAGCAGAATCGAGTTGAACCACATTGTATACAAGGATTGCCTGTCTTTAGTGTTGGTGCCAGACTATTTTGTGCCCTAGACAAGGCTAACAACTTGCAGCCCCCACAAAAAACTGTTAACCTCAATTTTCAAAAACAGATTTTGTGCAATGGAGCTCATGGAATTCCCTCTTTTTGAACAGGATGGGATATCTTCTGTAAATGCACATTCAACATTTAATTACATGTACACGATACAAGATGCTCACATGAGCAACTTCCAGTTTCCTATCCCAGTATTTAGCATGTGGGCATTAATAAGGCAGCTTGTAACAAAACACACAAATACATAAGGCTTCTCTCTTTAAAGCCCTGCTGCCACAAGGCATTTTTTCCTCTTCACCTCATATCCTGCTAATACAGTGGTACCTCGGGTTACAGACACTTCAGGTTACAGACTCCGCTAACCCAGAAATAGTACCTTGGGTTAAGAACTTTGCTTCAGGATGAGAACAGAAATCGTGCAACCACGGTGCGGCAGCAGTGGGAGGCCCCATTAGCTAAGGTGGTGCTTCAGGTTAAGAACAGACCTCCAGAACGAATTAAGTTCTTAACCCAAGGTACCACTGTAATCGGTACGCCACCTTTCCCAAGTCCTCTATACTGACACTCTGCCTGGATTTTCCTAGTAGCAGCTACCACTAGTCTATATCAATATACAGTGGTACCTCGGGTTAAGTACTTAATTCGTTCCAGAGGTCCGTTCTTAACCTGAAGCACCACTTTAGCTAATGGGATCTCCCGCTGCCGCACAATTTCTGTTCTCATCCTGAAGCAAAGTTCTTAACCCAAGGTACTATTTCTGGGTTAGCGGAGTCTGTAACCTGAAGCGCATGTAACCTGAGGTACCACTGTATACAACTTCTTGCTTCTTCATAACTCATCAAAGGAATAGTAAGAGACATCAGTAGTGGCAACTGCCACCCAACTGCCACAGAAAGTTCATTTGGTCTGGCTATGTCACCCCCTTCCCTGTTCTCATCAGAGGAATAGGCAAAGGGAGGAGAAAATTTGTTTGGTACATTCATACTGATAATATTAATGGCTTGCCCCTCCCTGCTGCCCCCAGCAACCAATGACAGAGGCAGTCACCTCACTCTGCCTAATGGTGGGTTCCCCTGAACACACATTGCCAGCCTTGCTGCTGACTAGAAAAAAAGATTGGCTACCAGGCAAAGTTTGTAGGTTCCCGAGTAATATTATCAATTTATTTTTAAAGTGCTGCTGATGTATTCATACCCCCCCACAGCAAATTGTTGAAAGCAACCTTGCAGCAATGTCACATCTCTCCTTGATCAACGTAGGACGTTATCACCCCCAAGAATGCACACAGCAACGAAGCCAGGAAGAAAATTCAAAAAATAAAGGGATATCGCCTACCGAATCCGAATGCATCTTCCCCACAACTCTGCTTAAAAGTTTATTTAGAATGACCTGCCGAATTCTACAGATAGCTCTGACTTGCTACAAAACAAATAACCATGACGGGGGAAGAGGGAGGTCCCATTACCCTTAAGTGAGTTAACACTTACAGGAGCTAGGCAGGCTTTCAGAGCTCTCTACTGGTTATGCATATTTTTTCCCAAGTGAGAGCACACACTGACAGGCCGCTGCAAGGAAGATAATATCAAAAATATGCTCAGTAGAATACGCCCCAGGAAAAGGCACAGCTGCCCCTTTGAGCTTCAGAGAGCTATTTATTAAACAAAAGTTCCTTTAGTGTTGCACTTCCATCTGCTCTGCTTTCGTGTCGCAGATTTTGCTAAGCCATACCTCAAGTGATCTCCAAATGAGCTCTATTGCCTGCAAATTTCCTTTCTGCATTTTCTGTGTGACATACTTAGCTAATATGCCCACTAAAGAAAGAGCATTCTGGATATAGCAAAGGCATGGAAACAGTCACCTTGAATTTAACAGGCAAGCCATGCCTATGTTTACTTAGTAATTCTAGGGTTGCTCCAAATGACCCACTTATTGAACATTCACACAGATTTGCTTGGATAGAGCTTTCATGGTCTTTATTGAACATGCATTCTGATTGGTTTGCGGGTGGCGCTGTGGGTTAAACCACAGAGCCTAGGACTTGCCGATCAGAAGGTCGGCGGTTCGAATCCCTGCGATGGGTGAGCTCCCGTTGCTCGGTCCCTGCTCCTGCCAACCTAACAGTTCAAAAGCACGTTAAAGTGCAAGTAGATAAATAGGTACTGCTCCAGCGGGAAGGTAAACGGCGTTTTCGTGTGCTGCTCTGGTTCGCCAGAAGTGGCTTAGTCATGCTGGCCACATGACCCGGAAGCTGTACGCCGGCTCCCTCGGCCAATAAAGCGAGATGAGCGCTGCAACCCCAGAATCTGTCACAACTGGACCTAATGGTCAGGGGTCCCTTTACCTTTTAGACCACAAATGAGCATCCACACAGAATTGATTGCAGGGTGTTTTTATGCCTTCCCATTCATTCCACACTCAGTGCATTTACCATCACTATCCTAACTGCAAAAGCTCTATTTCTTTCTTCCTTTTTAAAAAAAGATTTAAGCAGATTTAATCCACTTGTGCAGATCTAAACTTCCCGGTAAGCAGTTGAATACTCCCTTGCAAACTACCGATAGTCTGGAGATGATGCGACTGAATCTAATGGGATTCAGAAATTGTGAATACATACCAAAATCTTATGCATAAGATTTCAGCAATGCTGTTGAATTCAGTGCAACTGGCACTGTGGTGTGTTCAGGCTGGCTTAGCAAATTAAGAGATGATCTGGTCCATCTCTGGTGTTTCATTTGCATTCAAAGTCAGAAGTCGGGGAAAACAGGATGACACAGGAATCCCCACATGTACATGTAAAATGATTTGATCGGTTTCCTAAGGCTGCAGCCCTGAACAGTTATGTCACTTGGGCTGCAGCCCTATTTGGAAGTAAGTTCCATTTAGTGCAATGGTAGGCTCACCTTTAAATGTGAATAGAATCAAATTTCTCCCCCATCCCTAGTTATCCCATGACCTTTGCTTAACACTCAGAAACCACAAATGGTCTTGCTTCATGCTGTTTCATTGGAAAAGCTAGCACAGCTTGCTTCAGGCAGCAAACAAACCAAGAAGCGTGTGAGCTACATGGTTGTTGTTTTTTTGTTCCCAATGTCTAACAGAGTCAGAAACGAAATGGGCAGCTTCGTTTCAGTTGATTCAAATTTATTCATGTCAATTAAAAAAATATGAAATCAGCTACTTGGTTTTGCTGCCACTTTACATTTCTTCTCGATATTAGATACAGGATATTAGTCCAAAGCCATGAATTTGATTTGCAAAGCAGTGAGCTGAGTATGATAATCACTGCTAGTAAGCAAGTTATCTATGCAAATAACCTCAGCTTTTGAGAACTGGTTTTCTCTCAACACCACCACCTCTGCTCCACCCTGCCGGTTTTTGGAGCCACATTACCACAGCCTTGTTAATGTTTTCTCTTGGCAAAATTTTATACAGACGAACAACCCATACTAAAAGCCTTATTACAGTGCAGCGTTCAATTCATGAGCACCAGCTGTTTATAAAAGGAACTTTGCATTGTTTTAGGGAGAAAGCAACAGGAAGGAAAGTTCAGTATCAATAACATTTTACATTTTATGTCCATGTAGAAAATGACTTTGTAAATTGCAGTGGTGGAGGTAATCTGGCATAGAGGACTTGGCAAAAATCACCTCCTTTCCTATTTTTGTAAACAACAACAGCCCCCAATGGATCGTCAGCCCTCTAAGAATTGAAGGAGCTGCTCAGGACTCAAGACATTATACATGTCCTTCTCAACGTCTTCTAGTGGTAGAGTGGGAAATCGTTCTAGGAATGGAGGGGAAGGACTCTCGGACTGCATTCACATGGCAGTTTATTCCACTTACCTGAGGTTTGACTCAGCATAAGGCAGCTTCCTAAGTCCCTAAAACTGAGGCACTATTTTTTTTTAAAGGAACATATTTTTTTTAAAAAAGAAGAAATGTCAACCCAAGCTTCCTCGCTTTCATCAAACCTTTTCTCATACTCCTGAAAAGAAGATAATGTATGGTTTTTTTTATCTGTAGACTCCATTTCTCCTTACAATTAGTAGCCCCAGAACAAATGGACTCCAGTTTTCCTTGTATTCTACAAAAGTATCCATGAGACAATGCTTTTAGAATTTTAATAGGCAGGTGACAAACCAAAGTACAATTCAGTAGTTTTGTGTGTATGGGAATAATTTTCTTCCTAACAACTTCATTGTTACGAGTCTCTAAAACCTGCCAATTTCTGATTATTTCAAAATAAAAGGAACAATCTTCTTTGGCACACAGCAGTTCTAAGCCACTTTAAATTAGTACTCTATATGAACGAGGTCTTACAATAGCAAGCACAATTAATACTCACAAATCTGTGCACAAATACTATTTACATATGTTACCTACCAAATTTCTTGGCTGAATAAAAATGTGGTTTGAGGATATTCCCGCACATGATATATTGTGAGTTTGTTTTGTATGTGCACAGCTCAGAATACAAGAAAAGAACTGGGTGGAATCTGTCAGTATTCAGAATGAAAAATGGGAGGGCATAATTCCCCCCCTTATGATATGTTATGGTCGAGTGCCCTAGTGATGGAGCACATTTTCCAATAAAAACAATGCCATCAGCATGCAGTTGGTAGAGAATGACCTGATTTATGTCATACAAAAGAGCCAACATATTGCTGTCTCTGCTCCACACACAACCTTTAATTGGCATTATCTTAAATGTCACACTTTTGTGCTTTTGGAACACTGTCAGTAGAGGGCACATATACTGAAGTTTTTTTTCAAAGCCAAGCTAATAAAACATATACAGTGGTACCTCGGGTTACATACGCTTCAGGTTACAAACTCCGCTAACCCAGAAATAGTACCTCAGGTTAAGAACTTTGCTTCAGGATGAGAACAGAAATCATGCTCCAGCGGTGCGGCGGCAGTGGGAGGCCCCATTAGCTAAAGTGGTGCTTCAGGTTAAGAACAGTTTCAGGTTAAGTACGGACCTCGGGAACGAATTAAGTACTTAACCTGAGGTACCACTGTATGTATAGAAAGAGTATGTGTGCTGCTGCTGCTGTGTTACAAAAACAATGAAACAGGAATAGCTAGACCGAGACATAAACAGTAGTAACTTTGTCCCCTGATACTTAGAATGTCATCTGAAAGTGTATGAGGCCACCACCTTGCTGAAGCTAAGCAGGTTTAGGCTTGGCCAGTGCCTGGATGGCGGACCACTGCGGAACCAAGTATGCTGTCCTGGGTACCATGATGGAAGAAAGGTGGGGTATGAATTCTATTTCATCCTATGGCTGTTGTGCCACAGGAAGGAAAGAGGCATCTGCCTTCAGGCAAGTGGACCCCACACTCCACAACTACTGTAACATGTTGGGAGTCTAAGTGGAGGGCCCTAAGGGGTTAGATCCAGATAACCTGGCAGCAGGTTACAGGCACCTTACATCATTGGTTTCTCAGTTTGAGCAACATATTGTGTGTGTGTGTGTGGGGGGGGGAGAATGTATAGTAAAGTGCATTGCACCCAAAGGCAAAAGGGATGAGCATTTCTAACAAATCCAGATGACTCAAGGAAACAAGCCTTGCCAGCTTTGCCAGATACAAGATAAAAGACTCTTATTATCTCTATTCACAGTATTATGATGGCATGGAGGATAATTCCTCAAACAAGGCTACTGTTTTATCAATAGAAAGCTTATGCCCATTTCTTCCTGCTCAAAAAATGGGTGGCTAATGATGCAGAAACCAAAAGCAAACCAGCAAAACCAAGAGAGAGAAGAGTTAAAGACTGACCAACCAACTAACCAACCAACCAACCCTGGACTGAGGACACTTCCAGATGAGCATGTATTAAGAACAAAAGAAGAGCTTGCTGGATCAGGCCAATGGCTCACCTAGTCCAGTATCCTGTTCTCACAATGGCCAACAACAAGAAGCCAGCAGGAAACCCACAAACAAGAGCCAAGCACAACAACACTTTCCCCTCCTGTTGTTTCCAGCAACTGGTATCCAGAAGCATTGTTGCCTCTGACTGCGAAGGCAGAGCACAGCCGTCATGGCTGGTAGCCCCTGATACCCTTATCCTCCATACATTTGTCCATTCCTCTTTTAAAGCCAACCAAGTTGGTGGCCACCACCACCTCCTATGGGAGCAAGTGACATACAGTAGTTTAACTATATACCCCATGAAGAAGTACTTTCTTATATCCATCCCAAATCTTCCAACATTCAGCTTCATTGAATGTCCATAAGTCTTAGTGTTATGAGAAAGGGAGAAAAACCGTATTGATTGTCCACTATGCTTGGTTTGCAGGGAGAACAGAGTATTGGCAAAAATCCATTGCGACTGGGTGCAGTCCACATGTAATGATAATTTGATACACACATTTTATATGTATGTGGGTCTTGGTGGTGGCTGAATTATTGTGATTAGGATTCATGCCTTGTTTAAAAGAAAAATCAATACAATGTGTCCAGCAGGTGGGGGGACCATGATTGGGACTACAACATGTGGGGAGGGGAGGTTTAAGCCTTCCTTCCTCAGTCACTATTTTGAAAAAACAAACAAATCCTTCTCTGTACAGCAATTTGCATTTTTTTTGGGGGGGGGGAATCTCCCATCAAGTAAACCACAGGCGGAGTTGCAATAAGGCATCTTTGTTTACATATGTCTGCTTGTAAATGGTCATCATGCATGTAGAACTGAAATGCTGTGTATGATAAGATGGACAGCTATAAATACACTACTTCGTTCTAAATACAGTATTCTGGAAATGTGGAACATAGTCAGCCAAACTGCAGCAATCTGGCTAGATATATATATAAAACAGATGCAAGTATGAGTTTTGTACGAGAGCACTACATCAGTACATGGCAATATCAGGCACAAAATGTTTCAGAGTTACTTTAATACACGATTTCTAAAACTGCCTATAAAATGGTGAATTACTGTCTCATGCATTCTGAGATACAGAACCATGAGAAGCATCCACCCACCTCACAAAAATGGGACTCATTTGGAATCTGACAATGGGGTAAGTGGCACAGTACAAGGTCAGTTTGATCTACTGGCACAGCTAATACACTTTCCCATCCAATTATATTGGCTGACAATAATAAGAAAAATGTTTCTCTTTTAGACTGATTTTGCAGAACACATCCCTCTGGAATTCATCCATGGAGATAAGTCAGTTTAGCATTCAGAAAGTGGCACTGCTCAAATAGCTTTTCATTTACTTTTTTGAAACAATATAAAAGAGAATGTATGTGTCATGAAGGTTTGCTAAGAATTCCATTCAGGTCATGATAAACCATGGTTTATCCCAGTGGAATCAAGCTGAAGTGCCTTGGACGTGCATGCCTCCCTTCTCCTCCAGAACTGCTGCAACACGGCGATTGGAAGTTCTTGCTTCTTGTTTTCGATTAACCATAGTTTAGGGTTATGTCCACACCCTAAACTGTGGAATTAGAAATGGAAAGGTTGTAACCTACCATGTAAAGCTTGCTGGAATAAAAATATATACGCATTGACTGTCTGCCAAACACCAATCATAGATGGGGCAAGGTGAACTTCCCTTGGAAAAGAGTTCTACAATCAGAAAACCCTGCCTGTGTCACTGTCAACCATGCTTTCCTTGCTGATGGGACAAACAACAGAGCTTCTAATGATGACAGCAGCTGGGGGAGCTGATCCTTCCAGAAGCCACTTGAACCTTATTCCACGTTTGTTGTTGTTGTTTAGTCGTTTAGTCGTGTCCGACTCTTCGTGACCCCATGGACCAGAGCACGCCAGGCACCTCTGTCCTCCACTACCTCCCGCAGTTTGGTCAAACTCATGCTGGTAACCTCAAAAACGCTATCCAACCATCTCGTCCTCTGTCGCCCCCTTCTCCTTGTGCCCTCCATCTTTCCCAGCATCAGTGTCTTCTCCAGGGAGTCTTCTCTTCTCATGAGGTGGCCAAAGTACTGGAGCCTCAGCTTCACGATCTGTCCTTCCAGTGAGCACTCAGGTCTGATTTCCTTAAGAATGGATGCATTTGATCTTCTTGCCGTCCATGGGACTCTCAAGAGTCTTCTCCAGCACCATAATTCAAAAGCATCAATTCTTCGGCGATCAGCCTTCTTTATGGTCCAGCTCTCACTTCCATACATCACTACTGGGAAGACCATGGCTTTAACTATACGGACCTTTGTTGGCAAGGTGACATCTCTACTTCTCAAGATGCTGTCTAGGCCTGTCATTGCCCTTCTCCCAAGAACACGTTACACTTTGCTATTCATAAACAGTAAGAGGAATGAAGGTCATTAAAGGGCTGATACGTCTTGCGCTGTCATTAATAAGGTCTTAGAGTGGTATCCAACATTAGTCATACTCAGAATAGACCTTTCTGTTCTCTTATTGAAGAGGATGTTAAGAAATGTGCACAGCTTCATTTAAACAGGGATGGAAAGTTAGTGTTCCCTGAAAAACCCCTTTTGAATCAAATGCACACAAATTACACCCACAACATTCAGAGCTCAGTCAATAGTATAAATCCTAGAATGGGACAGAGGCAGACTGCAAAGAGGCAGCTGTACAAGAAAGGTGGAAACAAGCAACTAAGTTTCGCTACCCTGCTGTTCTGTGTAAACTACTAACCTGCCAATTTTATATAGTCAAGCAATCAACCTCCGTTCCCTGAAGTGCTTACAAATGATGCATTATTGAAAGCTAATAGAGCATTTAAGGAAGAAACTATCAATAGTCTTAAAACAAAGGCATTTGTAATTCCATTTCAAATCTTATTTAAAGACATTGATTCATACCTTTCATATTATACCTCTTGTATTACACCTTAAATGGTGTTTTGTTCAAGTGGGCAAGAGCTGGCAAAAAAAACCCATTGACTATCTGTATACTTTCCTTAATTTTTCTGAGGAAAAACGCAACAACCTATGAGTGCACCTTTGCAAGATATAAAAACAAAAAGGCCTCTTCTTCCAGATGCAATAGGTACATAAAGAGATCCTCTCAATGTGCCTTGCAATGCCTGGATACTGCATATACGAAAACGAAAACACACATGCTGGCAATATTCTCAGTTCATATTGTGAACAGAAGACTATTTTCTAAGGTAATGGACCTTGCCTTAAAATATATTTGCATTTCAAGCCAGGAATTATCCAACTTCAATGGCATCAATGGAATATACTGAGTATGTGCTCCCTATGGCGAATTTCCCATAATTACTGTCAGTACATTCTCAACTGCATATTCAACACCAAGTCTACTAGCTATTACATCACCATGGTTGCTGTGTTCTACCTTTACTATCAGAGTGTGCCTCTGAATACCAGCTGCTAAAGAGCACACATGGGAAGAGTGCTGTTGTCCTGCTTGCGAGCTTCCAATAGACATTTGGCTGGCTACTGCGAGACCAGGATGCTAGGCTAGATGGGCCACTGGCCTCATCCAGCAGGGCTACTCTTATATCAATGTGTCAGAATCATACCACAACCTCAAATTTGTTCTGCTATCACGATACACCTACCTGTAATTCTAAAGTTATTTTGTGTTAGTGCTGGGACAGCCGTTCAATGGTTTACTGCATCCTAAGCATTTATTTGCAAGCAGGATAGGCCTCAGAAGCCATTCAATAGTTCAGAAACAGCATCTGGTGAGAATTCTCTCTTCCACCCTGTGAAATTTCCCCAGCACGTAGAAAGCTAGCCCATAAAGGAGAGGGAAAAGGCCAGAATCATTACCTCTAATAAATAAGCTAGCTTTCCATTTCAGTATCTCTGGGGTGAAAGATTTGGCATTTGGCGAATCTCTCTGAGATTCTGAAATATTATAGTTCTGAGAAGACTGTACCTATTTACCCACCACCACCATCCCACTTTTAAATAGCTGAGTGATCAAGGTTCTGAAAGTGGTGAGCTAAACAAAGCCCAGAGGCATATGATATTGGGGACACATCTGGTTGGGAGTTTAACTCCTATCTTGCTTGTGCAAGGCACTAGATGAGTTTATACAATTTCTCTCAACTGTTTGACAGACATAAACATTAAGTAGGCTCTGGGCTGTTCACATTTTATTTTATTTTTTTAAAAGTCACTGGCAGAGGTACTGCCTGACAGACAGGAGCTTCATACAAAATAAATTGATGACAGAATGCACCCTGTCTGCTACACAAAGCCATATCAACTGCAGCGCACAGTGACATTGTCACAGGCTGTTACTATGAGGTAGTAGTGGGGTGTCTGAGTTGGAAGCTGTGTCAAAGAAACACAATGGGAAAATCAGTCACTCATTTGTGTATGTGGTTGGCCTGTTATGCCCCCTGACACTTGTCCTATTTTATCCGAGAAGCTCTTCTCGGCAAAATTATTGTACTTGGAGCACGAGATAGGTCACATTGCTGCAGGAACTGAATTGCATTTTCTCCCCCTGCCCAAAAATGCACTCAGCACTTGGGAAGAGCAAGCAACTGGCTTTGATTTCCCACAGCCATCTTTATCCTCTTCTATTGTGTACCAGCTTTTTTCTTTCCTTTTCATTAAATTGGACATTGTGTGTGGTGATGAGCAGCGTATTATATACCGACACCACAAAGCACTTCCGAAGAGAAGCTCCCATCACAAAAGCTGATTCCACAAAAAGGTACCTTTACAGGACATATTTCTCATGTGGATCGTAAATTATCGAGCACTGGGCATAGCTTGCCATGCTTCCTCCCTTTAGCCTCCCTCCATCTACCTGCCGCACCTTGTCAAATCCAATTCTGATGCTGACTGAAGGGCTGCATTACAACAGGGTGATCTGAACAAATCACCATCAGCACCAGTCCAAGAGTTCATCTGGTTACCCATGGATGAAATACTACCCTAAGATTCCAAGCTAAAAATAGCACACACTGCTTTGGGCAACCATTTTCATAATCAGAACCCCCTCGCTCGCTGCCTCTTGCAATTCCTGCAATGCTTGCTGCCTACATTTACTGCTCCTCTTTGAAACGTCTATTAACATTGCTCTGTCCCCATTGCACTGTTATTTGAAGATTTAATATGACGTGTGCATAGAGCTGAGCCAAGGCCTGGGTGGTGGATGCTTGGAATGATCTGATAATCAAAGATGTGATGGCAAAAAGCTGCAGGGAATCTGGGCCTGACAGAATGCTTACAGATCCAAGAGGCAGAACAGGAAGTACAAGCTACAAGAATGGCAGAACAAATATAGTGCAATAGCCACTGTAAGTGTAAGTTCCAGATCCCTGTTCCTTTCATGAGGACAGAGAACAAGCAACTGACTCTGCCTCCTCTCTTATCCCCACCCAAACTCAGAATGCAAAGGGAGTTCAGATGCTCAGGCTATTCCTGAAGACTCCCTCTTCTTTGGGTGCATGGCTCAGTTATACAATGTGCTTTGGGTTGCAATCCTGTGCACTCTTACCTGAGAGTAAACAGAGTGGAATTTACTTGTGCATAAACATAGGGTTGCACTGGATATCTCTTTTTTATTTATGCAACACAGGAAAATGCAGAGATGAGCTCTTTGCAACAATTCATCCTTCACGTAACAGCTGGTGCCATTGGCACAGTCCAACGTAAGCTAGATATTGAAAAGTACTTAGAAATGAAAGCCCTTTGAAGTATCATTACAAAGACAAATTTCACATTTGTAGATTATTTAGTTTCACAGGAATTGGCCCCTAGCCCCATAACCTTTTGCTTAAGAACAAGTTGCTTACACACTGCTGCATTTGAGAATGGCTGCTGAACAAGCATTAATGCTGTCAGATTTGGGGCAGCACCATAGCAGATCTTTGTTTCTGTCCCCCAGAAACCATCCAACAAGCAATTAGAACTGTCAAACTGACATCAGCTGTCAGACAGGGGACTTGCAGACCCAACAGAGCTAAGTGTACTTCACAGGTTAAAGGTAATGGACCCTGTGACACTCAGGTGCTGAGTGTAGGGACTAGGTCTGGGTTTCGTTTTGTGTGCAGGGATCGCACCCAACAAAGACATCTATGCGTAGATCATTCTTGTTGCATCAGGATAAGTATGTTCTTAAGGTAGCATCTGCAAACCTCTTCACAGTCAGAAGGGTTTCTACTGCTGCATTTATGGAAAAGCTTTTTACGATTCTTGTATCACCTCTCAGACTTTTCACAGCAAGCACTTGGAGATTTCACATAATGTGGTTCATGCTTGATGTCAGGTTTGATGTAATAAGTGTTGGAATTCTGCCCGGGTCAGAGGAATGTGCCACAGCGTAGGCACCGGCAGATATTCCTTGTCGACCTCCCCGCTGCGCCACTCTGCTGATAAGCAGGCGAGGTCTCGGCGATTCTTCTCAGATGTGTGAGAGGAACACACCGTTCTTCCTCTCTCCCCTTTGGTGTCCCCCAGGGAGGGGAAAGAAGCAGACAGAAAACTATTTACATCTTTTATTTTCTGTCTCTCATATCAGTACAGAGAAACATGTCTGCACTCGACAACAGCAAGAAGAAACTCCACCCAAGTACTTCCAGTACAGGTCATATGACACACACACTGAGCTAACATCCGGTGCTCAGTACAGAATGGACTGCCCCTTTGTTTCCATGGCAACAGTCACAAACATCCTGTCTGGCTTTCCAGCCACAAGCAGCTGACTGAGCTGCTGGAGCCTTTGCTTGCTGCAGCATTGGTGCTTTATGGTAACATACTCCCCCTAAAGTATCAATGCTTGCTGCGAGCAAAGTCTCAGTTCCACCCTTGGAACTACCCGCCACTGGTTTAACCAATGTACCTCTCTGGTTGTGTGACTTCGCATTACCTTGGTTAACAACTCTCTGTTGTGCCTTTGTCTCTGACTCAGACACAGCTTCAATCTGTCCTTGATCGTTTACAACAGCAACATATGCTGGGTTAGCAAACTCCTTTGAATACCTCTTGGGTGGTACACCCTTTGTTGCTCTCTCAGACCTACGTAAGAGTTGCTTCTCTTCTCTGCTTTCTGGTTCAGCCTTTGAACTCTCTGGAGAACCAGTACTAAGCTTAATCAGTGGTTCATCCTTCTCTTCTGAGGGTCTAGTCATTATTTGAGATTTCCTCTCAATGACTGTGACAACTGAGCTGTCTGAGCTATCGCTGTCATCATCAGTACCACTGAACTCAATAAGATCAAACTCATCATCATCAGAATCATCAGAATCCTCTGTGGGATATGCATGAACAATCACTCTCTCCTGTTCAGGAGCACTCTCTAGAAATTTTGTGAGAATCACCTGACCAGATTCAGACAAAATTACTCTATAGAGACCTTTTTCATAACCCACAAAAATGCCTCTGGCATTCTTTATCCCACCTGGAGCTTCTGTTCTCACATGAGACCCGAAAACCTTAAAATAGGCAACAGAAGGTTTTCTATTGAACAGCTTCTCAAAAGGAGAACATCCCAACTCTGTTGAGACCTTTCTCAACCACACGTGAAGATAGGACGCTAGCGACTCGGCCCAATATTCATGTGGTAAATGTGAACTCAGCAATTGCGCATGCATTCCCTTTTGCAATTCTTTGTTCACTTTTACACAGACACATTTCTTCCATGCTTCTTCGGAACTAGCAAGTTTGTGTCTTATCCCTTTTCCATCCAGGAACCTCTGGAACTTCTGTAACAGAAAAATTGGCTTGTCATCTGTGAAAAGACAATCAATGTTAGCATCATGCATACTTCTAACCTTGTCACAAAACTCCTGAAACTTTTCTAAAGTTTCTTGCGGTTTCTTCATCACATAAACCCAAGAATAATTAGTGTAACAATCAACACACAAAAGGTAATACTTTGCACCGCCTCTAGATGGTTCTAAAGGACCAATCACATCAGCATACACCCGCTGAAAAGCTCTGTCGACCTTGCTGGTCACCTTCCTGGTGCTCACTCTGGTCAGATCTGCAAGAGAAATTTCGTTAGAATCAGAAGTATTACATTTCATGTAATCACTTTGATCAAAAGTCAACAAATACAGTCCATCTTTCTCTTTTGCAGTAAGAAACAGTTCTCCATCTTTGTAGATCTTACATCCTTTAGCATCATAGTACAGTTTTAGTCCTTTCTTTGCAATCTGCGAAGCACTCAGCAGACTAAATCTCAGTTCTGGAACCAGGTAAACATCGCTTATAGTCAAGTTCAGACTCTCAAGATACACAGTTCCAATTCCGGTCGCTTCCAGTTCTTGACCGTTGGCTTGTTTCACAGTGAAGCTTTGCTTCTTCAACGTCGAAAATAGTCGTCTGTGTGGGCAGAGATGCTTCGTTGCACCCGTGTCGATTATGAAAGCGTTCCCAACATCTGGCGTGGTTCCTTTCGCCATCATAGCCTTTGCAGGTTTCACCTCGCACTTGGTACGGCTTTTGCTTGATGCCTCAGGCTTTGCTGAGCTGTTCTTGGCTCCTTTTGACTGTCGCGGCTTCCTACAGTTCCGCTGTAGATGCCCAGTCTGTCCACAGTTATAGCATCTGACGGCGCTCAATGCTACAGCATGTTTTTCAGTAGCACCAGCAGTGGGAAGATTTGAACTCTGTTCTTGCCTCCCCCTGTCCTTCACTTCCAGTGCAGCAAGTCTGTCGTGTTCGTTCAGGACCACCGCACACACTCTCTCTGCGGTTAACTGAGCCGCCGGTAGCGAACCAAGCTGACTGGCAACGGATTTGTAAGTCCGGTTCAGGCTGTTTATCATCATGAAGCAAAACACTTCTTCCTGTAGACGAAAATTGCGTTCCACCATCTGTTGACGCAAAAACTTCATTTCTGTCAGGTGCGCTTGAACATCTCCATCAGGCGCTAATCTCAGATTGGTCAACTTCTCAAAATACAGCAACGCTGAAGAACCGGCATCTCTCTGATGCGTTGTACGCAGCGTATCCCAAACCTCTTGCGCATGTTCCAAATGCTGAATATGCACCAATTGATCATCTGAGACGCACAGAATTATAGCAGTCCTAGCCTTCACATTCTGTGACTCCCAAGCACGCGTTGGTGCTGCAGGGATGGGGTTCTCAATAACTCCAAACAGTCTCTGATTCTGCAGCAGGGCCTTCATCTTTACAGACCAAGATGAATAATTGTCATTGGTCAGGAGGGGTGGAGAAGGCAGGCCTCCCCCCTTCTTAGCATCCATTTTGAGTCCTTGCACTGACTCTAAAACACAAGCCTCTAAAATCCAATAGCTGGCTTGTTTACTTCCTTTGCACCTGGCAGCTCTGACACTGGCTGCGTTGGAAAGTCCCTTCCACCAGTTCGTGAGGACCTAGTCATAACAAAACTTTGTTTTCGCCTCTCTGAGGCATAGACTGACTGTCCAGCCCTCTCGAGTAACTTTCCAGTCCTCCTTCACTGAAGGACGTCGCTTAGCAACAGCGCATATCTCTCCTCGGACAGGAAACCACAAAAATGCTTGGCATGCAGGCCTCTTCTAAGTTGGAGCTGCTTTCCCACACATGCTCTCCGTGAAGCAGAGAATGAATCAATCTGCATTCACACTTTTAAGCCCTTATAAAATCCCATACCTTGGGCATCGGCTTGGCTGTCAGCTTCTTCTGGTCAGCTTCTGGCTGCAGAGGATCAGCCTCTCACAACAGGCTTCCATGGAGCAGAGGAGGACAATTCACCAGCCTCTCATGCAGATGTCCGATGAATCGCAACCATCCGAAGGCTGCCACTGTTGGAATTCTGCCCGGGTCAGAGGAATGTGCCACAGCGTAGGCACCGGCAGATATTCCTTGTCGACCTCCCCGCTGCGCCACTCTGCTGATAAGCAGGCGAGGTCTCGGCGATTCTTCTCAGATGTGTGAGAGGAACACACCGTTCTTCCTCTCTCCCCTTTGGTGTCCCCCAGGGAGGGGAAAGAAGCAGACAGAAAACTATTTACATCTTTTATTTTCTGTCTCTCATATCAGTACAGAGAAACATGTCTGCACTCGACAACAGCAAGAAGAAACTCCACCCAAGTACTTCCAGTACAGGTCATATGACACACACACTGAGCTAACATCCGGTGCTCAGTACAGAATGGACTGCCCCTTTGTTTCCATGGCAACAGTCACAAACATCCTGTCTGGCTTTCCAGCCACAAGCAGCTGACTGAGCTGCTGGAGCCTTTGCTTGCTGCAGCATTGGTGCTTTATGGTAACAATAAGTAGCTGAAAACATTTGTTCACCTGAGTACTGAGAGGGTCGCCCAAACACTCTTACGGAAAAAAGGCCAATGGAATAAGAAAGTATGTTCCAGTCTGGAAAAACATTTTGTTTTGTTTTCTCTTCAGAAAACAGAACCAGTACAATTCTCAAGCAAGCATATTAGACCTATTCTGTTCCAATGGGAGAATAAAGACCAAAACTATTTTCTAGCAGTCCATTTGGAAAATCAGCTCTATTCTGAAGGCTGACACTTCAGACATTGTATGTACACAGTATCCCTGCTGTAACATTTCTCAGGTTTGGAATATTTCCAGTTGCTCTCAAGAGACTTTGAATATCTTCACAGGTATTTCTAATAACAATTTGTAATATAATCATTAGAAAACAGTAGTTATCTTTTTGAAAATATATATATCAAAAACATATTTTTAGGATGATTTGCTTTTTTCAAAAAAGAATGCCATGAATTTCCACTCTTCAACGCTGAAAGCATTCTTTCTATTTAACATTGTACCAGGTTGTGACATTGAGTCTCTAGAGCTGAGCTACACAATCAGCAGAATCATATGCAGCAGGAATTTTTTGACTATACCATTTCATAGCAGGAAATGCATGGGCCTGTTATCAGTAGTGTCAAGGCTTGACATCATGAGTTAAATTTCTCTTCAGTACAGAATTGAACAGTGGTCCCTGCAACTGGCAAGCCGCAACCCCAGAGTCGGCCACAACTGGACCTAATGGTAGGGGTCCCTTTACCGTTTACCTAGGCCTGACCCAGCCCTGACAGGATGGTTTAATGTACCCCACAATTATTTTAAATGTCATGCTTGGTCAAAGCACCACAGATATATAAAAGCATCACATGAAAACGAGCCTGTTGTATAGCTACTGAATACCCTAAAGCAGATGTGGGGAACATTTGTCCTTCCAGATGTTGCTGAACCACAAGTTTCATCACCCCAGCTATTGGCCATTTTTGTAAGGGCTGATGGGACTTGTAGTTCAACTATAGAGCACCAAAGTTTCCTCACCCCTTCCTTGTATGCAGTCCCCATCATGCCCTTTTCTCCTACCCACTCAGTGTTCCACATCATCAATATAAATATGTGGACCATATATTTATGGCAGTGGACAGACAGAAAACTGATTGCCCACTAGTATTTATTCTATGCTGTAAAAGAGAATCAGACCAGTGGTGTCATTTTGTTACAGGCTATATAAGAAAGCTCAAAGGTTATTTAATATACCTGACCTGACTTATTATGTGTTATTTGCTACAGAGGCATGCAAATGAGTCAAGCTCAGAAACAAAGATAGTGATTGTATTGTCATATAGCCAGCGGACACATATAACATTTCTGCAGATGACTTCATTATCATCAAATTAGTTCCAACAGCAGAAAAAACGGTAGGATATTAAGCAGTCTGAAAGGGCCTATTTTTCTCGGAAAATGCTATAAAGCAACACTTTCTCTCTCTGTACGTGTGTTTGAGATAGAGAGAGACACACAGCTTGGTATGTATTTGTCACGTTTAGAGCAAAGGCTACAGAGACCAGCATGCTTTAAATGGCAAATTGCTCAAAGTCTGGTGACTGATTTTGCAAACAAGCATTTTAAAAAACAACAACACATAACATAACATGCTTACTTAGTGAATGAAAGCAAATACCTCCCTCAACCAACTAAACTAACCTCCTAAGAAATGATTGGGGAATATAAATCTCAGACCCTCCAAATGTTCTTATTTTCCAGGAATGTCCCTGATTTTAGAGAAGCTGTCTCTGCTTCTGATTTGATCCTGGAATGTCCCACTTTTCCTTAGGAAAATTTTGACTTCAAGTATTCATTCCCATTTAAGGCAGTATGTGCTGGTGCAATTTAACCAGCTACAACACTCTGTGATTACCAAGGAACTGGTAATCTTCACCTCACATGCTGACATTCTAATTCTAGCAGATCTTCAAGCAGAACTTGAGGAAGGAGATCTGCATTTTAAAAAATGAATGAATGAATGAATGAATGCAGAAGCAGCTGCAGCAAACTGCTTGCCTTCAAGCAGCTTTTTAATACTATTCTGTAGCAACTTGCAACTCAGCTGCTTCCCTATATTCTTCATTTTCTCTTTTCTTCATGACCCTACATTTTATATCTGGTGCTATAAAACATCAAAGCTCCACTATGGTAAAGCAGAAACTCTGGTAGGCACTTGGGCTTATGCAACAACCTGAACAGCAATGTGTATGTTTCTCTTTTATGAGTGCATTCAATTATTTTTAAGAGACGTTTTCCCCATTGTGATTTCCTCACTTTCAAATGGGATCTGCTAACAGTGACTCCCCGAGATTTGCCTACATTGAGAACATCCCTGACATGATAAGCTAGGAGGTAGGACAGGACTGTAGCTGTACTATTTCTTTGTGAGTGTGCAATATTTAAAAATTTGGGATAAGCCACAGTTTGATCTTGGTTTGTAATCTCCTTGTGGAAGGCGTGCTCAAATTATAGCTTGCCCATTTAATTTTCCAGTTGAAATGTAACAGAATATAGGCATGGGGGAAGCTGAGTTGCTTTTGAAGTTGACCCCTTGCCTAGTGTATTGTTGTGGGGGAAATGGCAGGCACCTGACACTACTTTTTTAAAAGGAGGGTCTAGGACAGGCATAGGCCAACTTCGGCCCTCCAGATGTTTGGCACTACAATTCCCATCATCCCTCACTAACAGGACCAGTGGTCAGGGATGATGGGAATTGTAGTCACAAACATCTGGAGGGCCAGAGTTTGCCTATGCCTGGTCTAGGAGATGCATCGGTGGGGAGCCCTGGGAGCTGTCCAAGGATGTTAGGTGCTGATGCTGCCCCTGGAAATCACAATAGATTTGAGTATCCCAAACTTAGAATATTAACTTGATGTACTGATATCTGTGATCATCTGTGAATGTAGCCGCTATCTTTGCAAGCTCGTAAAGAGATAGTCTATCTACAATAGCGTCTCATCTAGCTTATAATGCCAGCACTGTTCTAAATCTAAGTATTCATCATTCCATTAGAAACACACTACTTGGGAAGTTAATGCCTCATAATCATAATATGTTAATCTATCTTCAGTGGGCTTCTTCGAATTACCAAACCAAGGGCAGACCTAAACTTCTCACAGTGACTTCCCATCATTATAGCTCAGCACCATCATTTTATGTTTACCGCAAGGGTAGATAATGTACCGTTAGTTACTGTCTTTCTGCAATAACATTCGTATCTTCGCACATGCCTACCCACCTGGAAATGCTTGAAGTTGTACGAAAGCTTCAACCTCCGGACTGAACTATTGCAATGTGGTTTAGGTGGAGCAACTTTTGAAGATGACATGGAAACTTCGATTGGTCCAAAATGAAGCAGCCAGCTTACTAGCTGGGATTTCATTTTGAACTCCAAAATGAAGCAGCCAGCTTACTAGCTGGGATTTCATTTTGAACTCTTATAACCCCCGTTTTAAAATAGTTACACCGATTGTCAACTCCTTCTGGACCCAATTCAAGGTGCTCACATTAGTTTTGCTAGTTGCAAATATCTGAAAGACTATCTCCATTCCTACCAACATTTTCAAGGCTTTTGCTACCAGGCACCAGGGACTCTCCTGGTGTTCTATACTCCTCAGAAGTGTATGGACAAGTGTATGGCTCAGCGTCTCAGTTCCAGGGAAAACCAGACATTTTACGCCCTTTTTTTTAAAAAAGGATCCAGAATATCTGTCATTGTAGATGTAATTAAGAAATAAGCCAGAATTATATTGACATTGCCAGCAGACTATTAAAAGTCTCATAGTTCCAATGTTCCCTTAAAGCGATCATTTAATGCCTCTGCTTTCTCAGCTGGGTTTCTAATAACTAATTGCTCATTGTTATGTAGCAAATTCCTTTGTGAAATATCTCTCATAGTACATTTGAAAGCTCACATCAATGTATAATTAATATTCTGCATGAGGCCAAGCTACACAAACCCCATATATAGTCAACCACATGGCCAAAGTTTCAAGAGCAACATAACAGAATTTTAGAAAAAAAGCATTGCGTGGACAGGCGGAGCTTCAGGGTTATCCAGTGTGTGGGGGAGGATGGGCCGGCTCTGGAGAACATATGTTCAAGCAGAGATAGCCGCCCCCGTTACGCCGCCGCCGCAGGGGAGAGCAATGACGACCTTTCGGCGTATGGTCAAAGCCTCCCTTCAGAAACCCCTTTAACGGGGAACCCTGGTATCGCCGCTGTAAAGAGGAAGATAGACTAAAGGATTCCGCCCAAGGCCTGATACCGCCAAAGTTGTGACGTTTTGCTACGGGAAAGGCGAAACCT
Source organism: Podarcis muralis (assembly GCF_964188315.1). Lineage (NCBI taxonomy): Eukaryota > Metazoa > Chordata > Lepidosauria > Squamata > Lacertidae > Podarcis > Podarcis muralis. The sequence goes on along the minus strand of NC_135657.1, from coordinate 87,009,168 downwards.
GCCAATGCAGGGAAATTCCTTTCCGGCCCTTTAACAGTGACCTTAACGTAGCAGCGCCCGCATACCTGTGAAGAAAAGTTAACCTGCAAAACCTGTGAAGAAAAGTTAATCTGCAAAATAAGACATTAACTGAGGGTGGGTAGGGTGGGAGAACCTCTGGAGCCAAGTGAGGATTCCCAGGTAAGATCCTCCCTCTATTGTGTGGGCAGGTAATCCCTCCCCTACCTGGCCTGGTCTCCTTGGCAACGCTTCCCCCAGGTGGGATTGGACAACTGACTGAGGTAGGCGGAGACCTCCAGGTATCTCACCTGAGGGAAGGCAAAGCCAAGCCTACGCTGATGGAGCCACTCCAGATCCAAGGGCTGCGCGCGTCCACGCAAAGGGCGCCCCCCGTTTTATGCGGGGAGCGGTCATTACAAAACATACTGCAATCTGGCTACAAGCATGGAGTGATCATAAATGGTGAATGTTCTCAGCATCCTACAAAACATATGGAAATTAGGACTGGAATAATTCTTACTAGGAAAACCTGTATTTTCCTTTGGACTAGCAAGTTCTAATTTAGTAAGCAATAATAAAAAACAACATTTAGAATGCAAATATAAAATATTCTATCTATAAAGTGGATGGGGAGGATAGAAAAATAGCAATGGATTAAGTATCAATCTGTATGCATATTGAACAAGAGTAAAGAAAAGACGGAATGGGGCATACCACCCCTCTCTAAGAACAAATGGGATGACTAAAGAGCAGTTCCAAAGACCCACCCCTCCAGATCCTAAAACAGGGGTGGGAAACCCATGGCCCTCCAAATGTTGTTGAACTCTGGTTCCCATCAACTCTACACAGCATGGGCTGTGGTCATGGGTGATGGGAGTTGGAGTCCAGCAACATCGGTAGGACCAGAGATTCCCTACCCTCCTCCTGGTGGTACATCGTGTTGGGGATGTCCAAAGTGACATAAAGAGCTAACAGACCAGTAGACAAATTTATTCTTCTGTGAAAAACAGTACCAGGCAAGCAAAATATTTGAAAGCAGCCCAGTGAGCACCTAAAACAGGGTAATATTAGCTTATTAGGGAACTGTCGTTGGGAACAAATCCTATAATCTCCAACATAAATTTCAGCACTGAGGATTAGTGCTGGGTGAATTTACCTGGAATTAATTCAGAAGTAGTTTATCTAAAACAAATTAAATATAGTGTCAAATTGGATCAGGCCTAAATTAGCTCATTTCAAACTCAGCTCTATTCTGAGCTACAGGTCTCACCACGTTCTCAATAACGCCAACTGGCAAGAATGTAACTAGATGCCGGTGGTTTGAATGTATCCTTGTATGAGTGGCGCACCAAAGGTGCCATCTTCTTATGAGCCTTGAGGGAGGCCATGAGCAACAGCGTCGTAACGTCATGCACACAACATCATGTGACACCAGGAGGCAGAGCTGAATGCCCGCTGAATATTGAGGGGACTCAGCCACCTCAAAAAATACTTTTTTTTTGGGGGGGGAACTGCCTCGACCCCAGGAGTTGGTGCACCTGAGCTGCACTTAGGGTGGTGTTCAACTAAGTTTTACTCAGAGCAGAACCATTTAAATGAATGGACCTAACAGTCATTTTCATTTAAGCCACTCCTTTCAGAAGGGAACTATCCAGGCAAGAACCAAGAATACAAAATCAGGAGTTGTCAATGTGTTGCATGTTGGATGTACCTGCAGAGGTCTTCTCTGGTACCCACAGGAACCTCAACTCTCACCTTCCCCTCGACTGAAATTAGGTTGGAAAAAAGCATTCTACTGCAGCCAACAGAAGAGATTGCAGCATGCGCTTGGTTGCAGGGAACTAGTGGTGCTCAGAAGCATTTCCCTCGTCTGCAAATATGCCCATGCCCTCCCTTCAATAGCAATATCTGTGTTTTACAAAATAAAAATTATACTCAGTTATGGCTCAGTTATGGCTGAGTGAAACCAAAGGATGGAATTATAATTGCAGTGAAGGGGTAAATGCTGGGCTATTTATGCTTCACCTGTGGTTCCATCTACCCACCCCTTTCCTGTTTCTCCAAGAGAACCACAGAGCTGAGTTTGTTCTTTGCACATAAGCAAAGCAAAGACTGGCACTCGAGGCAGTCCAAAAAAAAATCAGATTATGTGTTGAAAAGAGAGAATAGAGCTAGAAGAGTCAACCCCCCACCCTGGTGTAATATTTTTAAAGTCTCTTCTCTTATCAATAAAATCAGGATGCATGGAGCTTTTCAAATGGATTGGGGGGGGGGGAGGGAGGGAGTTGTTAAAATGGTAGAAATTGAAAATTGGGGAAAGATAGAGATTATCTTTAGGCACCAGAGAAAGCGATTTGGTTTTAGCTTCAACTTGCCCTGTATTAACTATTACAGCATTTTATTTAAATACATGAATAAATTGAAGTTGCTGCAGTATTTGATTTCTAATCATAATATCCATATAGAGATTTCTGTACATGGTGTGGTGTGTAGCATAGTGACTAAGAATGTGTGGGCCAGTTCATATCTCATGCCAGCCAGAAACTCCCTGTGCTATTTTAAGGAAGGCCACAACTCCCTTGTTCTCAGATGTCCTTCTTGGAATATGAGAATAGCAACACAGGCCTGCTGTAGAAGTTGCAACCATTCCTGACACGGTGCACATGAAGGGCTTAGGAAACACTAAAGCATTACTGCTACATTATTAATGATGTGACCTCTGCAGTTATGTATATTGCTTCTCAGGAAGTGAGGCAATATTTTTCAAAGCTGGGTATAGTTCAATCCAGAGAATACGTGAATGGTATTTTCAAGGTGGTGGCCTTCAGCGTGCTACTTTTATGGCTTGCGTTGCCAATTTATAGTTCCTAAGACAGATTCCTTTTCTTTCCAGCTTTACAGCATCTGAAGCACTCAAATGGGAGGAAAAACCACAGTCAAACAATAATTATTTATTTAAACATTTATAAACTGCACTCTCGTACAAAACATCACAAGGCGGTAAGCAACCCTAAAAAGCCACACACAGTAATAACAATGTTGAGATGTCAAACGCATCAGAAAAATCTGGCTGGCAAAGAACCTCAGGTTCCAGAAGCCTGTCTGAATAACACAGCATTTAAATGAAGTCTCAAAGGGAGCAGAGATTGTGTCTACCAAACCTCTATTGGCAAGGAATTTCACAGGGCAGGGCCTGCCAGCTCAGCTCCTGGTAAAGGCCAGCTTAACTTCAGGGGCATTTGGGACCATCAAAAGTTCATCCCCAGAAGACCTCACTGAATGAGGTGGAGCATAAGGCCATCTTCATACCATGAGATGGATATCTAACTTGAAAGTGTGGAAAGACACAGAGACTCTGATCGAAAGCTGTGCTTCTGGGTCTTCCCCCATTTACTTAAGTTTGTGTACATGGTGCTGCCCCACTCTATTGCTCATTTAAGCAGTATAAAGTCGGCTAAGAATAATCCCCGAAGCCAACATGGTTCCTTCTATACCTGGAGACTTCTACACCCCCAGTGTGTAGCAATCATGGCTGCAGTTTCTGATTGCTGTAAATATTATTGTTAGGCACAAATCATTATTGTGTGGAGTTAGCTGGCTGACAAAATGTCTATTCTAAGTCTGAGGTAACACCCCCTCCCACCATTTTCAGTACTCTCCATAGCAAGTTCTCTGCTACACAGCACGCTAGAGAAATCTTACTGATAGGGTTTTAAACAAGCACCAAGAATTTCGGACGTAGGCCATGAAAGTGGAGTCAAGAATCTTAAACTGTTTAGATTGTGAATAAAAGCAAATAAAAGCAAACACCACATTTTTTTGTTGAGTCACATAGTATCAAATAAGCTTTGCTAGAATATTTAAGTGTTCCCTGTGTACTACTTGTAAAACTGCTAGAACAGCAGCAGGAGTAAAAATAGCCAGAATGTGAACACCCAGATATATAATTTATAGCTATGCCCTAATTTGTTCTGAACACAGAATAAGCCATCTTACAAAGAGCTGAGATTGTTCAGTAACTGGTAAGAAGCAATTATATCATCTGGCCTTATTGCTTTCCCAAAGCCTAAAGAAAAAAAAACAAATGGCTTTCATTTTTAAAGGTTGTGTATAAATTAATAAATGAATATATTTGCACAAACACAACACACATTACCCCACATCCCAAACAAACCATGAGCCCAAGTTTAGACAGTAAAATAAACCAGTCTCTGGCTTGTTTCAGTCATGGCATGGCAGCAGTAGGAGCAGGGAAGAAGTGCTATGGGAATTTCTGAGCAGCATGTACGAGCATATAGTAAACCCCATTACTGTACTGATATTTTATCATGCTAACAGCAAAGACTTTCAAACATCCAGGTCTTCTCTAGGCGCTAGAAGGCACACAGTGATAAGGCCATGTAGATCTCTCCAGGGAGCACATTTCAGAGTGCCAGCAGCACAGCTGAAAAGGGTTAGCATTAGATTTGCTTTGAAAAGAGTAGACAATTTCTCTTTCTCTTTTTGCTTCAATCGGATCAAGTCACTTGGGCATTGTGTTTTCTATCTGTAAAGAGTTTTGTTTTTAACTTCACCTTGTCGCTTGTGAAGTCAAACCCATTCTGTGTTTGAAAGGAGCATTTTGATAACTAGGTCCAAATGTTTCTGTTGAAAATTAATACAGCTTATGCTATAATGAAGGCTTCCTCAAACTCAGACCTCCAGATGTTTTGAGACGACAATTCCCATCATTCCTGACCACTGGTCCTGCTAGCTAGGGATCATGGGAGTTGTAGGCCAAAAACATCTGGAGGGCCAAGTTTGAGGAAGCCTGCTATAATGTGTAGTGTGGCTTGGTTGTCCACTTGCTATTTGGTTTTTCCCTTTCCCTTTCCAAGTGTTTCAACTATTAAGGTTACTATCAGCTTGAAGTGAAAGACACTCCTGCAGGGATCCAGAAAGTTTGCTTCATCTTGAGCGTTTCTGCATATAAAAGCAATTGTATTGTCAGTGTCTTCCATCCAAAGAATTGTTTTAGTTTGCGGTCTGTGTTAGTTGTGTGTGTAGAATTAAAATAATCTCTGGAGCTACCTGGAAGTCCCTTGCATTTGGTGGTGTGTCAGACTTATCATAAATACCTTCACCTGCATATTGCAACAGTGAAACCAGGGGCGCTGGGGGAGTGAACAGGAAGCAAGAGAAGGAGAACGATCACACACACACACACACACACACAGAGTATCAATCCTAAAGTCGCAGGGGCGCTGGGAGAGCGCAGGGGCGCTGGGAGAGTGAATGGGAAGCAGGAGGAGGAGAACGATAGCTCAAGCACACACACACACAGCCCCTACAGTGGCTAATCCAAAATCGGACAGCAAAAAACTGCAGGCAGGGACAGAGAGCACGGGGTTGTTTTAAAGCAGCCAACCCCGCTCTGCTTCTCTCCCTCCTCCCTGGCTCGGCTGGCTGAAAACCTTTGCTGCTATTTAGCGAGCTCAGTGGGGAGGAGAGAGGGACATAGAGCATGGGGTTGTTTTAAAGCAGCCAACCAGACAGGAGCCGCTTACACTCGCTTTGCTGTTTCAAAGCGAGCCACGGACTGCTCATGACTGCAGCAGATTCCCCCGCCATCCGTAGGCACTCACTCCATAACACGCACAGACATTTCCCCTTACTTTCTAGGAGGAAAAAACTGCATGTTATGGAGCGAAAATTACGGTAGCTTTTTTTTGGAAGAGGATGAATTGCAGTGGAACTGAAACGGTGCTGCATGCAATGAATACAGGGTGGAACAGAAAATGACTCCTACTTACATCCATACTGATATGATTTGTACTGTTCTACAGCAGTCTTGATCATCACTATCTTTTTTGCTTGCTTTTCATTTCCGTTGCTTTGTTAGTATTACATTTCACCTACTGTAGCTTGGAAAGAACAGATCTGAGGCTTACAATTGCTTCAAATAATAAGATATCCTTACTGAATGCATTGTATAGGGCTCTATAGTAGGACACAACTCCCTCTTTCTATTCCTCACTTCCAATCTCTGCAAGTTTTTGTTTTTTTAAAAAGCAGGGATAGGGAACCTATGTCCTTCCAGATGTGGTTGGACTTCAGGTTGCATCATCCTTGGCCTTTGACCATACTGACTGGAGCTGAAGGGAGATGGGAACCCAGTAACATCTGGAGGACCACATATGCTCTATCCTTGTCTTAGAGCGACAGAAATATGTGAGAATATAAATTGGTATAGGGCATTATATATATAATGCTTGATAATTGGATCAGGCCTGACACCATTTTTCAATACTTCAGAAAGTACCCCAAAGAAAATGCAAAGAATGATGGCAACATGCGAGATGCTAGAAAAAGATTCAAACAAACAAAAAGCAAAAATAGGTATATACCTTACACCACCAGACAGCTTTTGCAGCCCTATCTAACACCTAATTATGTCTATCAGAAGGAAGTCTCAATGATTTCAGTAGGAATTATTCCCAAGGAAGTGTGCATAGAACTCGGCCCATTCTAGTAATGAGTCTATTATGGCTGCAATCCTGAAGTTACTTACGAGATAATAAACCCTAATTACCTTCAACCATTTTAGAATATTCAAGCTCATACATATTTGTATGAACATATTAGAATGTTTAAACTCATACATATTTGCACAGTTTAAACCTGAACAATCTACATATACTTAAAAATACTGCTCAGTTGCTCTCGAATGCCTAGAACAAATACTTACCGCTTCATTCAGGGTTTGGAGCAAGCCACTGAACTTTAGCCAGGTAAAAACGTACATAGATAATGTAGCATATTAAAACAAAAGCTTCATCTGAGTTGCACTGCACAATATTTAGATACCGCTTCACTGCACTATTTATTATAGGAAAAATGTATAACATCATTACAACTTTGAGCCAGTTTAAAAATGTTAATCTCACAATTAATAACCACAGACGTATGCTTTCCCTTGCAGCAACAAGCACCGATAATCTAAATCTGTCATGCTGAACTTTAGAGTAGCAGACAACCATCTGCATACATACATCATATAAAAAGTAAGTCTGCATGCCCTTATGCTTCCTTCACTGGAGAAATACAAAGTAAGGGGGCATAAATGTAGGAAAGTTGCAGAGTGGAAAAGCCAATTCCATATTCAACTCAACAAAGCTCAGTCTGCGACTGGGGGCTCAAAACTGCTCACCTGTACAGCGCTTCACTTGGCAGATGCTTTGTTAAAACCAAGTTGTCTTGTATGACTGTGCTGTATTAGCAAGGTATGAATCTGTGGCCTGGAAGGGTCTACCCCAGACATATTAAAACTGAATGACTAGAGGGGTCAAGGGCATGAAGATAGCCACATAGAATGCTGCAAAAGTAGCCAGTTTTAGGCTTAGTCACCATATTCACATTAGCCAGAATTGGGTGCAGACTATGTATCTTAGTTAAAGACTCACCCTAAGAGAGAAAATATGTATTTGGTTGTATTCCAGGAGAAAATATGCTTCTAAACCATCCTCGCTGCTCTACAGATGTAATGGCTACCTTAACCTTTGGGCTGGGCTGTAACATCTTAGACTATGGGGCAGGGGGTGTTCATATGTTTGAATGCTCATTTATTTATAAAAGAAAATAAAAATCCTATATATAGAAAACCAGCATATCAGACAGAAAGCTAGGCTAAATGAAATCTCTATGTACAAACACACACACACACACAAATCTGGAATGAAATTCAAATAAAACACAAGCAAATATGCATTCTGAAATGGTACAACCCTAGCTAAAGATACACCATGTCACTGCATAGATTATGAATATCCCTCATGTATTACCTGGTTGGAGATTTCTGTTCAAGGTGGGGCAGCTGCTGCCTACAACAGCAATAAATTTACTTATAGACCTTGACATATATTCCAAGGGTGAAATTGTTTCAAAAAGGCTTCTTGCCGCCAGTCTCACTAATTCACTAAGCAGGGCCAAATGTGGACTTTTCTGCAGTAAAGGAAAGTGACCACAGGTGCCTGCAGTTTCCACTAACGGAGCCACAGGCTTTGCTCAGAGCCAACTGAAAGCTTAAGATGGCCTTTTAAATACAATGGTTACCACATGCATGAGGGTGAAGGTTTGGAAGCACTTCCTCTCTCTGATATGCAAATGCAAAGGTATTATATAGATGGCTTGATGTTTTGGGGCCTTTCTTTATCATTTGCAATAAATATACACACCTTCTGCTCAGTCCTACCCATACCATCTGCTATTCCCCGTGGCTTAAAGAAAAAAAAAAAAAAGCAACAGATCAGGGTGTGGGGGGGATGTTTTGCACATGCAAATATATATCTGTATTACAGTTTAGACCAAAGATCTTTTTTTCTTTAGGGATTGGACAATCTGTTGCAGCATGAAAGACAATAAACAAAAAGCCAAGGGTAGTACTTAATTCCAAATCATTTAACACTGATGAGGAGGAGATTGTTAAGAGAATTGCTTTATTCAGCCTCTGCTATAAAGGCACAAAGTCAGTTTTTTTAAAAAATGTCCCAAGCATTTATTTATTTATTTTTAGTGATGGCACCGGATGAAAGGTAGGAACCAGAGATACCGTGTTGTGATTTAAAGGAGAGGGGGAAATGGAACAAAATCAATTGCATCTTTCCCACATTCTCAAAAGCAGCAAAGCTTTACTTTCAAAATGAAGGTTGATCAAAAGAGGTGCCCTTGTGTTGTTTAGCCATTATGAAACTTCTGGACATCACTTTTGAAGAGCCTTAACCAGTGCTTTCTTTCAGACGGGTCTCACCAGAAGTCAGTTCTGGCACCTCTCAGGTGGACACCATTGCCATTATAAGAGAACAAAGGAGGTGTCCGTAGTGAGTTCTGGCACTTCTTTTTTCTAGAAGAAAATAGCACTGCTTTTAAAGCTTAAAAAAATTGACTTGGCAACTGTGAGGAACCTACACTTTGTTTTCTTTCCAGCACGCGCTCAACTACATAAAAGAGAAGCTTCTACATAATATTGGAAGCAGTGCTATTTTTCTAGAAATGAGGTGCCAGAACTCACTATGAACGCATCCCTCATTCTTTTAGAATGGCAATGGTGCCCACCTGAGAGGTGCTGGAACTGACTTCTGGCTGAAAGAAAAAAAGCCCTGATTGGAAGTTGGTTGGTGGTTGACAGATTTCAGTGACCAGCTGTTCCACACAAGAACTTGCAAGAATGGTCCCCCCCCCCCCGACAAAGATTTTGACTTCTGCTTTGAATATGTGAGGCAGAAATGCAACAGCTGCATCCATTCCTATCACTGCATGTGGAGCAGGGGGGAATTGTCCAGTTCCCCCCAAGAATGCTGCTTGGTCCCCAACTTGTTGGTATCATGGCAGAAGGACAGGGTATTTTGGAGAGTGGGAACTGGGATGCTGGTCCAGCACCCACAAATTGCTTCCTCACCAACCAGAGGACAAAGGAGTTGCTTCCCATGACATTCCTCTTCTCAGCTCATTCACATGAAAATGCAGGTGAGCTGGTTATGGGGCAGCTCCGGGGCAGCAGTTGTGGAACATTAATCAGATGCCCAGAGAAGCTTTGCGAAAGGTATGATGGGGGCCACTGGTCCCAACACCTCCTGGCAAATAGAAGGGGAAGAAATGGAGGCAGTGAGAGATTTTACTTTCTTGAGCTCCATGATCACTGCAGATGGTGACAGCAGCCACAAAATTAAAAAAAGAACAATGCCTGCTTCTTGGGAGAAAAGCAATGACAAACCTAGACAGCATCTTAAAAAGCAGACACATCACCTTGCCAACAAAGGTCCGTATAGTTAAAGCTATGGTTTTCCCAGTAGTGATGTATGGAAGTGAAAGCTGGACCATAAAGAAGGCTGATTGCCGAAGAATTGATGCTTTTGAATTATGGTGCTGGAGGAGACTCTTGAGAGTCCCATGGACTGCAAGAAGATGAAACCTATCCATTCTTAAGGAAATCAGCCCTGAGTGCTCACTGGAAGGACAGATCCTGAAGCTGAGGCTCCAATACTTTGGCCACCTCATAAGAAGAGAAGACTCCCTGGAAAAGACCCTGATGTTGGGAAAGATGGAGGGCACAAGGAGAAGGGGACGACAGAGGACGAAATGGTTGGACAGTGTTCTCGAAGCTACCAGCATGAGTTTGACCAAACTGCGGGAGGCAGTGGAAGACAGGAGTGCCTGACGTGCTCTAGTCCATGGGGTCACGAAGAGTTGGACATGACTAACGACTAAACGACAACAACAACATGATGGGGGAAGGTTGAGAGAGAGGCCCCAGGAAATATATGAGTAGAGAGGAACAGATACTAGAAGTGTGAAAATGACAAGACAACAATGGCAGGAAGAAAACTGGACTGGCTGCAATTAGTGACCCAGCAGTAAGGATCCCACTCTATGCATTCGCTGAGGCTAAGAGGCCATATTGGGTTCTGAGGATCCTGGGGATCTAAAGAAGGAGATATCTGACAATGACCTTGAAGAAAAAATAGTTGCTGAGCGAGCAATGAAGTACACTTTTTCCTCTCTTTGCAATATGTTCCCAGTTGCACACTTTCTGCAGAAAGTTTCCCTAACTTCAGTACATTCTTCACACAAATGTGTAAGATGAATTCCTGCAGATTGTCTCGGTACCAGGGGCAATTTAAACCACACAAATGCTGTGTAGTTTACAACGAGCATGGGAAAAGGGGTTTAAAAAAACCCAATAGATACTGACATCTGAGGCATCATTAACTAAGACTCATAGTGTTGAGCCCAGTCATTTATTGGATTCACATACAGTATAATGACCCACTTTCAGTCAGTGTTGTGAGCTGGGTTTGCATTCCTTTCAGATATATTGACAATCTGGCAAGTGCGTTTTTGGCTCTGGCTTCCCTGTACTTATTTCATACAATAGAAAGTCTATTAGAAGGATATTAGAGCTTTAATTATAATATGGGCACTCTTTCATTTTGCTACACACTAGTAATTCCCAATAACGCTAATGGAAATTATCCAGCGTCAACAAAAGAATGTGCCTTAGATGCTAACAGCCAAAGAACCAAACATATCAGAGACAGATGAAGGTTCTGGGAAGTACCGGTAACTGAATAAAAGACAGTTGAATGACAAGACAGAGAAGCAATAGATATTGACTATAAAAAAACCATGAAAAAACTTACACACCCACCCACCCCAAATCTCCCCAATATTTAATTTACTTTAACTTCAAAATTAAATTATTCCTGATAGTAACTAAAAGTGAACAGGGATCTTAGATGGGCAGCGTAATTAAATATAATTGAAAAAGAGAATGCAAACTGCTGAAGTCAAAAGCTGGATCAAGAGGAGAGTGGCATGTGTGCACCTTTGAATAGTTCTGGTATTTTTTAAAGGAATGTTCCTCTTGCTTTCCTGACCCTTAGGATTGTTCTGCATGAGCAGAGATCTGCGACAGAGCCAACCCTGTACCCAAAGCCCTGCCAGCTTGCTCCAGCTCTCTCTCTTTTCAAATCTCCCTGGCAATTATTGCTATGTACCATTTCCCCTCCCACTGACACCAATAGGAGGGAAAATGCATGCCCCTGCTCCAGGGTAGCACAGACTGTCAAGCCCAATGGACTGGTTGGTTAAGGGGGATGAGGGAGCTTTGGATGCAAGGGATGCTATTCTGGCAGTATCTCTGCAGTTCTGCAGAAACATTGCTGGCAGTAGTGCCATGACCACAGAGTTTTTCATGGCTATATCAGTCTGGGTATATCTCCCTGCCAGCAGAGCTCCCCTCTGCCAGCAGAAGAGCAATTTTAACCTACTTTAACACCTCCCCACACCCGCCTCAGGCAGTATTCAGCATGGATTAGTATTGCTTTATTATATTATTAAGTTGCCCCCCCTAATATTTGGGGCTGCTAGCCGTCGTCTGTCAAAATATACATAATTGCATCCAATGTCACCACAATGTCCAATGATACCACAGCGATAAAGGGGATGACACTTTTGCTTCCTCTGCTTGAGATAAACAAGGGCCAAGCAGATCAAACTTATTCTGCCACATAAATGAGAAATGTGCTTATGGTGTTTATGATGGGGGCGGGGTTCTAAACTCACATGTATTCATAGTCATTCTGCATTTGCTCATTCATTTCCCCTCTGCTACTGGTCTGTACAACAGGTGCAAGGAATGGAGGAGTTTCAGCACAATGTCCTTCTATTCTGACTCTGCAATGAAGGCTTCCTCTCCCCCGATGACTTCCCATAGAAACCAGTGAGAAGCCAAATATTCTGGCTGGATCATTCTAATCCATATTATCTTGGAGTGATCTGTTATTCAGCAGGGGCCAGCAGAATGTTGCCTTTGATTTCCCCATTGCTGCAGTTGACTTTGTCAAGGTGCAGTGCAAGAGGTGGGATTTCCAGAGCTGCAGCACGTTCCCAGAGCTACAACACCCACCACCAGCCACTAGTGTGTCTCAGTATAGAAGCATAGCTATGTTAGACTGGTCTGCTGCTGCTGCTGCTGCAATAATAAATGAGAGAGATTTGTGGCACTTTATCAACTGTGCAATGGAAACAAGTAAAGCAGAATGTCTCTACTATCTCCAGCCCGCTCCCCCTCTCTCGATGCTTTCTGAAGGGGACTGAGAAGAGCTCTGTTCCCTGGCATTCCATCAATAGAGATCAAACAGACTGCTTATCCTGAGCTGGGAAAAGCTACCAAGATCAGGTAAAGCCCCTCAAACTACTCCCCTGGATCTTAGTAAGAGTTGCTTTACATTAAACATCCGCCCCCACTTAGGTAGCGTACATGACTGCAGAGAGGTACAAGATAAACAGTGTCACATGTGAAAACTGCACAAGGATTTTATGTACCCAGTGCACAGTCATATGATGCAGGGGAGCATGGGCTTCCAAATTTGTGGAACAAGCACTTTCCTCATTTGAGGCTGTGGTCTAAACCACTGAGCCTCTTGGGCTTGCCAATCAGAAGGTTGATGGTTCAAATCCCCACAACGGGTGAGCTCCCGTTGCTCTGTCACAGCTTCTGCCAACCTAGCAGTTCAAAAGCACACCAGTGCAAGTAGATAGATAGGTACCGCTGCAGCAGGAAAGCAAACAGCATTTCCGTGTGCTCTGTCCCTTGTCACAGTGTCCCATTGCGCCAGAAGCAGTTTAGTCATGTGAGCCACATGACCCGAAAAGCTGTCTGTGGACAAACGCTGGCTCCCTCAGGCTGAAAAGCAAGATGAGCCCTACACCCCATAGTTGCCTTTGAATGGACTTAACTGTCCAGGGGTCCTTTACCTTTTAACACAAGCAGTTTTCACCTAAGTGCATGTACAGCACCTGTGCAAGAAATATCACCTGTATGTGAAGCATCTGCAGTAGCTAAGCATCAGCAGAACTTGCTTACTCTGCACATGAGAACAATGAATACATCCACTGATTTTTTTAAAAAATGCACCCAAGCCCTGTTCAAATCAATGAGATTTAGGGAACCTCAGCATCCTCTAACTTGTGTTCTGTCCATTGCACAGTTTCAAGGTTGAAGCAGATCAGTAGCCACTTGCATGCCAGAAGGTTTTTTTTGTTTATTTTTAACAGATGCACTGCATTTGTCCACACTTCAAAACCTGCTTACAGCCCATTATTTTTGGACTGTAGTAGCACACGCGTGGGCTTTTTCACTGGTGGCACCAAGCACTGTGGAATGTCCTCCCAGCTGAAATATGAGAAGCCCCATCACTATTGCCATTCCATCACTTCTAGAAGACACACCTATTTAGGAAAGCATTCCCCTGAACTTAGAACTTGTGGTCTAATCATTTTGCTTTCTAGTTTGTTATGCTTCTTAACTGGCTTGCTTTACTGCACTTTTAAATTATGGATGTTTTTTAATGCTTTGATGGAATTGTTTATTGAGTATTTTAATCATGTATGGATTTTGTAATTGATTTTGCATGTGTAAATACATAGACCCTATTTGGGCCTTTAAGGAGGATAGAAATAAATAATCCTTTCCACCTTTAAAGGTAGACAAAAGTTTCTGTGACTGGAATATATTTATGTACATAACGCTGTTTAAGATTTAATTTCAGTACAATGACAAAACACCAGTACTACAGGTTAGGCATCTATAGTCACAGTTATACAAGGATGAAACCAGCATGAACGATTCAACGGCAGAAGCTGGTGCATCACTGATCCAAGTCAGGCGGTGATTCTACACAACCATATTGCCTCAAATGCCAGTGAACTTTCTCCACACATTCTAGGGAGGGATGGTAACAGAGCCAGGAAAATATCCCTCTCTCAGCTGAAAAGTGTGAAGCACAATTACCTTTTTCACAGAAGCGTCCAGTAAAATGCAGACGGCAGTCACATTGAAACGAGTTGACGCCATCAGGAAGATTGATGGGATGGCATGTCCCTCCATTACGACACAAATTCTCTTGGCAGACTGACAACGAGACTGGGCGAGCAGGTGAGGGCAAAGCTGACTTGAGTGCTTCGGAAACAGTGCCAGAGACATCCATCGGTGTTTCTTCAGATAGAGGAAATCTGTGAGACAATATTAATTTTATTTGAAACATTTGTGACTCGTTCAACAAGTCCCCCACCAGCTTCAGAGGCAGTGGTCTGCTGGGTGTCAGCTGTCAGGAGGGTGACTATTGATGTCATACCGGGTTGAAGAGCTTACCTAGCTGGCCATGGTGAAAGGTAGGCTCAAGTCATCTTCCTACCTGAGGTGAATTACAATATAGTGGACATATTCCACATATAAAAGCTGGTCAGATCTTAAAGGTAAAGGGACCCCTGACCATTAGGTCCAGTTGTGACCAACTCTGGGGTTGTGGCACTCATCTCACTTTATTGGCCGAGGGAGCTTCCGGGTCATGTGGCCAGCATGACTAAGCCACTTCTGGCGAACCAGAGCAGCGCACGGAAACGCCGTTTACCTTCCCGCCAGAGCGGTACCTCTTTATCTACTTGCACTTTGACGTGCTTTTGAACTGCTAGGTTGGCAGGAGCAGGGACCGAACAACGGGAGCTCACCCCATCGCGGGGATTCGAACCACCGACCTTCTGATCGGCAAGCCCTAGGCTCTGTGGTTTAACCCACAGCACCACCCGTGTCCCTGGTCAGATCTTACCTCAGCACTAAAAATGGGACAGCACCTCCCATTGCACTTGAGGACAGCAGACTAGCTCAGAGGGCACAGGGTAGCCACACAAAACTGTGAAAAACAGGATTCTGAACTGGGTGTATATTTGGTCTGATCCAGCTGGGCTCTTCTTATAAACACATTGCAGTAACTCAGTCGCCACCAGAAAGAAGATCTTCACTCTTCCTTTCAAGCAGGCTAGCATAAAGCACGCACACACACAAATACACACAACCCCCATCCTCTTAGGAAGATGACTACATATATTGTATTGCTACGACAAACAGCACTATGGATTCAAAATTCTGAGCCGTGGGGCCTGGACTTCAGCCCCAAGTTCCAGTCCTAGCTGCACCACTGGATGTTGGAGAGATTTTTTTTTTAAGCTTTCTCTCAGAGTCCCTGGAAATAGCACTGGTGGTTCTTGAATAGCAGCCCCAGTATTCCAATCATATTTGAAAGCAGAAGTTGTAAATCTGCTCCAGCGTAACTGCCAGACTCTCAGCATGCAAAATAATCTGTGGCTGATTATGAGCACAGAACAAATGTCATGCAGGATAGCTAGCAAGAAATACAAAAACACCAAGATACCCTTATCGAAGCAAAACACATGGAACACTTAACATAAAGCCAGATGTCTCCAGGAGATTCAGGCCTTTAATAAAACCACCCAGTGAAAAAAAGTATTATTTGCATTATAGATAGGGGGTATTGCATCCATTTGGTGACGTGAGAAATGCTTTGTTTGCTAAAGAATCAGTGGTCAGTTCACAAAATACTGAGCCTCTATTACAGACACTAAAATAATGCCCTCTGCATAGATAGCTCTGTGACAAATTGCTCTGTTCAAAGGGAGAACTAAGTCTGATTTCTATACTGGGTCTGAAAGTTGAGTTTATCACCCCAGTTTTCTTTGCAACAGATTCCATGTTAAAGGGGGATGCTAGCCCTCCTCCATATAAGTGTACAGAAAATGTAGGATTCAGGGATAGGTCTTTAGGCACATAGGTTTTGCCAGTATATTTCCTTTACTTAGAAGGACTTAAGCATTACAGAAAAGATTAATAAGGTTAAAAACATTATAAAATACAAGCTAACACAGTTCTAAAGTATTGACACAGAGCCTAGAGACCCTTATTAAATCAGAACTACCTGATTCAGCAAGTCTATCTGTTCCATGAACTGTCCTAGACCTCTGGGTATAGGGCGGCATATAAATTCTAATAATAATAATAATAATAATAATAATAATATCTAGAACAGTAGTAAAAAGGTGATATGGGCCTCCAAAGGAAAGAGGGACAAATGCTGAAAGGAAGGGATATTTATACTATTATTCCCCCCAAAAAAACTTTAAATAAGGCTATATTCAGCAAAATATCCAAATTCATGAAAGAATTTGATGTATTGTATGTCAAGGCATGCGGGTGGTGCTGTGGTCTAAATCACTGAGCCTCTTGGGCTTGCCAATCAGAAGGTTGGCAGTTCGAATCCCCGCGACAGGGTAGGCTCCCGTTGCTCGGTCCCAGCTCCTGCCAACCTAGCAGTTCGAAAGCATGCCAGAAAGTGAAAGTAGATAAATAGGTACCGCTCCAGTGGGAAGGTAAATGGTGTTTCTGTGCGCTGCTCTGGTTTCGGTGTTACGTTGCGCCAGAAGCAGCTTAGTCATGCTGGCCACATGACCTGGAAAAACTGTCTGCGACATATGCCGGCTCCCTTGGCCTGTAAAGCAAGAGGAGTGCCGCCCGGGGGTGCTTTCAAACTGCTAGGTTGGCAGGCGCTGGGACAGAGAAGCAGGAGCGCACCCCGCCACAGGGATTCGAACCGCCGACCTTTCGATCGGCAAGCCCTAGGCGCTGAGGCTTTTACCCACAGCGCCACCCGCGTCCCACTACATAGACATTAATAACACCTAAATTATATTGATATGAAAATATTTCTGGTTCACATCTGAGCAATACTATAATAATTTTTATTATTTATATGCCGCCCATCTGACTGGGTTGCCCCAGCCAATCTGCGCGGCTTCCAACAAATGAAACACATTAAGTACAGTAAAACTTTCCTAAACACTAAATGTATCAGTGTTAAAAACAGCATTCACTGTGAGCACAACTTGTTCATCTAATTTATAAACGTCTAGCCAATTAAACACTTTCTTTTTATAAAAGACATCAGTCAAGATAGGAAATGGGGGGAAGTGATGTACCAGTTTGGTTTGCAAATCTGGCCGTATCACATAAATACCAAGATGCCTTTTAATCCAATTGTAATCATTTTAATTGATGATTAATTGTTTTTGGAACCAGCCAACGTGGATGCTTATATGGGCGCAGAACTGGATTTGCCATAGATCATTGCTATGCATGTTTTCTTGGAAGCACAGCCTGCTGAACGCAACAGAAATTACTTGCAAGCAAGTGTGCACAAAATTGCCATATTTATTTTAGAAACTTGTGCTCTGCCATGCTGACAAATTTTGAAGTGGCTTACATCCTAAGAGAGGAACGAGGGAGCTGTGAGCCTCCAGATGTTGTTGGGACTCCAACTTCCATCAATCCCACCCGGTCAAGAACAATGGAAGTTGTAGTCCAACAACATCTGGAGGGCCACAGCTCTGAGACATTGTAAAATAATTAAGAATATCAATTAAAACAAATAATAAGAGAGCCAGCTCAAATGCACCTACATCACTCAGGCACTCCTGGTAATGGGCACCAGCTGCAAGTTTGAGAAGCAAGGCTGGATTCAGTGTTCCTCACAGACTGCAAACCAGATAGACCCCACTCCCACAATCATCTCCATCTTACTCGTATAGTTTCCCAATTCCCTTACTGAGAGTCTAAAGGAGACTACCTTGAAGAAGACAACAACAGGATTCTGCTCCTGCCTGGTTTTGTTGATTTCCCCAAATAGCCAGATAGGGATCTATTGCTCTCAGAATCTTTCTTTTAAAAGGTGCCCAATTGTTAATGTAACAATGTTTCTTCCAGACCTCCTTTTGGTTAGCCCCCTTTCATGGGAAAATGCCTGTGCAAGGTCATTAACAGAGCAAATATCTGCAACTGCTTTCAGAATTCATTCCAATTGCTATGAATAAGTAATACTCCTGACTCCAAACGGTTTAACTAAAATGCTTATTTGAATAAAGAGCTAGGAAGCGTTTAAAAGGCATTTAGGTGTTGGAAGCTTCAGCAGTGCACAGCAAAAACGCACAAAATGGACAACACTGATTTTCCTTCCTCCTCCCATTATTCCCCTCTATTCTGCAATACTGAAATGATGCTATTCAGCCAACTTTAGGGCTGCTATAGGTTAATGTTTAGGCTAATGTGCAACTGTGTTATTTTTTTTTATTAAAAAAAATGAAATAACTCAATTAAGAATTAAGGCTATTATGCTATGCACATTTGCTGCCCAGTAAATATGCACAAGAATGGGTGAAAAGGTAAATGTGGCCTGTTGTACATACAAGGTTGGTATTTAGGATCTCATACCCTAGGAGCTCAAGCTTATTGCTGGCATAAAATGTAGCAGGAAGGGAAGAATTGTAATTAAATTGTGCCCAGATCTTTAACATTTTTAATGTGAAACAAATTTCCCTTTTAGATTCACACTGCAGGAGCTCAGCTGGTAGTTTATCCTCCACCCTTTCTTTCATTTCACTCTCCCTCGCACACAGATCATCCCCATTTACATGCCTTTTTCACTATCCTAAAGTCTCTGTGGCACGCACACACACACGTACGCACAATTATCACTTTCACCCCCCTTTCCCTATCACTTCCTCCCTCCTTTTTTCAACTCTCCCTTGCCCACAGTCCACCCCTCATTTCCATGCCCTGTCCTCTCTCTCATTATGCATCCCTCTTTGCACCCCCCCCATGAAGATACGTCACTGTATCTTTAAGCAAATAGAATTTCAAGAGTAAGCCTGTCATCTAGCATGCTCAGGTAGAGAAGGTGAAAGTCACTTGATGGATGCTGTACATATATGGGTTGTTAATAAAATAGCTCTTCTAAACTACTATGTTGAATCTGGAATGAAATATACTCGGAGTCAAGTGTGAATTTCATGCTCTCTATTCAGCTCGTAATAGCAATGAATGAAACTTCCCCCAAAACGTCTAGCTATATATACATATTATTTACACAATGAGCCCTGCGTGATTGGCTAATTTCGGGCTGCTCCTGCAGGCCAATCAGGTTGCTGATTCACTTCATCCAGGAGCCTGATTGGCTGCTCCTGCAGGACAATCAGGCCGCTGAGTCACTTCCACCTGGAACTGGATTGGGTGGCTCCTGCGGACCAATCAGACTGCTGCATTCTGGATCCTATTGTTCTAGGATTCAGCTCAGTACATAACATGGAACTTCCTGTTGAAAACAACACATCATACCAGGAATTAACTATTTTGTGGGAAAGTACTTTGGAGTATCTGAGGACTTCATAAGCTTTATCTCTCAGTGGAATGGAAGAGGGATAATTTAAAACAGCCATTTTCCCCATCCCCATCCCCACCCCTATCCCTTTTAGTGTCTCTTCCTTTTTACCGTTCTCAAACAATTTCAGAAGTCTGAGTAAGGAGGGTGGGTGTAGGGAGACTGAGATGAAAATTGTGGTTTTAAACAATGGCAGAGGTTTGAGTAAAGCAGGGATGGAGTGACACTGTGGCTTGCTTTTTTAAAAAAACAACAACCAAAAACAAAACACAAATGAATCAATTTTAGAAAGGAGAAACAGCAGAGATAGACAAGAAAGAAAAGCTAGCACCAAAAAAGCTAACACAGGAGAGACTTGCCCAACGCTCTACTTGCTATTCTCAGATCTTGTTTAAAGTGCCACTCTGCCCAGTGTTATCCCCTGCTCACTCTACTTAAACCTTTGTCATTGTTTAAAATCACCACTTTCCACCTCTGTTTTAACTCCATTCCTGTTTTATTCAAACCTCTGCTGTTGTTTAAAACCACCAGTTTCCTTTGTGTTCCCTAAATCCACCCGCTTCTCTTTCGCTCCCCCCCTCAACATCTTGCAAATCCAGGACACACACACACACACACACACACACACACACACACAGAGAGAGAGAGAGAGAGAGAGAGAGAGAGAGAGAGAGATGACAACCAGGGTGGGGTACCAAGTTCAGGGTCTAAAATTGCCTCGCTGCACTGCTCCTTAATGGAATTGTGAAGAGGCAAGTGGAGCGATCCATCACTCAACCCACTGCAGCTCTGGGTGTGCATGTTTTAGGTGACCCATAGTACATGAACTTCCAGGAACTGCTACCTATTGGAGTCACCCTACTACTGTCTTCCTTATAGAGAAAAGCACTGAACTATGTGTTTCCCAGGGACGCGGGTGGCGCTGTGAATTAAACCACAGAGCCTAGGACTTGCCGATCAGAAAGTCGGCGGTTCGAATCCCCATGATGGGGTGAGCTCCCGTTGCTCGGTCCCTGCTCCTGCCAACCTAGCAGTTCGAAAGCACGTCAAAGTGCAAATAGATAAATAGGTACCGCTCCGGCGGGAAGGTAAATGGCGTTTCCGTGTGCTGCTCTGGTTCACCAGAAGCGGCTTAGTCATGCTGGCCACGTGACCCAGAAGCTGTACGCCAGCTCCATCGGCCAATAAAGTGAGATGAGTGCCGCAACCCCAGAGTCGGTCACGACTGGACCTAATGGTCAGGGGTCCCTTTACCTTTATGTGTTTCCCACCTAATAAAACATCAGTGAAGGCTGTCTCCTGGATTTGCCATAGGATGCTATTTCGAACATGAAGCACAACCGCATTGAAAGGGCTTTTTATACCGTAGACAAGGTTTTCAAGTGGGGCAGGCAGATGTAAATCTGAAAGGCTTGGCCAGTTCATACAGTAGTAGCTATGCAAATATCTGGCTAGTTTAGCAGATTCATTACAGAACATATCTCAGGTGACTGCTGGATCTTTAAGAATCAAAGACATATATACTACTAGTCTTTTAAAAAGGCTTACAATTCCCTTCTTTGGCTTGATCACTGTAATTTCAGACACATGGGATTTTGTGTAGTTTAAGACACAGTGGGTAGCATCAAATGATCCAAAACCAAAAATTAGGCCCTTGGGAATTTAAAATAGCTGATGACTGTTTACACCAGTGATAACATCTTCCCATTTCCTAACAACAGCTGTACCAGAGAGAAAAGCAGAGTTTTGGCATTCTGCAGTGCCTGTCTAGGAATTGCTTACAGAATGAGAAACGTCACTTTATATCAAGTTTGTAATCACATGAACAGATGCTTGTAATCTGTGTTTGTAGCTGATGGAAATTTGGCTTCTGTAACCAGCATAAAATTTATGTAAGAAAACCTGGCACTTAGTCCTACAGCTATTGGGAGGAAAATTAATGCATACTAACCCCCCCTTTTTTTGTTCAGGTAGCTAGATTACAGCAAGTTCATCAATCATAGCCAATCTACCAATGTTACTAACACTGCTGATCTGCTACAGTATTGTGTCCTCATACCTTCATGTTTACATGTCCCTAACAACAAAGTGCTTCCTCATGTATTCCATGCAGAAAATTGTAATTCTCGAGACCTCTGTACAGGCAACTACATCACTCTTCTTACAGACACAATTAAGAAAGATGCTTGAAACAGATCTCTCAAAATATACTTATTCAAATCCAAATTGCACACACTTTCCTGAGCTATGGAGATTAAATAAATTAAATTGATGCACAGTGAAGATGGTGTGCTGGGTCTCCAATTTAGGATATCTGGCAGTTCCCTTGTATGCTTGACAAGTGAACTGTCACAACTCTATGTGGAGACTCTTCACCATTATTATTAAGGGGGTATCTCACACTTTTAGTTTTTTCTTGCTGTAGCTTATTACTTATTCTTTCACAGAATAAAACACAGAGATATAAATATAAAGTAAAACCAAAATTTAATATTTTATTTAAAATAGTTACTTTAAGTAAGAATGTATAGTTTGGAACATTCTGATCCACCATCTTGATGCAAAATGACATCCAGTGGTATCCAAACAGAGAGGAAAACTGGCGCCTCCATCTTGGGAACCATTGTGCCCAGTCTGGCATCAATATATCTAGATGTGTTTGAACGGCTAGAGAACAGATGGACAAACCACTTTCCAAACTATGTTGTAGATAAAGGCATTTATATGTTTTAAAATCAAAATTTTACCTAAATAAAAAGATTTCTCCACACTCTGCATCTCCATTCTAGGGAAACCGACAACCATTCTTAATGTTAAGCAGAACAACATAGTTGTGACTGACTGCTGAGCCAGACTTTAGTCTGGCAATGCGGACCCCCAAAAATTCCAGCAGAGTGCTGCAGCCTCTCACTGATTGGCTACAAAGTCAGCTAGTCACAGAGCAGGGAGGAGTAGCACTTTGGGAAAGGGAGAATAAAAGGAGCAGTTTCTGAGGGAGAGAGTTAGATAGGGCTAAGGTTCAGGTTAAGAGATAGGGCTTGATTCAAGATGTTAGACAGGCTAAGAGCTAGGGCTGGAACTGAGTTGAGAGATAAGGTTCAGGTTAAGAGATATTTAACTGAACTACCTGCCATAAGTAAGTAACAGAAACGGAAGTATAACAACTGATTTTGAGTAAAGCGAGGTTAAGAGAAGCTGTGACTATAACACTGCATTTAAGCTGGAGACATATAGTTAGTTAAAATAAATAACTTAGCTTCTAACTGAAAGTACGCAATTCCTAACCCAACTTTGTTCCCCCAACTTCTTTTCTTGAAAATAAACTTTTCTTGTTTGTTCCACTCCTGCCTGAGACTTTAAATCTAAGTTTTCACCCTCACAAGTCCTCCACAAGACAACCTCTGGTGAATTGTAAAACTCTGTGTAATTGGGGTACAGTGAGGTGTGTGCACTATATTTAATAGGGGGCAGTTAGCGGGGTGAGTCTACTGTATTATTAATTGGAGGTGAGAGGTTGGATCCACTATAGTAGTCAAGAGAGCAAGCAGAATTATTGGATGGTACCTCTTCAGCATACAGGTGTATGACTGCATTCATAATACTCTTTGATATTTAAAAAATGGACAAACTTCCCCTGCATGTGGAAAAGTCCCAACAGCGAGAGAGTCTTCTCCTCGATAGGCTAGTTTATATACTGTGAATTTGTTTTTAGATGGGGAAACATCATGCATTGCCCCTCTGATCTAATTCTTCATAGTGTGTAAGATTCCACAAAATGGAGCTGGGATTCCAAGGCCACCTCTACCCAGGGGGAAATTACGCTTAGCTTGGAGGATTTGTACTTGTCTTTGTACAGTTTAAGATTTCTTGGAGTCAAGCCAGCAAGGAGAATTGAAGCCGAGTTGTGAAAATTGGATATTCCCATGCCTGCTGCAATTGGGTGAGAACAGCAACAAGACAGTACTTCTGGACTCTTGGTCGTGTCCACAAAAACTGCATCTATACCACTCACCATACTTCACTTGTGTCAATGTAATAAGTATCTACTAGTGCAAAGAACTTGATACAGTTCTGAAAAATCAAACAGGCAGACCCGCCTGTTTATGTTTTGCATTTAATACAGGAACTGATGAGCAGTCACATTTATGTGGGTTTTGAAGCAGTCATCATGAATGGTTAAGGATCATTATGCATTTTTATAAGCATATGCATTTTTTAAAAAAATCTGCCTTAGGTTGCAGTCCTTATGCATGCTTATCGGGGAATAAGCCCCATTGACTTCTGGTTGGGCTGACATTTCACATTTGTAACTTCAGTTCCATAGTGGAAGTTTCTGTGCAATTTTAATTAAAGCTTATGGTGAGGAAAAGCCTTCTTTTACAGCCATTTGTGCCTGATAACTCTGCCTATCCGCAGAGAGTAATAATTGTCAGAATCCTTCATTCAGCTAATGAGCCATATAAGTGTGGCCCCCATAGGGCAAGTATAGCTCGATTTGTAATTCTCTTTGTCCTGTCTGGAATAGGGCAAGAGCTGTTCCAAATACTTTTTCACTCGAGCAGTTCTTTTAACAACCCATTTGCTCCAAACAGTACTCATACTTCTCCTCAGTTACATGCCACTCCTCCAGTGAAAGGGGGAACCTCAGCCAACAAGAAACCCCCATAGGGAGTGAGAAAGGATGAGACTTGGGGCAGACATCACCTGAACACTCCCAATGAATACCAGGTGGCCATCCTTTTGTGTTGCAAGTGATTTGGCAGACTGGAAAGAGAAATACAACACCGTAACCACTGGAAAAGTAAAATGAAATTGCATGTTTCCCTTCGAAGAAAGCAACAGGGATGAAGATTGTGGAAGACTTTGATGTGTTTTTATTTAATGGGAAATGGTATTTTTAACTGGAAAAAGAGAAGAAAATTGGAAAGGCAAGGTGGGACACAACTCTGCAATGAAAAGTTTTTCATTGATGAGGCCCCTTCGCCATGAGGGTAAGGCATAACAATGCAAAATGCAACATTAAAATAGTTTAAAACAAATTTCAATCACAACTAGAGTGGGTCCTTAAAATATACCGTATTTTTCGCACCATAGGACGCACCGGACAATAGGACGCACCTTGTTTTAGAGGGGGGAGAACAAGGGAAAAAAATTCTTCCGCTCTCTGCCCAGCGCCCCTTCAGTGAAGCGGCAGGAGGCGCTGCGCAGAGAGTGGGAGAATTTCCCCCCTCTTGTTTTCCCGCTCTAAAACAAGGTGCCGTTTAAGGTGCGTTCAGGCGGCTACCTTGGAAGCCTGGAGAGCGAAAGGGGTCGGTGCGCACCGACCCCTCTCGCTCTCCAGGCTTCAGGTTCGTTTCGACCTGCTCTTTGGGGCTGGCGGGGGGAAGCCCACCACCAGCCCCAAAGAGCAGGTCAGGGAGCAGCGGAAAGGTGCAGCAGAGAGGCTGCTGCCATAGGCACGCGTCACCTCTCCAACCGGGAGAGGGTCGCGGAGGGCTGCTTTAGCCCTGCGCGCGCTCTCCCGGCTGGAGAGGTGACACGCGGCTATAGAGGCTCCTGCCATAGCCCCGCGTTACCTCTCCAGCCGGGAGAGGGTCACAGGGCTATGGCATCTTCGCTCCATAGGACGCACATACATTTCCCCTTCATTTTTGAAGGGGAAAAAGTGCGTCCTATAGAGCGAAAAATACGGTATATCTCAAATGTCAAAGGTTAGGATGAAGAGGGGCCTCTTCAGCAAAGTTGAAAGCTGAATAACAAAGGTTCCAGATGCATTATGGTGTGATTATATAGACAAATCAACTTTTCTTACTACAGTCATACCTCGGGTTGCGAATGTGATCTGTGCGGGAAGCACGTTCGCAACCCACAGCATTCACAACCCACAGCACTGCGTCTGCGCACGCACATGATGCGATTTGGCACTTCTGCGCAAAGTGTAATTTAGCGCTTCTGTGCATGCCCCAAAACCTGGAAGTAACCTGTTCCGGTACTTCCGGGTTCGGCATGGTCCGTAACCCGAAAACGCGCAACCCGCAGGGTTCGCAACCCAAGGTATGACTGTATTCCATTGGCTTATTCCCACCTGGAGATTCTGAGCCAAAACATTGTTTTTCAGCCCACATATCTAAAGGACATTTTAATGTGTTTGCTAAATACAGTGATCAGTAGGGAACAGAACAATTCATTAGTTTTTTGGTTGCCTGGTGCTATCTAGAGAAAGTGTGTTTGCTCAGATTGTTCTGGCTAGTCATGCTGACTGGAATGTTGTCTCCAATAGCAACATTGAATTTTGGGGTACAATCAGGAGCCACAAAATAGCTATATGAAAACTTAGTATGTGGCAGCTTTAACTGAATGGGGAGGCAGTTGCCTATAGCCCCCCATCCAGCCCGCCACTGCTTCCAGACACTGGTACAACAAATTCACAGCCTCTCCTGATTGCAATGGAAAAGAGAGTCAGAGCTGTGTGTCAACAGAATACTGATGGCACTGTGCTCCAAATCTCTGGATGACATCTCCCAATGGTTTATGCAGCACAGAAGATAGAATAGACCAGGGTTTCCCAAACTTTGGTGTCCAGCTATTTTTGGACTACAGTTCCCATCATCCACGACCACTGGCCCTGCTAGCTAGAGATGATGGGAGTTGTAGTCCAAAAACAACTAGAGACCCAATATTGGGTAACCCTGGAATAGACCTTTCTGGGACACCACAACTCAAAAGCTGGGGCTGGGCAACAGTCTTCTAGTACTACTTTCTGGTATTGACTCTTGCAGGTAGGAATGGAACCACAGTAATACTGTAATGCCAAAACCCACTTCCTTGAGTCACTTCAGACAGTTGTAATTGTCCATAGTTTAAAAGCTGCTGAGAGGTCAAGGAGAACCAACAGGGTTGTACTCCACCTGCCTCTCTCCCAATAAAGGTCATCAGTCAGGGTGCCCAAGTCTGTTTTGCTGACAAATCCAGGTCTGGAAGCAGACTGGAATGGGTCTTGATAGTCTGCTTTCTTCAGGCATAACTGCAGAAAGCTGCCCACCTTCCTCTCAAATCACCTTGTCCACTTGGTTTTATAGAATCAACATCTCACCCCACAAGCCCTGTGCCTGGAGAATGTTGGGGACGTTTCCAGTGATGGCTTGGAAGACAAGACCTCTCAGTGAATGAATGCCAGCTCCCCGATTCCCCCTCTCCCCACCCTGACATTTCCTTTATATATTTACATTTCAACCCCCTCCACCATTTCGGCTACTGACTGTATGACTTAGATTACCATTTTTTAAATATCTCCAAAAATCCTGCATGACCTGAATCACTTTGGATTACAGTGGTACCTCTAGTTACGAACTTAATTCATTCTGGAGGTCCGTTCTTAACCTGAAACTGTTCTTAACTAGAGGCGTGCTTTCGCTAATGGGGCCTCTTGCTGCCGCTGCGCCACCGGCACACAATTTCCGTTCTCATCCTGGGGCAAAGTTCTCAACTCAAGGTAACTCTTCCAGGTTAGTGGAGTTTGTAACCTGAAGCATTTGTAACCTGAGGCGTTTGTAACTCGAGGTACCACTGTACTTTGGTGTGTGAGCTTCGCCTTGGAGGGGCCCCACCTTGGTCTGAATACGCCTGCCTTGCCCTAATACAGATGAAGCATTTGCACAGCCCTACTCAATAAAGCTAGTTAGTCAGGCCTCACAAAGAATTCCACACAGTCTAGGACAGTGTTTCCCAACCTTGTGCCTCCAGATGTTTTTGGCCTACAACTCCCATCATCCCTGACTAGCAAGACCAGTGGCAAGGGATGATGGGAATTGTAGGCCAAAAACAGCTGGAGGCACAAGGTTGGGAAACACTGGTCTAGGATGCCCTGGTGACGAGTGCTGATTTTTGGTACATTAAGCAAAAAGGACTGACCAATTCATTTACTGCTCGAATAATATCAACCACAGGTATTTTATACATTTTATACATTATGCTTTCAAATATATTGCATGTAAGAAGGACTGTTAGTTATGCAATCCTAGATAGTGAGGAGGTGGAGAAAATCACACTTGTTGCTGGAGATGTTCTGCATTTGGGCAAGGAAGATTTCAGACTAAGTCATTAACTATTAGAACAGAATGTGTGCCAGAACTCAGCAAAACTCAGCCAATACTTCTGTTTTCAATGCCAGGTCTCATCCCCAGAACATATAGAAGAAGAAACAGGAACTGATAAATGTGCCTCTGAGCATTTCCTTTAACACAGTCTCCCCTCACATGACACTCCACTCCACATGTTTTAAATAAATAATTATAAATGCACAGGAAACATTTCCGTATCAGAGGGCAGTGTTTCCATTTCCACCATCTCTTTAACTAAATATAGATCTATTTAGAGTGACAGACATGGATAAGTCATATACTGTAGTTCTTTCACCCCTTTTACAGATTGCTGCAATAACTGCAATTTGATTATTCCACTGGCCAATTCATAGCTGAGTAGTTAGCAATCTATATTTGCCTTTCCTGAATTAGTTGGGTAACACTTAATTTCAAAATCTAGGACAGCTTTAAACTGTTCCATCCAGGTCTTTCTCGTCTGCAAATAAAATGCAAGTTTTATTGTTAGTAGCACCTTCTCTCAACACAACTTTCTGAACCACTCTGATTCAACAATTTCCCATATTTAAAATCAGATTCAGAAAGGCAAATTTAACTTGCAACTGCAGAATAAATGATAATGAAATAAGTCCAGTGTTAATAATGCACAGAAATTGAACAGATCTATTTACAGAGACAATTATTTTAAATTGCTTAATTCTAACAACCCGCTTCAGATAGTTCCTTTTTTCAGGCCACCTGCCAAGTGATCAATTGGTGCTGCATTTAACGTTAGCTGGCCTCTCTCCTCATTCCATATACTACCACCCAAGGTGAGCTGTATTTGCCTGAGTCACTGCTTGTCATCTCTTATTAATAAAAGCAAGGCAGTTTTAGAAGTTGAAGGTACATGGACAGTTATTATATGATATCATTTTGCATCCCATTCTTACAAGGATCTTATATCCTTTTGGCAATTCTTCATAATGGTACTATAGATTGCTTTTCTTCCCTCTGGGACAAATTAGGGATAGAAATACAATGTGTAGTCACTGACTCAGATTGTTTGGGACATCACATACTGCTGAAGTCTTGAAAAGGATGGGCACACAATACTTTTTAAAAATGTCTCTGAGTCATCCAAGTTCATGTCCCCATTCTGAGATTGCTTAAAATTCTCAATACTCTGAGACTGAATGAAGATGTAATTTAAAGTTTCATATATTTTCTGGTATTGTGAAGATTTGTTCCCATTTTGTATTGTTAAAGGAAACCTTTTCTGCAAAAGCACCATACGTTCTAATACCTGGTGGGGCATGCTGATATATTTCATGAGAGGAAAATGCATTTTCTGCATTGGCGACTCTCTCTATATCAGGGATTTTAGGTGTTGCTGGACTCCAGTTCCCATGAGCTACAGCTGGCATAGCCAACGGTTAGGGATGATGGGAGCTGTAGTCCAATAGCACCTGGCAGTTCACAGATTTCTCCATCCCTGCTTTCTATGGCCACACTCTGCCAACATCAATAACTAAAAGGCTCCCTGCATCCTAAATTAGGTTGCTGGGGTTTTTGGTGTGTGTTTGTTTGTGTGTGTGTAGAAAGGAGGTTGGAAGGTGATTTCTGTCCTAGTTTGAGTGTGTGCTCAGAGACACCCTGTCCTTAATTCTTAGTTTATTTATGCCATCATCCTGAGCCACTATTTTGCACCAGGAAGATCTCAGGTTATAGTAAAAGATAAAGCAGATCTGCAAACCTAAAGTTGTCCCACCCCTTATATACTCTGCAGTTGTTTGCTCCTTGCACTGCTATCTCTATTAACTAGGGACGCCAAGGATGTTCTGTAAGCGAGGCATGTAGATCTGTTACTGAATTACCGTCTCTTCTTCATACATAGTCTTAGTTCACTGCAGATGAAGTGGCTAACTGTTTGCAAAAACCTCATGCCCCAATAAATCAGCCTATAAGAAATGTCTGCTCTTTTTTTTTGAAAAAAAGAAAAAGAAAAATCACTGTCCACCTTATATCTGCTCTTTCACATTTTAAATAATGAGGTAACAACCAAAAGTCCAATACTTTCAAATCATTTGGTTTATAGCTAGACCTGCAGATACAAATGCATTTACATCATCATATGTTTCTTGATTGGCAGATTTTTAAAAAACCCCAAACAAGAGCATTTGGTCTTCACAAATAATTAACATATCCAAGCTGCAGGGGGCACTGGTACACTGTGTATCTAAATTGCAGTTGTGTCATACTTAAGGCATAATTTGACTTGGAGTTCTGTGGCTTACAGATACAGTAGGGGAAAGCACATAAACTATTTAAAAATCAATTTAAAGTTTGAGAAATTAAGGCAAAATATTTATTGTTCTCCTCCAATCTTTTCAGAATACAATTCCATTGTTATTACAAAATGTGCTTGTTTGCTTGCTGCATTATGCAAGTGTGAGAGGGCAGACCTGTTTTCTTAACTTTTTTTTTTTTTGCAATCAAGGTCCCCTAAAGGTCACTCTGTCTTTAGAATAATGCATTACTCAGTTCCACCAAACAACCACTCTCCCCTATCATAGGTGACTTTGTTAAATATATCCCCAAATGATCTCGCCTAGGATTGCTTCAGGAGCTAAATCAAGGCCTCCAAAGCATGTCTGAATGTGGCAATGTGAAAGCCATTTTCTGTATGTTGCATGAAGAAGCTCCATGCCCAAGCCAGCCAACCTCAGCAATGTACCCTGTTAGCTACCAGAATAGCACAGCCACTCAAGCTCTTCAATAGGCACCACACTTTACACCAATTTTTATAGAACAAAATGGAAAGCCTTATACTGGCTTTCGTCTCCTGATTCAAATTACAATTTGATTAAATCTTCCTGTTGCCAGTTGTATTTCCTTTGTGAAAATCATTTGTCCCAGAGAGAAATAGGGAAATTTCTGCAGGCTATGCGATAGACATCTTGGAAAGCAACGTGCCACACAAATCTACCTGCTCTGATCTTCATCACATATACTATGGATGGGGAACCTATGACCCTCCAGAGACTATTGGGCTCCCATCCATCCCAGCCAACATGGCCAGTGGCCAATAATGATGGGGGTTGTAGCTCATCAACATCGAAAGGACCACAGATTTCCAATCCCTGGAATGTTACAGGAGTCATTGCTGTACAGTTGGAGCTCAAGCTGTTCCAGTAAAGTCTTAAAAAAGGGATCTATGTGGATCAGGTACTTTATATGTTTCCTTTCCCCTTGGAATCAACCCTCTGTGGGGCTTGCACTGTTGCTATTAGAAAGAACTGTGTCATTTGATCTTTACCTCCGTTGTTCAAGCAGGGTGGGGAAGGACAACAGCTCAGGGGTAGAGCATCTGCCTTGCATGTAGAAGGTCCCAGAGTCAATCTCCAGACAGGGCTGGTAGAGATGACTTGTCTTAACCGGCCCCCCAAGAGCTGCTGCCAGTCAGGGTAGACAATACTGAGCTATAGAGGGACCAGTGGGTCTGATTCAGGATAAGAGAGCTTCCCACATTTCTAGAGTGTGATCCAGCCATGTGAAAGTGGCCCCCAAGCTGCTCTAGTAACAGATGAGTTAAGTTATAATTAAACCGATAATAATATGGGAGATACTGGGATGTGGATGGCACTTTGGGTTAAACCACAGAGCCTAGGACTTGCCGATCAGAAGGTTGGCGGTTTGAATCCCCGCGACGGGGTGAGCTCCCATTGCTCGGTCCCTGCTCCTGCCAACCTAGCAGTTCGAAAGCACATCAAAGTGCAAGTAGATAAATAGGTACCGCTCCGGCGGGAAGGTAAACGGCGTTTCCATGCGCTGCTCTGGTTTCGCCAGAAGCGGCTTAGTCATGCTGGCCAAATGACCCAGAAGCTATATGCCGGCTCCCTCGGCCAATAAAGCGAGATGAGTGCCGCAACCCCAGAGTCGGTCATGACTGGACCTAATGGTCAGGGGTCCCTTTACCTTTAATATGGGACATGTGTAGCTATAGAGCAGAATTATGAATGGTGCAATCATATACCTGTCTACTCAAAAGTAAATCCCATTTAGTTCAATGGGACTTACTCCCAAGTAAGTGATTTTCAATTTTCAGCCCTAGTTAAACCAAATGCTTTAAAAAACAACACACACCTGATGCAATTAACATGACATGTATAAGGACCTCTATATCAGTTCATCATTTGCAATTCCTTTGCCAAGTACAAGGATTTTCTTTTAAGGTACAACCTTCCTCAAATCCATCATCATCGGCAAACTGTGCAACCCACTCATGGCCTATGATTCATTGTATTTGCTGCATCAGAAAGCAAATGATCTGTGGCGGTTGTACAAGGCTCCAGTGTATGTGTTGCTCCTGTACTTCTGCTTGGAAGGGAGTTGTGGCAAAAGGTATCTGTTTGCAATGATGATACAGTGGGAATAACCTTATGATTCCTGCCCATGCAGACCACTGGGAAATAAGCGCAGCATCATGTGTAATATCATGCAACTACGCTGCCTGCATTTGGGATGCGTAGTTGTATTTTAAATGGGCCGATGAATCCATCCTAGGAAAGTCAGAGAGAGCTTTAAAAGTCTCAGGGCATTCTAGATCAAGAGAAGAACATGGATGGTCCTCTGATATACAAATCAGAAACCATTAAAAATCTTAGCCTTCTAGCGTTGAGCAATTATTTCATTTAATACCTTTCATAGGAGATTTGTATGGGAGTCCTTGCTTCAGAGGATTTCTAGATAGTTTGTGAATTGATGTGCAGAACATCCATCCTCAGGAAAGGTTTTGCACTGATGCCCTAACCCAGTGGTAGGAAATCTAGTGTCCTCCGGATGTGGTGGACTACAACTCCCATCATCCCTGACCATTGGCTATGATGGGTGGGGCTGATGGAAGTTGGAGTCTAGAACATCTGGAAGGCACCGTACTGGCTACCCCTGCTCTTGTCTGTTTTCATCATCTCTACCACCACCACCCCAACTCCCACTGGAAGAATAATACCGAACAGAATTACACAAGTACCAAAAAGTGACATAATCTCACTAATGTATGTCAACTAGGTTGATTAGTGAGAAAGATTATATGAGCAGTAGTTTGAAGTTTCTGGGAGATCAGCTCTGAACATTAATGTTAATTTTTTTCCGAGTGAGATGATTCCGGTGTCATACTTGGTTCAATCAAAAAAATTCCTTATATTAAAAATCTTGCCATAAAGTGTCTTTCTCAAATTGAGATAACCAGAGGGGATCATACAGAGGTATAATGATTACCCCTGACAATTAAACACAATACAGTGTTGTAAATATTTTGTTAAAGCTCTATAAACAATGAGATTTAATACACAGAAGCAGAAAATACAAAATGAATTCTCAGACTTCTCGATCAACATTTGAGGTTGCAGCAAGTCTTGCATTTGTGTTCTTTGTGTGTGTGAAATTATGAACATTTCACACCAATGGGGAAAACCATACAGTAAAACGCCCAGAAGACAAATTTCTCCTTTCAGTATGTTTAGCATTCTTAGCCATTTTCTTTAATGTGCTCTGCTTTATAGCAATGCAATCTGCTACGGTAACAATGGCAACTATATCTCCATTACGAGACATTCCCAGCAGATAACATGGAGATGGTGGAAGCCTGCTGTGAAGTTCTTAATTATTTATGAATGCATAACAAAACAATTTCCCTTTATTTACATGTTTTTGTAATTGGTAAGGCATCAGATTGTAGCCTTCAAATCTCAGCGGAATCAGATACACCGAGGAAGGAAAACATCTACCACCATTTTTCTTTAACAGTTACTTTGAGGTGGGGGTAGGGAGGATGTAATTTGTGTATTTGACTTCGCTGGTTCTTTCCTGCTAATATTTTGCTAGCTGAATCCTGTAATAATGAGAAAAAAGGTTCATCTACACATCTGAGTAATTCTCTTGAGTGTTCTTTTACAATTGCAAATAGCTACCGTAAGTGGCAACACAAAAAATATATTCCATACTAATATGGAACAATACATTTCTTTTCTTATTTACAAGGAACATAGCATCCACTTTAAATATTGTAAAAAATCCTGTGCTGGTCAGCCCTTTCTTCGGACTTCTGCTTAAAAACACACACACGTAAAGCAAAGCAAAACAAAAACCTGGTATTCCAAAACATGTTTTATTTCCCCAAGACAAATATTTGACTGATCTCCCCCACATATATGCATTTCCACTCAGAAGTAGACAATAGACCAGAACACCCTTCAGCTTATGTGTATTCTGTCATCCACAGTTTGTGCAATGTTCATTCATGGCAATGCCAGAGTCAGCTCAAAAATAAGGAAAACACCTTTAGTGCAAAACACATGCATACCCATCCTTAGGTGTACAACTAGTACTAGAAGTTTCAAAATGCTTTTAGAAGTTTTAATTGTGATTTTTTTCAACAATGGATAAGTTTCCTACTCTAGGCTCCTTTGGGAAGAAGGGTAGTATGTAGGTTTCTAGAGCCACTCCCCATGTTATAATTTCTTTAGGCCCACCCAATTAGCTCTGGGGGGTTGGGAGAGCCCCTAAAAAGGACATGGAGGGAGGAGCTTGGAGAAAGGTTCATCTGGCAAGCAGAAACGCTTGTGCTGATATCATGGTCATAATTGCATAACACTAGAACAACAATTTCATGCTTTACAAAGGCTAAAAGGAGAGACATCCTTCTCTATCCTACTCACAATAGTCGATGAAAGAAAGGGGAGAAAGAAAGAAAGAAAGAAAGAAAGAAAGAAAGAAAGAAAGAAAGAAAGAAAGAAAATCACTTACTCCATTCATTCTGCCGATTTAATGGTTCCTGGAAAAAAGCTTATAGCTTGATTCCAGAATGTTCTTCACTGATGAAGTTTAATTGCAATCTCAACTGTTCAGATTTCTACATGACTGGAAGACCATCTCAGATACTCTAGCCAACCCATTGATTTTCTTGATGACCCCTAACAAGCTCTTAAAGGGGAACTGGTTCCCTCTCACACAATGAAATTATGTACATGCACATCCAGGCTTTTCCTGGTGCCCACAGAGTCCCTTTTTTTAGAGCCCCCCCCCACACCTTTTAAGGAAAAAAACCAACACAAATCAGTGCAGACATAGGGAAACCAAAACTTAACACTGGAAAAATGAGAAACAGAGAAAAAATGAAACAGACAGATTAGACCAGGCATGGCCAAACTTGGCCCTCCAGAGGTTTTGAGAATACAACTCCCATCACCCCTAGCTAACAGGACCAGTGATCAGGGATGATGGAAATTGTAGTCCCCAAACATCTGGAAGGCCAAGTTTGGCCATGCCTGGATTAGACCACCCCATGCTGTAAGTGTGTACAGGATTGTGGCCACAGGTATTTTTGCCACTTTACACTTATCCCTTAAACCCAACTGCATGCAATATGTGAGTTTCTTTGTGGAATATGCCCCATTATGGCAGCCAGATTTATCACCAAAAGCTAGTCATTTATCCAAAGTGTGTACTCTAGAGCAGTGTTTCCCAACCTTGGGTTTACAGCTGTTTTTGGTCTACAGCTCCCATCATCCTTAGCTTGCAGGACCAGTGATCAGGGATGATGGGAATTGTAGTCCAAAAACTTCTGGGGAGCCAAGGCTGCGAAACGTTGCTCTAGAGTATGACTAGGGCATGAGTTGTGCCTATGAAAACTATTAGCATGATTTGCATCAGGCAGAGAGGAGGGAGAGGAAGGATTTAGAAGCCAATTTCATGCCTTAGTCACTGCTATCAGAATGTGCTAATTTGGGCCAAATATTTTCATCTCACTAAGTCCGTTTGATTTCCGAAACATTTGGAAACCAAGGCACGGCTTCCAATTGCGCAGGCACATGGGAAACAATAGCAGAAGCTGCATCGGACATTTGGCTTCCAAAAAAAAGTTTGAAAACCAGAACACTAGCTTCTGGGTTTCGATCGTTCGGGAACCAAAATGTACGAGTACCAAGGCATTTGACAACCAAAGTACGACTGTATTATAATTTGGTCCATATCATTTGCAGCACACCTAATGAGTGAAATACTCATTCATTCCTAAATGCTAGAGATTAAGGGAAGCCAGGACTCAACTGATCTTATAGCCACTTTAGCCCCTGGCTCTTAAATGGATGTAGAAGTAAACTGTGAATATTCAGAGCCCCCATTGGATGTTAGCCCTTTGACACTGGCTAAACCGGCATTTCTCCAGTTCCTTTGAACAATTTTGAAAGTACTTCTATGCAACTTTGACCAGGGCAGCTGGCGTGGGATTCATACTTTGATAGTTCCAGTGTTGTGGAGGTAATTTCAAAAAGGGTCCTAACTTAGTCCTTAATGAAATGGTCCCTTGATGCATCCTACAGATTGTGATCATGTCACCAGCCTTGAATAATCTTGCGTTCTGAAGCTGATCCACCAGATCCTGGAGCTGAGTTGAGCTGGACCTTGGCTCAGATAAAACCATTACTGGATGCAAAATGATTCAGGAGCAGAAATAGTGCAGGGACATCCCATTTTTAAAAAGGATTCTTCAAAAAACAATAATTCACTCCTCTCTTCCCGTCCCCTTGAATCAATGTACATCTGGTTTTCATACTTTACCAACTCTATGGTGGGGAAAACTTGAACTGACATCATTAAACTGGTGAAAGCTGCATGCATAAACGTATATTTTAAAGACTTCAGAATCTGACATTTTAGCGGAATCCTATGTAACTGACTGCACTTCTAAAGCCTCCAGCACAAAGCCTGTCTGGTTCATTTATTCCCACAGAAATTGTGAACTCTTGCACAGCCAACGACATGCTAACAGTGAGTCAAGAATAATTAAGGAGACCAAAATAGGAATTATGCAATCTTTTTGGCCTGCACTGCTTAAAGTACGAAACCATGTAGCTGCTACAAATAATAATCCTATGGTTCCAGAAAAACAAGCAAGAGAGGGAGATGGGCCTTTGCTCATGGCATGCTGACCAAGGAAAGCTGCTCATAAATGAGCTGGAAATTGTATTTGTAAGCGCATAAAGTCATAAATTCACATATACATGCCCATGTGCGGGGGGGGGGGGGCAGCTGGGTACACGTGCTTTGGGTCTTGGAGGGCTAAGCTGGCTGTAGGGCCCTGCCAGGGGCCTGCTAGGCTTAGTGCTGTCATGCCCAGAACGCCCCGTGCTTCCCAGCCAACCAGGGAAGGTCATGGGCAAAACGTCCATGCCTGTCCTCAAGGACTTCAAGGCTTTGATAGTATTACTGCATATGGGCATGTAGCATCAGATCAGATTAGGCGGTGCCATTGCAGTGGCGTGCCTCATGGACAAGTCTCCCACCCCAGGCCTCAGACAAGGTCACCCCAGGCCTCAGACAAGGTCTGCATGTGCCTACATATATGTATGTGTGTGTGTGTGTGTCTATATCTCAAAAGGATTAGCTTAGTATCCAAACCAATTCACTAATTCCCTTCATAAAAGAAAGCACCGTAGACTTAAATCGTTTACAATGGTTCTGAACATTTAAAATACGAGGTAGGATTATGCCTGCCACCTTTTCTAACATTATCATTGTAATGCATCATTTCAACAGGAACACCAAAGAGAAAAGGATAATAAGGGGCAGGAGGAGGGGGATGTGCACAAAGGCAGAAAGGAAATTGCACAGGAGAAAAGGAGCTACGCAGAAAAGAGCACACTGAAAACAAATGTAATAAAAAAGATGAGGAAAATCAAAGAGGGCAAGTCAAACACAGAGGATACAACTGGAAAAAAAAATCTCAGGCATTAGAAAGTGAACAAGGGACAATCACAGGAACAGAACAGAGCTTAGCAAAATGTTCCAAGAAGGATGCTCAAGGGCTGTTGCATATATTTTATTTTTCTTGCACAGAAAACTTTCCTGTATATGTAATGGCATGTAGCCTCTGCAACACAGCACCACCTAATTTCCAGACAAACGTTTTAAGAAGTTATTTAAATGTTTAGGTTAAGGCTGGATGAGCTTTGCTGTGATCAGCAACTGGTGACCCCACTAGGATCAAATTCATTCCAGTTATAACCAGGGTGTAACAGCTAGCCTCTTAGTGGACAGCTGAGAGCCAGGCAAGTGAGTTGTGTGGAAGGAGTGGTAGCTGAGGCAATGTGATTTATTTATTTATATAAAAGATTTAGAAATTGCTTGATCAAGCTGTGTACAAATCAGAACTCATATTTGCAGAAGCAGGGGGCATGTCTCCAAATCATCCTCCTTTAGAACTATTCATTGACCTAGCATATACCACCCTTAACAGAAGTATTTCTAGCTGTACCTTGAAAATGTCAACATTTCCATTACTCCTTCAGATGGTCTCATTGCTGAAAGACTAGGATAATTATGAGAGGATTGCCACCCACTGAAGCCCCTCAAAAAATGCAAATGAGGGGAAATAATTTGGCATGTGGTACAAAGTGCACCAATGCTTGCTGGTATGCATTTCAATAAACAGCTGAAGCAGGTGCAACTGTAAATTTTAATGTATCTGTCTAGCATTAGCTTGTGATGGGAATCAATTATTCAGTAATGATGTTGATAGGGTTGAAGAGGGTGTCTAATTTGTTGTATGGAAATAAATGGTCATCTGACCAATGTTTGCTGCTAAAAAGAAAAACCTAGGAGAAGACTGGCAATAGGATATCAAATTACAATGAAGATAATAAGCATTCTAAGCATAGGAACACATTATGGAGCAAAAATGTCAACTGGCAAAAAAGGACACAGCAGTTAAAAGAAAACCCAATACAGTCAGTGGTGGAGCTTCATGCTCCGGCACTGGGGGGCGGAGAGCAGGTGGGGGCAGGGCTGGCGTGTGTCCCAGGGGTGTGGCGCGCCGCCTGCAAGGGCATGGCACCCAGCATGGGTGGTGGGCAGCCATGATGGCAACCCACCGGGATCGCACTGCCGGGGGCGGTGCGACCCCCCTGCACTCCTCTTCCTCTGCCAGAGAATACAGTATGCAGAGATATATGCAATATTCACAAGGGTAGGTAAAGGTAAAGGTACCCCTGCCCGTACGGGCCAGTCTTGACAGACTCTAGGGTTGTGCGCCCATCTCACTCAAGAGGCCGGGGGCCAGCGCTGTCCGGAGACACTTCCGGGTCACGTGGCCAGCGTGACAAGCTGCATCTGGCGAGCCAGCGCAGCACACGGAAACGCCATTTACCTTCCCGCCAGTAAGCGGTCCCTATTTATCTACTTGCACCCGGGGGTGCTTTCGAACTGCTAGGTTGGCAGGCGCTGGGACCGAGCAACGGGAGCGCACCCCGCCGCGGGGATTCGAACCGCTGACCTTTCGATCAGCAAGCCCTAGGCACTGAGGCTTTTACCCACAGCGCCACCCGCGTCCCCTATTCACAAGGGTAACCAATTCACAAATTGTTATTTTGCAGTCATGTTGCGGATGTGATTTTGCATCCCAGTATAACTGCACTGTCCTCTTATTTTAAGATGCAGGAAATCAAAAATACACCAACAACATAATTAGATTCCCAATTGTTGGGAGACTAGCCCCAGGTCTGAAGAGTGGATAATTTCACATAGGTTTCCATTAAAAAGTGCAGATCTGGCTGAACTGTACATCATCTGAAAGGCCAAACTGGTTATTGTACTTGTGCCCCTTTTTGAAAGTGTCAGCATCATTCAGAAGAACAAACCACACTACAGTGGTACCTCAGGTTAAGTATTTAATTCGTTCTGGAGGTCTGTTCTTAACCTGAAACTGTTCGTAACCTGAAGCACCACTTTAGATAATGGGGCCTCCTGCTAACACCGCCCCGCTGGAGCATGATTTCTGTTCTTATCCTGAAGCAAAGTTCTTAACCTAGAGCACTATTTCTGGGTTAGCGGAGTGTGTAACCTGAAGCGTATGTAACCTGAAGCGTATGTAACCTGAGGTACCACTGTATTTCACCTCTTCCCAATTTGTACAGTTAATTTAATTTTGTACAATTTAGCTTAATATTGCAATATTTTACTGCTCTTCCTCACTCTTAGATCCATCAGAACATGTTGTTTTGTGCTGAACTCTTGTCCACAATTCGGAACATTAATTTTTTACTTTATGAGGCACAAAAACCACAGATATGCACAGCAACCCTATGTACAAATATGTGGAACTATGTACCAAGAATCTTGATCTGTTTGATCTTAAAGGAAACAGAAGTATCGTATTTGTCAATAATGACCTAGCACCCTCTTTCATAGTGTGGCTATGGTGGTTGCCTCTGGGCAAAGCAGGAATTTCTGGCTGGCAAGCTATTTGGCTTGGCACACTGGTCTTTTTGCTACTCTGCACTATGTGGGGCGAGAGGGTAGTCTGTTAAATAGACTGGTTTAAATGGTTACTTGGGCAGGTAGGTGCAGGAAGGGAAACAGTTAGGTCAGCTTGGTGACCCCCTTAGGCACTTTTGAGGGCGATGGGTGGCTCCCAAGGCTTGCAGCTCAGGGTTACAAGGTCCAGGGTCAGGATACAGGACACCTTTGAGGCCAACTTGCCTCATCCGCTCACAGTTTTGGGTCCCAAGGGGAGCGATGCAGGAAAGCCTCCCTTATCAGCTCCAGGGTGAGGCTGTGGTTGGGAGAAGAAGAAATTGACTTCCTTTATCCCAGCAAGGTCTGGCTGCCCTTATAGCTGCAGGCATTTCCCCTGAAATTTAGTTATAGCATGTGCTGTCTCTTGAGCAGAACTGTTTTAAAGAAGGAAAGCAAACAGTCTTCAAAAGGTTAATGAACTCCCATATCGAGTTTGTTTTCAAAAGCTCACTAAATTCTGCACACGCCTTAGCTTTCCTTTTGGTATTTTGAAATCCAAACAGATCTAGTTATAGAAATGGCAGAACATCTTTGAGTAAATTCCAAACTGCTTAAATATTCATAAGTTTAAAATATACTCACAAACCTGTGCCTTAAAAAGGGGGTGTTCGTGAATGTGGACTCGCTTTCATTCACATTAAAAGAATGATTAGATAGCTGGAGCTCATCACAGTGTTGGGGAAACTTGTTAGAGGAATCACAGGCAGAAGATAAGGTCGGTGTGATTGTGGGATAAGTTTGCACAAAGTTTTGTAGGAATAGTGTGGAATGTTTTTAAAAAGAACTCATTTTTTTAAGAATAAAAAAAACAACCATTGCACACTATTCCCTCCCCACATACTAAAATGCTTCTACGAGCTAACACAGATTTGGTATTGCATTCTGAAATACCGCTGTAGAAAGCTTTTGTTCTATATAGGCCATTGATCACAAGTAAAAAAAGAAAGAACAAATGAAGTAAAGCTTCAGTTCTCTCGATTCACATGTTACAAGCAGCAGCAACAGAGTAGAGGCACAAGAGAATGAATGCTTCTTTTGTAGTGTACAAAGCAGCAAAGAGGAACTTGAGTATCTCCATCGTGGACAGATGCCTAGGCTGTCAGTGTGGAGGGACTGACCTCTCTGTGGGCCTACCTTGGCCACAACATCTGAATTGTTTGGCAGGATTTAAGAATTTGTCAGCTGCAAAAACCCAAGTGTTTGTTAGAAACTGTACATGAAATATTCTTTGTTTTCATATCTTCCTGGGGAGTCCTATGGATGTGCCATCATCCTGGGCAGCTCTCAAAATAAGAGTTGACACTGAGCCAAGTTAGTTACACATGACTCCTACGAAAATGGATGGAAAAGATGACTAAATTGCTTGGTAGTGGCCAGATGAGAAGTGGAACAAAACTGGAAGTGGGTGGACAACTCCTCTGTTTTCTTTTGTTTTTTGTTTAAAGGTACACTAGGCTTTGGCTATTGGTGCTTTGATGATAAACCTGCCCAAGAATGCAAAAAGCCTATGGGGTAACTCCCGACAGATAAATTTATCAAAATGTGGCATCCATTTATCTGCTGTGCCACTGAGGGAGGAGTGGAAAGATACTCACCCCAATCACAATTTGTCTTTTTGGAGGGACATCTTCTTGCCAACTTCCCTGCCAGGGTAAAATTCAATGGGATGCTGTATTACAATAATGTATTCATCCCTTTGCATGCTTATGGGGACGGTGTTGTTGTTTATTCATTTTATTATTCTCTATTTCTTTAAAATCTTCTATTAAAAAAAGAGTTTACATACCTAGTCATCTGTAGGCAATGTTTAAGCAGATGTGTGAAACGGTTATTCAAGTGATTGTACCCCGCCAGAATGCCCATTAGGGAGCAGTTGTTTGAAAGTAGCCCCAAATGTCCATCTATCTATCCATACATGGGGAAGTCTTCTCCTTGCTATGTGAGGATGTGGAAAGATTCTTATGAGCAACCCCTCATGTCCATACTGAAGTGGTGCTAGTCACATGAAAAACTACTCTATAGCCACCCTGGGCATTTGAATCAGCTCCCAAGCACAAATATGATTTAGTTGGGCCCATTTCAGTAGGTCAACTTTTGAGTACAGCTTAGTTGAATGCCACACAAAGTGTTGAGAAAATCTTCACTAGTTAAATTATTTAATGCTAATACAGTAGTTAAAAAAACACACAGAAACACTACTACAAAAACAGAACCACACTTCTTTTTTTTTTTGGTAAGAACAAACTAACTATTATAGACTTCCAGAGGCTTCCAGAATGTAAATTACATGTCTCTATTCCATTAAATCTGAAAATGTCATTTTAATTTTTTGTTTATCTATCTATTGCAGGCTAAAAGTCATACACGACTGCAAAAGCCAACAACCACATCCAGCTTCCATTCCATCTCAACCAAGAATTAACACCATAATACAAGATGCTTGCTTGCATAGGTTTAAACCCACAAAAGACAGTTAATGTTGAATCAGGCAGACCCAATTTCACTGGTGATAAAGTTGGCACCATAAAAGGAGAGGATATTAGAATTGAGGAGTATAAAAGGCCTCGCCTGCTGAATGCTGAGCAACATTCCTCTTGGTATTTTTCTTTTTCTTTAAATAAATAAATTGCTGACACTTCTGAAACAGTTTTAGAATTTCCATTAAACTATCCAAGGTCTCAACAGAGTTGAGCTTTGGGGGGGGGGGGTTGCCACCTAGTACATTCGAGGCAATATGACAGTACTTGATGAAATGTCTTTCTTAAAAATAAAATAATGACCATATGATAGAAAATGTATCGCAATGCAATACAAGAAGAAGACCGCGTTGTAAGACAAGGTTCAGAGAACACAATGTATCCATACCACACACACACACACATATTATGAATAATAAAATGACTGCAAAGATAACAACATTAAATTTTGCCTTCATGTCATAAGCACATAAAAGTTACTTGACAATTGCATGGCATTGTACTGGGAGAGAAATTTAGCGAGTGTTACTTCTACATTGGGACGCGGGTGGCGCTGTGGGTAAAACCTCAGTGCCTAGGACTTGCCGATCGTATGGTCAGCGGTTCGAATCTCCATGGCGGGGTGAGCTTCTGTCGTTTGGTCCCAGCTCCTGCCCACCTAGCAGTTCGAAAGCACCCCTAAGTGCAAGTAGATAAATAGGTACCGCTTTATAGCGGGAAGGTAAACAGCGTTTCCGTGTACTGCGCTGGTACTGGCTCGCCAGAGCAGCCTCATCACGCTGGCCACGTGACCCGGAAGTGTCTGCGGACAGCGCTGGCTCCCGACCTCTTAAGCGAGATGAGCACGGCAACCCCAGAGTCGGTCATGACTGGCCTGTATGGGCAGGGGTACCTTTACCTTTACCTTTACCTTTACTTCTACATTATGTTCTATTTATTTTTGTTTACTGTTAGACACCAAACTTTACAAGAAGTAAAGGCCCGTATGTACATTTCCAGAACTGCAGAAACCAGGAGAATGTCCAAACCTCCATCAGGCCACAGATGCATGGCTGGTGAGCAACGCTTAGCTTTGGTAGTACAGAAGTTGTTCAGGCCTAAGATATGTGACAAGTGGACTGGGTGAGAATTGCAACCAGTTCACATATCATACTTGACAATGTTCAAATGAACTATGAACATTTTGAAAGCATGTCAGACTTTGAATGCCTTTCATGTGTTTCATCTTATTATAGACATGTTGACGTTGTTACTTTAGATCTTTGATGCTGCCCAGCTTTATCAAATTCAGATACCAAAGCTTGCTCAATGTCTGTGTAGACCCACTAATTTATTTTCAGAGTGGCAGTCCACTTCTGGCAGAGTATTGGAAGCCCGTTGCAGGTTTTATCCCTTTCAGACTGAGCAGGTAACAGCAACAGCAGCAGGTTAGGTGGGCTGGCAAGGGTGGGGAAAACACTGGAATGATGGTGTGTGTAACCACACATGCATCTGCATATACTACCACTGCTAACCTGGTTCATTCCTCACCTTCGCAACCACCCTGCCCTGCCCCATCACTGGGCTGTCCTGCAATGGGATTGTGGGTGAGCCAGGTGCCAATGTACAATCTACTGGTATTGGGATTGCAATTTCATAATAAAAACTCCAAGGCCTGTGCTATTGCTTGTGAAGAGCCACACTTAAGGAGTGAGCAAAGTTTGCTTTTTTATTTTCATAATTGCTTACAAAATACCACGTAATCCGGTATTTCATGCCCCCATTGAAGTGAGTGCAAACTGAGTGAAAGTCCACGAGTGTTTGTGGG
Source organism: Podarcis muralis (assembly GCF_964188315.1). Classification (NCBI taxonomy): domain Eukaryota; kingdom Metazoa; phylum Chordata; class Lepidosauria; order Squamata; family Lacertidae; genus Podarcis; species Podarcis muralis. The sequence continues at coordinate 86,964,854 of NC_135657.1, read as the reverse complement.
ATTGCGATGGCCTGGACCATATTATTTTTGAAATAATCATTTCAAAAAACTTCTTTTGTAATGACAAATCCTGCTACATTAAGCCCTAATTATGCAAGCAATCTCCTTTCCTGACACACATTTATCATAGGTCTGTAGTAAAAATTATGTAAACAAAAACACACAATGAAATTCTCAAAAACAAGTTATGAAATCTTAAAAAACAGCATCAAAATTACAAAAGAGAATGAGTTGCAAAATGGGCTTGGCTGAATAATTTGAAGGAAACAAGTGAAGCGATATGACATCATGAATTACACACTGGGTGTTACAAGTTTACCTTTTGCATGAGAGATAATAAATAGGTTTGGATAGCAAACATGGTCCAGCTAATTTTCATCCACAAAGCTGTGTTAGAAGGAAGCTTTCATGAAAGGATCTTCTTTACTGCTCCCCTTCCAAATGAATACCCTACTAAATAGCTAGCAACAAAAATACTCTCTGCCCCCCAATATTATTTTTTAATGTTTGGTTGCCTCGTTTACATACAACACCAGTTTTCCTGCCTTTCACACACATTGATGGAAATTCTAATACAGTGAGGAGAAACCCATTATGTATACCTCTTCCCCCCACCTTGATTTTTATCTTGCATTCTGTTGTTCACTAACCCCAGAATATGTAAGCTGTCAGGCTTAATTGGACTATTCTGCACCCCACCACCACCCTTTGCTCCCACATATAGAAGAGGAGAAAAGGTATATCAAGAGAAATGCACTCATACTCCCCCCCCCCACATGTATTTTAGACCAGTCTGAAAATGAGAAACTGTATCTCAAGCTACAACAGTCTTAGAGAATCAGTTGCTCTCGATTGGAAAAGATACAGAATGTGATTTACCTGCAACTGTCAATATTGTTTTTGTTCACAGCATTAGCAAAGGTGAAGGGTCCCAAGTTATTGATTTCTGTAACTTCTATACAGCCGGTAAAATTGTAGGTGGGTTCAGTCACCTAAAAAAGAAAGTGGAAAAATCAAGAGTTGGGCATCTCTCAGTGTTGGAATGCAAGGCAGACTCATTTCTGAAACCACACACTTCCCTGCGGTGTGGAGTTTGGCCTGATTCATGATATAACCTGAACTGGAGTCAGATTATACAGCTATTTATTTACCTACAATCATGTTAATGACCCAAGGAAAGATGGTTTCTAATATGACAAATCAGTGTTGAACATGTTTTCTCTGTACAAATGCAGAATCAAGATTATTAGGGACCATCATAACCAGTTCTGTTTCTTTTGTCTTCTCCTCACAAACACAGAGAGTTGGTCTGTTGGCAATCATGAACCCGTTTCGACCTGAGACTTCTGTATGGTTTATTTAACAATGTTAACAACCATATAGTGTCAGTATTCCGCAACGTTCCCAGACTTCAATCTTTTGAGAAGTAGAATAACTGGTCCCAATATAAGCAAGGGCCACTTATGTAATAAAAATGGTGCTCCATGCATAGTTTTCCCTTCTTAGTATGATCTAGGTTTGCAAGTGAATATTCTGATGGAGATGTGGGGCTGGTAGGAACACCACTCAGCACTCAAAATATTCCTGAACCACACACAATCCACCAGACCCCCCCCCTTTAGTAAATTTATAAACTATAGCTCAATAAAAGATCTCCAAGCAGTCCAATTATGCATAAAACATGACTAAAATATGCAGACCAGTCAAAAGCAAATGTGCATCAAACCATAATTAAAACCAATAATATTTTAAACAAATCCTATGTCTGGATCGGCGTACTGAAACAGAAAATAAATGAAATAAAACAAAATAGTGAAGGTGCCTGCTTACTGTCCACAGGCAGGGAGATGTAGAGTGCAGGTGCTGCCACACTCTTCACAAACGTAGAAGAAAAAATGTGTGGCATGTTCTGCGGATTGAAGTGAATGAGCAGACAAGGAATGGGTAAGGCAATCCCTTTAGTAAACTGATCCCAGGATGGTTGGTGATATCAGCTTATAGGAACACCACTATCCCTGGAAGGTGATCAGCACCAGCAAAGCACAGGCACTGTCTTTTTGGTAGAGATATTTGTGCATAACAGCATCTATGCAACCTACCAATGTGAGTGACAGTCTCTGGACCAGGGTCAAAAATTATTCTTAAATTTTAACACAGAGAGACAGGCTTCACCTTATATTGTAATCCGATCAGAGGTGTAATGTTGACACGGACCTTGCGAGAAATTATTCATTGATTCCTGACGCAAATAAAGCTGCCAAATGATTTATCACTCCCTGTGATATAACTGGGTTTCTTCAAGAAGTTCTGCCTTAACCTTCTGTGTGGCTTTATGAATTTTTTTGACCGTCCTTGTTTCGACATCACACAAGTGCTAATATTTAAAATCAAATCCTTGTTTTTGTTAGCCTAAGAAGGAAAACAATAGCTGCTGATAAAACAGTCAAAGGTCAAAAGCTGCATCATTACAGCCTTTATATCAGCTGCTGTCTTCATCGGAGCTCTTTTCAGCATTGCTAATGTCAAGTTAGTGTGGGCAAAACCATCACCATAGCAACCTGAAATCTATATTGCACACTGACGTGCAAATTAACAATGCAGTTTGGGAATATAAAAAAGGGGGGAGGGGGAGGAAAAGTAATCTGCATTCTCTTGAAAATTGTATTTTTAGTGAATATTTTATGTTATATCATGACTGCCAGAAGACAGAAATCTGCCAACTGAGTCCCTGGTCACTTTCTCTGGATTTGTGATCAGTCTATTTCAGACATAATGTTCTTCCTCTCAGATAAAAATAAAATAATTATGAGCCTTGCCTTCTTGCCCTGAGCACCACTGTCTCACAAGCATCCCTGTCAAACAACACCCACCCACATGGTGAGCGCTAGGCTAAATGAACTGCAGAACAAACACGTATTTCAGAAGATGTTTATGAATAAGGCCAGCTAATATGAGGGAGGGGGGGAATAGAGTGGATGCTTTTTGACCTCCTGGGGGAAAGATAGCTACGGAAGCGCCATAGGAGTGTTATACAGCCCACAGAAACATAGAATTGTAGAACTGGAAGGGACAATGAGGATCATCTAACCCATCCCCTTGCAATGCAGGAATATGCAGCTGTCCCGTGTGGGAATTGAACCTGCAACCTTGGTGTTATTAGCACCACACTCTAACCAACTGAGCTAAGGGCTTCACCAGTGCTTTTATGGAAGGTTGTTAGTGGTGTACATGGACATGCAGAAGTACTTATTCCATTGAAAGCTTTCAGAATCAGTGTTAATAATTTACCATCCAAGATGCTCTCTCTCTCACCCATAAAAAGGTGGCCAGATGAGTCACATTTCATTCCAAAATGCATACACATACAATACATATGATTAGTCATTGTCACTATGTTTTCATTCTCAAGTTATTTAAAGTTTTGTTTAAAGTTTTGTCAGCTGGCACATGACGTATGAATGAATGCCACCAGAATACATTGCCTTCGAGGTGACAGGAAACCCTCTCTTAACTCGTATCCATACCAGTAGCACAACTTCTTTTAACCCAGCCAAATATAAAAGACAATGTAATCCCCCCCCCCATATTCACAGTACTGACTCTGCTCTAACTTTGGAGTGCATAAAATGGCAGGGGCCACTATCAGCACCCTTGCACCATATTCTAACTTCTCAACAGCCGGTTCCTAAGAGCCACATCTTAAGATTTTTGTCTTATGTTTAAAAGAAAGCAAAGCAAAGCAAAGCAAAGCAAAGCAAAGCAAAGCAAAGCAAAGCAAAGCAAAGCACTCTAGCTTTGTTTCTTCCTTGATTTAGAAAACCATCTTATCTGGTGGTGGTGCAAGGAAAAGCATGCTTGAGCATGTTACTCAAGTATATATTGCTGGCACTAAGACAAAAAAATGCACTCAGCATCTTTTTTCACCAGAAATAAAAAGGAAAATGGATCCCTTATTAAATGGATCTCACTTTTGAGCAGGCATGCATGCATAGGATTGGGTGCATATGTTTCAAGAGGGTAGTGATTAATCTATGAACACTTCTCTCTTGCTGCAAGCCTGATACTTGTGAGGGACATCTTTTCCTGTCTCCAGTCATCAAGACTGTCTGAAGCACACTGCAGTATTCTAATCATGGGCCAAGGCATGAATAACCAATGGCAGTCTACATCCAAAGCAAATAATGATGTGCAGCTCTTACCAGACAGCACAAATGAAGTGTGTACACACCTTGATACAGTCACAACTTGGTATTTCACACACAGCAACATATCTGAAAAGTTCCCAAGGCTGTGTATGTGAACGACTGACTTATTAATGTCATGCTGTGAGAACATTCATGCTAAAGGCTTTGGAAGTGTGGAATAAATCCTCCCTTTTAAAACTGCACTTTAGGGCAATGCTCAAGATCATGTAAAGCCGATTTGTGCACATTTATCACAGCCTTATTCACATAATTAGAGTAGATAAAGCATGTGAAAGTGTAACCAAGTGTCTTGTGATACAATTTTGAGAAGGTGCCTGTGTTAAGTGATGGCTTCAACTACATAAGAAGGTGTCAATTATTCCAATTTAATTTAATCTACAGTACAGAGATGCTGAAAAGGTACATTCTCAAACAAAAAAAGTATCTGGAGCAGTCTTTAGAGAACAATGCTAATCAGCATGTCACTACAATTCCTTAAAGATACTAACACATTAATGGTTGTCCTCTTTCAAATATGTTTTTAGGTCTCTTCCTCCTTAACCCACTACTCACTCAGTATGTGGTTTCTGTTGACCAGCCTACTTTAAGTCTTGCTGATGTTCCTACATCCTGCTTTTTCTCATTCCTTGGGCAGATGTCTTGTAGGCCTCACAACGGATCACATGTAATGTCTTTTCCTTTGGAAATTGTGCTAATGTTTTTGGGCTAACTCTGGGCTTCCCTCAGGTTTTCTCTCTTTCCAAATCCTGGTTGGGAGCCAGGTACTTCTTTTTTCCAAAATTTAAGTACATTGTTATTAGTACAGCCACTCAGAGTCTCTAGGGCAACCTAGTCAGAAGGGTATGGTAGAATTATGATTATGATTATTATTATTGCATGAACCAAAACTAGAAAATCTTTGCAACATGTATTTGCAGTAGCTTATGAACCTTTCCTACCTATAGTCTAATAAACTGCCACATCCTGGCTGACGTGGAGGAGAGACAGGGAATGTTCAGGTGTTTGAGGACACAATACGTTTTTAGCTTTTGTGAGGGTGGGTAAGTTGTCAGTTTGGCTGAGAGGAAAAACTCACACAATGAAAGACTGGGAACTGGGAAGAGGGTCCGAGATATGGGGAAACCCAACAACTAATGGACAACCTTTTACATTTGTTCCTGGGAATAATACAGTCATACAGAATCCATTCCAGAGATCCGTTTGACTTTGACGTTTGAGGTTTCCATCGATAGAGTGGGGAAGGAAGCAATTTTTGCCAACGGTCCCTGAAACCTTCTGGTGTGAGTATCTGCCTCTGTTTGAAAACCAAATTGTTTGAAAACCAAATTGTGGCTTCTGATTGGCTGCAGGAAGCTCTTGCAACCAATCAGAAGCCGTGGAAGCCCTGTCAGATGTTCGGGTTCCAAAAGAATATTCGTAAACCGGAACAATCACTTCCGGGTTTGCGGTGTTCGGGAGCCAAAACATCTGAGTTCCAGAGCATTTGGGATCCAAGGTATGACTTTACTGTAATCACTAACTCTGCCCATTATGACAAACACATGATACTATGCTAGTATCAGAGGCAGATACTCACACCAGAAGGTTGCAGGGACCGTTGGCAAAAATTGCTTCCTTCCCCACTCTATCGATGGAAACCTCAACTGGATCAAAGAACCCAACTAAAACAACTCAATAATATGCATCTATATAACATTTAGGGGACGCGGGTGGCGCTGTGGGTAAAAGCCTCAGCGCCTAGGGCTTGCCGATCGAAAGGTCGGTGGTTCGAATCCCCGCGGCGGGGTGCACTCCCGTTGTTCAGTCCCAGCGCCTGCCAACCTAGCAGTTGGAAAGCACTCCTGGGTGCAAGTAGATAAATAGGGACCGCTTTCTAGCGGGAAGGTAAACAGCGTTCCGTGTGCTGCGTTGGCTCGCCAGATGCAGCTTTGTCACGCTGGCCACGTGACCCGGAAGTGTCTCCGGACAGCGCTGGCCCCCGGCCTCTTGAGTGAGATGGGCGCACAACCCTAGAGTCTGTCAAGACTGGCCCGTACGGGCAGGGGTACCTTTACCTTATATAACATTTACACTTTTCACTTCCAGAATCACACACAAAATCAAGTATTAAATCATTAACTGTGATGTAATAAAATATATGAATGCAACGATTTATTTTACCGTAATTGATTAGAAAATATACTACCCTTGTTACTCTGTCTGCCATCCCATAATCCTCCTTGTTTACTTATTTCTTTAAGACCAAACCTTCTTTATCCAGTCTTTACAGGCAAGAGTCTTTGCGTTCCTCCAGTTTCCCCCCAAAGATAAAGGTTGTTGCTGTTAATAGATTAAATTCCAGTGGGTAATGGACCTGGATAAAAAGGTTTTAATGGAATTCTTTTTCAGTCAAAGGGTAGCCAATGTGTTGCCCTCCTGTTGTAGACTGCAACTCCCATCAGCATAAGCTAATGATCAATGATCATGGGAGCTGTACTTCTCACCATCTGAAGGGCAAGATTGGCTAACCCTGCATGGGGATTGGTTTTGCTGTGAATCTGTACAATCCACCCTTCCCAAAACAATGCGTAAACCAAAAGACACCAATCTTTGAAATGTACCCTTCTCTCAAGTTAGTGATGCGGTTCTCTGACCCCAAGAAATAAAATACATAGATTAGAAGGAAGTGCAGATTAAAACACACATATTAGTGAACATCACATACAAAAATGCATTATATCAGGGAAATTTCTTTGCAAAGATATGTGTAGAGGGAGGAAGAAATGCACATGAAAAGTGATGTGGAAATGTGGCTTACTGAAGACTGAAAAAAATTTAAAAGGGATAGTTGGGGCTGGCAATATATACTCAAAAATCACTCTCTTTGCTTTGAACTCAGATCCTCCAGGTAAAAATCCAGCACTCTTTCTACTACAGCACAGCACACTGCCTCTTCTCCTTATATGAATGCCTAATGAAAGTATTGTTTCCCTTGTACTCCTTTATAAATTCTGCATTTTTTTCAAAAAAATGGCTGTCATGTAAAAAATAATGGCTATAGTGCTCCCCTTTAGAAATGATTCTCAGCTCCATATTACTTTAGAAAAGAAGAGTTACAGATCGCTTCAGGTACCTAGCCCAAACACCCAATTGCCCCTGCATTTGTAAAGTATGAAGCAATTAAAACCCTGTTGCGTAAAATACTGCAATGAAACCCTTACCGCAAAGATTACGTTTGGACAGTGGCAATCAGAATGATTTCTGGTCAGCAGGGGGACTCGGCAGGTTTTTTTGCCTCAAGCCTGGGGTTTGAAAGCAGCAGCAGCTTGACTTCTTCCTTATTTAAACCTGTTAAGAATTGTTTCCAGAAACACTCGCTAGATGTCTCTACACAAGTTAAATGAAGTCACTGACAGATTGTGCCCAGTGCTGGGATTCCTGTCAACCAGAAGCAGGTGACAGGCACAGCTCACACTGGGGAAACTCTAGATTGCAGCCAGTGACTCCATTCTGGGTTTCAAGCACCAGTTTCATTTAGGTAAAAGTTCTTCTTCATTCTGACAGCTCTTGGCCAGGATTTTCCATGCAGGGTGCTGGACACTTGTTTTTCCAAATCCAGAGATCATTTTACCATAGAATCAGAGATTTTCTGCAGCTGATCCTTATCCTGCTTTGCAGCAAATGCAACAAATTTGGCATTTGCCACCATCTGTTTATATATACTTGTTTATATATAAGCACAATCCTACTACCACCATCCATGACAAGTCAATGGCTGGGAGTACAGTATGAGTAAGATTCCTTCCCATTGGTCTCTGCTGGCAGGGAGAAGCATTACTGGTGGGGGTGGTTCTGTTGCACCTGAGGACTGGAGCTATGCCCAGGCAGGTGGTAAGCTACCACCTGCTCTTCAATACAGAAATGCCCCAAACAGGGTGTTTCGGAGGAAAGGTGGCAGCAGGACACTGTAACTTTTGAGCCAAAGTCCCTTGGATCCAAAGAGATGGCTGTTTTGGGGAGGAGGGGAAGGCTCTGGTATGCCAGCTTGGAGTTGGCAAAGGAAAGAAAGAAAGAAAGAAAGAAAGAAAGAAAGAGAGAGAGAGAGAGAGAGAGAGAGAGAGAGAGAATGAGACCAGATTCCCACACTTTCCATCCTGGCTGGCACAAGCTGGCACAAGCTGGCAGGTTTTTGTGTACAGCAATCTCATTGCCGCTTCAGTCCTTTCAAGGCCCAATATAAGATTGTTCCATTAACCAACTAATTCTGTAGGCCATTGTTGGGGAACCTGTGGCCTTCCAGATGTTGTACTACAGCTCCCATTATCCCTAACCATTGGCTAAGCTGGACAGAATCCACAAACATCTGGAGGGCCACAGGTTTCACGTCCCTTCTGTAGGCTATTCTACTCATAGGCTTCAATCCTAAACCTACCTACTTTAGAGTAAGCCCCACTGTGCATAGGGTTTCTGAGCAGGTATGTATAGGATTTCATTGCTTAAAAAAAAAAAGATTGACATACGTTAGTTTCTCTTTTTCTAACACTGAATCACTGATCTTGATGGGATTTGTTCATTCCCCCATCCCATGAATAATCACCTCTTTCTTAGATGTCCAATTAACTAACAGTTGTGTGCCATTTTACTGCAGTACCTTTCGCCAGCTCTTTAGGAAGGAAGAAACCTGGAAATATTTTGATTCATTACAACATTTATTGCATTCATTATGTGCTTGTCCCGCAGCTGCTTGCATCAAACAAAGTCATCTCCCACACAGCAAACTGTAGGAATACAGCTAACAAGTATCACCTGAAAGAGTTTGTGTTTGCGCCAGCATGGATACCAAAATTGGCTGGTGGGGGCCGCGGCGGTTGTGGGGGTTGGGTGGGGGAGAAGGTAGGTTGAATCACTATTAATTTCCTGTGCCTGTATTGATTGTGAAATAAAAATCCAAAATGAATCTCTGCTGCAGCAGGTAATTCTGGTTTGTCCACTGATGTTCTGCAGTGGTCATCTTCAATGCCCTATGGACTGTCCCCTGGGAGTTCTGTTTAGGGCACAACCTCCAATGTAAAGCAGCTACCCAGGGCGGATTAAAAGGGCAGTTGTTGGGAAAATAGAAAGAACTGCATTCCTCATTGTGACCATTATAAACAAATGACATTTAAACACTTAAAAAAAATTCTTTGTGTCCATAAATAGCACGAACATTTACTTTAAAGTCATTTGACCATTTGATTTTTAAATGGTCTAATTCTGCATGATCTCTGGTGACTGACAGCAGCTAACTAGGGTTTCAGGTAATGAAAGCTTCTTACCTAAGAGACTGGTAGATTGAAGTTGGAAACTTTTTGTGTGCTCTGCCACTGAACTATTGCCCTCAGCTTCGAAGTGCGTATCCCGCACTACTGTCAAGCTCTGAAGAAATGAGCAGCAGAAGTTGGCCCTGGGCAGCACTGGTTGTCTAGAGCCAGCCACAATCCCCTTCCAACCAATTCCCACAGTAATTTTACACAATGAGTTACATACTAAAAAACAAACAAAGCTGTAGTGACATTTCTGGCTCCCAGCTGAAAGTGACCATACGTGGGTCAGAAACATTATGAAGAATTGTGCATATAGTCATGTTCAACTGAGAACAAGTTGCTACAGTGTTGGTGACTTATGGACCGAACCAGCATGTGATTGTTTCTGCAATATACATCGTGAAATTGGCATCGTATCATGGAGGTGGTGAAGAACCCAGGGCAATGTGTTTTTATGTTACATCTCTCTTAACCCTGAGAGGGCAACCTAGAACACCCTAATCCCCCCCATATGACTGTACACTGCAGGGCAGCCTTAACTAGCCTGGCACCTTCCAGACTCCTAGAACCATAGAATTATAGAGCTGGAAGGCACACCAGGGGCCACAAGCAATCCACAATCCTGGATGTTCTGGTCATTGTGTCATGGTTACTTCCTCAACATACAGATCAGGGATTTTCAAACTGTGTTCAGGGGAACTCTGGGGCTGCTGGGAATTGCACTCCAAAACATTTGGAGGGCTTCAGGTGGGTCAAGCTTTTGGTAGGAGGAAATAGAGGAAGTAGAGGATAAGCTGCTCACCATTATTGATCTTATTGAGGAATCCCTGAAAAGATCCCAAGGTACCCCAGTGTTCCCTGGAGCAGAGTTTGAAAACCTCCCTCCTACCCAACCGAGGAAGCCACCAAAATAACCAGCAATAACATGGCTGGAAATAGCCTCAATCTCTCTTCATTGTCACAAAAGACAAAACAAAACCACACACAGAAACAAAAATGTCTACATTCATACATCCATACTGATTAATTAAATGAAGGAGAATTTGAGTGAGTTCAGGGCTATGCCCATTTCTGTCCAGCTTCATTTCTTCCAGCCACTCTCACTTTGATTGCTTAATCCAAAGTGATTTCCAGAAATGAAAGACACAAGTTATGGAATAATTTTCGATTGACTACTCTGCCTACATTTTAAAAAGCTCTCTGAAGTGCAGCGAAGTTGATGACTGCCAGAGATCCTTCCAAATGATTTCTCTTCCATTACTTAAATTCAGCATTCTAAGAAGCCATCTGATATCTTACTGGTCTAGTTTACTTTGATGTAAGCATATTTCTTTGAAATGAGTCTGGACCTCTTCAATGTACATGCAAATTGCTGCAGTTCTGGCTATGTCCTAAGCACAGATACTTCAACTGACTGAAATCCACTGAAATCAGTGGGACTGATTTCCACATAATGGGAATCTGGAGCTGCTCAGCAAAACTACAAGGCTCCTGTCTCAATTTTTTCAGGTGCTGGGGGAAGGCTGAAAAGGAAACTGATTGAAATATGGCAGAAGGTTGGCAATCGTTTGGGGTGTGTGGCAACATTTGCAATCAGGAGAAAGATGGTAACTTCAAGACCCGTTTTTGGGTTCTACAACTTTAAGCCAGACTTGGACTGGACAGCTTTTCAAATAGAGGACTGTCCTCTGTAAAGTGTGCCACATGACATCCTTACTGCTACTATCACAACTTAAAAGCATTATCTGGCATGGAACCAGCGGTCTCTGGCTTTGTGGGTCATTTTAGATGATGGTTCCAAGATGTGGTCTTGGGCTGTGAATAATTTGGAAGATATCTTTGTGATCTGCTCAAGTTATGCAGGAAACAGCTTGTAATGCCCCTTAGCTCAGAGGAACTGTGAAGCTGGAAGGCTTCCCCCTCCTAGTAATCACAACTTCTGTTGTGCTCAGGTTCTGATGGTGGGCTTCTCATGGGCATGTGGTTGGCCTTTGTAGTGGGCCTTTGACCTGATCCAACCAGCTCTTCTTACCTCTGGTATCTTAAGCAATTTTTATTACTTTTGCCTGGCAACACATCCTCAAACTATTTGATTCCACCCCCTTTAAATGTATGTACATGAACACACATTCAATATTCTGTGGGTGCAAATGAACAGACACAAAGAGAAATGTTCTTTTGAATACCAGCTTAAAGCATGCAATGTCTTATTTCTGAATTCTGAAATTCCAGTGCAGCACCTTCAAGCTAACTAAAGTACCATTAATTGTTTAATTAGGTTTCATTCTGGTGCAGAGAATGTAAAATAGCTGCACCTGAAGGAAGATTAAAGGTTGTTGTCAAATACTCACACTAACAGTTGATTGCATTAATAGCGTTATTTGTGCTGCTGTAATTGCTGCAGTAATTTATATGTCTAGGCTTCTTATTATTACAGCACTGAAGATGTTAACTGTCGTTATTTCATACCCTTCCACTCCTCGGCACAATTAAACTTTGTAATGAAACCAAACACGTAATCTTTCATAAGAAAAGAAAACTCAGGTGCTGCAGTAGTAATTTTCTGTTGAAAGTGAGGGGGTAAGATGATATGAGAAACATGTGATGCTAAAGGTAGCGTGGGTGTTTGCCTTCTAGTCAATCTAGAAATTATTGCTGTTGCACAACTCATTTCATCACCAAGCTATATTAAAACATCTTCAGGTATTTTCAACATCACTGTGAGGTGGGTGGGGGGTAGTGTTTCTTCTCCCCATTTTACAGACCAGGAAACTAAGCTGCAGAGAATTTACATTTTTTACCAACAGAGAAGCTTAGTGTAATAATGAAAGGTGCAGCAAATATATGGCATTCTGATACAGTATTAACCAGAAGCCCATGTCTCCTATCCTCTATGGCTCCATTCCCACAGGATTAGAACCGCTCACCCTGTTGCCTCTCCCCATATTATTTGTTGCTAGACACATTTGCGCATATTTCTTTCTATCTCAACTCCATGCTCTACCTTTAACAAGAATGAGGATTCACAACCCTAAGGTGGAAAAGGTGGCAAGCACATTGCTCTGCCAGCCTGGAGAGGGCGCAGTGATCGTGCCTATAGCATGCCCAATGACATAACATGAAGTCTCCCCCACAAAAAGAAACACAACAAACCAGATCTCTGGCATCATAACTTGTGGTCAATTTTTTTGAGACCACCATAACTGCAGGCCACTTCTGCAGAACAGAAGTAACATTCCCATGCATTAAATGAAACTCACATGTCTCAAATGGAACAACAACAACAACAAATGAGGTTCTGTCTCAAGGAGCAGCCATAGCCCTCTTGCCCTTGTTATTGCTGTAGATACTCTGGGTGGCAGGCAAAGCAAATATTGTGCATCTACAATAATGCAGTTTAGGAGACTTTGTAGGTGCCCTTGACCACAATGTTGTCCACCTCTGTGTTTCCTTGGATGCCAGCATGATTAGATTTCTTTAGAATTGTAATGACTCCAGTGGCTAATTTATTTTCCATTCCAATAAACAAATGCATTTGCTATGTCAAACTCTCAATAAAACTCAAGTGAAAAGGAAAAAAGCTTGCTTTAGAGAGCATTGCTCATAAAACCAGGACGCTAGACTTGCATGCATTCTATGCAATTGCTGTCTCTATCTTCTGGAGATCCAACGTGCTATGATTTCAACATCTCATGATAAACCTTTCAGCCATTTTAACAGCCAAGAGGGGTGTGGAAGTGAAAAATCTCAGTTGAGCAGGGGAGGGTTAGGACTTAGAGTCGTCAAGCTATGTGGCCTGAGTATTCTCAGTTGAGCAGGGGAGGGTTAGGACTTAGAGTTGTCAAGCTATGTGGCCTGAGTATGTTCCACACGGCTACTATTCCTTGTCCTGCATTCCTACAGCTCACCACTACTTTCCTGCAATTGTATGAAACCACTTTTACTTTTCAACACTAACTATAAATCATAACCATTGAAAAATATTTATGCCGACACCAACACCCATTGTGACTGCAGAAAGAACAGTGCTGAGGAAGCACTGCTAATGTGGGTTACTTGCTCTGTCCATGTTGGACAGCAAGATATCTCTCAGATGTTTTTCAAATCTAGATATTGAGAAGCAGAAAAGCCTATTTAGGCAGTCTTCTTTGTGTGACTGATGCACTCATGGCCTGTATCCAGTCATCATGTCTTCATCAGCCCTGTCCTCCCACAGTTCCACATTTGAGGGTGCAAGTCTGTAGAGCAGAGTCTGCTCTATCCATGTAGGCCCCTCTCCCAAGATGCAGAAGCAGGGTGTTTGTTTTTCCCAGCTAGAACTCACTGGAGCTCATTTCCGGCACCTCTCAGGTGGGTGCCATTGTCATTCTAAGATAACAAGGAAGGCATTCACAGTGAGTTTTGGCACCTCTTTTTCTAGAAAAATAGAATTCTGTATGGTTAGGGTTCGACATCATGGGCCAACTCGTAGCGCAGACAGTTTACAGAGACATGGGGGTAGGGCTAGACCCAGCCTCTCACTCTTACAATTCTTATTTTCATACGTGGGATGGCTTGAGTAGGATTCAGTTTTTTTCTATAAACTGGATACAGGGTGAGAATACTGTGAGGGCATCAGAAATAGGATTTTGGCTACCAAGACTGCACTGTTAACCTGTTATAGTTCTATGCAGCATTGTAATTGCACTAATGAAGAACTCTACTGTCACAAAATATCAAATTGCTAAGGATTTTTGTTTTCTTGAGGAGGTGTCTTGTTGTTTTAATTGGCTAACACATATGTTTTGTCAAAGATTATTCCCTGTGTTTATTTGCTGGCACACATCAATGCAGTTCAGTGTGATGTACTGTGTAAGGAGCAGCAAAGTTAAATTGGTGCAAACAATATCAAATTCGCCCCTTTACTCAGAACAGTCCATGCCACCAACCCAGCATTCCATGAAGATTCATTTTCCAAAACAAATATATCCCTCTCAGGGCTTCGATATACATCTAGAGGCACCAAAAGCAACAAACATATTTAGAAAGTGGTACAGAAGAAATCTCCCCAAAGGACTGACAGGGTTATATGTGACCTGGTTTTGGCATGCTATACTATGGATCTTATGAACTTCATTTGGCTCCTGTCCTGCAAGGGATCATTGAGCAAATTAAGCCATTTATTTATATATTTAAAACATCAGAGCCGTTTTTAACAATCATACATAAAACCATACAATAAAAATAAAATAAAATCAGAACTCAACTAACTATTGCAGAAGGATATTTTCTTAACTGCAAGCATAAATCTTGGCAGCATAGAACAATTTTCAACAGGTGATTGAAAGTTGAAAAGGAAGGCACCTGCTGAATCTCGGATGGCAGCGCATTGCACAGAACTGGACTGCTGACACCGAAGAGCTTGGATTTTTTTTTGTTACTGTCAAAGGAGCCTCATCAATTTGAAAAGTTTCCTTCCAGATTTGCATTTGTAGTTGAATCAGGGACACTGGGCACACAAATGACGTGAGTTAGACTTGGGTGAAGGCTTTGGAAACAAGTTGCTGTTGCATCTAATGTAATGTTTGGCTTGCCAGTACTGCAGCTGCCTCTACTATGCCAAATTAAGCCCATTAAGAGTACATCAGTAACCCCTTTGGCAGGATAGGAAGGTATACCTTTGGCTGCACATACGCAGATCATCCTTGAGGATAAATAATTATATGTAGGTGGCCTCTTTCATTTTGCCTCAGCAGACTGGCATGCCAGCTTCCTGTACGTGGCTCTGTCCTTGAGGGCCTTGGTGGAGATGGGAGGGAGAAGTGGGAATACATCCCGAAAGCCAGCAAGTTGTGCATGAGATGTTTGGCTTACATCAGAGCGGTGGGGAATGCAAATGAGTTGCTGAACAGATGGAGAGGCATTCACATACAACTTTAGCAAAACCAAAACCATAATATTCAATAGGTAGGTCTGTTCAGGTGCGCTTTTAAAAAAATCAAAATTAATATAAATCAAAACTATTATCTTCCCTGATATGATTCAGTAATAAGAAGGGCAAACAATTCCCTTTTTTCTGAAATGAATTCCTAACAAGTGAGGCCTGTGTAGAATGCTCTCATTTAGACCACATTCACACCATACATGTAAAAACACTAAGATACCACATTGACTCCCCCCCCCCAAAGAATTCTGGGAGCTGTAGTGACTTACCATATGAGAGTGCTGGAGGTGAAATAGTTAAACAGGTTACCCTATCAGAACCCAGGGGGGTGGAGTCAGAGGGACTATAAAACCAGCTATGGGAGGGGCAAAGGGTGGTGTTCGTTAAGAGTTTGTTGAGGAGTTGGGTGGTTGGTTGGAGTGGGAGTGACTTGGGATAGAGTCTGTGGGTAGGTTGAGTTAGTGTAGTGAAATAAGCTGAGTCAGGAACAGTTAGGGGCTAGGCAGACAAGTAAATATCTGAGAGGTGGTTTAGTGAGTGAGAGCAGGTAGCGGAAGTTATAGGTCTGGATAGGCACCCCATGAATGTAATTGACTGATACTCTTTATGAAACAACACACTTGTTAAACTGCAATAAATAAACAAAAGTTTATGTTTCAATTTAACCTTGACTGGATTCAGTATTGTACCAGGTAGGGCCTGGGTGGTGGCAGCGAGAAATAAAGTGGTGGCACAGGGATCAATAGACGGTGAAACGTCCGGGGACCCTGTGTGATTGCCACATGTAGTTTGTTAAGGGTGCTAAGCATTGTTAGGAGACTCTAGTCCCATGGTTCCCAATGTGGGGCACGTGCCCCACAGGGGGGCAATTTGATTTTTAAGGGAGGCAATTTGGAAGCTTGTTTAGACCAATTAATGTCCTTTTAGGCTTCTTCCACGTGAATACGAGTTCACTTTTTGAATAATAATAATTATATGTCATGGGGCGGGGAGGGGAGCATTAGGATTTTAAGGATGCTTAGGTCGGGCATGGCCAAAGAAAGGTTGGGAACCACTGCCCTAGTCCCACTCTCAGAACTACAATTTGCAGAGTAGCTTAACGGTCTAATTTTCCTTTTCACAGGGAACTCTAGGTGAACCGCAGTGAAGTGCTGAAACTCACCCCTAGACGAATTGAGCTAGGAAGCCCAGAGACTGTGTTGAAACAGCAAGATGTATAATGTTGTACCTGCTTTGTTGCATAAGGATGTGGTAAACCGCCAACAAATATTGGTCCTGTTGTATCCCAAATGAAAGTCGACCAATGGTTGCTGGACATGCTTGCTTTTGTAGCTACTCCCAGGATAGTCACTTCAGCCTCGCACATTGCCAAGTCTTGCCTGCGTAAATATAGAAAGAGGGAAAGTTTTGTAGATGAGCCATGCATTGCATAAACGCTTCTCAGGCAAACAAACTGGAGTGCTGCCAAGTCAAGGAGGAATGAAAACGAGGCAAGCAGCTCATCTTATATTGAACCCCATAAACATAAACTATTTGATGATCAGGCTGTAAGCTGGCATGTCTTTGGGGTGCAATTGAAATTACAATGAAATCACTGTGTGAAAAGAGAAGTGCTCCTTAACAGTTGCAAGGGGGAACGACTCAAAGTCATTCTTTAAATAAATATTTCTAAATAAAATGCTTATGTAGCTGTTCCTTGGCAAATGTGTCTAAATGAAATATTAATATACCATTAGAATGTATATTTTCATATTGGGGATTAAGGGTCTCTGTTAGGGGATGGGCTGCAGTTCAGTTGTGGAGCATCTGTGAGGGCTTATGCACATTTGTGTTTGCCCTGTGGTTTCTCTGCATGGGTCTGATAGGTTTTTCTTTCATCCTACCACTTTCTCTGGGGAAATCCATGGTTTACCACTGAATCAACCGGGTTTTCTGCAGATTGACGTTTGTTCCGATTCAACAGGAAACCATGAGTTTTCCTGGGGAAAGCGGTGGGGCAAAAGGGAATACCTCTCAGATCCGTGACCAAAAATCATGGAACAGACAGAAGAAATTGTGGGACAAACGGGAGTTTGGATGAGCCCACAGAAGAAGAAGCAGCAGCCACCCAGTGAAGAAGTCCTGGCCTTTGTGAGACTAACATCTAGCCACTTCAACAGTCAGTTCTAGGTCAGGAGACTCAGCTGCTGAATAGAATATGCTGGAACATCTGAGAACAAAGGCGGGTGCAGTGGGGAACTTCTGTAGTGAGTATTGCAGTATTGCCTATTTCATATTGCAAGCTGCCTCAAGAACTTTGGTCAGTAGTCAGGGTATGAATATTCCTAAATAAATAAATAAATAAATAAATAAGTTGACTTTCATTGGGAGGAGGAATGGAATAGAGTGGCTGCAAATAGAAAATGAAGAGACACACAGAACAATGGCATAGCGTGACGGGGTGTGGGGTAGTTGCCCCGGGTCCCAAATTGTTAGGGGTGCAAAATTTCACCACACGCTGCAGCCTCAAAACAGCTGCACACTTCCGTCACTGTGCTCTGTTGACAACGGCTTCTCCATGTGAACCAGGAAGTGACCTCTCCAAACAATGGAACAAGTCATATTTTCTTATCTCTGCAGCTGCAGTCTCCTGGGTGATGGGGATGCAGTCAGGCCATTGAATGTTCATGCATACTCCATCCATTTCCCTCTTTCTCACCCACCCATCTGTGTGGCCTTGGCAACCCACACTAGACATAGAATAATATAATATGAATATGCTGTATGCTGCCCCGACATCTTTTTGATGATGGGTGGTACATCATTTCCATCTGTTCTGTAAGCCATTTTTCTTAACTTAAAATTTAACTTTAATATGCAGTTGTTTAGAATGTATATCTGAGAACAGTGTGTGTGATGCTCCAGCTTAAAGCTAAGGGGCAAACATACAAACACTCTTCACTGAAAACGCTTGGCACAAGGCAAATGGTGTGATTTTTATTCTTTCCTTTTATAATACAACTCTAATTCATGTTCCTTGAGCCAGCTCGCATGAAATGTTCTACCTTAATCAAAGGAAGCACAGTGAGGACCCATGAAAATCAAGCAACAGCCTCTCTGTTTGGTGTTTCATTATAGTTATCCTTTTTCCTGCACAGCAAGAAAGCAGAGGGCTGCTTAAGAGCAAGGTCAAATCACTAAAGCTTGATCAGTTGGATGATTAAAAAAGATTCAGACTCTTACGCTTTGGCGGCAAGAGGATGTCTAAGTAAAAGCAGTAACCAAAATGAAGTAAAATAAAATTATTGAGGGGAAACAAGGCCCTGCCATGTAACCAAGGCTGTTGTGAGCAAATAAGGTGTGGATTCAGTCGCCTTTGGACAGCAGAGTTTCCACTTTGTCCATACCACACACTGAAAGCCCTCTCATACTGCTGAGAATCCTGGGAAGTGTAGCTTGTTAAAGGTGTTGCTCTTTGAGCTTAGCACCCTTAACACACTGCACTTCCTAGGATCCTCCACGACTGTTAAAGTGGTATAACAGTGCTTTAAATACATGGTGTGGATGTAACCCTAGCTGGTTGCCCACGTCAACCCATGGGAGGATTTTAAATTCCATTGTGTCGCCTCCTGTCCACAATCCTCACCCTCATTGAAGCGCAACTGATTTCCTCTTAAATAGCCAGGGCTGGCTCAAGACAATATGGCACCTCAGTTTGGCAAATGAAGCGGCTTTGCCCTTCCTTCCTGCCTACCTGCCCACTTATCTTTGTCTTCCCCACCTGGCTGCTTTCCACTGCTGACAAAGCATGTTCTCCCTCACCCAGAGGAAGGGGCCCTTTCTCAGTGTGAGAAAAGTCACCTACAGAAAGCCTGTGTTGCCACCATTTTGCCATGATGGTGCAAATTACTTCTTTTTTAAAAAAAATAATAGAAAACTTTAGACTATTATAGTTTAAAGTGTTGTTTGAAAAAGTGTTTTATCAGCAGCACAGGCCTCACCCACAATACCTCAAAACGAGGGAGTGCCTAGTGCATCAACGGCTTTGTCAGCAGCCAGGAATCTCCAACTGGCCTGGAGGGAGATCAGCAGCAGAAGCAATGGGTGGGCAGGGGAAGCAAAGCTGTGGTGGCAATGGTGACCAGCCAAACTACTGGCTGGGAGGGTGGGCTGGTGGGCAGTGTATGGGAGTACAATCCTCTTCACCTTCCCATCCATCCCTTCATCCACACGGCTCAGCATAGCACGTGGTAAGTCTAGTCCTACAGGCATAGCCTCAGATTTTCCAATTATTTAAGTTATGTGTGTGATCTGAAGTTACTGCTTTACTTTCTGTGTATCATAGAAACACAGAAAGTGTTGTTCTTTGAGCTGCACTATCCTCTTTCATCCAAAGGCATCCTTCTCCCATGAAAGACTGCAACTTTTCCATCCTGTTGTCCCACATGCCACCTCCATGTCCTCCTCTGAATTCCTACTCAAAGTTCACCTTTTCCATGAACCCTCTGGCACAGAGCTCCAGTTCCCTTGCCAAATTGTAAGCCCCTTAACCCAGAGAATTGGTCTCTGTAAAGCGTCCTGCACATGGACGCTGCTGATTGAATGAATGGATTAATAAAGTGCATTCTAGTCCAACATCTGTTTGATCTTTTACGGGCTAATAGGAAGGAAAGACAGTGCTTGCTGTGGATATTGTTAAAAGAGAGAGAGAAAATAATGTAGCTATGAAATATAAAAGAAGAAGAAGAAGAAGAAGAAGAGTTTGGATTTGATATCCCGCCTTTCACTCCCTTTAAGGAGTCTCAAAGCGGCTAACAATCTCCTTTTCCTTCTTCCCCCACAACAAACACTCTGTGAGGTAAGTGGGGCTGAGAGACTTCAAAGAAGTATGACTGGCCCAAGGTCACCCAGCAGCTGCATGTGGAGGAGCGGAGACGCGAACCCGGTTTCCCAGATTACGAGACTACCGCTCTTAACCACTACACCACACTGGCTCTCACCACACTGTTGAAACAAAACAGAATTGTGATTCCTTTCTTCCTCTTCCCTAAAACACAAAATGATTGTTTCTTGATGCCTAACCCTGTCTTTTCAGTGTTTTCAAAGACACAGCCATCAGAGCTTGGAGAAGCTAGAGGGAGTGGGCAGGTGCGCTTGAAAAATAGTAGTTTTGGGAAGAGAGGGTCAGAGAAACAAGTTGGCTGTGGCAGGAGGGAAGGGGAGAAAGAGAGAGATGCGAGTTGGCTGAAGCCACCTTGAATCAGGAGATATAAGGCACCAATCCTCCCAAGAAGCTCTTCCCCAGCTTCTGGCATTTTAATGTTTGAATGACTTAAAGTTGCACTGATAACCCTCAACATATCGGTATTGCCATTTTATGCTGCTTGAACCCAGTGCACAAACAGTACATGGTCAGCCTGGGAAGAGGAATGGACAGAGAGAAGGGGGCAGTGACACACACAAAAAAGACAGAGAAATAAATGGCTGGGAGAAAGAGGCAGGGAAAGGGAGAAGAAATTTGCGAGACAAATGTACAGTATGTGTGCAGCAACCCATAAGAAACAGAGGGAGGGAAACGGCGATGTGGGGGTGAAAGGGTGAATATTCAGTGGAGACAGATCCTACTGATTATGTGCTTCGCGGTGTTAGGAGGGTTGGGATCGACAGCCAGACATTGGCTGCAGGCGTCCAATTGATATAAGACACAGCCATTGGCATGATAACTTCCCACCATAACAGCTGTTATATATGCATTTGCCGATGAGCTAATAATATTCTGGAATAGCTTCCTGGTGTTTTATGTTTGCAGGACAAGTTGTTAGCAATTCAGCATGCTGGTGAGCAGCTTTCACCTTGTGCTTGTTAAGAGTGCACCATTTGATTGTGCTTGATTGAATCTTCCAGGGACTGGCTAAATTAAAATATCAACCTTAAGATATTATTGTTTAACATTTGCCGCTAACGCAATTGCCTGATAGTACATATACTGTATAAATATTCCATCAAGGTTTCTAAATGCTTTTTTCTACAATCAGCACATAGGGTGTTTTAAAGGTCAAGTGAGAAGACAGGTTTTCCTTCTCTCTCTCTCTCTCTCTCTCTCTCTCTCTCTGCCCCCTCCTGCCATTTTTGCATAATTGTAAATGTAGAATGCATGCACAATCATTCAAGTGCCCCTGGTGGTTAAGCTGCTGGTAATTATGTCCCAGCCCAACCCAGTAGCAATTGTGTCATTTTATCCTTTGTGCTTCCACAAGTATAATCATTAAAAACTGGCTGGCTAATTGCAACCTGGATGATGAGCTCGGTCTGTGTAGAACTGCATTTGGTGCCCAAAGCCATTCAAATTTGGATGGATGGAAAGGTCAGACAATCAGTTGATGAACCACAGGGATAAAGGGTGACTTAACACAACAATAACGTTTGTACATTTGCAAGTGTCCCCAAACTGTTGCATGTGGTGTCTTTCTATTGTTGAGTGACATTTGTCAGCAATGACTGAAAACATCTTTTGGATAGCCTGGCAAAATAGCTTAAAAGGTAATGAAACAAACAGATCTCGTTTACTGCCAAGCTTGTTAAATGTTACTCATGCTGGGAATAGAGTATCATTTGGACTCCATAAAAAGGAAACCAATGATCCACCAAAGTGGTCCTGTGTTCAACTATTTCTCACTTTTCTTGGTCATTCGCATTCTCAACTATGCCTATGGGCAAATAGAGCAAGTATTTATTGCCACCAAAGTTAGCTTAATGTTCTTGAAGTACTATCCAGTACACAGTGTTGTCCCAAACCAAATAAAGTTATTTGCACTTAAAGTGACATTGAAATTAATAATAATAATAATAATAATAATAATAATAATAATAATAATAATTTTTTAAAAAACTATTATTATGTTTAAGGTAGCAGTGCCCCATTCAATTCAATGGGATGTAAATGCAAAAAAGGATCCATACTTAGGCTGGATCTAGACACATCAAAAAAGTGTTTCTGGAAAAGACGTAAACCTCAAAGTGGGAAATCACGTTGGCAAAAGACGGAACTCCACAGCGCCATCTGGTGTCACAGCGGTGTAACATATATTAAATGCTTTTTCTTTACTAATGTAACTGAGTCCTTGCTGTTAACATACAGGATAGTGACAGTTATTGCAACTCATTACCAAACTTAAAACCATGGAGAGACCTGGTCTGAACAAAGACATTGGATTCTTATCCCATTATACACGACAAAGCCATTTTTCACCTTCTCACCCATTGCTTTTTCCTGTAAGACCTATTGCAGTCGTTAAGAGTCGTCAACAGGCTCATCACAGCTATCTGCCAATCACCCATTCCCACCACCCTTCTGAGTAATACCCCTCCCCACCTTCTAACTATATAGAAGGATCTGGCAACTTCTGTTTCAGTGTATCTGAAGAAGTGTGCATGCACACAAAAGCTCATACCAAGAACTAACTTAGTTGGTCTTTAAGGTGCTACTGGAAGGAATTTTTTTGTTTTGAGGATAGTGACAATACTCTTTTGTCCATTAAAAAGAACTTTGAGAAAACTAAGAAGTGACATTACTGTGCATTCTGATCCAAGGTAGTGTAATTTGCTATAAATGACAAAATGAAACCTAACTGAAGATGAACATTTAAGGATAAATCTGTAACTGAAATTCTTGAATGAAATAAAAATTTCAGAATTTTGCATATTAATCATTATTAGTAGTGGCAGAACTTTAATTATAATAGAAATGAATTATTGATCCTAAAGTTTGAAACTATGACAGAAATATTCCAGAAGTGAGTTAATTCTCAATGATAAATCCTGAACCAGAGAAAATATATATGCTAGCCTAAAGATTTGTTCTGATGATGATATTGAATCTTCAGGCCTAAACTCCTCTTTTGATGCTCCCAATTTGTAAAAGATCTATTACGTGATTTGTGTCAAAATATAGCATAATAGCCTCATTAAGCTTTTATCTTCGAAAGGCGATAAAACAATGGATAGTATCAACTAATTGGCATTATTAGGTTGTTATTAACTCCATTATGATCAATTAAATGTAATTACCTACATCTTGTTCAATTAAGTTTGTAGAAATAGCAATTGCTTGTTCTTCCTCAACTCAAATGAACTTTCCCAATAATTACTTATGGGATATTATAATGATAATAAAAAGCACTCCACACACAGGGGTTTCTTCTAATGAATCCCTACAACTCTTTATAAAGACTATTTTTGGAACCATATAGTATAAGAAAACAAGAGTGTGGGAGTTGCTGGACAGAAAGTGTGGAACTGAATAATACTGAGATGCATTATTTTTAAGGCCTGGGTCCCGGGAAGGTGTCCCAGGGGCCACAGTATTGATCTGACCAGTCCTCAAATTTGTCTGGTGTCAAGTGTGTTTGAGGTTGTAGCCAGTGGTGTTCCTACTGCCAACCCAGCAGTTCGAAAGCACACCAGCACAAGCAGATAAATAGGTACTACTGTGGCGGGAAGGTAAACAGTGTTTCCATGCGCTCTGACACTCGTCATGGTGTCCGATTGGGCTAGAAGCAGTTTAGTCATGCTGGCCACATGGCCCCAAAAGCTGTTTGCTGACAAATGCTGGCTCCCCCGGCCTGAAGCTAAATGAGCACTGCACACCATAGTTAAGGGCGTGCTCTGGTCCATGGGGTCATGAAGAGTCGGACATGACTAAATGACTAAACAACAACAAACAGCAACAAGACTTAACCCTCCAGGGGCACTGGCGGAGGAAGAGGAGTGCGGGGGGAGCGCACCACCCCAGGCAGCACGATCCCGGTGGGGTGCCATTGTGGCTGCCCCTGCAGACGGCATGCCACTCACCTAGGATGCAGGCCACGCCCCTGTGGGTGGCATGCCATGCCCCCGGGATGCACGCCAGCCCCCGCCCTTGCCTGCTCTCCATCCCTCGGTGCCAGAGCATGAAGCTCCGCAACTGTCCAGAGGTCCTTTATCTTTACCTACTGAGAATAGACCCATTTAAATTAATAGACAGGGTTAACTTAGGTTCATTAATTTCAATCAGTCTACTCTGAATCAGGCTTAGTAGGATAAAAAGGATAAAACTGTATTCTGCTCCCCTCACAAGCCTTTACATAATCTATCATGTAAGATGAGCACTGTCAAAGGCGATAACCGCTGAACTTCTGGTCAGTCAGGGAGATCCTCACCTACTGTATTGGGTGTGCAATTTGTCACTGTTTTCAAGGATCAAGGCTATCATCATATCTTATTCTGCATTGCCTGAAATCCCTATACAGTGGTACCTTGGTTCTTGAACATAATCCGTTCCGGAAGTCCATTCAACTTCTGATTGGCACAGGTGCCCCGGAAACAATAGCCGACAGCTGCACTGGACATCCAGCTTCTGAAAAACGTTCGAAAACCTGAACACTTACTTCTGGGTTTTTGGCATTCGGGAGCTGATTTGTTCGTCAACTAAGTCATTTGAGAACCAAGGTTCCACTCTATAGTGGAGATTTTAAAATGCATGTATACTGAATACATACACAAAGATATATACTAAGAAAAGGCTTAAGGTAAATACATATATCATAGACTGAATTTACAGATACACAGTGATCAGCGGGGTCCCTTTCACGACCCGGCAAGGATGAACTCTGAAAGTACCACACTCCTGACCCCACTAATATGATTCCTGTCTCAAAATGCTTAGAGGAGTGCCATAGGAAGACATCCCAAGGAAGTAAACTCTTTGACAGTGCTGGAAGCAAGTGTGAATGGGGCTCATATATTCTGTTAATCTAAGAACTGAAGGAACTGTGTCAGCATAGCCTGCCAACCTGGACTGGGATGTATGTGTCATGTAATTGGCGGTGGAGACCAAAAGTTCATCGAAGACTGGGGAAAGTTTGTAGATTATCTGAAAAATGTGTGTGACGTGAAAACAACGCTAGTGGGATTTCAGGAGGCACTGTAAAAACAAAGAAGTATTGTTAATAAGAAATAGAAGGAGAAGGGAAGTTTAATGGCAATACGAATGAAGGGAATGCGTATTAAAGATATAAATATGGATGATTGTCAGAGACGCTGAAGGAAGTTCAAAAAGAGATGATTTGTTAAAATTTGGATAAAAATGTACAATTGTATGGAAAACTAATAAAAATTTATTGGCAAAAAAAAAAAAGTAATTGGCGGTGGAAAAATGTTCCCAGGAGCATCAAGATTTGCGAGCTATACATCAGGTAACATTATTTTGATAATCACCGTGACAGGGTGAGGGGATTTACATTGTTTCCCAAATCAATCTGTATGGTTATTTGTCTCTGGTAACCCTGAATTCATTGTTGCTGGTTAAATCACAGAGCCTAGGGCTTGCCGATCAGAAGGTCGACGGTTCAAATCCCCACAACGGGGTGAGCTCCCGTTGCTTGGTCCCAGCTCCTGCCAACCTAGCAGTTCGAAAGCACAAAGTGCAAGTAGATAAATAGGTACCGCTCTGGCGGGAAGGTAAACAGTGTTTCTGTGCGCTGCTCTGGTTCGCCAGAAGCAGCTTAGTCATGCTGGCCACACGACCCGGAAACTGTACGCTGGCTCCCTCGGCCAATAAAGCGAGATGAGCGCTGCAACCCCAGAGTCGCCCGCGACTGGACCTAATGTCAGGGGTCCCTTTACCTTTAACCCTGAATTCATTGTTGCTGGTGTGTTGTCAAGACTTCTAAAAAAAAGGACTGGGTAGTTTCAGGGAATCAGCATAATGTGAAATGACGGCTTTGCTTGAGGGTTTTGTGCCATTAAATCCAATTCCTTTATTGCGTACACTCACCACCAACCCCCAATAAAAAGATACTTGAAACTATTCTTGGAGGATGAAGTATTTATGACATTTACTAATGTGTGACATTACCCCCAGGAAGTGAGGTTATTAGCCCATCTGCTAATCCATTCATCTGTGAAAAAAAGACTAAGATCAAAATAACACTCCCAAAATTTACTCCACAGGTTAATCAAGTCAATTGAAAATATAGAAATAGATATATTGGGAATAAAGTGACTTGGTTATCATGATTTTCTGAAGGCCCTTCCACGGCAATTTCTTTTTGGTATTAGCTTGTTTAATGCCCAGATAATATTGCAGCTTAATTCTCATACATGATAATGCCACATCAAATTGAATAATGTGCCATAATTTTCCTGTGTGCCATAAAAGCAATACCTTGTAGCAGAAGTTTTCTTCTTGTACTATAATCTGAAAGAACCAGCTGCTCTGAGCAGTCTTTCTTTCTTTCTTTCTTTTTTTAAAAGCCAGTTAACCGTCTTCCTTGATTGCTCCCATTTGATCTTGATGCACACCCAGAATATATTAGCTTTCATTTATTTACCTTCTACGTCAATCCATTTAAACCATTGCTTAATTAGAGAAAGACTCCAAATTAATTACACTTATCAGTCTAATTATGCATCAATCCACTGCATTACATGGATGTCATGAGACTAGTCTAGCATAGTGACTAAGTGAGTGAGCTGCAGATCTGGGGTGCCCCTGTTCAAATCTCAGCTCTGTCACAACCTAACCAGCTGGCCTCAGGCAAACCTCTCTCTCCCTGTCCCATCTGCATTGTGTGAATGAAAAAATACGGACCTCCCTTACTGTGCTGTTAAAAACATTACCCAGGCAACGCAAGTGGAACATTCTGAACAATTCGAAGTGCTGTATATATATGTTTCCTGAGCATCAAGTACGGTCTACAAGTTTTAAACTGTTTTTCCATGTTCAGATGTATGAAACCAGTTGGACCATGGCTTTTTCACCTTCTCCATCCCAGGGGCATTGAAGACGAGCAGCAAAGTAGCCTGCCGGAACACTCCCGGTAAAAGGGGGCATTTCACCAGTAGCAGGAGTGGAGGGATGGGCAGGCAGAGTGCTGTCTCTTGCACGTCTGCCGCCTGAGGCAGCTGCTTCTTCCCAACCTCATGGAAGGGCCACCTCCGCCCTCCCCACCATGTTTCCATAGCTACACATTGTAAGCATGTGAAGGCTACCATTTTCAGTTGGCAAACCTATGTCATCCCATCCATTTCAGTTAGCTGGGAAACACATTTTTGATATTTGGGAGGACTGAATGTCTGACTGACCAGTGGCTGAGTCCATAGCCTGCTTAAGAATGACTTTGCACTATTCAGAGAGAGTTGATTGGTTTCAATCCAGTTAACTTAGTTTTTTTGTATGTGCATTTGCCAGAACATGAGCTTGCTGGATTTTGTGCTCAGATGAATGGTTAGAAACACACACCCATAGTAGGTCCTTTTGGTCATTTTCGCTATCACATGACAATGAATGAGCCCAATAATCAAAGGCCTGCATGTCTTTCAGAGAGGATTTTTCCTAACTAGGTATCCATAATTGTACTGTGGGAGATAACCATTCACTTATATCCTTTTTATTCTTTAGAAACTGTGTAACACTTATATTTCACCTGATCCTGGGGTGGGTAGCAATAATGCAGGAAAAAACAAACCACAATTAACACATAGCATTGACTCATCTGTCTGTTGTTGCTTTCTCAAATAGTCACTAAGCCTACTCAAAGGCCTGGAGGAAGATAGTTGCCTTTACCTGGTGCCAGGATGTATGAGGAGCCATGGTTTGGGGGCACATAAGTAGAAAGTGAGATTTGCCCCTAAGCAGAGTGTTAAATGCCATTGCAACCGCAAGGATGAGATGCGCATTAGTACACAAGCAGCAAATTTCTAAAGAAAAGCATAAGCTTTTTTCATTCTTTTGAATGGAACCCATTAGTATCAACATTAGCATTTTGAAACTAGTAGAGATGGCTTTAATCTAACCAGACAGAGTTCATGCCTTACCTTTAAAAGCTGTTAGCTCTATCTGCCCTGCACGCTTTCTCTCAAAATTAACATTTTATAATTCCAATAAGAAACTTCATGGTGTGTGATAGTGTCTACTAATGATAAGCAGTGGTGGAGAAAGGCACATGGCCTTATGGTCTCAGTCTTAAAGCACCAAAACTGCCATTTTTAAAAATGAACAATACGCTCCTGCCACATCTTATTGCTCAGTTAACTTGCTTATTGAATTTTTAAGTATTCTGCTCCATTGGAATTCACTGTACCATACTGTCCCAGGTTAATAAATAAGATGACACCATGTGCTTAATTGTGGGGAAGGGGCATCAGGTGCAAGCATAATGCTAGTGCATCAGGAGCCAGCACATTTGCTTCCTCTGCTCCCCTGTTCTCCTCTGTGCTGCACATTGTCCCTTTCTTCCATTGTTGGCTTTATATTTTAACCCCAGTTCAGTGTCCTGCATCAACTTGAACAATGGCTAATGGTAAGTAAAACTACTGGATTCTCACAATAGTTTAGATTAGGTGTAGGGAACCTGTGTCCCTCCAGATATTCCTGGGCTGTGATTCCCATCACCCCTGAACTTTGGTCATGCTGGCTGCAGCACTTGGGGGTGGAGTCCAAAGCCATCTGAAGGGCAACAGGTTCCCCACTGCTGGTTTGGATGGAAATCCTAGTTATGGCTGTAAAACTCTTGCAAATCAACTGCCCATTTATTTGGAACAGCCAGTGGCCACTGAAGGTTATAAATAAGCCTCCAAGCTGGATATTGTTTCTTTGAAAATAACTGTTTCTTGCTGTGATCCTTCTGGGATGGGAACAAGTCACAAGTCTTAATTAATTACATCGTTCCCATGATAATTGGTATTGCACTTCGCTGAAGTCGAGGTCAAGTTTCAATTGACTTCATTAATGTTAGGTCTGCATCTCAGGGTGTGAACCAGGATAACCTTGCAGACTGAACTGATCAATTGGCCCATTATCCTCTATGACAAACTCAGACACTGTGAATGGCAAAACAAAGAAATAAGTGAATAGACTTACCTAACACGCACTCTGTATTTCTGTCCATCATCCACTCTCACATTAGTACTGATGTTTCTAATTTCTCCTATGCTGTCGCATACAAATTGGTACTGAATAAAGGAAGCGGGGAGGGGAGATAATTTATTGTAATTGCAAAGCATCAGTAATTTTTAAAAGCTGAAACACAAATGAGTGAAATCAGGACACAAGAGGAAATGCTTCCCTTCCCCATGGCAGATATGCATGCAGGGGTTTTTCCTGTTCATCTGCGAAGGCAAAACCACACTGTGCATTCAGTGGCAGATGCTTGTATGCACACTGAAGTTCACATTTTTAATGGACAGAGAAGGACGATTCCTGTGCATATGCAACTCGGGGCCATGCCAGCTAGCACCAAAAAACTTTGATCAAAACATAAATATTGCTATTAGATATCTAAGCCAGTAACTGAATAGGAAATCCATGAATAATATTCCTTTGCTGCAAATAAGATTAGGAATGAGTAAATCAACTTCATCTTCTGATGATCCTTTCATAGACTATTACCTTTGGCATTAACGGCGCTGAAAGTCAGTGTCCTTGCTAATCCACACTTTATATACCTGTGTGGTGTATAGCTTATTTGTATGTATTGGGTGAGAGCGAACATAGCACAAGTGGGCATCTGCCTTCTCCTTTTCCTCCCCTCTGCAGCTCCCACTGCATGCCCTCGAAATCTGCTCCAGTTGGTTGGGAAAGGAGAAAGCAGAAGCTCCATTGTGCAAATGGGAAAGCATCATTGGGCAATGCGTGCTGTGTAGAATCCTGCCTTTAATTGCACTCTGTGGTATCCATTAATGTGAATTAATGAAAAGCAGGAGCTGATCTATTCGTCTGTGTGCCAATAAGTAAATCACAAGTGCTCTGAAATAGGATCTGGGGACTGAAGGCTCTTCCTTCACACAGTGCTTGTGGAAGCCACGATTCTTCTCATACAGACACAAATTACACTGGGAGCTTCCCGTAGGTTTTATGTGTTTTTCAGTACTGCACACTCTTTTTTTAACATCTGCACAGTGACATGAGGCAGACATTTTTCTAGGGGTTTATTTTCCCACAGGAATAACTTCATGGGTTACAATGAATGGATGGCAACTTTAATATCAGGCGAGCTTAGCAGTGTCAAAGTATTTAGCTTTCTTTGCTGTGGCACCTGAAAGTTTTCTGATACAAAATTTCCCTCAATCAAAATTTGCTGGAACAGCCACATCTCCGCAACTACATGGGCTTATTTCTTTATTAATCTTTTCATTATAAATGTAAAGACAATGAGCAGTTCTTATACGTATGAACTAGGAGAGGACATAATTTTTAGTCTCAATCCAGGAAAACAGGAAATTTTACCCATTTACTGTGCAATAAAAATATACTGCAAATGAATACTGCTATAGCTACTGCTGCACAACAAGATAATTTTAAAGCAAGTACCTTTAGTGGATTATGTGCAGGAAGAAATAAATGTGTATATGATATGACAAAAGTGTACATTTCTGTACACTTCAAATTCAAAAAATTCAAAAAAACCCTTTATTACAAGATCAATTAGGCCAAACTGGTGCCATCCAGGTGTAATCCAAAATGTCCCAGAGAGCACCAGATTGGGTAATGCCAGACAGTCATAGGCAAGTCCACACTAGAAATGGAAACCAGTTTGTCCATCTTGGTTCCCCTATAAGGGAGTCCGGAAAATGATAGTTCCATTAAGGCACTCAAGATGGGCTTTTGGGGGGGGGGTCATTAGAACCAGGTGGGTGTACTTTTTATTAAACCTTTGAATAAATGGGATATTGAGGGCTTTAATATATTTATGATGTACCTAATAGGTTAACTCAGTATATTACTGGTATTTTGTTTTCATCTGAGAGTCCATGAACTACCGATCATGAAGCAGGGCCACATTCTTCTGCCACATTCTATTCCTGTACATTTTTCATGTGAACTGTTGTTATCAATCCCCACATAGCTTCCCTCCCCTATCATGCATGAATATTATCCCCAGGTGTCATAATTACCGCTTTTAACAGGATTCGGAAAGGGGGCAATTTAAACAGTGACATCACCGCCACCACCATCATTTTAAAAGAACCGTTTCTAAACACTTAATAACATCCATGGGTACCCAAATGTATTAGCTGCTGGTGGTGTGGTGTGGGGAAGCTCAAACTGTACTTTAAACAATAATTTGAACCTTACCTGTAAGGCCCCATGTTTGACAGAAAGTTGAATAACAAAATGCCCCACTGTTCTTGGGTTCTGTTCAATATAAAGAATGGTTCCTTCGAAGCTGAAGGTCTGGAATTCTAAACTGATGTTGTTTTGTGGTTGCAAACGAAAACCCTCAAATTCCATGTAAGAATTCCCTTGGTATTGGATATAGCTAGAATCTGTTGAGGAGGGGGGGAGAAATTAAGAATGTACACTAGTTGATTACCTATCACTGAGGCAAAGAAATAGAATCTAGGACTCTGAAGGTTTTGTTGGCAAAGTTCCTGTGCATTCAACGCTGAAAAACAGGCAGAAATAAGCAAGTGGATTGTTTTACAAGCAGAGAGATTCAATGATGCGGAAGAATGGTACCTTCTGATTACTGCCTATTATGCAGCAGTGATGGCAGCACTCTTTGTAACATCCTTGGACTACCTGCCCTGAGCTGCCTGTTCCTGGTGTTTGCACACAATAGGTGAACGCAATAGGGTTCCTTTGGTACTGAATTCTCCATTAATCACATGCAAGAAAACTGAGCAACTGCAGATATTGACCAATGTGAGCAATGTGTTTCCTTTTTCTTTTTGTAAAATGTCAAATTGATAACACCAGTGAAACCACTGACCTGGCCACATATATAGTCAGGCACATCTTCAGACCTGACACCACTGAGTTAAACAATCAGTTGGTCAGAGGGCCAGTCATGATCGTTTTAACAGTTTATTCAAGCAGAGAAATATTCTCATTTCACAGGAAGAACTACATAGAATTAGAATTATTTAGATCTTTTCACAAAGAATGTTCAAGGGATGCTGAAAGATAACAAAATAGAAAGAACATTTCTTGTTCTGAAAATATGTATCAATGCATTTCCTCATACATTTCATTCCTATGATCTTTGAAAATCCCACTATGTGTGAGGTATACATATGCATAAATAATTTTTTTCCTGAATTTAACTGAATCCTTTTCAATATGTGACACTGAAATTTGACTGCCTTTTGAGGGCATGTCTTACTTTCAGGCTTCAAAGGAGTTCACAGATTTCAGAACATTTGGTTCTAACATGAGCACTGATGGCAATTTTTATAGCAGCAATGCCAAGAGTCCGGAGCAGGGCAACACAGAGGCAAGTTCCTTTTTGTTCCAAATTCAATTACACAGCATTATGGTTTAAATGCCACTCCCTGTTCTCCAACCAGATAACTTTATAAGGCCCCATGTAAGGGCAAACTGAGGACAAACTTAGAGAAAATACCTAAGGACAGATAGGGAAACTGTACTCATGCTTTCAGAGCTAGCCAAAATGTGATGGGGAAAATACTAATGCAGAAACTGTGGACAACAACTTTCCTTCACTTTCTGCAACCCGCCTACAACTGCAATCCCTAGCAGGGGTGCTAACTCAAACAAATGGGGAGGAGCAGGTAAGCACCACCCTACATAATCAATCACAAGATGATCAGTTACACACACACTATTTGAATGGCTATGCCATCAACTTGGGGTGGGGACTGGACCCCTCTAATATTTTATTGTGGGGGCTGAAGGGACATTGGCCCTTGAGAGTTGGCTCCTATGATCCCTACACAGTGTAGATGCTACCCGCACTGCTCACTACTAAGTTGTGCCTGCACAGCTGTTCTCTGAGTCTCCAGCTCACCAGCTGTGAAAACCGCAATGAAATGGTGAGGCTGTTTTTAGCTTGTCCACAACTGGATTACTCTGGATCCAGCCCATAGCTGATATTTACATGCTAAGGCAGGTTTATTACAAAAATATACAAAACCAAGAGAGGTTTTGAGCTACATACAGCTCTTTGTCACCCACACTACAAAATGCACCTACTGAAGGTCTATTTTATTCTTCCTATAGATCTGAGAAGATAATGAATGATACTTCAGTTCTTTTGAATAATTGCTCTATATTGTATTCTGTATTTGTGATTCTTATGCTTTGAGATTCACACACTAATCTTTTGTTGGAGCAGTACCCCAGTGAAGAGCTATAGCTCAAAACATGGGGTGCCAGACATTCTTGCAATAAATTTCTCTGCACTCAATTACTGCCACTGTTTTGCATGCCACTCTATTTCAGCATGGCTCCCTTGGCACATTTCATGTTAAAAAAGGCACTACTTATTTCACAAATGGAACAACTGCCCCCTTATTTCACAATGAAAGTATTTCTGGTATTTAACAAACCAACCAAATGTAAGTGACACATCCTTGTGCTTTCAGATCTCACATCATTGAAGCCATCACCCAATGTATACATTGGAATCAAATGGCAGTCTCAGCTCCCCTCAAGCATCAAAGCAAGAAGAAAAGAGCTCCAATAAGTTCAAAGGCTTCTGTGCCATAATAGTTGTTCAGAAGAGGGAATTTCAGTAGGTTTTCTCAGCCCTGTAGGACTATGCAATTACAAGCTTCACCTGCTGCAATTTCTCCTTCTGCACAGCGTCTAAGGTTGACAAGCCCTGCCCTCTAGTAGCATCTAATCGCTCTCTAAATTGTCCTCAACAAGCCCTTGAGTTTATTGTTCTACATATCAAAACCCTTAGCATTTCCTCTAACCTTTTACATAGCACTCTCAGTTGGTAGCTTGGAGCAAGGAAAACAAATATCTGGAACAAAGCAATTGGAACACTGGAAAACAGCTAAATGGTGCATGGATAAGTCCATTTGCCCAGGACAATATTGACTTATGTCAGATATAGAGGTGTGCACAGACTTCAATATATTGTTTGGACCCTGATTTGGTGTATTGGGAAGCAGTTTGACTGGTTTGAGGTGCTTCATAGGCTGCCCAGTTCAGCTAACCAAATGAGAGCCAGTGTTGTGTAGTGGTTAAGAACGGTAGTCTCGTAATCTGGAGAACCGGGTTCGCGTCTCCGCTCCTCCACATGCAGCTGCTGGGTGACCGTGGGCCAGTCACACTTCTTTGAAGTCTCTCAGCCCCACTCACCTCACAGGGTGTTTGTTGTGGGGGAGGAAGGGAAAGGAGAATGTTAGCCGCTTTGAGACTCCTTAAAGGGAGTGAAAGGCGGGATAACAAATCCAAACTCTTCTTCTTCTTCTTCTTCTTCTAAGGGTTCATGCAAGGCTGCTTCATTTCTCCACTACTGGGAATTAATGAAAATTAGCTAGTCTTCTTTCTTTTGATGAAATGTGCAGACATGGATGTTCTTTTTTAAAAGGAAATGTCCATAACTTTTTAAAGTCTGGGGGTGGAATTGGAGGAAGATTTCAGGCAATGTTGCCTCTTCTGAGGGCATCAATCTCCCCAAATTTCAGAAGGATAGCTACGTGGTTTTTCTATGGGATCAACTGCTACAGTTTTTGAGTATGTAAAAAAAAAGAAAAAAGAAGGAATTTCCCTTAGTGTTTGTGGACAATTGTTCTGAAAACTGAAACCCTTGGAAAGATTTTACATGAGGTGAATATTTTGTGTGACTTTTCCAATATGAAATTTCACTGCTTTTATTGTTGGTATTATACTATGAAAGTTTTTTCACATACTTTATTTAAGTAATACTTACAACAGCCCTGTAAGGTAGTTCATTTTTATGATTGCAAATGGCAGCAGAAGCCGGATTTGCCTAAAACCACCTTCTGAGTTTATGACTGATATGAGATGTGAAGTAGTGGCTTTCTGGCTCACGCTTCATGACTATTTGAACAACGAATTTTTTATTTTGACATTTTAATTTCCCTGCACCCCATATCACAGGAGGACACGAAAGGTGCTTGATAAAAGCATATATGGATTGTAGTCACCCAAGTAGCACTGAGCAGAATTTCACAGTACATTAAATGTTCAAAAATCTGGCTGCTTCTACTTGAGTAGATTACAAATGGAAACAGAAGAGAAAATAGCACTTTGCTTAAAACCAGAGAACACAAAAACTGCAAATATAGGAGTAGCCCTATAAGCCTGCCCTCCTCTTTTTAGCAGGAGAGTTTTTATCTTAGCTGGTTCACACATGTTTTGTTTTTATTATTCAGTGGAGTGTTTTTTTTTTTAAAAAAAACTATTATTAACTCTTACTCCCAGTTGTCATTAAGAAACTGGATAGAAACTGAATAAAAAGCTGACTTAACAAAATAAAGCCAGTTGGGCATTTTGGAACTCCTACATGCAGAAATTCAAACTAAACACCCTACCCATTTTCAACACACCTACAGAAAATCTGATACTAAACGCTGTGGAAGCCATGGAAACAGCCAGCTCCCAGGCTGATCTAAAAACAACCTGGATTGGCTGCCACTGAAAGGTCTAATAAAATCACTGGAGTAAAAAACAAAACAAAACAAAAAACTTAACCATGAATTTATCTAATCATCTTTTAAAGACCATTAACTGGTGGTCATCAACATAGCTGGTAGCAGTGACTGCCACTGTCTGAAGAAGGCACAGCTTGGGGAGGGGAAACTTAGCCATGCAGGGCTCCTTGCATTTGGTGCCATACTTAGTTGCCATGCCTAAATGTTCTAGAGGTCAGGAGGCTATAGTCACAGCAACATCACAGGTAGGCATCATTGGTAATGTGTGGAGACACCCCCCCAGCAAGGGATGCACCATAGGCCTCCGGAGTTTCCTGATCCCCTTCTTCCTTGCTACTACTGCCTGTTCTCCTGCCCTACTCAGGCAAGGAGAAGGAGCAGCATCTGCCCACCATACCCTCTCACACTGGGTGATGGTGTGGAGTGGGGCCAAAGGCAAAGAAGGGCTGAATTTGGTGTTAGCAGCAGCAGCAAAGAGCCCACCAGAGACACCAGGCTCATGGGCCCTCTCCACCTGTGAAAAAGGGCCATAGATCCATGGCAGACCACCAGCCTTGCCTGCAGAATGTCTCAGGTTAAATCCTTGGCATCTCCAGGTAGGAATGAGAAAAATCCCTACCCGAAAACCCTGGAGAGCTGCTGCCAGTGAGTTCAGACTCAGCTAAATGAACCAAGGGAAGGGGTGTTGCTGTGTTCCTAACCTGCAGATAGCACTATATACGGTGCTGGCATACTATGTTGGCATTCATGAGATCTACACTAAAAGTTAAACTCTCAAGCTCACTAGACTCCATCACAATGGTACTGTTTTTGTTCTCTCCTGGACTACAAAAATGAGGGAAGGGGGAAGAGATTGTGATGTTCGCAGCAGGCTAGAAATATGTGGCTGGTATTTTGTGTCTTCTGCTTGGTGGGCCCACAGTGTATGTCAGATTATACTAAATTTTAGAGGGAAAATGAGTATGATGCAAAATAGAATGGCTTCACAAAAGACTTTGTGTTTGTGTGCGTGCTTTAAATTCGAATGACTGACATTAAATCAAATATTCCCTTTTACTAAGACCTTTAAGAAGTGAAAATAAAATGTAAACTACCAATGATTGGTTGCTGTTGTTGCTTAAATAACAACCTCAACCTGTCTTGAGTTATATTGTACAACTCTCTATCGCACTCCTTCAGTGGAAGCCTGTGGATCTAAGCCTCAGCAGTAAAACCATGGTTGTGCACAAACAAATTTTGGTTCTACATAGAACCAGAGGCAAAGCACAGAACAGTTTCCGTTTACACAAAAGCAAGATTTTAGTGGTTCTGAAGAAGGTAAAATGCCACAAAATATTACAATGCTTCAGGCAAACAAAACAAAACAAAACAAAAAATCCTCAGTGACATCTCCAACTTATTTATGTTGGGCAGCATGAAGAATATCCTTATGGACATGTTTAGGGAGAGGCTTGTGCTGCAAGTGTTGCCATGCTCCATTTGTTAAGTGTCTTTGGCTATCCTCTTCCCCCTTCAAATCTGTAGACGTTTCATCCATGTTTTCAGTGATGGAAGAGAAAGGCCACCATGTTAATGAGATGACTTGAGCAATCACACAACACAAACAAGGGCAGGAAATAGTCTACATGTGCCAAGTCAGCAATCAGTCTTTAGTAAACAATTCATAATTTTTGCAGTCTCTTTGCAGATCATATGCAAATAGGGAGTGGGGCCTATGTGTACTAAACAAGTGCTTTTCTCTCGATCATTTTAACTAGCTTCTGAACCAGTTTGATTGAGTAGTAGTTGCAAACATGCTTATGAATATTATTATTTCAGAGCAGAAGAGGTCCTGGGAAAGGACGGGTTCATAATGGTACAACAGGTTCATCAAAGCTTTTCATCTGCACTTTAAACTGTTCATCAAAGTCCAGGGAAGTAAATAGCTCCCAGGATAAAGAAGCACTACAGAATGCCACAGAAATATTGGTTGCATTTGATATTATTAAGCAAAATATCTGAATAAAAAAATAAATATACAGAAATAAGACCAAAATAGGTCTACAGTGATATATAACATCCACCCTCTTATCAGATCACAGAATTCTACTTTTAAATGTTTTAACACCTCTTTTCCTGAAGTGCATTATCAAGACTTTTTCAATTAGACCATAAAAACATTTCTGATCACATTTACATATCATCTCTTTCTTTGTAATCCTAGTGTTACCAATGAATAGAATACCTGTAGCTGTGACCACATGTCATTATTGCTTTTTTATGGATACATGACTGAAAGCAGCAAAGGACTGCATTTGAATAAAATGTTGCTCTAGTCAGCATAATTATTACCACTAGGGAAACTGGACTCCCCCCCCCCCCAAAAAAAACCCCAATACCTTCTCCAGAGGGTTGGGAGACCCTACAGAACAGCTCACAGGGAAGGGAGAGGGGAGATTCTTCTGTCAGGAAAGCATAAATGCTTGCAGGAATAATATCCTTCGTGCTATGTTGAATACAACCCATATTTTCCTCAAACTTTCATAGTATTCCAGAGTGGCTTTAGGGCTCTCAGATGGTAAAGGAAATCTTATTCAGTTAATTGCATGCTGTGCAGTGCGGACCTCAGCACACTTACTATAGAGTAAGTAGGCTCTATTGAACTCAACAGGACTTACTCCTGCACAGTGAATCCATTAGCAGTATAACCCTATGCAAGTTTACGCAGAAGTGAGTCCTCCTGGATGTGACTTCAGGTGAGTAAGCATAGGATAGCAGCCTACACTGAAAAATATTTGCATTTGAGTGAAACAATTCTCCCATGTGTGAAATACCTCTTCTAATATGGTGCTTTTTCTAAGTATTATGCATTAAAAGAATTAGCACTAAAAAATAAGACTGGAGGCACTTTTTGATTGATCAAAGACTGTCACACTGATTATTCTAACTGGTTGACTAGATCTGAAAGTCTCTTATCTGGGAGTAAGTCCCATTTAAGTCAGTTGGGCTGCATCTGAGTAGACATGCACAGGATTGCACACTAAATGCTGCAGCATCAATATCCCACCCCCCCCACCTTTTAGGCTAGTTGTAGCTGTAAAGGGAGCCACACAAAGATGAATGCAGCACTTGAGCAAAAAACCAGCTATTCCATCTCCAGATCGCAAAAATACAGATCTCTGTCTCTCTTTCTTTCTCACACACATACAAATAAATTTAAAGAGACACAAAATGCCAAAAAAGTGCACAGAAATCCACATTCTTTCTAACATTCTCAGATGGGCATTGAAAATACATATTTCACAGCTGCTCAAACAACCATTGGTGCAAAGTATGGTTTTTGTGGCTCCACTTTTCAGAAGTCCACACAAATCAATTTGGAACATGCCCCCTTTCCCCCTTTATTTATGGCTTATACTTGAATTCTTGGGTTGCTTTCTGCATAGCCTCTTGCTTTAGAACAGAATGTACTTATAGCCATGTTGGCTCAGCTAGCTGGAATAAAAGTACTGGAATGATCCTTAGTTGCTATGTTTCCAAACACAGTGCTATTTGGATATAATACTCCTCACCTTTGGTTCTACACAAGAACCCAGAATTACAAGGAACCTATGTTTTATTCTGTCAGAGAAGTCTGTGCTGCATGACGTGCTGAGAGTTATGGCTGTGTTTATCCTCACAAAGTTGAAATGTCCTCTAATGTGGCATGCTATGCCAACAATAAAGTGTGGTTAACACCCAGAACTACTTTCAGTGGAGCCCATAAGGGGCTCTTGGGCAAAGAAAAGCAACAGTTATGAATAAACCCTCTTTAGAATTCACTTTGTCATAACCGAGAGCAGCCCAAAGACTTTGGGAGATGGCAGAGTGCTAAGGCACTGAGGATGTTGTTATTAACTTGTGCCATTTCTTAAAGGAAGGAAGGAAGGAAGGAAGGAAGGAAGGAAGGGAAGGTGCTCACTTTTAACATTTGAAAAAAAGGTACTGGTACTGCATACCCTTGAGTACCCCCCAGAAAAAAGCACTGCCTTGTGCAACACAGTGCCTTTCTACCCATGCAAATATCTGCCATGGAACAAACATGTCTTATTCGCCTTGCAAGAAAATGAACCTCTGCATTTTAAAAACTCATGTGGAGCTCTATCCCTTTTCTCTTAGAGAAGAACAATAATAGTCATGATTACACTCAATAGGCTTCAGTGCCATATATATGCTGATGAAGGCTCCCTTTACAACTTGCTGTTAGTAAGAAGAAGGAAAAAAACCAACAAAGGAATGCTGAAACAATTTGATTTGGGTTTTTTTAAAAAATAAAATAAATGCAAGGACAGCTTAGGCCATTTCTGACATCCCATCTGCCTGAGGGGCCCAGTGTCCGACTGAGCAGGACTCTGATTCAGTTGATGCACCAGTTGCCCCACTTGAGAATGAGCCCTCAGCACACATATAGCACTTCTTCATTGTGCCAGCCTGCAGATGTGGTTCTTGTTTTATTTATTTATATTTTAAAAATATTTCTATACCACAATTTCATTTTTTTAAAAAAATCAATGTGGTTCGCAACCATTAAAATGCAATAAGACTAAAGCAAAAAAATTAAATAAAATAAAAAATCATTACCAGCTGACTATTACAGAAAAGCTTTATTCTTAATTGTCTGCTTAAGCATGGCGGCAAACACTTGAAAGTCAATACAGACGGTGCCTGCTGAATCTCTATTGGAGGAACATCCCCCATAACCCTGAAGGCTTGGTTTCATGTTGATGTCACATGAGCCTGATCAATTCATGGAACAACCAGCTATGCTCCTCCAGATGATCTCAGTGACTGAGGTGGGATATAAGGGTTCAGGCCGTCCCTATGTTATCCTGGACCTAAGTTGTCTTGTAAATTAATGCAAGGACCTTGAATCTGGCTCAGTAGTAGATGGTCAACCAGTGCAACTGTTTTAACAACGGTGTCCCATGTTGGCAGTTATGTGCCCCCATTAGAAGTCTTGCTGACACACACTTCACCAGCTGGAGCTTCCAGACCAAGCCCAAGGGCAGCCTTGGGGTTACCAACACATAGACTATTGTGGTCTACCATCACCGCTGGAGTCTGAGGCTGATTCCCTTCCAGCTTCTCCTTCTCCACAACCATGCAGCAAAATGTCACTGTGGAATAGGCTGCACAGGCTTCTTTAAATGAAGGGGACTGCATTGAAGGGGGGGGGGACTGTTTCTGTTAACTGGTTTTCTTTTTGAACATTCAGTTTGGATGTTGGGGGAGATCTACATTTAAAATGCTATAATTCTGTTGGATTTAATAGGATTAAATTAGACTTAAGTGAAATGGTTTGGCTTAATTGTGTTGTGGTACTGGCTGATAGTGATGTAGATTAATTTATGTTAAAATAGCTATTAAACAGAGCCCCTCATCTACTAACTCTTATTTTTGGATTTCAAAAAGAAAAAGAGTCTGCATGAAACACTCAGAGAAAGTAAGCCACGGAAACTCTTTATCTCTGTTGTGTTCAAATGAAGATTACTGGAGGGGAAATAAAATCAAAATCCTAGTCCCTTCTTAAATATTGCATAGCAAGGATAACCAGAATGCTTTCATGAGATATAAGAATGGACGAAGCAACATGCAAAAAGAACCAAAACCTGAAATGATGCTTTACGTTTTTCTTTTTCTTTTACAGCAACGTAATATTTCTTTCACATCATGCTTTACCAAAATAGAAACAGATTGTCTGTAGGCTCACAAACGCAGAAGAAAATTCTGTCATCCATTACGGCTACATTCCTATAATATTTCTGAAAAATAATATTTTCACTATTATTGATTGAATGTGTTGTTTGCTTTTGTGCAGGAAAAATAATAATATATAGTCACACAAAGAAAAAGATACAATAAAGCAGCAAATGAAATACATCTTTTTTAAAAAAAATAGATAAAACGAACAACTCAGCAAATACCAACTGTAATAATAATTTAAAAATCAAACTGATATTGGAAAAGCTTGAAGAAAGAGGTAGATTTTCACTGGTTGGTGAAAGAAGACAAATGTTTCCCCTTAGCTGTTGATTCTGTGGAGTGGTTGCTATCAAAGAAAAAGTCCTGTTCCTTAGCCCTTAAGGATTTATTTTTTTTAATGCATATTGCTGCACAATGAAGAGCTGAATTTAAGACTGGGAAAACGAGAAACTGAGGGTACTGAAACTGGAAGATCCCACCACCTATCAACTGAATCATTGATGAGAAGATCCTTCCACACTTTGCTGGGTGAAAGAAAAATAAATATATCAATAATAAATATTTAAGGCAGAGGAAGGTTTAGGGCTTTGCTGTTACATATGAAAATTGCAATATTTGCATAAGCAGATGCAAAACACCTTGAAATTATTTGGTTAATTGAACAATATAGAAATTAAAGTGTCTAAGATAATTCTCTATCAACTTATTGTCTAATAGCTCCCATTCTAAGTATAGCTTCTGGCTTAATTCTTCAGCACAAGCATTTGAAAATAATCCATGATTAAGGAGGATACAATCCTGGGGGTACAAACATTTCCAAAAAGTAATCAAGACAATTTCAAATATTTGTACACATATATTGCTGTATTGCCTACAATGAACTTCCCAGCAGTAATGAAGTTTTGCAACTACCGATTATAACTGGTGTTGGCAGCATTGATTTTTCTTTGCTGCTGTCTTTGACTGGTAAAAGGATTGCACATCCCTTCTTCCATGCGACAGAGGGACATG
This sequence comes from Podarcis muralis, assembly GCF_964188315.1. Taxonomy (NCBI): domain Eukaryota; kingdom Metazoa; phylum Chordata; class Lepidosauria; order Squamata; family Lacertidae; genus Podarcis; species Podarcis muralis. The sequence goes on along the minus strand of NC_135657.1, from coordinate 86,922,321 downwards.
TGAATATTGGTAAGTTAAGTTTAATACAACCAAAGATCTGTCTCCTGTAACATCGCCACAGGTTTTTTTTTGCAAGCTTGCTATATCAGGTTCTGTTTGTACAATTGGGACTGTAAACACTACAAAATGCAGTGAGTTCATCACTATCTACAAAGCCATCTACGTTTCGTTTCCTAGCAAAGTCATTCTGCAGTAGAACTTCATTTGTTTTTATCACTGCAGTGGATAGACTTCTGTAATCACCTCCAGTTAGTGCATCTTCTGCTGGAGGGTGGGCCTTGGGAAGTCTCCAATGGTGCCAACTACTGATGGCATGTGTAAATTGAACTAGGCCAAAAAGTCAGAGTTCAGCACCACTCTTTAAGTGGGAAAAGCCAATGGGTTAGGTCAGAAAGAGCATACAGTGGTAGAACTTTCAAAATAGGACAGCTTTCTTGTACTCCCGACTGCTTGGGAGCAAAACCCCAATACACTGGTGGGGACCTTTTTTCAGCCCTAGTTCCATCAGGAGCAACTTGTAGTTCCCAATGCAAAGGTAGGCAGTACAGTGGATGTGTGGACTAGGGAGAGCCATCTGAGAGTCAAATAGGGAAGTCCTGAGGACAGTATATGGCCCCTGACCCTGAGATTCACCATCCCTGCTTTAATGAGACTTGGTTCCTCTGAAACTGCATTACAGAGACAGAACAACTTCATCTTTTGTTAGAGAGGCAAGGAAATCTCAACTCAGTTCACCTCTCGCTAGTTAAGAGTTAAGAGTTATAATAGAAATGATAGCATCACCACTACTGCTACTGCTGCTACTATTATTATAAACAACGTGTTTTTATGCAATTTTTTCAGTCATCTCTTGACAGGCAGCAAAAGCAGTCCAATAATCAATATAGATATGTAGGACTAATAAATAAAATCTTTCCCATGCTGACCTAATGCTATTTATCTTTCCCCAATGTTTCTTAGTGGCACAGGCTTGTGCACACACAAAACTAGGAACATTCTTGCCAGGATTAACCCCTTTGCCTATATTATTGTTGTTGTCCTGTTCACAAGTTCTCTAATACACACACACACACACACACACACACACACATACACACAAACCCAACCTTGCTGTAACATTTTCTTCCCTATTAATTTTGATGTGAGGGAAGTGTGTAATGGCCATTAATATCTAGCCTCCATATGGAACTTGGCAGTTCCGGTTGCCTAGCAACCACCAGCCGACTTTGTGTGAGAAACAGAAAGCCACGGCAAGATTAGGAAGGGTTAGATGCTTTCACATTGCCAGGCTGGGCAGAAAGCTTAAAGGAATCTACACAGAAAACTGACCCGGAAAGGTGAGATACACTAACTTTCCCCGCGTATCCTAATTCATTCACGTCACTGGAAGGCACTAAACTTCACATTATGCAGGATATCTTTGACTGATCTCCCAAAGTGTCATTTTCACTTAAAAGCTAGCACAGTCGTGCTGGTGGTGCGTTGCTGGGTAGGCGTGGGTATGCGCAGGTTTTTGTGTGCATTGGATTAGAGCAGCACTACAGGGGGAAGGAAGGACAACCTTTCCGCCCCGCCATTTTCTGAATTTAAATTTCGCCCCCTCGGGGAGAAAATGCAGGTGCCTGTATTTTCCCACAGTGGGCTACACAGCAGCTGAGGGGGATTTTGACAGCACATAGGACAGGGTTAAATCCCTTTCCCCCAGCACTGATGCTTCAATCCAATTTTGGGGCCTCCGAGGCGGCTGCTTAGTGAAAATACATTTGTTGGGAGATCAGAGATCTCGCACATAATATGTAGTTTGGCCTTAATATTGTACTGTCTGCAGCTCAGAGGGTGGCCCCAAACTAGATTTTAAAACCTTATTGCTTTTTTATTTGCTATTTAGTTTTCTTGCAGCTCAGCATTACTGCTGGACCATTTAAATGCGCAAGCATTTCTAGAGGGTTGTTTATACAAAATAAGCAATGGCTGTTTTCAACCTAAACTTCCCATGGTCAGGAATGTCAGCTTTAAATAGTTGAACAAAGACCAAAGGCACTTGTGCATTTTGTTGTCCTGCTAAGCAAAATGCCACCTTATGCTTTGGGTTGGATTTTTATATTTGATTTTTTTTTTTAAATAATTGTTTCCAACTGCCATGGAAAAGAGGAATAACCAGTAAAAGAAGAAATGATGGGTTATCACTGAAATTTATGGAAAACCGTACAGAGAATTTTGTCTGAGTTTAGTTGGAAATTTAAGGTGTCATCCAATAGTCCTTGGGAAAGCATCTTGAGGGCCATAGTGCAGATGGGATCTCCATCTCTGACATCAGGGAAAAGGAAAGTGTGGCAATTCCACCTCTTTCTTCCCCTTCCTTTTCCTACTCCTCTCATAATTATCATGGTGATTGAGGCTGCAATTCTATAATCACTTATCCTCTGACATCAGGGATGGAGCTCAGAGATCAAAATCCAGTCTTGGATATTAACCACCAGCCCTGTCACTTCTCAATCCTCTGAAACCTTAGCCCAACCAACATCAGGGTCCTGACACTGACAGAGCCAAAGGGGTGACATGGATTACAGCTAGGGTGGGGATGCCAGTAGCTGGGTGGACACAACATTGAACACATCATCTACTGGAAGCAAAGGTCAGTTTCTCAAATGTACACACCTGTGCTTTACTACAAATTCAACATGGCTACAATTTTCAAGTTAGATGAAAGCTGGTGGTGAGGGTAGGGAGCACGTTAAACAGCAATATTTCACAAGAAACTACAGAGTACCTTTGGATTGTGGGTAATGTAATGTGTACATGTAGGAGTGCGCTGAAGTCAGAGTAAACAGTAATTTGTACACATCCTTAGTTTAAGGTAGACTATTCACCAATACCACCCAGGATGTAATATTGCAATATGCCTTTCAAGATACACACAAAATACAAATAAGCCAACTGGAATAGACTCCTACTTCAAATATAATTAGAACATTTTATGTTGAGGAATTCCGTTAATTGTATGCACGAATCTAGTGACATAAAAGTGTGTAATTTGTTGACTGTGCCAGAGCACTTGAACTAACTAGACCAAAGGAAGTAACATAAAGAAGTTAGATACGCTTTTCTGCACCTAGGGTTGAATATATGTGTATAAAAGATAGAGTACAAAGACACCTGGGCTGACACGACATCACAAAAGATAACAGCATTATGCTGACACTGCAGAAAGAGATGTCAGTGCAGAGATGCAATATCAGTGTGCAAAGCAACTTCTAGGCAATTCTAGTTAAGGAGGTTTGTGTGCTATTTCCACAAATCTAATCCCTATAGAAGACATGGGCAGATGCAATACAGTGTCTACTCAAAAGTACATCTCACTGACTTCCAGGTCATATGCATAGAATTGCAGCCTTACACTGCAAGCCTACGTATAGCACTTCAATGAGTTCAACAAACCCATTGAGTTCCATACATTTACTCCCATGGAAGTGGGTATAGGATTGCAGCTTTAGTCTCTGCTGGTTTTTCACAAGTCCACACCAGTGCAGGCATTCCATGTTTGTGGCTGTGCCATGTGTGCCATATTTAAGATGTATTTATTATTTTAAAGAAGAAAATAAAACACATTTATCAATAATGCAGCAGCTAGGTGGCTACTGTCTGGTTACCGAGACAGGTAATATTATAACCGTTTCATGCCAGCTTCACTCGTTATATCTTTGTTTCAGGATTCGGTCCAAGGCATTCATTTTACAGCACGGTCCAGTACATGCCTAAAGGCCACCCCCAAGGAATACTTCAGCCAGAGGCTGTGGGAGGTAATCAAAGAGTGCCCTTAACCCAATAATACCTTGGGTATAACCAATCAAAATTTCCTCATGTGTTCATGCCAACTTAAGCCACTCCAAGCCAATTAGAATTACCCTAGAGTGTGATGCAGGCAAAAAAAGAGGTGTTCCAAAGGCCAATCAGTGGCTTCCCCTCAAAATTCCTACTCAGCCCCATAAACAATGACTAGCAAAGCCTACACTATATAGGGAGGGAAGGTGCTGCCAGAATAGAAGAGAAGCAGCAGCCACCCGTTCCCAGTTGGATACTAAAACCCATGTCTCTCATAACAGCTTCTGTTCCAGGATAAACCTCACAAGGCCTGACCCGGGAAGGGTGTGTGTGCGGCAAATTCAGCCCCACTCTATAGTGGGAGCGGCATATTCCCAGCATCCGTTCTCTTTCAGCTTGCAGTGAAAGAAAAGAGCGTTGTCCAGTGATCACCAACTTGAAAATGAAGACTCTAAAGGGAATAAGATTGTGGCGTTTGATTCAAGAGAAAATTAGAGTTTATTTACAATCTGCACTTGAATGGATTTTCTTTAATGGATTTCCTCGGTGTAGTTTACAGGAGCAGGTCTCATAATGGCAAGGGTGCTGTTTAAACAAGCAATAAGATTTATTAACTTCTAGAAGCATCCAAATGCTCCTCCAAGGCCCAGAACGATACAAAAGCATTACTCAGAACACAAATCAGAGAACATAAAATAAAGAGATTCACTGGTAGTTATTCCCATTTGTCCACCTGTCTGTTTATCTTTGTTCATTCTCTACAAGTTAATTTAACTGTTACAATATAGTGTTAAATCAAAATCGTGTCCTTAAAAAAAACAACCCACTGAACATCAAAAGGCCACACAGTACTTGAAGACACGTAGTAGAACTTTGGGGTATTATATCACCAGGAACAGAGACCTCCTGCTTTGCCTTGGCACACAGAAGAAAGGAGGAGACAAAATACTTTTCTTTTTCGGAATAATAAAGCCTCTCCTCCTACAAGAGGGGAGGAGTTGTGAGCAGGAGCCGGTTCTCACGTTGGCAGGGGGCGTATTCGGCCCCTTGTGTCAGTTTCCCGGCTGCTGCTTCGTGACCGTCAGCCAGCCAATAGGGCTGGCTTGGGGGCGCGGTTTAGCCGCATTTAAGAGGCAGTGGCAATGGCAGCATTGTGCCCCCATGCTGCTGCCTGGAGTCGTTGGATCACCCGCCCACCCTCCCTTTAGGTCATATTTATGCTTTTGACCTTGCTATGGACTTTGATTGGTTGCCCCGGTTGCCGTAGGAGCCTGGTAGGATTTTTTTATCCATTTGGCAAATTGGCAACAGCCTCTTGGTTTTTCGCCTACCTCGTAGCAAATCGGGTATTGGCGGTTAGGCATTGGAATATGTGTCGTGTGTTGGAGGGCAGGTTGTGGCCATCACCTACCCCTCCCCTTGTTGGGTATTCCGTTAAAGGAATCCAGTGGCCGTGGATCCTGTCCGATGCCCTGCTGGTGGCTAGGCCCATGGCACGACCCCCGGTGACATCAGGGGAAGCTTCCAATTGTATTTGCATCAGCAAGCTCCTCCCATGGGCTGTTAAACTTCGGATGACTCCCTGCTGAGCGGGGTAGAGTCATATATACATTGTTTGATCCAATGCCTAAGCCAATACCATTCACATGCTGTAACCAATAAAGTTGTGGCCTTCTTTAGCCCATTAATCTAAAATACATGTGTCCTTGAGTCTTATTTATCCCTAAGCGGGTGGCGTGTCCTTGACTCACAACTAAATGCTGCTTATGGACAGTAATGCATTGCACTGGTATGGGGCCACAGCAGCGTAGAAAGCTGCCTTATACTAAGATCATTGGTTCATTTAGCTTAGTACAGTGGTACCTCGGGTTACATACGCTTCAGGTTACATACGCTTCAGGTTACAGACTCCGCTAACCCAGAAATATTACCTCGGGTTAAGAACTTTACTTCAGGATGAGAACAGAAATCGTGCTCCGGTGGTGCAGCGTCAACAGGAGGCCCCATTAGCTAAAGTGGTGCTTCAGGTTAAGAACAGGCCTCCGGAACAAATTAAGTACTTAACCCGAGGTACCACTGTAATGTCTGCTCAGTTTTATCTGACTTTTAGCAGCTCTCCAGGGTTTCAGAAAATGCACTTCTGTATGTGCCCACATGCTCCCATGGTACATGTATGCTGCTAAAGATTCCTTGTTTACTCTAATACAAGCATCAAGTGCATGTGTTCCCAAATCAAAGGTAGCACTACAAAAGCATATTGCAACAATCCAGCCTGGTGCAGCAAAACTCAACTGATACCTCGGTGGATATAAATCACCATATTGTTCAACGATATGAAGTTGAATGTGTGGGCGCGAATGTGCGCTTCCTGCCATAGCCCCAGACCAGGCCTAATCAGACAGAATCTGAATCACTCTCTGGTTGAAATAATGGATGAACATACATGGATGCTGTGAAGTTCAAAGCCAAAATTCACAGAACCAAAGTTAAAAGAAGGTTTATCAAGGGATTCTCCAAATATGTGACAGGGCTTAAGGCTCAGTTTCCAAGAACCTCTACTCAGAAGTAATTCCCACTGAGTTTAATGAGACTTACTCCATGGTAGATGTGATTAGGATGTCAGGCTTGGGAAGCTGCTTCAATGGGTGTTTTAGATCTCCCCTGTCATCTGAGACAATCTGAACTGATTTTTTTTTCTTTTCTAAACTTACTTGCATACATGACTCATTTGCCTTCCTATAACAAAAGAGTTCTCAGAGTGGCTCACAAAATAAAAACAATTTAAAACAACCACCAAATGCATAATACAATACACATAACAGTGCTTTGAAACAACTCTGGGTTAAGATTTGAAAGGTTTTTGTTTTTTTAAAAAAGCAAAAGATAAAGCAACAGAGCTAAACAAGCATAAGATTTTAAAAGCCAGTGAAAATAAAAAGGTCTTTGTGTGGCATCAAAGACACCCCCATCCCAAATAAAGGGGGGGGGGGTAGCCTTGGCTCTTTCATTTGTGTCTCAAAGCCCTGCAAATGGTCGGTCTTATTTATTTATTTAATGTATTTATCCCATACTATATGGGATCTTATTTACTATATGGGATAACATTTCACATGCAAGTTTCTCTAGTCAGTAAATTTAGGTCAAACAATATAAAGTAGCAAACAATCTGTTTAAATACTTGACAGAGATGACAGGGGTGGGGTGGAGAAATTAAATTAAGTTTGCATGTAAAGGTGAGCCTACCAAATTCATGATTTCTAAATACATGAAACGACACACAGCTGCCCTTTGAAATTCACATTTCTCCTAATTTACCCAGCCCAGTAAAAAAAATGCATAAAGTAGGGTAAAGTGTGCATAAAACCTGTGAAAATGGCATATGGAAAAGAAATATATTGGGTAAACATCTTTGCAAAATTGTGTATATTAGGAAAAGTTGCATACAAAAATAATTTGTTAGGAAAAAAATTACACTAATACGCTGATGAAATTACAGTGGTACCTCAGGTTAAGTACTTAATTCGTACCGGAGGTCCGTACTTAACCTGAAACTGTTCTTAATCTGAAGCACCACTTTAGCTAATGGGGCCTCCTGCTGCCACCGCGCTGCCACTGGAGCACGATTTCTGTTCTCATCCTGAAGCAAAGTTCTTAACCCGAGGTACTATTTCGGGTTAGCGGAGTCTGTAACCTGAAGCGTATGTAACCTGAAGCGTATGTAACCTGAGGTACCACTATACATGTGTGTCGTCCCCCCACCTGCAGAAATGTGGAGAACTGAATTTAAGATTGGAAAAAATGAGAAACTGAGAGAGCAAAATTTGACAAATTCATCCATCCCTTGTGTTTGTGAAATGAACTAATCTTAATAGGGATAACTTTCCAGCTGTATAGCTAGGAACCTGCCAGTTCCTTTCTTCCTCTTTCTTCCCTACTACCAGCCAGGCATAGAAACAGATTTTGATGTGGCTGTATTATTCAGAAAACCCAGGTGCTTTGAGTCAAGCACTTTTAGCTGCCATGCATAATAAAAATGATTTTGAAAAGCATAGAGCTACATTTCAGAAACTTTTTTTTAAAGAAACTGAGAAAAAGGTTAGAGCGGCATGAAAAATTTGTAATGTGTACAAGAGACATAAAGACAGAAGCAAGTGTTGGACAGAAAGTCATGATGGATAAATCCATTTGGAATTCATGAAATAAGGATAATTTTTATCCAATAATATGAAATTATTATTATTATTATTATTATTGCAAATGAGGAGCAATATGGAAATACAGAAGGCAATCAGATGTCCCTTATGTTCATGCCGAAGTGATTTTATGAAGCTTTTTTGCATATGAAGTGTACTTAAAGAAATAAATGCAGGGTTCAGTCTGGCCTCCATACATGCTCTCTTCCATTGACATGAGAAAACTAAAAGTGTTTGGTCAGTTGCTCAGAGAACCTGAAAGTGATTAACTTTTCCTTGGTTGCTTGGGAGGTAGGGTGGGGAAATGGATGGCCAGTTTGACATGAACTAAATCCAATTCAGATTACAGTACCTAGGGTTACATATACTTCAGGTTACATACGCTTCAGGTTACAGACTCTGCTAACCCAGAAATATTACCTCGGGTTAAGAACTTTGCTTCAAGTTAAGAACAGAAATCGTGCTCTGGTGGCGTGGCGGCAGAGGGAGGCCCCATTAGCTAAAGTGGTGCTTCAGGTTAAGAACAGTTTCAGGTCAAGAACGGACCCCCAGAACGAATTAAGTACTTAACCCGAGGTACCACTGTATGTTTTATCTCATCTATCTGCCTTAATTTCCTTAGCACAGAAGCTACTTTTCCTTCTTGTATCAACCTTGAACTCTCCCAGATGAACTACAATTTTTATTAATTAGGTTTAGATGTTTTATATCCATGGTTGCATCTAATTGCTAACTGATTGTTACGATCTTAATTTCAATTGCCTGGCCATGTATTGGGAAACAAAAGATGATCAAAATGAAACATTGTTGATTTGCCCCTCTTGAGGACAAATGCTGTAGCAGAAAATACAAGTTTTAGTTCCAATATATTGATCATTGCTGTTGTACCCATGCCTCCGTTCCATCAGCTGTTCTGCCTTCAAACAACATCGATCACAGCATTTGGCATATAACATATTTCTGTATGTTAATTTTAACTAACATAGTCAAATTTACGCACATCCCTCCCCAAAGATATGCATTTTTGTACATGCTGTTTTGTTGGAGAACTGTATTGCAACACTAGCATAAGTGCAAATTTCGAAGGATAGATGGGTTTCGGTTTCTGCATCGGTTTGAGAAGTGTGAATTAGGTCGCTTCTTATTTAAATGTAAACAGAATTGCATTAGTTAAGTTTCTTTAAGGAGCTTTGCACACTGCAGTTCAGGATCGTGACCACGACATCCAGCCCACTATTTGCAAAGCCTTGCAGCTGCACGAGGCAGTGCATTGCCTTCACTGTTGCAGTTTGCTTGTGATTTGTCAGCTAGAATTTATACATTTTGCAGGAACATTGAGAAACCACGAAGGTTCAAACAGCAGCTCAGAAATAGAGCTGACATTTAACTTCTGCTTCTATACCCACTGAAGATGTCAGCTAAACCCACCAAAATCAGTGATATTTTCCTATAATCCCAAAGAGGCTTCATGCCATTTTAAAGAACAATCTTAGAGCCAATCCTGTCTTTCAGAACGTGTCAGGCAGAATATTTGTCATTTTCAAGGGCATCATGAGAATCCAATGTTCTTTACACACACAAAAAGGCCTCAGATGTGAAGGCTTCTGTTCTCATTGAGATGATAAACCTGTGCTTGTGCTGTACTTCTTCAGACCGTAGGAAACCGTTCAATTAATTGGACGTCAGTCCATTACAAAAAAACAACAACAGCACCCATGCACTAAAAACTACAATAGCACCCATGCACTAAAATCCAAGCAGAAGAGTCAATACTGGCTAGCACTGAGCTCCAATGACAATCCCCACTACTTTTCACAACCCTTCAAACGGTATGAAATTGGAGGAGAATTGAATGTTGAACCATTCTCTCCTCCCACAAAGCAGAAGGACGGCAGTGATCATTACAGTGGTGCCTCGCAAGACGAAATTAATCCGTTCCGCGAGTCTCTTCGTCTTGCGGTTTTTTCGTCTTGCGAAGCACGGCTATTAGTGGCTATTAGCGTCTTAGCGGCTATTAGCGGCTTAGCGGCTTTAAGAATAAGGAAACAAACTCGCAAGAACTCACAAGACGTTTCGTCTTGCGAAGCAAGCCCATAGGGAAATTCGTCTTGTGGAACGACTCAAAAAACGGAAAACCATTTCGTCTAGCGATTTTTTCGTCTTGCGAGGCATTCGTCTTCCGGGGCACCACTGTATCCTTTCTCTGACTGGTAATGGCCTTACAAGTCATCACTTCGTTCTTCTCTGTAGTGTAAACAGGTGCATTACATTTACGTGTTGGGTATTGAGGGTGGGGGCTGGGTTTGAAGGTCATCTCTGAGGTCCTGCTAAGGTGTTGGCCTCAGCAGATGCCTGATGATGCTAACCTCTGACACTGGTTTTGACCCACTAGTTTACAGGGACAATTTTTTGATCAAAAACATAGTAAGATTATCATATTATTTCATGTTCTATGAGCACATAAGAACATGATCATATTAAATTCAACTTTTAAACCACAAAGCTGGTTGATGTTCATATTGGTCAAAGGAAGGAAAATGAGAGTGCAGTGAAGAGGAATCTATATTGCTCAGAATTATGCAAAGAGTTACCATGAGGTAATAGAGGCAGGAGTTCTGATTGAAAAACCCCAAACCCTTTTTTGTCTGATCTGCACTGCTGAGGATAAAATGAGTCTCAGATGCTTTTCTTCCAAGCTAATCCCTGATTTGTTTCAACAATCATGTGTGCCAACGTTCTGTAGTGCTTAGGATGGAGAATTATTTAGAGATGTAATGTGAAACTACAGATTTCCTTTATCCATCACAGCTTGCATGCTGAATGTCAATCTTTGTAGATACAGCAATTCATCTAAGAAAATCCATAGATCCAAAAAGTACAGATGTTCGATTTCTTGTTAACTCTTTGAGTACCGTACAAAAAAGTGAAAGGCAACAGTTCTTACAGTTGAGTAAGTGTGAGAATACTTAGAAGGGGAGAGAGAGAGAGACTGCAGATCAGTTTAAAGGAATGTGGTCTGCAATGTAGCAATAACTCCTAGACAATATTGATGAATTCAAGAACATTGACTAGAGTTCTTCTGCTTTTGCTTTTACTATGCAACTCAGTTCAGTAATTTGTTTGAGATATATATGGTGGCTAACTCTACTGTTTCTTAAATTTAGGTCAGTTCTACTCATATTTGGGACATTATATGCTATTTTTTGGGGGGGTCAAAGGCTCAATCAGGATAGTGATGGCTGATGAGTAGTAAGGACATGTTTTAATATATTTATGTGCTGCTAACCAGTCCTACACACACACACACACACACACACACACACACACACGGTGAGTCTTTTAAAAGAGGCCCCATGGAACATGTGTACTCTGTATCCACGGGGCCTCTTTTAAAGGACTCACCCTGTGTGTGTGCGTGTGTGTGTGTGTGTATATATATATATATATATATATATATATATATATATATATATATACCAAAGAAAGCTGACTACCATAACTGCATTTGTTGTTCTTGTTTAGTCGTTTAGTCATGTCCGACTCTTTGTAACCCCATGGACCCGAGCACGCCAGGCACTCCTGTCTTCAATTACAATTAACTGGCATTAATTACAATTTATTATGATGCTGTTAGTCAAGGGGGAAAGCAAAGGACAGAAGCTCTTCCTCCTGACAACTAAGTCTCACTGAGCCCCTTCCTTTTGAAGTTTCATCTGGAATTTATGAATGTTTCCAAGCCTATCTTCATACACAGAGTGCTATTGTGTTCAGGTTCTGCTTGGGGACTTCCCATAGGCATCTGGTTGACCACTGTGAGAACAAAGTGCTAGACCATATGTGCTTTTGGCAAAGTCCAACAATACTCTTCCTATGTTCCAACATGTTTCCGATGGAATGAATTTTGTAAAAAAGGAAGGAAGGAAGGAAGGAAGGAAGGAAGGAAGGAAGGAAGGAAGGAAGGTGGGTGCAAGAGCTCTCCTCCACTCTCAGTCCAATCCTTCTAAAAAGGATCTGATAGGGTTTTGGTCAAGGATTTTTAACCATCTTTGGACCCCTTCACCCTATGCTTTATTTATTTTATTTTTTAAACCCTGTTTAGTTGCTGTAGTTATAACCACGTACTAAGTACACATTAAATTCTAACTTAAAATGCTTCCAATTGTTGGAACAGTGAGAAGAGTATAAAAAAATGGAGTTGTAAAACCTAAGATTGCCCTATTTAATTGCTTTTTAATACCCCTTTTGTTTAGTGCAGCATGTAGAGTACATGCAACTTCTGTAAAAAGGCAGCTAACGAATAACCTGATGACAAGTATCCTGGGGGGGGGGGGACTCCTCTCTTATTATACATTAGTTCTGATGCCATTTTCTATATGATGGAAGCGCTCCAAGTTAATGAACATCAAAAGTTGAAATAGAACTGTTATTTTTCAAATACTTTGCAGATTTCTCAAAGGCCCTTATTAATACAGCCCAAGAATGCAGCCCCATAAATCCTACACCCTGCTGAAACATATCCATCTGCAGCAAAGAAATAAATGCTCACAAGAAATTCGGGAAGGGAACTTAAGAACCGAATGAGATTCTGAAAGTATTTTTCATCACTGCAGTCCTTGATTCAGATCTAGGCAGATGAATAGTGTGGCACATCTTTACTCATTTTTATATTGCATGCAACATCACTATCAAGTACCTTGTTAGGAATAATTATGTTTCAATATTATTATAGCTATATTCTTCCAACGGCGCAGTTTCGTTTTTTTGTTCCACAGGATATGTATGTGTGTATCTTGCACTTGAACATATTAATTGGTCTGGAAACTATTAATATTTTTACAGGTACACAAAAGCAAAAGAAAAGAAAAAAAGTCTCATGGCCAATATAAAGCTTTCATCGGTGAATTATCTACTACCAAGAACTGACAAGCTAATTGAATGTGTCAGTCAGAGGAAGGAGATATATAACTATACAATTTCCATTGCACAAAGCACTATTTTTAGTGCTTCCATCTAGATCAGAAAGTCATTTTTTTCTTATCCATTATGGACAAAAGGGAGGCCTACAAAGTTCCTGAATCCATGACTTCTTTAATTTTAAATCTTGCCGAAATGGCTGTTTTTCACTGAGAGGACTAAGTGATATATAGCCACTCAGTAGGAATGTGTACCTTGCTCTCAGTCAAGAAACTTGATAAAGAATTAAATTCTCTGGAGCACTCAAGAGTTGCTGAAGTTAGAGCAAGAAAGGTGCTGTGTTAGTTAACAAGGCAATAAAGACTGCCGGGTTACATCCAGTTAAGTCTCTCCACTCTGAGCAGGCTTTGGTGAGATGAAAGTTGCAAAAAAAGAAGTCTCTCTTTGAACGTTAATTGTATGGGTCGTGACAAAATGACACCTCCTCCCCAAAAGATTCGAGTGGGTGGGTGTGGATCTCTGAAATTTTGGGGAGGGGGCTGCTGCAAACCATATTTTCACTTTAAGAGGTGCTTTGGAACTTAAAAAAAAAGTTCTACTTCCACTTACAATTGCCTGAGTCTCTCTCATCAGCTTCCCACTGAGATTTTCAGACCAGAAAACAGTCTCTGTATGAATGTGAAGAGATCGATAATACATCAGATTTAGTGAACGGCAAAGCAGGGCAAAGCTGCAAACAGTGTCTATATGCCCCACAAGTCTCCAGCGTGTGGCAGAATGCTGCTAGGTTTGTTAGTTTGGGTTCACTGTATTAGGCTTAGGAGCAATCAGATATAGGAAATGCAGGCTGTTGTTGCAACACAGGCCATGCATGAGATGGTTATCAATCTCCTTTCTCCTAACTGGGCTATCTACAGTTTCCATCCCTTGGGGACCTCCAGCTACAGTTGGTGAAAGAGGGGGGGGGGGGAGTGCGTTGGAGCAGCTTGAAACACTTGGAGTAGTCCACTAACACTTTTCCTTTGTTTTTAAAGCAATTCAGACTGGCTTAAAATAGATGATGGTTTTAAGAGAAGGGGGCAGGACAATCTAATCCAGTAATGAAACATAGGTAAAGGTACCCCTGCCTGTTAGGTCCAGTCGTGGACAACTTGGGGGGTTGTGGCGCTCATCTCGCTCTATAGGCCGAGGGAGCCGGCGTTTGTCCGCAAACAGCATCCGGGTCATGTGGATAGCATGACTAAGCCGCTTCTGGAGAATCAGAGCAGTGCATGGAAACGCCGTTTACCTTCCCACCGGAGGGGTACCTATTTATCTACTTGCACTTTGATGTGCTTTTGAACTGATAGGTGGGCAGAAGCTGGGAAGTTCCTGATCAGTGCCATCGGTCTAACTATAAGATTTGCTACGACAATATATGGAAACTTCGGCTATGGTCTGTTATTTTACTTCTTATTTTTATTTCACAAAACTATATTTTCCCGAATAGACCATCCTCAACAGCGATACCAGCATGACAGCCATGACTCTGCAGGGGTCATAATGGTGGCACTGGAGGCGGGTTAAGTGGGGCAAATGTTCACAATCAGGTAGCACAGACTGGGATAATTATACAAAGCTAAATGTTTAAAGTGGCTGTGATCAGCAGATATTGTTGTTTGAAAAATTAAAAGTACACAGTTTCTTTCTAAGTGTTAATGTCAGAAATGTCAACCTTGAAGAGATGACATTTTCAACACGAAAACAGAAATACTTTGAAAACTGCTCGATAATAGTGCAGAAAATGTCAAATGCTTCACTTTGTAGCCATTCCACATCTGTTTTCCAGCCAGGTCACCTCTGGAGTTTAAGTGTTAGAGCACAGAATAATTATTTTTTTTCTCATTTCACATTTTAAATAATGTCTGCATGATAAAGAGCCAAACTTAGTGTGCTGTATAACAATGAAGCATGTAAACATGTCTTAGAACGGAAAAGGTAAGTAGTCCTATGTACGTTTATTCAGAACTGAGCCCCACTATGTTCAATGGAACTTAGTCGCAGCCTAGTGTGTATATGCTGATGTAACAATTAAGCTTAATTCCTGTCTTCCCAGACCCAATTATTACATCACCAGGGCCACATGGCAGCTTTTTGCTTATGGCCCAGTCCTGTGCTACTCTAGTACATTTTAGAGAAATGAGCCACATAAGCTGGCCTCTTTGTCAAGCAAATAACCTTTGCTTATCTTCAAATTGAGGGGAGAGGTGGTGTGATGGGGGGGGGTGTGGCTATATAAGTGGCGGCGTGTTGTTGGGGCCTTACCTGGCTTTGTGCCGCCGAACACCCGCCCACCCAACCTTTCTTAGGTTTTGCTTTGGCCTTGCTCTGGACTTTGGTTGGTCCCCTGTTTTGGAACAGAGGGCGGATAGGATTTTTTTCCACTTGGCAGATTGACACTGGCCATTTGGTTTTCGCCTACCTCTTAGCAATCATCACAACTTTCTAAGGTTTGGCAGTTAGGCAATGGCTTAGTGAAATGTGGGGGAGGGGAGGTGCAGCCCTCACCTGCCCCTCCAGGTACAAGGGTATTCTGTTAAAGGAATCCATGGGTCTGGATCTTGTCCAAAGTCTTCTTGAGGGGCTAGGGCCATGCCAGGACACAGCGAGAACCCCAGGGTGAGCTTCAGTTGGTTGCCATCGACGGAGCTCCCTCTTTTGGTGGTTTACCCTTCCAGACTCCCTGCGAGGTGGGCAGGAGTCAGATTTAGATTTTCCAGTGCCTAAGCCAATACCACTCACATTCTGTATTCAATAAAGTTGTGGCCTAAATTTGCCCATTAACATTTAAACTAAAATATTTGTGTCAATGTGTCTTTATTATTCTGGGGGGGGGGGTGTTCCGGGGCCTTAACGTGCAAATGTTGAATGAAATGAAAGCTAATTCCGCCCCGCACCAACAGAAAAAACCCCCAGCACTGAAACACAACATACATATGGACCTAGAAATCCACCAAATCCCAACCAGCTCAATGGTGTTGTTGACACTAAATAGCAGCAGTTCCCCAGGAATATTGCCAAAACCTACCAGAGAATGCAAAGAAGGTGCTCTTCCACTGAGCTGACTAATTTAAACAATTTATATTTTTATTTGGGTTTCAGAAAATATGGTGTTCCATTAAGGGGGGTGGGAATCAGTTAAGTCCAAGTCCGGTCCGTGGTCAAAGGTGCAACGTGGAGGCAGTCCATAGTAGTTGAAGCTGAGTGCAGGGCAGGGAGTCGGGTGAAGTCAGGAACAGGCTTGCAAGCAGCGAACCAGGGCGGGTCAGGAGCTCAGGCAGGAAAGCAGGACAGGGTTCAGGCAGGAACTAGCAACTAACAATGTTGCTCCCGCAACTTGGGACTGGGGCTGGCGGGTTTTATCTGCCCCGAGGCATAGGGCGGCCACGATCCTCTGGTGACTCGCCTCTCCTGGTCTGGAGGCGAGCACTCCTCCTGTGGGAACTTAGTTCCCTTCGCCTCTCTGCCCTGAGCCTCTGCAGCTCAGGAGAGGCTGGAGGGTTATCTTGATCTCATCACCCTCATTCCTCCCTTACTCCCTTTTAACTCTTCCAAAGCCTTCCCGTCACGCCGGATGCTCATTCCAGATCTTCTACTATTATGTCTTCTTCTTCAGGTGCTGGTCTAATACGGGCCCGGTTTCGGGCTATTGCCTTCTCGAGCTCTGGAAAGCTCTTGAAGAGCTTTGTCACAAGTGGTGCCACAGGAGGCTGCTCCTTGTGCTGGAGCGGGGCCACCTTGTTGCTCTTTTTGAGCTGCATTGCACTTCTCAGTCGTCTGAACCACTCTGTTCCACGAAGGAAAAGTCCACTGAACCTTCCTTCTTCCTGAAGGTCTGGAACTGACCGCATGGTTGATTCTGGCTCCACCTCCTCTTTAAGCAGTGAAAATCAGAAAAAAAATCAAATCCTCTGCTTTCTCTCTTACCACCAACTGCACCTACACACCTCGCTCTGTCTCTCCTCACTAACCCACAATGGACACCTGTAGTTGGTGGCTTTTAAGGGAGAAGCAGAAGATGTCACAAAGGAGGGCAGGCCATTGTTACCATGGCAACCCACCCACCTTGATCCTGTCACAAAGGAGGGCAGGCCATTGTTACCATGGCAACCCACCCACCTTGACCCTGGGCCCAACTTGCCCTCCCCAATGTTTCTTCAGAACTTTGAAGCACCTGCTGTTCTGTCTGCAGGTGAATCTTCTCTTTTGGAGTTCATGTTTCTATACTGGATCATTCTTCATGCAGCCCCATTTCCAAAGGGAGACAATCCCAACATCCCTTGAAATGCAGTAGAAGACTCCCAAGTCTCAAATCTGATGGTTATATTCAAGATTACTCAATACTTTATTATAATTCAGATGTTCAGTAATGGCACATTGACTACTGTATTTTGAATCAATACTAAAACTCATGGTTAGACATTAGGCCTAGGCAATAAATGTATGTAGGATACATCCTTGTTTTCTCCACATAAGAATGAAAATAGTGATTTTCATTGATTCCTTAAGAAATTAATGAGAGCAACAGGAAGCTAACAACCCTGGACAAATAGCAGAAATAGCCCTAAAAGGCATCTAGCTGAATTGAGATAATGGCTTCACAATGAGTAAAGAAAATTCAGATGGAAATATGAATATACCTGCACTATAGAATAGTAACTTATTTGCATGCTGGTGCAACAGCTACTTGATAAATTAACAATGACAAGACGCTTTAGAAGTTACATTTCTATGAACCAGAGCATTAGGTTTTTCTGATATAATATGTACATATTTTATTTTATTTTCCTTTTCCATTGGTACATTTTTGACTACTCCTATTATGAAATAATGTCAGAATGAAAAAAAAGTGTGTTCAAAATTTATAGACTGCTGAAGATTCGCTGCAATTGAGTCTGAATAATTCCATTTCAACATTTCCTGGATTAATTGCATTCACTTGTCAAATTAAATCCCTGGTGTGTCTCACCTTTTAAAAACAAACTTAGAAATAGTCTTTAATCAAGGCTTGAGTTTGGGTTCAAACCTAGAGGGTTTTTCTCCTACGTGAGGATTCAGCACTGAAATACATATCTGAATAATAAAGAGTGCCTCTGGGCATATCACAGTGCATCCCACTCACTGAGTATAGTCAACTCCAACACATCTAGGATTAGGGACCAATGCTTCCATATGTTGGAAATGGCAGACGGAAGCTCAGATACTTTTCTCATAGACTTAAGTTGCTTCTGTTATTAGAAACAGCAATCTTTAAAGATTTGTCAAGTACTGGAAACGGGTTGCGTTGTTTTCCATTGTGCTATTCCCAGCGCTTTACACTTCCTTAAAGATGGCAGTCAGTTTCTAAAGGAAAAATAGACCAATCTTAAGAGAGGACTGCCTGAGTTTAAATCAGCCAAGACACTAAGGGCCAAACTACATTTCACATGTATTTAAATGTGCATGCTTCTACTTTGCATTTAACGGGCATGCTTTAAAAAATGAATGTTTAATTCAAAGGGGGAAACTGATCTTTTCCTCCTCTGCTGCAATTCTGAGGGAAAGTCATTCCTTGAAGCAGCTGAAGGTAAACGGTGTTTCAGTGTGCTGCTCTGGCTCGCCAGAAGCAGCTTAGTCATGCTGGCCACATGACCCGGAAGCTGTATGCCGGCTCCCTCGTCCAATAAAGCGAGATGAGCGCTGCAACCCCAGAGTCGGCCATGACTGGACCTAATGGTCAGGGGTCCCTTTACCTTTAAGTTTGTTCTTGGTATGAGTTTCCGTGTGTGCATGCACACGAAAGCTCATACCAAGAACAAACTTAGTTGGTCTCTAAGGTGCTACTGGACATTTTTTATTTTTTTAAATATATTTAACATAATGTCCAGATTGGCCGCAAATACCAGAACACAGGCTATTCAGACCTATTCCTGATCAGTTAATTAGTACTGGTCATGTACTGGTCTGTTTTAGCACTGTGCAATTTTTCAATATATTGACCAAAATCCTTATAGTTAAGAAGAAAAATAACTTTAGATTCTAGATTTTGTATTTTGTGCTAGTTAATTGAACAAAATAAACTATCATAGCAGATATTAATCTAATATCAATTAGTGATATTTATTACCATGCATTAGAACAAAGGCTTAAAAAAAAAAATATCCAAGGCCAGCTTGGGTTCATTTGAACTGTATTTTCGTTTAGTGGTTTCAGAAAAACTGTTTGCCTAGGCCTCGACTTACTACTGTTAAGACCAAAGGGAACAAAACAATGAATGTACAAGGCTTTTTCAGTGTGTAACAAAGGATACAAACTCAGTACAGGCAGTTCTACAGAAAGGACATTTGCAAGTTTCAGATATCTGAAACATCCCCATTGTGGTTTCTACAAGGCCTTGAAACCAGCACGCACAGTAGCTCTTTATCAATATTCTTCAACCATGTATGTTATCTATGTCATTTTCTCTTGCTTGCCACAACAAACATGTATTCTTCAGTTTGATTGGGGAAGTGAGAAAACAGTATTGGAAACATGAGCCCATCGCAATGTTACATACATCTGGCACATACAGTTTTTTCAAACTGCTATCACTGCTGGCCAAGGCACGTACTGGTGCCCTGTCCTTGAATGCTTCCTTTTGGAGCTTTCCACTGACTATTGCAAGTGGAAGATTATTGCCACAGTGGAGCTCCCATATCACCAGTGCTAATCTCAGTCAATGGAGGCTGGCAGAGGCAACAATACTGCATCCTATACCCCTCTCCAACCATCAACACTGGGGCAGGGAAGGATGGTCTTAGGCATCAAAAGAGTATGTTAATTCTGCAATACCTTTGCCAAGTATGGAGTTTATTTCATAAGATCTGAGCATCCCTGATGGGCTACAAGTCGTTGCTCTGGAAGTGTATGGAACAGCTGTATACTTAAGAAAGCAGCAAGTGCTGTAAACTCTTGAAATTTGTACCATGTACAGATATTATTATTTACAGTGGTACCTTGGGTTAGAGACGCTTCAGGTTACAGACTCCGCTAACCCAGAAATAGTACCTCAGGTTAAGAACTTTGCTTCAGGATGAGAACAGAAATCGATTGTCAGCAGTGTGGTGGCAGCAGGAGGCCCCATTAACTAAAGTGGTATCTCAGGTTAGGAACAGTTTCAGGTTAAGAACGGACCTCCGAATTAAGTTCTTAACCCGAGGTACCACTGGTTTTTTTTGAAACTTCATAAAAATAATGACTTCAAACATCTTAACCATATGCTGTGGGTGCTCAATTTATTCTTTATGCCTGCTTCCATTCTTCTGACAGGGCTCCTGTGCCATTAACACTTTCCTGACAGACAGAAATTTAGCAGCTGAGGCTTTTCTCAGGCACTGAGATGCAATGATTTTTTTTAAAAAAAAGGTTCACTGGGCAGATGTCTGCTTGCCAGAAAACTTAAAAGCACATGAGGCCTACCAGAAAAAATAAAGTCACCTAGCTTAATGAGTGAGATGAAAACCAGTAGGATACAGTTAAGACGATTAAGTAATTTACTTTGCCCACTATGACCATTGTATACTGAAGATACTGGTATTTGCTACTTTAACTGCACAAACATTTAGCTGAAAGGAACTGTGATGAAGCACTGTCTTGAGGATTTTACACACTAACCTGTTATGCTCTCCTGGAAGCATTGTGACACCGACTCAAAAATGCCTCCAAGGAAAGCACACGCCAAAAAGAAGGCTGTATTATCACGTATTATTTCTGATGTATTATTTTGCAAAACTTATGCTGTAATCTGCAGTCTTCAGAAAGAACACGGAGGGGGGCAGGGGAACCTAAACTTTTTGCTTAATTTGTGTAATTTAAAACTGTGCCCACCTGCCAATTTGTATGAAGATTTAACACATATTTTGTCTAGCTGTACACTTGAGAGAATGTTTAATATTTTGTTTTCTTGCAGAAGTTGCAATATGAGATAGATTTTCAATAGTCTCAGAGCACAGTGCAGTTACAATTTCAAACTGGTGTAGGGAGAAAGGCCAGAGGATCACTCACTGGCTATTCTTCTGTTATTTTGACTAATAAAAACCACATTCTGGCAGGTAGCCCATACTAGGGACTGAAAAGCAACACCATCATTACCCAGTGCACTGTCCTGAACATCCAAAAATGAAAGCAGACCTGGCCCTACAAGCAGGCTTTCAACCTAGTAAAGCAAATCACACACGGAAAAAGGTGTCAAGAGAGAAGAAAAGGTTGCCATCTTTAGACTCAACCTTACAAATATTATTAATAGTATAGTTATTATTAATTTCACTTGTGGCTTTCCTCACAAGAAGTCTCAAAGCTTTTTTTATAATACACAAAAAGCTTACAGATATTCAAAAGCAAACACATCAAAAATTACAATAAAAACAGATTTCATCTAGGAGGTGCCCACCCAGCAATGTTGTAAAAAGTACACAGCCTAACCCTCTCAGCTAAGAGATGAACACCATGGTAAACGGACTTCATGCAATCACAGTCAATTCACCAAAAGCCTACCTAAACATGTTTCTCAGCCTGGTGTCTGAGGCTGACAGTGTGGGTGCCATAAATATTTCCCTGGGGAGAGCATTCATTCATTCATTATTAAATTTCTATACCGCCCTGAATCCAAAGATCACAGGGCGGTTCACAACGTAACAATATAAAATGAGAATACAAAAACAACAACAAAAAACCAACAGCCAGACAAACATATTGTTTTTGCTTTATTTATGCTTACGCACCAACAAGATACACAAAGAAATAGACATCATCCTCAAAAGGCCAATTTTTTTTCATTGTTTCTGGTTTCTTCCTCACACAGTAAGGGTGAGTCAGTAGTCAGCCTTTTGTCCCCATTTTCACTTCTCTTCAATCCTTTCTCCCTCCTTCCTCGTTGTGCTGGTCCCGTGGGTTACCCAAGAGGCGAGGTCCAAGTCCGGTCCGTGGTCAAAGGTACAACGTGGAGGCAGTCCGTAGTAGCTGAAGCTGGGTGCAGGGCAGGGAGTCGGGTTAAGTCAGGAACAGGCTTGCAAGCAGGGAGCCAGGGCGGGTCAGGAGCTCAGGCAGGAAAGCAGGACAGGGTTCAGGCAGGAACTAGCAACGAACAATGTTGCTCCCGCAACTTGGGACTGGGGCTGGCCGGCTTTTATCTGCCCTGAGGCATAGGGTGGCCCCGATCCTCTGGTGACTCGCCTCTCCTGGCCTGGAGGCGAGCACTCCTCCTGCGGGAACTTAGTTGATTCTGCCCTGAGCCTCTGCAGCTCAGGAGAGGCTGGAGGGTTACCTTGATCTCATTGCCCTCATTCTTCCCTTACTCCCTTTTAACTCTTCCAAAGTGGAGGGCCTTCCCTTGACCCGTCACGCCGGACGCTCATTCTAGATCTTCCACAATTATTTCTTCTTCAGGTGCTGGTCTAATACGGGCCCGGTTTCGAGCTATTGTCTTCTCGAGCTCTGGAAAACTCTTGAAGAGCTTTGTCACAAGTGGTGCCACAGGAGGCTGCTCCTTGGGCTGGATTGGGGCCACCTTGTTGCTCTTTTTGAGCTGCATTGCACTTCTCAGTCGTCTGAACCACTCTGTTCCACGAAGGAAAAGTCCGCTGAAACTTCCTTCTTCCTGAAGGTCTGGAACTGACCGCATGATTGATTCTGGCTCCACCTCCTCTTTAAGAAGTCAAAATCAGAAAAAAAAATCAAATCTTCTGCTTTCTCTCTTACCACCAACTGCACCTATACACCTCGCTCTGTCTCTCCTCACTAACCCACAAAGGACACCTGTAGTTGGTGGCTTTTAAGGGAGAAGCAGGAGATGTCACAAAGGAGGGCAGACCATTGTTACGATGGCAACCCACCCACATTGACCCTGTCACAAAGGAGGGCAAGCCATTGTTACCATGGCAACCCACCCACATTGCCCCCCCCCATGTTTCTTCAGAACTTTCAAGCGCCTGCTGTTCCGTCAGCAGGTGAATCTTCTCTTTTGGAGTTCATGTTTCTATATTGGATCATTCTTCATTCAGCCCCATTTCCAAAGGGAGACAATCCCAACATTCCTTGAAATGCAGTAAAAGACTCCCAAGTCTAGAGGTGTCCATAGTACAGGATTAGACAATCTGCTTTGCATTATCATCATCCTCATAGATAATCCTGGATTACATCTCCAGCTGGGGCAGGGAATGTCCCCTGTCTGAAACCCGGTCAGTTTAGACAGTGCTGAGGTGGATGGGTCAATGTCTGACTCTGCCCAAGGCAGTTTCCTATGAATATTCCTCTTAAGTCATTTACCCTGAAGACAAGCAAGCTAACTTCTCCACAGGACCAACAATCAATTTATCCGTTTAGAAGACAATACGGAAAGTCCCTGTTTTATATACAATAATGCAAGTGCAAAAATCTTGAATATGAGAGGAAGCAAAATTCTGGCCTCTGTAATGAAGCAATAGGCAAAGGGTCCTGAAGCAGAGCAAGTTGGGGGGGGGGCATCGGTCAGGGACTCTTCAACTGGGGGTTGGGCTAGATGGCCTTGGTGTGGCCCCCAGTTCCACGATTCTGTAATTCTAGGTTTGTATTCTGTACTGGGTCCTGTTAGATTTATGCAGCATCACTTTTCTTTTTTTCCTTTCCTTTTTGAATTAGCATTTTATTTATTTGTTAACATTCTTATATTACATCGGTAAACGTTGTCATATTACATTACAGGACTTACTATAATATAATTTCAAACATGTATACAAAAATTATATACAAATTTTATATACCTAGAAAGAAAATGAAACAAAAAGAAAGAAAGAACAAAGAAAAAACAAAAACAAATCCCCCCCAAATCATATACATACCAACACACTAGACTTCCTGTCTATCCCGTTGTATATTCCTTTTTTACAAATGAATATACTCTTATTATTGTATATTTCGTTACATTTTATGTAATACATTCCTATATCAATATGTTCTCTTAGTCTTATTTCTCAGCTCAGTCTCACTCTAATGTCAATCAAATGCTAGCATAGATAGCGAACTTTTACTGTATTTTTGAACGTATGTTTTATATCTATCCCACTTTTCCATAATTTTTTGTTTTGAATTGCCTTTCAGGGTATTTGTTAACTGAGCCTTTTCAGAAAATTCTTGTAGCTTGTCATTCCAGTCTGTTATTGTCGGGGCTTCTTGTTTCTTTCACCCCTTTGCCACCAAAGTCCGAGCTGTGGCCGTTGCATATAAGAATACCTCCCTAAAGGCCTTCAGGATGTCCCTGCCAACAATGCTTAACAGAAATGCCTCTGGTCTTTTTAAAAAAGTTATTCCAAACATTTTTTTCAACTCCTCGTAAATTAAGCCCCAGAACACTTTGATCTTCCTACATGAGCACCACATAAGATGCATGTTGCCATTACTCCCACCACAGCTCCAACAAGTATTTGCTAAATTTTTATACATCTTCGATAGTCTTGAGGGGGTGAGGTACCATCTGTGCTGCATCTTTAACATATTAAAAAGGCCATGAAATGTTAATCAGCCAAACATTTTTGCCCGTCACCTAAAGATATGAAACAAAGGCACCCAGGTAAGACTTCCTGAGGAGATCATTTCACAAGTGGGGAGCCACTGTGGAAAAGGCCAGTTCTCTTGTTGCCACTCTCTGGACCTGTCATGTAGGAGGCACACAAAGAAGGGCCTTAGATGATACTTGCAGGGTCCAGGTCAGTTCTTATTGGGAGAGGTGGTCCATTTCACAAAGTACTATCTATTGTTTTGTGACTGACCCTGGAGCTCCTAGTAATCTGTACACACCCTGTCAAATCCTGTCAAACTCTGCTCCGAACATGATTCTCTTCCTCTTGCCTATCCTGACTCCAAACCCCTTTCGCCAAACCCTGATTTTAACTTCATTTCCTCAGACAAGGGATCTCAACCTTTCCCTTGAAGATCCTTATACATTGTTATAAGTGGGAAGGAGAGAACTCTTTGACATATGCCCCCCAAAAAACTTTCAATAAATTACAGTATTTCAGGTTGGGTATAGATTGATTGATTGATTGTATGTCCATCCCCTCGTTCTGTTGCTCTCCAACCACCATTGCCTACTCACCTGTCCAGGCAACAGGCAATAAGTGAATGAGCAGATGACAACAAATGTTCTCCCTTGTCCAACTTGCTTGCTCCCTCTATCACTGAAGGAAAAAGCTGGATGAGCAAACAGGGGGTGATGCCAAGCAGCAATAACTCGCAGTATGATGACCATGCAGTGTGGGGGGGTCCTTGTTCAAGTGCCCAGCAATGCCCAACAGTGCCCTTAATCCAGTGGTTCTGAACCTGTGGGTCCCCAGATGTTGTTGGACTACAACTCCCATCGTCCCTGACCACTGGTCATGCTGGCTAGGAATGATGGGAGTTGTAGTCCAACAACATCTGGGGACCCACAGGGTGAGAAACACTGCCCTAAGTTGAAATCTCAGCTCTTCCTGCTTGCACCAAGTTCTACTTCTCAATTACAAAATTTCATGAAATAAGAATGTTGGGGAATGCTGGAGAATGTGGCATTCTGAGTCCTATTCTGAGAACTTCCTTGCATGTAAACCCTGGTGTCTCTAAACAGAGCAAGAGCTCAGCTAGCAAACACAGCAGTATGACAGCTAGAAGTAAAAGGATCCCGTATCTGCAAAGAGCCAATCCATTCACTATCCATTTCTGAAGATACTTAGTTGCACTTTGGGGTGAAGATGCCATAGCATAAACCTCTAGGCTAGAGGTTTTGGAATGTTTTGTTCATCCTGTCCCCAGAAGCTGTGATGTTTGTCCATCTATTTCTGTGCTCTTGTGTTTACACAGAGTGGAATGTAGCACAATGTGAGCCAACAGAGACTCAATTCCTCCTGGGACTGAGCTGAGCTTTTGAGTTGGTATAGAACACAGTATTTCCATGCTCTTTCAGGAGTGCATTAAAGCTCAGGGAAAGCACTCTGCTTCTTTTTTTGCACACAAAACCCTCACATCTTTTTATACTGCCACATTTGAAACAGATGGTTTACCTCCTTTAAAAAAAAGTCTGACAAATGAAAACTTTGAAAGAACTGAATATGGGTTATCCCCACCTCATTATGTCTAGTATTGTCTTACTGAAAAGTAGGAAAGGAAAAGAACACCAAAATCAGTTGCTGCAGCTTAAGCTATAGGATATTTTTGAAAAATCTTTGCTGGTATTTATTTATATGTCATTTATTTAGAGCATTTTTAGATTGTTCATCTTAGTGATTCCAGGGCAAAGTATATCCATAAAATATTTATACAAACTGAAGGGGTACACCAGGTAAAAGACCCCCTGCTCCCCTTGTATCTATTTTTTATATATATATTAAAAAATGGATAAATTAAGTAGGGTTAGGGGATGGATTTCCTTTGGGATTTCACTGAACTGCATTTCTAAAATACAGTGGTACCTCTGGTTATGATCTTAATTCGTTCCGGAGGTCTGTTCTTAACCTGAGGTACCACTTTAGGTAATGGGGTCTCCCGCTGCTGCTGCCGCATCGCCGTGCAATTTCTGTTCTCATCCTGAAGCAAAGTTCTTAACCTGAAGCACTATTTCTGGGTTAGCAGAGTCTGTAACCTGAAGCATCTGTTACCTAATCTGTAACTGTATGCAAAATGTTCTATGTGTTTTCGTTCACCTAAGCCAAGTTGTACTAGGAATCAGATCTTACAAAACAGATGTAGCAAAATCAGCACATTCTTTAGCATATGCGCCGCCGTGGTGCAAAGATCCACCCAGTGCCCCCAAATTAACTTTTATTATGATTGAAATTAACTCCTATGATGTAAGAGTTAATTTTGCATAACGGCGCCATTGAGAATGACAAGCGCCGTCATTGAGTCAAGCGCAGCCGTTTTGAATGACAAGTGCTGCCGTATTTCGGTAATACCTAGGTATATATGTATTTTGTTTTTCTAGCTTGATCAAAAATTTTATTTCATAACAGGTAAATAGTTGAGAGCTTAGGTGGCTTCAGCAGTGGGCGCCCCCCAGAATCTGGCGTCCGGGTGCCTCACACCTCTTCCACCCCCAGGTAAAGACGGCCCTGAGCAAATGCAAGATTACCTCTATAAACTTGCATTCTATAAAGTTGTATGAGGGGGAAAAAATCAGGACCCAAGCTCCTATAATGACAACTGATACACTCTTAGCTGGGTGAACGCAAAGAGCCAAGTGCCACCCAGGACTGAGGAAGAGGAGATGTAATATCAAAATAGAGCTATCAATGCATTCTTCAGCCCATCTTTACAATTAAACTGAAATACAAGCATACCAGGGACTCAAACACTGGTTCAAAGGAGTAGTCGTGCCTCTTTCTCACCTGCCTTTGATTCAGTTTGCTCCTCCTCCTCCCTGTTCCCCCTTTGGCTGGAAAGCTAAAGGGCTCTACTGTTGTGTGGGCCTGTTTTTAATTAACTTGTTCAAGCCAGAGCTATTGCTGGTGGTGAAGGTGGTCACGGCAGTTAAGGGTGTGAGGAAGCAAGGTGGGGAAATGCTGAAAGCTTGGTATTCTCATCTGTCAGGTCACCTGCAAA
Source organism: Podarcis muralis (assembly GCF_964188315.1). Taxonomy (NCBI): domain Eukaryota; kingdom Metazoa; phylum Chordata; class Lepidosauria; order Squamata; family Lacertidae; genus Podarcis; species Podarcis muralis. Next base: position 86,894,791 of record NC_135657.1, on the reverse strand, counting down.
GATGCGCTTGCAATACTGTGACTGTGTGTGTGTGTATGGTTACATTTAAGCTTCCCTTTCTGCTGGAGGAAGAACTTTCTATTGGAAGACGGGAAAGTTTGGGAATAACACTTTATGTCTGTCTCCCCTTTTTCCAAGCAACTGTAAACTATGACAGATTTCACATTACACTTCAAAGCAAGTATACCCAACTTTTGATGAGTGTTATCAAAGGCCTCAAACACGGATATTAACATTGTTGTATATGAAGGGATGTTACTGCTTAAGGTTTTATTAGATAAATATAAGAAAGGACTGACTTCCCAATTAATTACCCCCAAGTTACATAAGCAGTAAATTAACAATGTAATTACATTCCTGAAAAGACATTTAATCTCTGTGGAATGTTCAGATATTTAACTGGGATTTAGCAGGATACTTGTAACAAGCTAATTAAATAAATTGCTAATAACACTATCGAGCATACAATAAATAAATTAATAGAATTAGAATTTGATAGCACAAGTTAACTATAACTGTAATAATGCTTTATACCAATTAAATGGCTAAATATCCTCTCTAAGTACATTAAAAATACTGCGAATTTTATGTACTAATAACAATGTAATTTACATCGATAATAAAAGAAATTTTCACATAATTGTCCTGTATAGAAGCCAGGTTTTATAATCTGCATATCCATTAAAGCCCAGCTTTAAACAATCAAGTTGAATATATAATTAACTTACCATAACTTTGTTTTAATATGCAAATGAAACACATAGTCTGCTTCTGTTAAACTGGGCTTTGAGTATTCCAACTTGAGATAACCAGGCTATGGTCCTAAGCAGCACTATTACTATACAGTACATTTTTTGTCCCAGTTGTCCAGGTTTGATACAGCAGCAGGCTTCTATGAAGACAAACACTGCTGGATTGGAAACTGTGAAAATAACATTCTTTGAATCCAATTATTTAGTGCTCTATTCTTCTTAGTACCAGATAGGAACTATATGCACAACACACAATGAATGGTCAGCAATGTTTGGAGAAGTAGGGTGTGGTACTGAAATGAGCTCTCCGTTCTTCCCCATTGGAATGAATAAGGGAGCGCCTTGACTCAGTTTGAGCATCATGGTCACCTCCAGACTGTCAGTATTTTGTAGGAGGAATTCAAGTGCATTACCAGATTAAAGTACAATTAAAGGGGATTAACATGAGTTTTGTGGTAGAGTGAGGATAGGAACACAGGTCCTAGTCTGATTTTCCAACCATTATAGTGTACGGGTACGGCATTCAGCGGGGCAAGATTGCTGCACTTCAGATCCAGAATGAGGATACCTTATGCATTTCTGCTGGATCCCAGTTCTCTTGGTGAATGGAAAGAGACCTTCCACTTGCATTGGTCAAGTTACAGGCAGTTTTGCAAACTTTTCAAAGAACTGTCAGAACTGTCATGAGTTCTGAGCAAGGCCCACACATATAAACATGTCTGTGCTTCTGAAGTCTTGAAAGTGCAAGAAAGCAAGCTTTTAAAAGACTAGTTTTTCTCCTTCTACCTTCTCAATGTGTTTTTCAATGATTTAGGACGGTCAAACTTGTGCTTGATTTACTCAGGGCACAAGAGTCTGAATGCCTGAGGTGAGCAGCCTTGCAAACTGGCATCCAGAAAAAAATAGGTTTGTGCATTTGTGGCCAGCATCATAATTCCCAGGCCTTTAGGGCTCTGGGAAATGAGGCTCTAAGAACTGCCTCACCTTCCACCCCTATTGCTCGTAGGGAGTTTGGGTGAATATGTATATTGATCTCTCCAGGTAATGTATACATCCATCATCGCCATGGCAATGGGAGCACCCCGTTGCTTAAAAAGAAATGTCAATGCTCCCAGTGTGTTACCATGGAAATAACAAGTCCCTAAAAGCTATTATTTGCATTGCTTCTACCTAAGGCCAACCCAGAAGCTCACTGAAATCCCTGAAGACAATGCTAAGTGTTAGCCATCAAGTGCTTTTAAATGAAAAGTGTCAAACACAGAATTATTAAGGATGCTCCCCCTGCCACCTTTATGTAGTACTCTGAATTAAATAAGATCTGCTGAGTGGGGAAACAGCAGGATAATTAAGCCCCCCCCCCAAAAAAAAATCCACTTAGTGTAGTAATGCCCCCAGTGTGTAAGTATAAATTTGACAGCTTCTGAAGAGCCACCAGTGTCTTCAGTATTGTCATGTTCATGTTCATGTCTTGTAATGTATTTGTGACATAGGAGAGCCTTAAAAGGGATTGGTTCACTGCTGGCTGGCTGCTCACATAATGCTGGAAGTGGGAAGAGCCTTACAGGAAGTGGAGGGACTAAGGCAGGCATCCCTAAACCATCATCATTGACCACTGGTGCTGTTAGCTAGGGATGATGGGAGTTGTAGTCCCAAAACATCTGGAGGGCCGATTTTGGGGGTGCCTGGACTAAGCTTTATAAAAGGCGCAATGCTGAAGAAAGCTAGAGAGGGTTGCCCAAGACATTAGCTCTTAAGGCACACGCAATCTACACCTTGAGAATTTTGAGGCAGGCACAAGCTTTCAGGTTAGTCCAGACTACTTTACAACCACCGCCCCTCCCCCCATAGAGCTACTGGCTGTGGCTTGCTAGGAATGGACAGATTGGCACATTTCTGTCCCATGCCAGTTCTTTTTTTTAATCCTAAACCTCCTTCCCAGGGATATTAGAAAAAGAAACAAAAAGAAATAAAATTTAAGCTACCTGAGAATTTTACATACAATCAGCAATCTTTTTATATGTGTATCTGTGTGTATGCATGTGCAATTCATTATGTATGCCTCTTAACAGTGCCAGACTTAGGGTGATGCAGGCAGTTTTTCCATACAGGGTGCCAACTGTGGGGGTACATAACAACAACAGCAAACACCTATACAGTGGTACATCGGGTTACAGATGCTTCGGGTTACAGATGCTTCGGGTTACAGATGCTTCAGGTTACAGGCGCTTCAGGTTACAGGTGCTTCAGGTTACAGACTCCGCTAACCCAGAAATAGTACCTCAGGTTAAGAACTTTGCTTCAGGATGAGAACAGAAATCGCACAATGGCGGTGCAGCGGCAGCGGGAGGCCCCATTAGCTAAAGTGGTACCTCAGGTTAAGAACAGTTTCAGGTTAAGAACGGACCTCCGGAATGAATTAAGTTCTTAACCCGAGGTACCACTGTATTTATACAGGTACCAACTCAAAGCTGGCCCTATTGAGAAGATCCATTTAAAAAGCAACTGTACCAAAAGGAATTAATTGTGAAAATAATAAATATTTAGGGGAATGGCGCCAAATTTTGTCCTTGCTCAGGGTGCCGTATTACCAAAGCCTGCCCCTGCTCTGAATACCAACTGCTGGAAACTGCAATAGGAGGGAGTGCTGTTGTGCCTGTGTCCTGCTTCCCACAAGCATCTGGATGGCAACTGTGAGAACAAGATGGCGGACTAGATAGGCCACTTGCTGATCCAGCAGGGCTCTAAATCAATTTACCAAACTTTGTTCCAATCCATGCATAGTTCCAATTGGGGTGAAATGGGAAAGTTTGCTCCAAAACACAGAGCAGACCAGATTCCTCCCTAATCTTAGTTGTATCCAGTGGTGTCCACTTGTACTGACAGGGAACTTTTGTCACTGGAACATGTAAGTACGGTAGATGGTTTCTGCTGGTTCCTCTCCCTTTGCAGCTTCAGTGCACCCCAAAATCTGCTCCGGAGTGGTAGGGGATCTTCAGAACAGTGTGAGAGGTGGCAACAAGGCAGTAGAGATGTGGGCTATGGGTTGCATTCATTGGTATCATTTGCAGTGATGGAAGGCTCTTTGATCCAGCAGAGGATTTTGTCAGTGGAAAGGGGAGGGAGGTGATGTTTGACAATTCCTTCTCTCTCCTTGTCTTTCTTTCAAAACCACTGTGCCCTTAACTACATTATCTTGCTCTCTCTCAAATTATGCCATTGGCGTTTGGGAAGGGAAGGAAACTTCTGATTACTCTCCCATTACCAATAGAGCAGATTAAATGTTAATCACACACCCTCCATATATAAAATATACACTTTATATCCTAAAATTGTCAGTGGAATCGGTGCTTTAGCAGGGCTTTTTTTCTTTTCTTTTTTCAAATTAGCCACAAGAACATCTGTATCATTTGTATGGTACCCACAGTCAGTTACACTGCAAATGGTGCATAATACATTTAGCAATCCCTATAGCAACAACCTAGTAATTACTCTTAAATAGGAAAAAAGGTACCTTTGTTGAAATCATTTCAAGTATTCACAGTTAACCGTATGTATTGCAATGAAGCTACAATAGCAATTTGGTCCCTAATGGAGAATTCTTGTAAGGAAGAAGACCGTTTTGCAATTGCTCAGTCTAAATCTAAGGGAAAGTGGCAGGTGCTGAAGTAAATTCTATATGTGTTGGGTAACACAAGAAAGGAGTTTTCCCACCACTTTTCTTTTGTGTCCATGTGGCAGGGCGTATTGTGTTTAACTGTAACATGGGGCATAATTGAGTCTAGAGAACTCTGATTGAAAAGGAAGCGGAAATTGCTGGTGTTCATGTCTTCATCCCATATCTGTAATGGAAACTGATCCAGCAAATAACATGGGTATTTTCTGTTATTTTCAGTGCACAAATGCTACCTAATTGATGTACCCCCTTTGCTTTGTGCTTCTTTTGCATTAAAAGAAATGATACAGAATATTGTAAAAGTAATGCAGTTACATAATAATGTAACTTTTCTGCCACAGTGGACAGCAAAGCAAATGATATAGTATTTGCTGAAAGCCGAAATGCAGCAGAACAGAAACAGTGTTGAATGCAACTCACATGGGTCACCTGCCTTCTCCTTCACCGATAGAAGCCTGCACTGGACACCATTGGGTATGACCCTATTTGTCACAATATTTTACAGGCAGAAAGATTTTCTGGACGGACATAACTGAGGTGTGCATGAGAGAGACGGTATTAGAGCTCAGATGACTGTGGGGAAGAAAGCTGGAGAGGAGGAGCAATTGGGGAGTGGCAGATGAAACAAGATGGACTTAAAGGGGGCATCTGCCGTGCTGTGGAGAAGCGAGAGGGGGTATTGGGGGAAAGGAAGAGGAATATGTCAATGTCCTTCCCTTCTTGCTATACTCAAACCTCTCCATCTTCTATCCCTCAGCTGTCTCATATGAGAGAGATAAAGGATATGGATCCCTCAAATATTCCATAACACCTTCACAAAACGTCACAACATGTCTTGCCTTTTAACATGAAGTTCCAGTTTCAGTGCAGTAACTTAGAATAGATATGAACAAGCAAACACCCACATATGTACAACAGCCATGAACTGAACTGAACCTTCTCTAGCTGAGCAAGCTTACTGACAGGCTTGCTCAAGGTTTCATAGACCATAAGACACAGGAAGCTGCCTTATACTGAGTTGGATCTATAGGTCCATCTAGCTGTGTTGTCCATACTGATTGGCAGCAGCTCTCCAGGTTTTCAGGCAGGGGTATCTCCTACTCCTGCCTGGAGATTCCAGGGACTGAATCTGGGACCTTGTCCATGCAGACCAGACACACTACTACTGAACTACAGCCCTTCCCTCACACACAATATATTTCATTTTCCTGCGTTTCTAAAGAGGAAAATGCAAAGACACGTACACTTTTCAGTACCTCCTCTTCAGATGGAACACTACATGAATAAAAAAAAATGCATACATTAGGTATGAAGATTGCCATAGAAACCATTTCTATGAAGACAGGAAGAGAAAGCATGGGTGTTTTGTGGTGATAGCTGTATATCTAGAGGAAAACAATGGCCACCCTGATACTAAGTATATTTAATTGTTTCTAATGTCTTCATTCATAACCAAGAATGAGAGAATCAAATATGGACTATTATTATTTTCATTAAAAAATCCTCCCAAACATTAGAATCATATTTAATTCTACTTCACTTATGATTTATCTATAGTCAAGTGAAATTAATAGCAGTCTTTGTATACTACAAGAGAAAGAAGCTGTTTTGTGTTTAAGTTTTTGTCATTTCATGAAATATGATTTGATGTTGGTAAAACCAAAGAACCATTCCCTCTTTCATCATAATGTTTAGAAGTTATTGCAAACAGCACAAGAAGGGGACTTTTGGAACAATCGAACAGGATTGTAATAGCACACTCCAGTCCTGCACTTCAGTTCCATACATGAATTCATATAAAATGCACTAGCTTAATATGTTCCATTGTCTACTGTTGAGTTCCGAATTATTATTATTTAAACAATACAGTAAGCTATTGAATGGGCTACCCAAAAGCTAACCTTACCATTTAGGCCATAGTCCTAAGCATAATTATTTGTTTTTAAAAAAGTTTAATTGAAATCAAGTTACTATTAAATAGACTGCAATACTCCTAGAAAAAGAAACATCATCTATATACCTATCTACACATTTATAAAAGCACAGCAACTTTCTACTATTGGCTAGTCAGCTTCTAAAATGTTAGTTTCCAAAGCTGGGCATTAATTAATTTAGAGATTATGAGGCAGGTAACCACTCACCATTGATCCTAAACACATTTTTCTAGTCAGACTGCAAAAGAAGTAAGGATATTATGGAAATAAGAATGTCACTGAAACATAACATTACTACTACTACAACAACAACAATTTTTTTTTTTAAATAATCAGTGCTATATTTTTTTATATATTTTAGTGCCAATGATCCCATCTGCACCATACTTTTTAAGCAGTATTATACCACTTTAAAGAGTCATAACTTCCACCCCCAAATCCTGGGACCTGTAGCTTGTTAAGAATTTTGAGGGTGGTTAGGAGACCTCTGTCCCTCTCACAGAGCTGCAATTCCTAGAGTTCCCTGGGAAGAGGGATTGTTAATCCCTCCTTGAGCCTCCTAGCTACTCTCAGCACCCTTTTCTTTGGAGGAAGCCATGACTGTTCAAAATGGTATAGTACTACTTTAAATATGTAGGGCAAAAGGAAAAAGACAGTTACCACATGATGGAAGACTGGTTAAGAAATGCATAGCAAATCTTTAAAACTGTAAAGATCTCCCCTTCTATAATAATATGGGGTAGGTAATCCTTAATATTTGATAGGAAAGGGTTTTGTCAGAGCATCATAAACTTTTCATTGAAAGTATTTTTCTTTCTTACTTCCTCCCCTCACTCTTGGAAACTGTATATGAATATTTTCTCTTTTCCTTTGTACTGTTTTAGAAGTTATGCAATTATATAATCAAAGATCATTATTATTATTTTTTTTAAAAAATAACATAATTGAGACTGCAAGAGGCAGTGCTTGGGAAAAGCTCATCAGCAGGGAAGCTTATTCTAACATGAATTTTCCACTGGTAGTGTTAATGAAAGCTGGTTCCACTGAAGTTGTGCAAATGTTGAATCATTAGTCCAAGAAGAAGAGAATGTCTAATAAATTTGCACCTTCCTGGGATAGGCAAACTAGTTCCTTCAGACCATTTACAGATAGTTAAAGGTGATATGTTGAAAGGGTTATGTATATATGTGTTGCTTCCTATGCAACAGGCAACCAATAAGGATCTCAAGGAGAACAAGCTATTTAGCACTTAAAATGGAAGCCAGTCATGTCAAGCTAACAATCATGGCCAGCACTGGCCAGATCCATCACATCTCTTTTATCATATAATGGATCCATAATAAGCGGTGTATTATTTTACACACACACACAGTCTGCTCATATGGCATATCTATACAAAGAGTGATGTAGTTGCATGAGCACTGTAGCATCTGATGAGGAGGCAGACCAATAATTTAAACATCTTTTAAAAAAAACAAACCCCAAAACTGGAATATGTTCTGATCATGGATCTACAACCTTCCCTGTATTCCACACAGGTCATATAGTGTTTAAGTGAGCAGCTCATTCAGGCTAATTGGCCTAACCCTCACCTCCCTCCCTGTTTTTCCTTTGCAACCATTCCCCAACACGCTTTCCCCCCATTGTTGGATCAAACAGGACCTTGGCTAGAGGTAAGAGCAGAAGAAAGGTTAAGCATAATTCCTCCGCCTGCAGATTCTTCCCTGTGAATTACCCCCCAGACCAGTACGATTTCTGGTGTACTAGATAGTATACAGAAAGTATAGAGCTGTCCTCAAAAGGAACGTGATCCAGACAATGAGTGTTCTCTTCTTCAAAACAAAACAAACAAGAGAGGGGAAATAATGAACACTGGCTTGACAGGTTAAAATGCCTTCCAGTGATGAAAATATTAGGTGTAGCCTGCAACTTAGTCTGCACATTATAACCCTTCTTTGATTGTTTCATTTCCACTACTATGACTCATAATAATAAGGGATTGACTTAAGAGTGTAAAAGGGCATGCAAAGGTCTAATTAGCATGCGTTCAATGGCCCATGCCCTATTTCTACACATATCTTTATTGCAAGGTGGAAAAATGAGAAGCTGGAAGTCAAATGGATGCAAGGGATCTATTTTAGTTATATAAGAGTCATTGAAAGGACTGAGAAATGAAATGGCAATGTAAGTAAGCCAAGGCACAGAGAAGCCTTAAACTAGAATGAAACGGCACAGTATTTAAAACTCCATAAATCTAAGAGATGTAGCAGCCATTAATGTTTTCTCTCTCCCCCTGCCCCATGCACACACACATTAGACCACTGGACCTGCCCATATACAGCGGTAGCTGGACATTTTCATTCAGAAATGCACGGGGAAAACCTCTTGCCTACTCCTAACTCTTTGAATAGAAATGTGCCTTTCCAGACTCAAACTGCTGGAAAATCCAAAAGGATATTTTCTTGCACATCAGATCATGACTCAAACTGAAAAGAAAAGAAAAAGGTAAAAGGTAAAGGATCCCTGGACGGTTAAGTCTAGTCAAAGGTGACTATTGGGTGTAGCACTCAACTAGCTTTTCAGGCCAAGGGAACTGGTGTTTGTCCATAGACAGCTTTTCCGGGTTGTGTGGCCAGCATGACTAAACAGCTACTGGTGCAATGGAACACTGAGATGGAAACAAGAGCGCACAGAAACGCTATTTCACTTTCTGCCACAGCAGTACCTATTTATGTATTGCGCTAGTATGCTAGGTTGGCAGAAGCTGGGACAGAGCAATGGGAGCTCACGCCATCAAATGGATTCGAACTGCTCACCTTCCGATCAGCAAGCCCAAGAGGCTCAGTGGTTTAGACCACAGCGCCACCTGCGTCCCTGCACTCAAACTGTAACACCCTGTTCCTTAGGTTTCAGTTGGTAAGGTTTCAATTAATATAAAAGGAGACCTTGCTTACTACTTATCTGTACTGAGAACTGGATTGGGGCCAATGATTCTAACAGTAGACAGGCCATAGATCTTCCCAGTGGTGGCCTGGGAGCTCAGCTGGCCTGCATCTTGGGGTGACCCATATCCCAGGCACACTCTGTTCAACATCATCCCCCTCTGACAGGTGGCTGATTCAGGATACATGCCCAGTGCCTGAGCCAAAGCCTACCACCATCTATAATCAATAAAGTTGTGGCTATTTCCAATTCCAAAAGTTTGTTGTGTGAGTTGTTCGCCCTGTCAGCACCCCTCCCCCACTTTCATCATGGCACCCTGCACATGGGCTCGCAATAGTCAGACCTTTGATCACAGATGTTGATCTGAGTTACCAATCATAAGATGATATGGTTCCCCTCTCCCCCTCCCCAGACTGTAAAATCAATTTAGCATGACCTTGGTTTGGAACAGGAATCACTGGGGTCTTGCTTGCTTTGCCTGGCAATGTGAAAGTACACAGCAGAGCCATCCCTTAATAAGTTACACTTTTGTGTCTAACACATGTGATACCAAGTATAGTTTCCTTCCTTCCTTCAAAGATACATTATTAAAAGAACATGAAATCAGGGAATCTAAAACCCAGAAGGATGAAGATGTACAGGGGAGAGAAAAGAACAACCTATAGCTAATCAGATCTAATCATTTGAAGTGTATTAAGTAATCAGCACAATTCTCATGAAAAAGGTCCCCTCTGACATTAGGGAAATATTGTTTGTTACTAAAATCAGCATGTTTTCCTTTGAGCTGCATCAAGTGATATACAACATGTTGATACCTATGAATCACCAACGTTCTCATTTCAAACAATTTGGGTACATGCCTATTAATGTATAACTATAAACCAGCTTTCAGAATTTAGCCAGGATTAGCTGATTGCATGTCATTAAAAGTGGGCTGAGGATCAACTAGCCCCACACCATGGTATCACATGCACACACATGCTGCCCCGCAAAACCATTACTCGGTAGTTAGATTGTATATAGCTATTTCTCTTGGAAGCAGATAGGAGTGAGTGGAAACTAGTCTTCCTATGCAACATTGGCTTGAGATGACATGTAGAAGGTAGCCTCATTGAAGTCAATGGACTATTCTAGGTAAGTGTATATAGAACGGGACATTCTAGTTAAGTGTATATAGAATTGCATACTCAGAGATTCACCTATGCATCTACGAATGGACTGATTGGGGCGGATCACCTTGTCGACTTCCTACTGAGTTTGTAAATTATTTCTACCAAGTGCTGAAAATAGTGTGCTGTAGAACCCTAAAGCTGCTGTTGTCTACAAGAAAAAATATTCCTACACCTGTAAAAAGTGAAAATTGGATTCTAACCATCCTGATTGTACACAGGCTTTACTACTTACTTTGCTTCTCATTTTTAAAACAACTCCAGAAATAAATAAGTTACCAAAAATCTGGATTTTAACAAAATTATCTTTTTTTTTTTTGTAATAAATTTTTATTAGTTTTCCATGAATAAAGAAAAGACAAAACAAAAACATAAACATAAACAAACAAAAACACGACTTCCCCATACCACCCCTTTTCTGCATTCTTGTTTCAAGATTTTTCAGCAACCCTCTGAACATAACTTAAATATGTTTCATGTATTTAACTTCAGTTAGTTATTAATACAACTGTAGTTCTTTATCTCTTATAACTCTGAGCCCCTAATTTTCCAAATTACAACAGTTTTTAAGATAAACTTTAAATTTGTTCCAATCTTCATCCACCGCCTCTTTCCCCCGGTCTCGAATTCTGCCAGTCATCTCTGCCAGTCCCATATAGTCGATCACCTTCGTCTGCCATTCTTCCAACGTGGGTAAATCTTGCGTCTTCCAATACTTTGCTAGAAGAATTCTTGCTGCTGTAGTGGCATACATAAAAAATGTCCTATCCTTCTTTGGCACCATTTGGCCCACCATACCCAAGAGAAAGGCCTCTGGTTTTTTAACAAACGTTCTCTTCAGAACTTTTTTTATTTCATTATAGATCATTTCCCAGAAAGCCTTAATCTTCGGGCAGGTCCACCAAAGGTGATAGAAGGTTCCCTCCGTTTCACTACACTTCCAACACTTGTTGTTGGGCAAATGATAGATCTTTGCTAACTTAGCAGGAGTCATGTACCACCTGTAGATCATTTTCATAATGTTTTCTTTTAAGGCATTGCATGCCGTAAATTTAACACCAGTGGTCCATAACTGCTCCCAGTCAGCAAGTTCAATGTCATGCCCAATATCCTGTGCCCATTTAATCATATTAGATTTCACCATTTCATCTTGAGTATTCCATTTCAACAGCAAGTTGTACATTCTTGACAAATTTTTAGTATTGGGTTCTAACAGTTCTGTTTCTAATTTTGACTTCTCCACTTGGAAGCCTTTCTTTCTGTCCTGTTTAAATACTTCATTTATCTGTCGATAATGCAACCAATCTCTCACCTTAAACTTCAGTTTCTCAAAACTCTGCAATTTTACATTTTCACCATCTTGTTCTATAATTTCACAATATTTAGGCCAATTAGAACCCATATTCAATTTTTTCACCTCTTTTGCTTCCATTGGTGACAACCACCTGGGGGTTCTACTTTCAAACAGGTCTTTATATTTAATCCAAACATTATACAGAGCTTTCCTCACCATATGGTTCTTAAAACCTTTATGCAATTTTACCTTGTCATACCATATATATGCATGCCAACCGAATCTGTTGTCAAATCCTTCAAGATCCAAAATGTCTGTATTCTCGAGGAGCAGCCAATCTTTCAACCAGCAAAACGCTGCTGATTCATAGTAAAGTCTTAAGTCCGGCAGGGCAAAACCCCCTCTATCTTTCGCATCTGTTAATGTCTTAAATTTTATTCTTGGCTTTTTGCCCTGCCAGACAAATTTCGATATGTCTTTCTGCCACCTCTTGAAACAGTCCATCTTGTCTATTATTTGTAATGTCTGAAACAGAAATAATATTCTAGGCAATACATTCATTTTAATAACAGCAATTCTGCCTAACAAGGAAAGTTTCAGCCTTGACCATATGTCTAAATCTTTCTTAACTTCTGTCCAACATTTATCATAATTGTCTTTAAAAAGATTCACATTTTTCGATGTCAAATTCACCCCCAGGTACTTCACTTTTTTTGCTATCTCCAAACCTGTTTCATTCTGGAATGTCTCTTTTTCTTCATTTGTTAGGTTTTTTTCCAAGACTTTAGTTTTTTGTTTGTTCAGCTTAAATCCTGCAACTTGACCAAATATCTCAATCAGTTCTAAAACTCTTTTTGTACTAGTGATTGGCTGTTGCAAAGTCAAAACTAGGTCATCTGCAAATGCCCTTAATTTATACTCTCTCACTCCGACCTGAATTCCTTTAACCAACTGGTCCTTTCTAATCATATTTAACAAAACCTCCAGAACCAGTATAAAAAGTAGGGGGGAAATAGGGCATCCCTGTCGTGTTCCTTTCTCTATAGCTATCTCTTCCGTTATCACATTATTCACAATTAGCTTTGCCTTCTGCTCAGAATAAATTGCACCTATACCATTTTCAAAACCTTGGCCTACCCCCATCCCTTGGAGATTCTTTTTCATAAAACTCCAACAAATATTGTCAAAGGCTTTCTCCGCGTCCACAAAAATCAAAGCCGCTTTTCTGTTAATGTTCATTTCCAACAGTTCCACAATGTCTATTATGTTCCTCACATTGTCAGACATGTGTCTTCCCGGGAGAAAGCCAGATTGATCCTTATGAATCTCACCTGTCAATACTTTCTTCAGTCTTTTTGCTAAAATGTCTGCAAAAATTTTGTAATCCACATTTAATAATGATATCGGGCGGTAGTTCTTAACCTGGTTCTTTTCAGTCTCGGTCTTTGGTATAAGTGAGATAAAGGCCTCTTTCCACGTTTCAGGTGCCTTTTTCCCCTCCAATATTTCATTGCAAACTTCTTTCAATGGTTGCACTAAACCTTCTCTCAAAGCTTTATAATATCTAGCCGTCAGTCCATCTGGTCCTGGAGACTTTCCCAGTTGTGCCTTTTGAATGGCCTCCTCTATTTCCTGTTCTGTTATTTTCTCATTCAAAATCAACTTGCCTTGTTCTGGAATTTTCGGTAGTCCATAATTTTTAAGAAATTCTTCTATTTCTTGTTCGTTTACTGGCCCTTGTGTGTATAATTTCCTAAAAAAACTTTGAAAACAGTTACTTATCTCATTTGGCTTATGAACATTCTTTCCCTCTATCTCCAAACAAGTAACTGTATTCAATTTTTGCCTCTTTTTCAATTGCCATGCAAGGAGCTTCCCACACTTGTCTGCAGACTCAAAAGTCCTTTGTCTCATTTGTTTAATTTTCCATTCTATCTCTTGATTTGTCAGTTCCATATATTGCGTCTGATAATATTTTATCTCTCTCAAAATTTCTTGAGACTTTGGTTTTGACCTCAGTTTCTTTTCTCCTTCCTTCATTTTTTCTAAAATTCTTTCTTTCCTTTCATTTTGCTTTTTCCTCTTGATTGAATTCTGTTGTATCAGGAAGCCTCTCATCACGGCTTTACTCGCGTCCCAAATTGTTCTTTTTTCCACATTTGTTCTCAAATTTATCTCAAAGTAATCTTTCAATGTCTTTAGGGCCTTTATACAGAATTGTTCCTCTCTAAATAGGGAGTCATTCATTCTCCATCTAAAGGATCCAGTTGTTGTCATTTTCATTTCCATCTTTACGGCGTTATGGTCGGAGCAGGTTTTTGGGCAGATTTCTACTTTTTTAATCTTTGTAGCCATCACACTAGATACCCAGATTTGGTCGATTCTCGTCCATGTCATTTTAGATTCCGAGAAAAAAGTTCCCTCTCTCTCGAGAGGATTCTTTGTTCTCCAGATGTCAATCAAGTCCATATTTTCCGTCATCTCGAAGAAAGTCTTTGGTAATCTTCCTTCTTTAGATATTGTCTGTCTTTGTGCCTTATCCATATTTGTAGAAACCACTCCATTCATGTCCCCCATCATTATTATTTTGCAGTCGAGATAATCTAGTAGGGTCTCATGCAACTTCTTGAAAAATTCTGCCTTCCCATCATTTGGTGCATATACTCCAATTATCAAATATTTTCCCCCCTGGATCTGTACTTCAATCGCCAGGTATCTTCCTTCTTCATCCTTAAATTTTAATTTTGGGTCCAATTTTTCCTTTGCATAAATCACTACTCCTCTCTTTTTTACTTTATCGGAAGATATAAATTCTTGTCCCAATCTTTTGTTCACCAACAATTTCCTGTGTGCTCTAGTTATATGAGTTTCCTGTAGACATATCAGATCCAGTTGTTCCCTTTTCAAAATGTGGAAAACCTGTCGTTTTTTTCTGGGATGGTTCAAACCGTTGCAATTCCAGCTTAGAAGTTGCAGAGACATTTTGTTTGTTAAATGTTTGATCCTCCGACTGCTCCAAGTTTTTCTTCCTCTTCAGTTGGCGGTTGTGGTAGTCCAAATGATAGATTTGCAATGTCCGTTAGCCCTCCTCCTTCTGATGTTATTCCTTGTCCTTCTCTTGCCGGATCCACCGTACCTTTCTGTAGGTCCTCTAGGTTTCTCTCCAAAAAGTACTCTTTCTCCTGTACTGTTCTTATTCTTACTTTCTTCCCTTTGTAGTTGAAGGACAACCCCTGTGGGAATTCCCACCTGAAGGGTATGAAGTTCTTCCTCAGCAAATTGGCAAGGTCTCTATAAAAGGTCCTCACTTCCAAGATGTATTTGGGGATGTCCTTAAAGATTTGGACTTGAATGTTTCCAATCACCAAAGCTTTTTGATAGTGAAGGTTCAGTATCTTGTCTCTTTCCTCTTTGGTTCTAAAGGTAATCAGACAATCCCTTGACTTCTTGCTTTGCTTTCTACCAAGTCTGAAAGCAGTTGTTATCCCCACTTCATCTTCCTCCAGATCTCCTTGCCAATTTTCCAGAATTGCCTCTGTGAGAAATTCCGCCAGATTGTCCTCTTCTTTCTCTGGAACCTGTCTAAATTTCAGATTTCGTTCTTTCCGTTGTAATTCCAGTAAGGGGAGGGCCGCTTCATGCTCATTCACCTTTTTCTCAATCGGCACGAGTCTTTCCTGTGTCTCACCTGCAACAGATTTTGCACTCTCTGCAATTTTCCTTGTTTCTGAAGATTCCTGAATCAGTCTATTTATAGATTCTGTATTTGTTGCCACTGATGTGGTATTCAGATCCAATCTTGTTGTGAGTTCTGTCAATTTCTTTGAATTTTCTGTAGATTGCTTTGTTAAGGCCTCAAGGGATTGATTTATTTTAAGCAGTGCCTGTGTCATAGATTCCATTGATGCTGCTGTCACACTGTCCGGTACAGGCACTGTGTTGCCAGAGATTGAACCTCTTTTCTTTTGTGTTAGTTTAGCTTTAGATCTGGTTCTTATCTCCTCTGCCGTGCCACTCATATCCCAAGGCCGTTCTCACAGGAAAAACTTGCAATGGAAAATCCCACTATTAGTCAGTTACTTTGCAATTTTTCCCTCTTAGCCCTCAAGAGGGAGCAGTTAAAAGTTTCCAAGTTAGAAACAACAAAGAGACAGAAAGCCGGATGTAGAAAATCTCAAGTCCGCCATTAAAGTTGTAAAACTTTTTCTCCAATTTAAATTTGGTTAGTCCAATGTCAGTAACAAAGTCCCATTCAAATCTTAAATGTCTTAAAATTTTTTCACCATTTAAGGTATAGTCTATATCCACTTCAAAGTTATTTTAAAGAACAGTTTTCCCGGTGTTAAGTCCTGGCAGGTCGTCCCGGGGATCAGAGCAGTGAAAAACTTTGTTTCCCTTTAAATTAAAAGTATCTTCACAAGACTGTCTTTTTTCCCCCTTCTCCTGCCAATCTGGAGGGGAGAGATACTTTTGACAGCTCAGGTTTGACAGTTCGCAACTAAGTTTCTAATAACTGCAGCGAGGTCTTTCGTTGCTTTAAATTCCTGCAGTCCGGGGGGGGCAGACTTCCTTATTTTTTGCCCTCCCGTTTTCAGCCAAATTTTCTATTTTAAAGGTTCCTGATTTTTTTTTCCCTTCTTACTCACGGGAATCCAGTCCAGATTTTCTTTTCAGGAAGGAATCGGCGCTCTCCGCTAATGGCGACGCGGCTTCACTCCGCAGGCTGGGTAGCGACTCTCAGCACCGCGCTCACTCCCGATGCCGCTCCGGAGCCTTTAAAAAGGCTCTTTCACAGTACCGGGGGGCGCAAAGGTGCCCACCGAGTCTCCTTGCTCTCAGGCTTCCGCGCCTGAGATTTTAGGGGTCCCCCACTCGCCGTAGCGGGTAAGACCCGAACTTGCGGAGCAGTCCTTCTCCGGAGCTCGGAGGTAGGACCGCCATTAAGCGCTGGCACCGACCGGAAGTCCCTTAACAAAATTATCTTTGCTGATTTTATACAGTGTAATAAAATACCTTTTTAAAAAAGAAAATGTTGCACTGAGTCAATACACCATTTTCTCCGTAGCATGCAGTAAAAATAGCCAACCTATTGGAAAGGACTTATATGAATGTCCCTGTTGTCTATCTTTTAACCAAAATAGTCTGTTTAATTAATTTGATTTCCCCCCCATGCTCTATGTAGGGTGGAAAAAAACTCCATTAGCTTTCATATACTGATGGGTTTGTATGTTTGTTTTGTTTTGCTGAAATTAGTATATAAAAAACAACTACTATTACTACCCTAGCAATCATTCCACATAATTTGGTCATACTCCAACCCTGCCTGCATTCATAGTTCTTTGAGCTGCATGCACGAGAAGGATGGTTAGTGCAATCCGCTTTTTATTCCATGTATACACTTTAAAGGGAAGACTTGCATGAAAGTGTGTGTGTGTGTGTGTTCTCAATCCAAGGAGTGCCAAGGGGCTGTCAAAATCAGTCCACCAACCCTACCAGAATGGGTAAGATTTCCCAGCCTGTGGGCCACATTCGCTCCTGGCTAACCTTTCAGGAGCCACATTTGGGGCCAGAGGCAAACAAGGGCATGGTCAGAGGCAAAAGTGAGCAGAGCATCAAAGGGGCACTTTGCCATTACAAAGGAGCCTAGTTCTTCACACTCATGCTTTCCTCTCTATCCTCTAATCCCAAAGTGGGATTTGATATCCCACTTTATCACTACCCGAAGGAGTCTCAAAGCAGCTAACATTCTCCTTTCCCTTCCTCCCCCACAACAAACACTCTGTGAGGTGAGTGGGGCTGAGAGACTTCAAAGAAGTGTGACTGGCCCAAGGTCATCCAGCAGCTGCATGTGGAGGAGCGGAGACGTGAACCCGGTTTACCAGATTACGAGACTGCCGCTCTTAACCACTACACCACACTGACTCTGGAAACATGTTGCTGTGGCAAAGAGCCAAAGGGAAATGCTGACCTTATATCCCTTCCCGGCTCTTGTCTCCAGGTGCTGTGAGTTACCAAGTGGCCTCACCTGTGTGACCGCTCTTTGCCCCTCCAGAACAAATGTAGGAAGGCCCCAGTCCTGCAGAGTCCTATTGGTCACAGGGCCTGGCTCCTGCACGCACTCCTGACACTCAGAAATGCCTTCAATGACTGGCAAAGGCTCTTTGGGTTCCAGGCAGGTCCCCCCCCCCCCCGAGAACCCAATGCCTGTTGCCCTCTTACGCTGTGCAGTCGGGTCAATGTTTCACCAAAGAGCTCAGGCACTGAAGCAGGCTGGATGGTGACTTAATAGTGCAGTGAATGGAAAGGCCTCTCCATAAGTGGAAGCTCCATGCCAAGGAAGTGGGGTGAGGCCTTGGGCAGTGGGAGCTCCAGGAGTGGCACCCCCGTCTCCTCCACCACTGGTGGCGAAGCAGTGTTGGCGGCAGCTTTTGGCAAGATGTCACTGAAATCTTGCACAGCACATGACATCTTGGCAGAACCCACTTTTGCCATTGTTGCTATGCAGGTGCTGCCACACAACCCAGGTAAGAGGGATTTCAGCAGCGGCACAACACATTACTATTTTGCCTCAGGCAGCAAAACGGGATGCACCACCCCAGGTTCCATGCACGCACCAGAAGCTCCTGAAAGATCCAGAGAGCTGCTAGATTGGGGCTTACGTACACATACCATTAGATGAAAACTTTGGTGGTCCAGCTGAAGCAATAAATATTTCAGGCCCTTTCCTGTACAGTAGTAATAATAAGCCACAGACTGCCTTCTGGTTCTGCATCACTTGGAGTATTCTATTTCAGACTTTCAAGCGAGATGGTAGATCATCATGCTGCTTTGTAGAAATTGGAATCCTAGTTTTGTATTAATGTTGACAGCATTCTCTAACCTACAATCTAGGTCAGATCTCAGCTGAAAATGGAGAGGAACAACACATTTGCTTTGAAGTCTGGTTGTTTGCTTGCTGCTGTATAAGTAATTATTAATATTAATGGTGTAAAGTTAAGCTCTCTTCATAAATTATTTACCCAAAGACTTTATTGTAAATGATCGTGTATCGCTGAAATATTAAAGTTTAGAAACGATCCAATGCTGCTTCTTGTTTTGACAATTTCCCTTATTACGGAGATAATATTCTAACTCAAGCACAAAAGGTTCACATTTGTTTCCACTTATTTACACATAATTGAAGTACTGTATTGTTAAGAGGGGGGAAATTCAAAGGAACTTATAAGACTAGCCTGAATAATGCCCGTGGGACACTGGTAATATATTTTCACTTTATCTTATTATTTTCTGTCGAGATTGAAAGAAGCTTGAAGTCTGGAATAGAATTTTTGGCACATAATGCCTTAAAATACAATAAAAGGATAAATGAAATGTATCACCTAAACCCAGACCTGTGGGGGAGGCAGCTGGGTACACTTGCCCAGGCCTCAGAGCCCACCGCATCCCAGCTTTGAGTTTATAACTTTATTCTAAGAGTCCCTCCTCAGACTTCAGACTAGTACTGCATGGGTGTGCCTAAAACTATGTATTTTTACCCAGAAACAAGTGCCACTGATTTCAGTGGGACTTACTCCCAAGTAAGTGGCCACAGAATTACAACCATAGGAATATACCTCTCTCTTTATGTGTGTATGCACATATACATCCCTCTATGTGTATATGTATATGGGGAATAAGTTGAGTAGTTAATGTGCATAACAACCAACCATTGTGCACATTTACCAGGCCTCATGGAGAATGTACACATCATGTTTCCATGAAGAGGGAATTGAGCACATTTTCTGGTCAATAACCTTAATCTCCAACAGACCTTGGGAAATGTGCATATATCAACTGAATTTTGTACAGTCTCTAGTAGTCATTTTGCATGATCCCCAGCAGGCCTAGACTACATTTTGTACACTCTCTCTTCTGCCTTTCCCCCCCTCCAGAGTTGCTTACAAAGATCAGAAAAAGGACTAGATGTTCACAATGTGGGTTTCCCTTTGAGGAAGAAATCTAAAATAATGTAAATGCACATACTTTATTGGGGAAGTGGGAGAGGACAGTCAGCTCTGGCATTGTTTTGTTGGTTGGAAGAGAAGAGGAAGTGTGTTCACAGAGGGAAAGGATGGTGGCTGGAAAGAAGAGGGGAAAGTGAGAGGCAGAGGAGAAAGGTGGAAAGAGGGAAAAGGGAAGGACGGGGGGGGGAAGAGTAGTGAAAAGATAAAAAGGGTGAGATGAAGGGGAAAGGAGGAAGAAGGAGGTTAACGGAGCTAAGGAAAAGGGAAAGGCAAAGGAAGGCAACTAGAAGATGAATGAATGAAAGAAAGAAAGGATAAAAGCCAAGGTGAAAGGCCTGCAGGATGCAGTGTCCTGGCAAATTTAGCACATGACCTATCCCTGCATGGGGACAATACTCCAAGATCAGAAAAGACTGATCATAGCATTCATAGGATTTGTATGTTCCTGTTTTCAGATGGTTTGTGCTCACAATTGTTTATAGACTTTATCATTCCTTGTAAAGTCTAAATTTCTCTCCCTTTATGCTAGAAAATGCCTCATTTGTCATTAGTAGCAATCCATTATCTTTCTTTTGGGGAAAACACATGCACATGCCTATCCATGAGTCACCATCCCCAAGAAAATTAATATAATAAATATTTCTACATTCACATGCTCTTGCTGGTGATGAACATTGCTGAATAACTCCCTTGTTAACCTTGAACAGAAGGAAATATTTAATGTAACTCCAGCACCAGAGAGGTGCAGAGAGAGAAACAATCCAAATAAGCACTTTAAATATTTGAACAGATACTAGAGATGTGGCGGATGGAATCTTTTCATGACTGTGTGCCATTTGGATGTGCTTTGCTCTTTGTTCTGTTCAATGAAATATATAAAAAAAAGAACCAGAGAAGGATATTTTTCTGATGTGAAGGTAAAGTGACCTAATTTTGCTGAAGAACATAGCATACTCTCACACAGGCTGATTAAAATAAAATAATAAAACCAAAGAGAATGTTATGGCATTCGGGTAAGGGGAAGTGAGATACATCATTTTATTTGTTGAGTTTTCTCTTCTTAGTTCTATAGGGCAGGAGTATGGAAGTGGATCCAGCCAGTATTTCCTGCACTCCCCACAGTCCATGTTTGACAAGCTGCATGCTTGACGATTTCCTGGCACCACAAGCATTGCTGAGCAATCCAACAATCAGCTGATCATCAGAGCTTCCAAACAGACATGCACTGTTCTTTGACATCCCATTGACCAGCTGATTGCCAGGGCTTCAAAGCACTACATATAGTTCTATGCCAGTCCTGAGCAAACCACTTTTTGGCTCAGCCACCTATCTACTTGTCCCGCATCTGACATCAGGTGTTGGGCAGATGGGCATGACTTGGCCAGACAGCCTCAAAAGACTAATGGGGAGACCTGGTGTGCCTAATTAGGTTTTTGAGGTGGGTATCTGGAAAAGTGAAGGGATTGATAGATCAATCTAACTGTTGAGTTTACTTCTTGTAATGCTCTTGATGAACTCACTACTTATGTGCCTAGTCAGTCTATATATATATATTTTTAATACTGGAACCAGTCCACAAAATTCATGCTTGTGCTTCTCACCTCAAATCTCAAAACCAGGAGCCAACATGACAACTGTGGAACTCATGCAAGAACAGATGACGCCACTTTTGTACATAGGGCCTTTGCAATATAGGTGGCAAAGTGTAATTAATTGCAGAACTGTAACAGAATGACCCAAGATTTGCCACTAAATTCTGTTTGTGGTAGAACTCAGTAGCATCTCTAATCAAAGTTTTGGCTTTAAAAAAATAAAAAATAAATTATTAAAGATATTTGTGTTTTAAAGAAGCACATGCGTTGTCTCTTTTTCTGGTTGTGTTTTCTACAGATCAATTACATTTGTTGTGAGACAATATTTTGTATGCAGTATAGGCTTGTGGAAAAGTGGTGAGCTAGATTTCTGTGCAGTTGGCTAGAGCACTGGTAATGAAAAATAGATCTCAAAAGAAAGAAAGAAGAACTCTGTATGTTTTTTTTAAAAAAAAATCTGTAAAAGCAGAAGATTGATTTTGCAACGTGCTGAATGGTCTTTGAGCAATGATATGTTTTAGACATATAAATGACAGCAGTGGGGAAATCTGATCCATTTTGTATGTGAGGGGGGATATCTATTTAACTACATACATTCTTCCAAGCACCACCAAATGTCAGTCCACATGCAACATGGAGAAACAGAATAATATAAGTTAATGAAATCAACCAAACAAGGTACTTGGGTGTGTAACAGTCATGTGAAACCTATATTCCATATAAAATTCACGCTCTTTAAAAATTGTGCACGTGTATATGACCTATGAAATGTTCAAACACATTTGGCTAAGGAGAAGCTCAGCTACATTTCTTTTGTGGTTATAAAGCCTCTCTGATCTTGAATTCTGAATGTATCAAAGCCTGTTTGGCAGGAAGACACAGTTCAACTAAGGAACCCTCTAAACATTGTTTTCATTGTACATTAATGATGTTTGTGCTCATGATGGTATTGGGACAGTTCTATGCAGCCCTGCTTCCAATACTGTTTCCACCTGCAAATATTTCAGGGTGGACATACTGCTTCATTTCCAATCGATGCATGTCCTATAACCGGTTGAAATCTTTTAAGCTTTTGTAATGCAAATGTTCTGGGTTTCTTTCTCCTACTTTTGTTGCACTATAGCACAAGAGTGCCCTTCCAGATTACAGTAACATTGCAGTAATACTGGGAATGCACCTCAAACCGGCAAAGAAAGCTGCAGGATGTGTGGAATGTCCAGTATATGGCCACCACTAATGCACTATTGTTATATCAATGCAATGCTACATAATACCGCCCCCCAAAAAAACCCACCAGCCTGGAGGGGCCCTAAATGGAAGAGTGTTTTCCCCCCATAAGTGAGGCCAGGCTGTATTCAAATTTGAAAACAGCAGAAGTGTGCTATTTTTAGTGTAATGGCCATAGTTAACAAAGGACATCAGATGGTTTTCCACACTTGCGTCCTTTGTAAAACTGAGAGAGACTAAGGATGAAGCAGTGGAAGTGCAATGTGGTGCTTCAAAGTCACAACCCATCAAAAAGCCTTTTGGGGCAGCGGTTCTTCCCTAAATCAAAGTAAAAGCATGCTAGGCTAGTGCTTTATTCTTTGCTGTGGCAGCTGTTCACTATATCACGGAGGAGGTTGGCTGCTCCAAGTGAGGTCTGTAAACCTACTACATTGAGGCCATGACCTAACTTACAAAGTTGAAATCCAGAAGCCCAAGCCAAGCTCAGAGAGACAGAGACGGGGGCGGGGGGAAAGAGCGATCACTTGTGTAGGCAAACGCTGTCTGCTGATCCTGGCAATTAATGAATTTAAATGCCAGTGTAGCATAGGTAACACAAGGCTCGCTTTAAAATAAGCACCTGGCCATGGCTCCTGGAGACAAAATTAAATATGAGATGAATAATAATGACATACCTGGCAGCACTGATAAAGACAAGGCTTAAATGACTAACGAGTGTGATAGCAGCTGTAGTGAAAGAAGCTGACACCCACAAAGCATGCGATAAACCAGTATTAGAAGGCAAAGGTGTCACTGAAGCGAAAATATCCCTTATAAATCTCTGCCCAGAATATTTTACATACATTACTTGTACACGAAGAAATGAAAAGCTGAAACTGTATCCGCAGCTAGGAACAACAAAAGGAATGGGGGGGGGGGGAGCAGTGACGTTTTCTGTTATTTATACATTTGCAAAGTATCTACAATGCTTACATTCAAGAAATCACATATTTGCTTCAAAGCAGCCTTCCCCAAGCTGAGGTCCCCTTGTGTTGTTGGACCAAACCACCCATAATTCCTGCCCACTGACCATGCTGGGTGAAAATGATGGTAATTGAATGACATCTGGGGCCACAAGGATGCTGCAAATGTTTGATTTAGGTGAATGCTTTGGATTAGGTAAAATAGGTACTAACTTTACTCTGCCACACACACACACACACACACACACACACACACACACAACATTCACACTGTGCTAGAAAAGATAAACACAAGCAAAGTGGCACATTGTCCTTTGAGAGGGTAAGATGAGACAGTTTAAATGGTACACTAACCAACCTCAAGGAGGTCCTGCACTAGGGGTTGACCTGTGGGGGCACTGGCCAAGACCCACACTTGTGCTATTGGTCCACTGCCAAAGCCCTCTGGCCTTCCTTTGCCATCCACTGGCCCTCTTGAAGCAACAGAGCCAGAAGGTGACAAGAGAGAGAGAGCAGGTAGAGGCCAAAGCCTTTCTCCTCCTCATTGCCATTACTGCACATTCACCTTTGCTGAGTGATAGCAGTGAGGATGTGGAGAAGAAGTTGCTGCTCATTTACTTTGCCTGCTCCCTTTGGATGTTGTTGGTAGGGACTGAGCTAAATCAGCAGCAGTGGTGGCGGTTACTCTGAAAATGCTTTGCTTTGGGGGCTGGGGAGCCCCAAAATCTGGAGCGGGCAATATCACCAAGAGTCAGTATTGCTATTCTTGCTAAAAACTGTCGCATGTAATACTGTCCCAGCTCAGCTATTAGATGATGAACTAAGCAGGTTGCTTATTGCTCATTTCACCATCTGTGTAAACTTTGCTGCAAAATCTAAAGGTTCACACTTGGATCTACTGAAAATTAAATTGCAAATAAAATAAAAATAAAAATGCAAGTGCAGGTGAAAATCTCCCATCTAAAAATGCAGACATAAAGAAATATTTCATTATTTATTTCACAAACTCATTTAATTTCTGAGAGCCATATCCACTTTCTGCGTAGAACCAGTGAGGCGGCCACCCAACTGAGTAATAAATTTACGTGTAGTCTGAAACAAAGGGGGTATTGTTTTCCATGGAAGCCACTGTTTTACCATATTGTTATTACTCTGACCGTTGCCTGGAAGATCCCACATATTTAGGGATAATGTACTGGATGGGATCCCCTTCATGGATCACTGCCTTTCCATGGCGAAGGGGCTTGAATAACTCAGAGAAGCTATGAACTATGTCGAGCAGGGCACCCAAGATGAACAGGTCATAGTGGAGAGTTTTGACCAAACATGATCCACCTGGAGGAGGAACCGGCAAGCCACTCCAGTATCCCTGCCAAGAAAACTCCATGGACAAAGACAACGAAGACAGAAGTGCCTGGCTTGCTCTGGTCCATGGGGTCACGAAGAGTCGGACACGACTAAACGACTAAACAACAACACTGGATGGGATTGCATCAAAATGAGATTCAGCCAATCAGGAATGGACACATAATGAGCATTACAGACGGGAAGTGAAGTTGGTTTTGTTGGCATTTGGTAAATATATCGCAGTGGTGCATAGAAAGAAAAAGTCTAGGAAGTCTGGTGGTTGGAAGAATAAAGAAAAATTAAAGTTTATCAGTTATGGCAAACCAAGCCATTCTGAGTACAGGCTTGCCAAATGGAGGCATTAGCACACACCAGCTCATATGTGGACTAACAAACTTGGAGAGGAAACAGGAGGAAATCCAAAACCCAAAAGAAAGTAATCTATTTTACAAACATGTATTTACTATAAGGTAGGAATCGCTGGGGGAAACCAGGTTGTCTTCCTATCCACACAATATATATGGTTCATATATAACTTATTGCAAGTATTGTCGCTTTACATCAAAGAAGGTTAAGCAGTCAAGTGTATATATTTGCAAAACACTCGAAAAAATATCACTGCAAAGGGAGACCTTTTCTAGCATTTTAAAAACTGTTTACAATAAGAGTAGTTTGTGCTCAACTCAGGTTAATCCACTCCCACTAGTAGTAAGCTACCAACCAGCTCTAGCATATTTTGCCACTGATTCATCAGTCTGAGGTATAGTTTTCTAATTATGTAGGAGCATATGAACCCTCACCTGAAGTATAAATTGGTACAGTCCAAACACTGGTTTTCTACCTCATCTACTCCAAATGAGAATGAGGTTTAAATGGCAGCTCTAAAATAACAACTGTTTGTGACATATAAAATACCCAATATTTTAAACATAACCGGATCTTTCAGGTCTGTATATGTTATGCACACTTTCATATGAAGCATCCTCTCAAAGAAATAGCCATAAACCTTCAGGCAACAATATATCTACCAAATAGAAGTTAAAAAAAGGAAGAAGCAACAACTTACCAGACAATGTCAGCTGGTAAGGGGCAACAGTTGAAGCTACTACTGACATGCTGTGTGACTGTGATAAGGGGCTGTCTGAACTTGCCGTATGTTCTTCATCTGTACTATCAGTCCACTTCAAATACTGCTGTGAAGTACCATCTATTACAGTTAAAGCCTGATTTTCATCAGAAAATGAAAGGTACTGTGTCGCTGAGATTTTCGCAAAGTATGTTTGTGTAGGGAGTGGCTGGTCAGCTAGTACTGAAGAGGATGCCATATCAGAAAAGGCTGATAAATGCCCACGAAGAAAAGCAACAACTGAGCCTCTTTTTGAAGTGCCTGCATGCTCAAGGTGCAAATCAAAAATCCTCTCTGAACTTCTTGGTTCATGTGATGTGGACTTATTGGAACGAGATGCAACATGGGCGCCATTTTCTTCTTGAAGAGCATTGCTCAGATAAAATGCTAACAATGTATCCTGAGTCAATGACTGAGACATCTCCATAATTGGATCATGTGATGTGTATTCCAGCTGTTCCACGTCAGTTAATTTCCTACTCAAATACATGTTTGATATTTGAGAAGCTGAGATGGTCGGAAACGATGGGTCTAAATGGATGGTTTGTAAAAGAACAGTTGCTACGCAGTCCAAATAAACACATGAGAATTCGGTGCTTGGTTCCTCCAAGGGCCTAGTTTCAAAATACCCTTCTGTAGTGAATTTATATCTGCTTAGTTCAGTAGGATGCAAGGAAGATACTTCTGTGAATTTTGCCGATGATGCCGTTCCCCAAGCTGAAACAAATGAATGCCCAGAGGTACCGGCAGTAGATCTCATTAATGTGGAGCAGCTGGTTAATAACACCAAATTCATCCAGAACGCCTCATGAAGAAGAGGCTCTCTGCTATGCAGAACCTGATCTGAGAATTCATTGGAGAGTTTCATGTCAGCTGAAGAACCTGTTGCACATGTTTGGTTTAATTTGCTTAAAGAACCTGCAGTTTGCCAGTTGAGGTCAAAGGATGTTTGCCTTTTGGATTGCTGCATAACTGATGAGCTAAAGCCGCCTACCTTTTCTGAAATGGCTGCTTCAAGAGGGAAAACAGATATCACAGAGGGCTTCGGTAAAATCCAGTCTTTGCCTATCGATATTAGGGAAGCAGCCGATTGCTCTCTAGTATCCTCTTGAGGCAACATGGAGAGAACTGAAAATGCAATTGCCAGAGTGGCAGGCTGGAATCTGGGGGAGAGTAATGAGTGACTATTTAATTCAATCAAGGTCTCTGGTATGCTACTAATTACTGAACTCACGTCTGTAGCAGATAAAGCAAGAGCCTTATGGTTCCCTACTGACAAACTTTGCACAGAGGGAACTGGAACCGTCATTAAGGAGTCTGTGATAAATGAGGTTATATCATACTCATCTTGTGAGAGTGAGACTAGTGTTAAATCTCCTGAACTATCAATCATTGTCCATGGTTCAGTTGTTATGTCGGACGTTATTCTTGTTGCAAACGGACCTGAAAATCCCAACAACTGTGAGGTGGGAATGTCTGCTGAGGAAGTGAGCAAGAATGCTGCTGAAGACTCACTATTGGTGGTTAATGATCCTAGTCCCGTGCCTTCAAGTGGTATGCTGGACATTAATTTAGCCATGCTAGAGGTTGCAAGAATCCCATGGTTGAGAAAGTCTGTCTTTTGCAGACCTTTAGAGGATAAAAAGTAAGGGGGGCAGTTAGAAGAAAATAAAAAATGAACAACTTTGGCCCTAGGCTGGATCGGCAGCAAATTGCATTGCTACCTGAAAACCATTAATTCTCACCCAGGCACCCCAGAGCAGACAAATACAACTCCGTAAATCATATTCTTAATAAAAGTGTAAGAAAAATTTTAGTGACCTCAAGAGCTGACTAAATGCAAAGCCTCACATTATTCACATGGTGAGGGCTGTAGCCAGAACAAATAGCATTGCTTGGAAGAGATGTATTAAATTTGCTAAATCAATTTTTTCCCTGAGAATCAATATAAAAAGGATAAATTACAGATCTGTACCATTGAGAACTTGAGGGGCTGCCACGATAAGCTGGAAAAGTTACAAAGATAATTATATTTACAAATTGGGTCACATTTAATTTGCTTATCTACATCAAGAAGAAATATTACTTAGATTTTTTTTTAAAAAAGGAAAGAAAAACAGCAAAAAGATCAGGCCAAAAGAGGGAACGAAGCATGCATTTTGAAGTTCGCTATTGAATAGCACAGTGTTTAGAAGAGCTGTAGTTGAATGAATAGGCTCAGACACATGACACTCAAAATAGGCCACTGCATTTAAGATACTATTCCATTTTTAATGGTTTCCATGCTAGCGGATTCTTTTCCTTTCTGAATTTGAAGCACAAAGGAGTGAGAAGAAAAGTGGAAATGTGCAAAACCCGGAGGAGCTTGTTACAGGCATTCTTATGTATGAAAACATCAAGAGGTTGGGAAAAGATGCACACAAGAAAGATACATGCCAGGGAAAGGAAAGGCGAGTTTCTCAAAGCGCCGTCATCTGCCTTCCAGTCTGAAGAGGATTGCACTAACAGAGGGGGCAGAGACGTATTAGGGAGCATACGAACTCACACATATTAGCCAAGCTCAAATGAAAAGCTAAACAAGTTATGGAAAAAATGCAATTCTCTATACAGTTAGCCAACAGCTGGAGTGGAGAGGGGGATATTGTCCCGCAGTGCTTTTGCACTCAGTCCACCAGGAGTTCTAATAAACAAAGAATGGCATTCAAATTGACAGAGACAAGACAGGTGCTTAGTTAAAGAGAGCAGAATTCAGAGTTTGGGGAGGGGGACCCTGAAAGAATACAGACGAGAACACAGAATACAGAAGACATTAATCCTTATAAAAATAATTTAAAACTGCACACACTGAAAGGGCAGGGTTTCATTTAGAACCTCTCAGTTTTTCATTCATAATACTTGTACTTTCTTACCTGTGGAAGTTTGAAAAATATAAAGGTCAGAAGGCGAGAGGCTTGGATGGGCTGATGCGAGGCCTCTCTGTAATGGCTCACTAGGGGGCACTCCTTCCATTTTTATGATGGTTTGTCCCCTTTGGGGGACTGCAGGTAAACAGGTGATATTGTTTATTCCATCCACACAGAGAAACCCAGCAGGGCAGGTACGTATTAAGCAATCGTCGTAATTAAGCTCACAGCTTCGGCCCTAGAGGAGAAGTTTTTAAAAAGTCATTATGAAGGCCATTTCCATTTCCTTGTCACATTAAATGGTTCAAATTATTGCTTTCTTTTGATTCCGCCTCTCCCCCCCCCCACCCAAAAAGAAAAGAAAGAGATACTGTCTTATTTCAGCTGGGCAGACTGCACTTCCCAAAATTAATTTAAGCCCACTGAGATTTTTCCCTTTATTGATTTCATGACAGAGACCCAGGCTTTTCAATTGCAATTTAATTATGGCATTTTGACTTCCAATCAGTTCAAAGAGCAAACTACCGGTATTAAAATAAAGATTCCATCTCACAGTCCCTATCACATTCTATATCCTAAAACAGTTTTGTTCCCAAGTTGTCTGCCTTTTAAAGTTAACAATATGCTTCTCGGAGATTGAACCAAAGTGATATACAAGGGTGTAAACAAAAAATATGTTCTGATGCTATAATTACTTTATGTTGTACTGTCTGAAAAGTACACAGTTTATTCCACACTTTAACTTGATTTGTGCAGCATGAGGATGCCACAACCTTACAAAGCAGGTTGCAATACAGTGAAATGGAATTAGCTCTTGGGGAATCAAGAAATGTGTTGCCTGTCTAAGGAGCCACAGGATGGCGTTTGCTATGGCATGCCAATCTTTTCTTTCTTTCCACTGAGTATGCACTCTTTGCAAAGCCTGCCTACTAGTCACAGCACTAGTCACAGTTGCAAATACTATCATGGCTAGGGATGGAATTTTCTGAAAATCTCAATATCAACATTGTGCACACAGATTTATTTTTTTTGTCAATTCCTACCTTGCATCTTGGTCTTGACACACAGTTAGCACTAGGCCTGTTTGGCCTTTTCTTCTCTCTGTGTTCAAGGTATGTGTGTTTGTGTGCTTCTGCTCAGTTGTGCCTTTATGCAAATAGAAAGACTCCTTCCATTTGTGGAAGAGTCTTTGAACTAGTGAAGGCGTCCAGTAATGGAAGAGGAAGGGAGGGGATATTCAGATTTCTCCTTCTCCACGCAGGTTTGTGCCACCTTTCAGAGGGTTCCTCAACCATCCAGATCAGATTGTCTGGAAGGGTCAGAAAGGGAATGCATGGGGGAGCAGGAACAGATAAGTTTCTTTTCCCCTCCATCCACTAGTGGAGGGATTTGCTGGGTTAAAGGTCCTTCTACTCATGGAATGGAACAATTGGATTCCACCCATATAGCTCACATGTCCGATGATATAGTGTTTGGTCCAGAAAACCTTGTGCCAACATGAATATCCTGCTCTGTAAAAGTTCCCCTTCTCCTTGCTTATCTTTTCTCAAAAATAAGTGGCTAATGTCCCCTGAAAGCCCCAGTCTGAAGCTTCAAATGAGAACTATCAGGCAAAATAATTCCAGCTGGCCCTTCCTTTTGTTTTTATTTATCCAAAGCATCTTTTTCTATTAAAAAAGTCCAAGTTGTGTGTTGACAGAGATGAAATAATGCAGTTGTTCAGCTCTTTGAGATTTCAAATTGATGTATTATATAATTAAACTATTGGGGAGTGATACTAAATAAACCACATACGTAAATCACTTTGATCTTAAGCATTTTTTTCTTCTTCAAACAGCAGTTTCTTCCCTATTCGTGTCTCTCCCCCCACACCCGCAACAGTAGGAAAAGAATGGGATTCATCTGAATAACTGCTTGCATATCTTGGGAGATTTATTGTAAAGCTGACAAATAAATAATGCATATCTACTGAACAGGAAATTTGTTGTGCATTATTAGCTAGAAATCCAAATTCAGCAAGAGGAATCTGCACAAGGTAACAGGATAAGATCTGGTGCGAGTAGAACAGGCAGGATAAAATCACTATGGCAAAGAAACAGGTTTGTATACATGGACACAATTCCTGGCTCAAGTGTAAAAAAGGTTAATGAAATGGGAAGGGTGGATTTAAACAGAGCACCCTTAGGAAACAGAATATTCTGCAACTTGATTGGATTATGGAAGCTTCTACAGTTGCTTTTTTAAAAAAACAACACAGCCATAGAGTTGTGGTGTCAGGGTGTGCGTGTGTCACAGCTCAAGAGTGACTCAGCAAACCTAAGCAGCACTAGACACTTGACTGGTGCTGTTACAGCCAGTTTATAGCACAAAGGTAATTTTCAATTGGGGATTATATAAGCCTAAAACTCCAAATTTAACTTTGACAAACTTCATGGAAGAATCCAGATATACCCCTGCCAGGGAAACATTCAGCATCTTCCCAGAAATAATAGATAAAGAGGTGGACACCTGTGTGACTGCACCACTTCAGACAACAGATGAGGACTCAAACAGAGCAACACAAGAAGGAGAAGCAGGCAAAATCCCCCTTCCCTGATACTTAGTTTTCCATGCACAGAGAGGACTGTGGGTATGTGCGATCATAACACATCTAGCAAGATTTTCAATAGCATACCACAAATCCAGGTTTGCAGTAACAGGTGTAGCCAAAGCCTGGTTCATTCTGGATGCAGATCCCATGCATGCAGGGATTTGATGCACATTCATTGATATCCTCTTCACAACGGAAGCCTTCCCAGCCTGTTAGAATGAAAAAAGTGTATCTCATTGACCTTTGCTATTGTAAAAACCATGTTAAAAGTCTCTCTCTCTGTGTGTACACATCCAAATCTCTTGATATGTCTCCCCTGCCCCATTCAAACAAAATAGTAAAAAATAAAACACGGACCAAGTGTCCCTATTTTCCAGTTCCCTAGTGTGCATCACCATGCCTGCTTGGTCCTGTGCTGAGCAGGGAGAAGTGAAGAGAGTTTGTACCCACATTTGCCTTCTGCCCCATCTGACTGAGAACCCAAAGTTACAGGTATCCCTGGTCAACGCAGAGGATTCTGCTGGTATTCAAGTGAATGTGAGCAAACAAAACAAAAACTTCAGACCTCTGCTCAACACAGGAAGGTCAAGGACTGGGGAGGCGGGACGGAGGGCAGGGAGGAAGATGGGGGGGGGGGGCTAGGGCCGGCATGTGTAGCTTTATGCTGACTACATGTGGGGAGGTTTCCTGTTCATGCGGAACCTAAACAGCACCAGTAACGTCCTACAAAAAACTCTTGTTTGCTGTATTTTTAGGACTGTATGCAGTCCTAAAAAAAATTAAAAAAATGCCTGTTTCCCTAAGAACAGAAAGCCAAGATAGAAAAAAAAAATACTATAGCATGCGTCTCAAATATATCATACATGCAATATGTGAGATATATTTATATAATACACATACACCCCCCCCCCATCTAACTGATTTCAATGGAAGAGTGTTAATCATATGTGTCTAAATCTCTCTCCTCCTAATCTTTCCAAGTGCTTAATGCTGGCTCAGTGGTGCCCATTAAGCATCTAGCAACAGGGAGGCAAACTATCAACCCTGTCATTTCTAAAGCAGCCACTGGAAGCTCCCATTTTGATCAGAGCAGTGACTCTGAGGAAACTGGATCCCCTCCCCTCAATGCTATATGTCCAATCTCAATCTCTAAAGCTGCTACAACCCCCCAGTGCCTGCTTTAAGTTGAAAATGAAAATGTTGGCATATCTCAAAGGAGTCGACTCATAGGGGCAGTTCCATTCAACTGGTGTGTGTGCACTGCACCAGGTGATCGATTATGTGGGGTGGGGTTTACCTGTCCTCCCCCCAATATTTTATTCAAGTTGGCACCCCTGACATACCTGCTTACAGATTCCTCACATCCCAAGTGTGCTGCATAAATAAGGGTCAATTGCTGCCAATAGGCATACGGCCATGGAAGGCCAGAATCCAACAAGCTGCCTTAGACATGACTTTTGATCGGCAGGTCCCTTGTGCTATTTCAATATGCTATTGAAAGCCCCCCTCAGTTTTGTAAGTTGCTTGCCTTACAGCGGTTCAGAAGCCCTTTGAATTGGCAGAACTAATTGTGCAGTTATTTGCAATCCAGCCAAGCTGAAGGCACAAGGAAGTGAAGGGAGAGAGGAAGCACATGACGCCAGGGATGTTCTAAACAAGGGTATTAATCTTAAGGCACATGTTTATTTAGTTGCATTTATTTTCAGAAAGCCACTACTCCCCCCCCCCCCCCCCGATGATATGTTTGAGGGCCAGAAGACTGTCTGAAACGATCACATTAGATGTGTCCAATTCCAAGAACTGTCTTAACTCAAAGTGCAAACAATTTGTTCCACCATTTTCTTTCACAGTAATGTTTAATCATTCTGTTTAAACCATGGAACAATTAACCACTTTAAAATGCAAATTAAAACACCCCGTTCTACCTTTGGACTTCAGACAATATTTTAAGTGCATTCAGTGGCTTCCCTTGAAAAGTGTCTATTTTGATCAAGAGGTTACATCAATTTGCACCTCAGAATCACTCTGGAAGCAAGACAATCGGAGTTTCCGCATGCATTACTTTCTGTTTACAGAAAAGCATTAGCTCCAGAGCTTAATTTCCAGTATGTGCTGCTTTATCTTGGTATGTAAAAAAAGAATGTTCTTCGCATTCAAAAGTCCTTCAGGAGTTAAATCCTTTATGACACGAAAATGCTTTAATTCAAAATATCATTTCAGTGGTTACCTTCCTGACATCTGCAGAAGTATCCATTAATAAGGTCTTCACAGACGGCGCCATGCTGGCATGGTGATGAGATGCACTCATTAATGTCTGCTTCACAAAACTGACCAGAGAATCCATCCAGGCATCTAAAGATTTAATAAATTCCATAGTACAATATAAACATAGTGCAGTATAGTACAGTTTTTTTTCCCTTGAATAAATATTTTATTTATATATTTTTGACACATTCAATCTTAGTTTAGACTACTTTTTGTTAGATAACCACCACCTATTATGTTATTTGTACATTCACATTGTTCATCCTAGAGAGGACCAACCTTGGCCCAGAAACCACTCTTATGGGCTGCCAAGTTGCACTGTGGAAAACCTCTTCCCCTTTCATGGCCACATGACACTTGCTTTTAAGAGCCATTTCAGTCTACTTTACAACACAACATTGTGGCAGAAAACAATCTGACGACCTACACAAATTATTGTAACCTGGGGGTTGATGGATTTTTTTGCTGGACTATTGATTTTGTGGGACTTCTCAACCGCTTTCCATGTTTTCAGGCATCAAGTTCTTCTGGGATGTCTTGATGGATTCAGGGCATTACTTTGTGATGGTTCCACTTCCGTGAGATGGGATGGGGTATGCTCAGTAGGCAGAGATCTTGGCCAGGTGACCCACACAGGAGGCAGGCAGATGCAGCTTCCTCAGGCGGCAGAACCCCAAGAGGAGGCACCTTCACAGGAACCCTGCCCACTGAGATCTCATGGTATCTTGTTGTAGCCCACCATTGCTGTTTTGTGGGTGCTGCGGCATGATCCAGGTAAAGGAGGCTTGGGGGGGGGCAGGGCTTTGGCAACAGCAGGGCAGCACCTTCCTATTTCACCTCAGATGGCAAAATGGGATTGGGCTGCCCCTGCCAGAAATTCCATAGCTTCTGATTCTTCCCAGGAGATGTGCTGTGTGGGGCTCACCAGATTGCACTGTCCAACTCACAGTGTTTAATATTTATATGAAACTTGGAAAAAACCATCCATTTATTTGCAGTGAGATGCCATAAGAATCCCTCTTATCTTTCTTTTTTCAGCAAATCCAGGTACACTCACAGCAGCTTTATCTCCCACTTCAGTTGGAGATTTTAAAGGGCAGTGCCTGGTGTCCAATATAAGAGGTAGGTAGGAATTCAGCTTCCGAGTATATTTGCTTTGGAACACTGTCAGATGAAATTGCCGCTCTAACAGTTGCACTGCCAGTGAGTTTAGAATGATCATTAAAAAATGAAAGGAATGCAAGTGTGCATTTAATTGACCTTAGCATGTACTATAGCAAGAACACTCCTGCCAGAGTAGAACGGCAGTTTAAGAAGGTCGGTGATTCAAAGTACAGGCATCTTTGAAGAAAACCCACAAAACAGCAGATTTAACAGGGAACACGGCGACAGATTTTAAGTTTATTTCCAAAGTCTTTTTTAGTCAATAATGTGCTTATGACATAAGTTTGCATCTCTACTGATAAAACACCAACCTGAAAGCTATAGATCTTATGGCCATAGTCGTTATTTGCTCCCCAAATCAGGCTGAGAATGAAAGCAAAGAGTCTCTTCCCCAGCTGTAGGGCAGCTTCATATGTTCATATATCCAGAGGTTATCGACAAAGCTTACCTGTCTTCTGGTTGAACAACTCCCTTCAGTCTTATATTGGGCCTGCGACTCTCCAAATGTCAAACTATCTCCCCCCGATCCAATTCTAATCCATATCCTGCTGTAGCCCATTGTTCTTTGTCTCTGTTTCTCACCTGTACCCTTTTCTCATCTCCTTTCATCTCTCTGGTGACATTTCACAGCTTATGAATAATTTGTATAACTGCCAGGTTGAAGGCTACCATCTCAGAAACACTCTTCCTCAAACGCGGGAGTTTGCTGAGGTTATTCAGGAGCAATTAACAGCAATTGAAGTTACTGAGACCATGCCTGCACCAAAACGTTTACCTGTTTGCTAGGCACGTTCTGTCTAGATAAATGGGCAGGGACCTATTACTACGTTTGCTTGGGATTCCAATTTGTCTGAATGCATCTTAATCCTCAAGAGTAAGAAAATGGTTGGAAGAATATTTTTTCTCCCTCTAATAATTAGGGCTCCGAAGAGAGTAACAAATCAAAATGAAAGACGTCGCTTCCGAGTTCCCGTGAAATAAGATAGCCCAGTGAAAAGTTCTTTTGACATTCGTCCTGATTTCCTCCCCATTCAAATCTGCATTTTCTGTGCAGAATAAATCTTGTTAACTACTCCACTCTAACAGGCCAGTTCTGTCACTGGAAATTTATATTGGGGTGGCTATACATTATTAACAAGCTATGAAAAGTCACAGGCGAAATGTCATGGCAGCTGAGATATAGCAGCACCTTGGGATTCATATTGCAAACAGTTTAGTTTTAATCATCTTGGACCACGAGGTGCCTTGACATTTGAGGGGCAACTTTTTCCTTTATAACTTCAACTGGAGTCAGACCTCTATTATCTCAGCCATAATTTTCAGTCTCGGCAGTGATAGAATGTTTTACCTCCTAAATTAAAAATGTGGAAAAAAATCGATCTATCACAGACCTTATCGTTCGTTTAATCAATGCTCACATGCAGGCTTAAAGGAGTAGAGCAAGGTCAGCTGATAATTCTAGCACCTGCAGGACGATTCAGTGCAATGTGTGACCACTATGACATGAATGCCACTGGCTGAACTATACTAAAGAGAGAGGACAAATCTTGATTTATTTCTTATTAGAGGAGGGGGAAATGTGGGTGGGCTTTGTAACTGAGAGTGATACTGCAATCCCATCCTACAATCACCTCTGTTATATCACCAAATGTAAATCTAATGTGCTAAATTAATGTACAAATATAATCACATTTTTCTAATAAGAAGCATTTTCTTCTTCTTCTTCTTCATTTTTTGGCAGTTCAGAGGCACGACACAGTTGGTAGAAATCCACCATGCCAATCCAGCTATTCAAAGGGATCACATTAACTATCTGAGCCACATTCAGTGCAAAGTGTGACCATTATTATATGAAGGCCACTGGCTGAACTATACCAAAGAGAGAGAACAAATCTTGATGTATTTCTTTTTAAAAGGAGGAGGGGAGTGGACTTCATAATTGAGAGTGATACTGCAATCCCATCCTATGAACACCAAGCTATAGTGCTAAATTAATGTACAAATATAACAATCTTTTGCACACGCGCGCGCACACACACACACACACACACACACAAAACAGCAGTACAGAGACAAGATGTAGCTGGTAGAAATAGGTTGGCTGTTCAAAGAATTGCACTACTAACAGGCAAAATAAATGAAACAAGTGCTTTTTCCTTAGCTAAATAATAAAAAGGAGCATTGTTCTCGAATATAAAAATGCAGTAGATGTTTGAAATCCCAGCTCCATCAAACATGCATCTGACAAGCTGAAAGCTCTTTCATGCTTTCAGCAGTTACACAGAAATGTTTCAAGTCTGGGGTTTTCTTTCAGCGCTTTTGATTTCTTTCAAACCTGCCTAATTTTTTTTGTTACCTTTTTATTCTCTTATTATTCTTTATATCCAGCCACAGACTAATTGCCAACTTCCTTTTAATATAGAAATCAGATTGTGAGCTCCATTATAAAGGAGTAGTCCTTTTATCAGGATGTACAAAGCTTTCCATATTGCAAGGAACCTCAAAGACTTAGTCTAATAGCATCTCGCGCAAGGAATTTAAGCCTGTTGTCTGTTGCTTCCATTCCATGCCTGCTTTGCAAGATTATTGCATATATTCTTATATATATTTACAGTGCATGTTTCTTCCCATTGCAATTCCACTGAGTGGTTCAACAAAGAGAGAACTGGGTCTTCTGAACAATCCCTGGTACCTGGTCAAGATTATGTGAATTCATTCATGACATTTTCCATTACCACTTGCTTCCAACAGAACATACACTAGAAGGGCAAGTATCTGCCCCAAGTATTTATTCTAACGACACTCTTAAAATGATAATCATCACAATAAAATTGTCCTTTGAAGTACAAGGAGCTGAGGAGATCTAATTCTCAAAGTACAACCCTGAAACTTGGCCAATAATATGACACGTTATATAAGGTTGACATTTGGGGAAATGTAAACCTTAGCCTGCTGCCAGCCTTCACCTTCTCAGCCAAATGAACCAAGTGGAAGGATGCCTGGGAGCTTGCTGACAATTTGAAACAAAAGATTCTGTGAAGTGCTTTCCTTAGGGTTCTTCCCCTTAACTTCACAACTTGTGCTGGTTTGTAACAGCCTAGGTTCCTCTCTCCCATGCTTAAGTCCCAATTTCTGTATTGACATGCTAGGTTGATGTTAATATGCAGTGTGATTTTATCATAGTTCTCATAATTACTGCCACTCACTAAAGCAAAGGACTAATCAATCAAATCTTTATTACAGTCACAGACCAGCATAACAATGGACTAAAGAAGAGGTTTGGTTTACACGAGATCTTAGGATAGCCCCCTATAGCTGGTGAGCCACCAAGGAAAACACAACTTGGTGTCCATGTATTGTGGCTTATGGAATACTTGAAAACTCTCTTTTTTGTACAATCCACAGCAGGAAGCAACAGTACAAGATTAATCAAGTCCCAGGCAGACCAGAATCCATTACTTGGTTGACTTGGATGCCATATGATGTGATTTACACAACAATTTCCTAAGATCTCCAAGGAGATTCCCTAAGATTTCCAATGAGAGGCTTCTACATGCTTCCAAAGGAGTATAAATATGCCTTGAAAAGTTGCATGATCATTTGGAATTAGCAATTCTATGAGACCTCAACACAAACTGAGATGACCGAAATATCACAGATGTTTTATTGGACAATATCTCATGACCTGAATAAGAAGACACTGAAAAGATCCAGGTGATTTCAATAGGGTATTTTACTAGTGCAGTTGCCCAAAGTTTCTCAGATAACCCATGTGGTGTGTGACTACACTTCAAGGGGATATGTCATCAGTGTGCACTGTGGAGGAGAGAGCCAACTATGTGGACAGGCATCTATATTCGCCAGGGGGAAACTGCTCTTTAGTGCTCACATGGAGCAAACGACAATCAGGTTTTCTGTGGACTGCAGTTTGTTCCAACTTAGAACTGAAGAGCAGATTTTCCCTGGAAAGGAGTGGGGCAAGGAGAAAACTGCTTGGACCCATGCTTTCTAAGCATGGGAGAAGCAGAAGTGTGGACAAGCCCTTACTCTGTATGCCCCAGTAGAAATAGCAAGTCTACACGTACTTCCTCCCCTGAACTGAAGTGAGAAAACCTGTGAGCAAGCCCTTAAATCATTTCTTGACTATGTGAAATAGGTAGCAGAAGCAGCAACAACAGCAGCAGCAAGGTATCCCAAATGCCAAAATAATGCAGGTGGTCACCTGGACTGGATTCATACCATAATGGTCACATTTTATCCTGTTGAAATAAGTAGGAATAAAGTTAGTGATGCTCCAACCCAATATTTTCATTCATGCCAATGAAGTGCAGTAGTGTGTGTCAGAGTATATTATACATTGTCACAGAAGATGATATGCTATCTCTCTCAGAGAAACCATTTGGGAGCACAGTATTGTCTTGTGTTAGCCCTGATCACCAAACATCTTATACTGTATTTGGGGCCTCATGAGGACCAATATATTTTCTAGCATCAAATTCTTATTGTTTTCACAAATCCCGCTCTCTCCACACACAATTTCTATTGCTCCTGTATCCCTTTCTTTATTGTTGTCATGCAATCCTTAGTTTATGAAAGTGTTTGATTAGGCTTTCAAGTATCTCCTTTTTTCCAGACAAATAAAAACACACTTGCTCTTTTTTATTCAATAAAAAGCTTACTTTTTGTCTCAGTAGTCTGAAACAGCAGTGTCATCTATCTTTGCTCCTTCTGAAAGCCTTCTGTAATTAATTCCCACCAAGTATTAACTCAGATGAACTACAAACATCCCCTCCACTGGGTAAAGTACCAATCCCTTTGCAGGGGAAGAATCTAACTTGAAGGGAGGTATGGAAGGCTTCCTTCATGTCTGCAAACTTATAAAACTGAAATCCATGTTTACTCTTCAAAGAACCAACTTTTCAGAGGTTCCAGTTGCTCCCATTTGAATTTTATGCCTGGTTTTGAATACTTTAGTCTCTCTCACTTCTCCCCCCATGTAGAACATTAACTAGTGTTTTCGACAGAGAAATCTAGGCTTTATTCATGTAAAACTTTTTCTATGGACTTCAGATAGGGCTGGCATTCAAAGAATCTGAGATGGTGAACAAATCTGGTGTTCAGTTGACTGAAAGAAATCCAGTATTGAATGTAACACCATCTTTAATTATTTATTTAACTCATGCTGTTTAACTCACATAGCTGAGATTTAGGAAATGAGTTAACTAATTTGTTTAGGTATTAAGAGACATTTAAAAATATTGTGAGTTAAAAGCTCACTGTGGTTAATTATTATCTCTGTATAGGAACTGTAGCATTGTGATTTGATGTTAAGATAAAAAAGGTGAGGCCATGTTACTGTGTTCTGGTCTTGCAGCTCCTACAGCTGTCTGTCTACAAGTTTTTAATTTTCTTTTTAAAAGAGAAAAATCACTGGAGGGAATAAAAGAAAGAAACCCAGCTACTACCCAATTTTCTCCCACCAGTTTAAAATAATCCTGGATTATTTTAAATAGCATGAATTCCGAAATAATGAGAACTAACAAAATTCAGCCTCATTGTATGTAGAGGCTCTTTCCACCGTCACGTGGGAGGGATATATACTTGATGTGATCCTAACTGACATAAATGCAGAGGCAATCAGAGGTAATAATTCATAACTCATTAATCTTGATATTTGTTACTAGGCCTAGCACTGTACGTCTCACATCAGTGCCTTAAAGCACATTTGACAAACAATGCATGTCATTAATCAACATTAGAAAACAAGTTACAGCTGAATAAATACAAACATCTGCCTCCCCCTCCCCTGAAAGTTTTGCTTTGTTTTGTCAGTTTTAATGGGCACTCTAGCAATTGGCACAGGAGTAAAAACCCAGTTGTAATTGGCATAATTATCTGCAGTTATTTTCAGAGATCCTTTCCCCCCCTTTTATCATTGCCAAAAAGAAAAGCCTGCCTGGAAAGGGAAGCTATTTTTTTCTGCGAGAAAAAAAACCCTTGACTGGGTGGCATTTCTGACTTCAGTTGTGCAGTCGGAATGTAAAAGTTGCATAGCTGGCTAAGGACTCCCAGTTAATATTTAGAACCTACTTCCACTGGCAGCAGGAAGCAATCCATCTGTGTCACTGCTCAGAAAACAACAGCAGCAAAAGTTCTTGTGAAAGACTTGACCTTTGAGACAGAGGGGCAGTTTGCATGCTTTGTAGCAAATTGATCCTCTGGTGTTTCCATAGATCAAGGATGCAGAACCTTACTAGCCTGGTGGGCTGGATTGTTATCTCCCTCACCCCACCCAGGTCCAGTTTGACAGCGGCTTGGAGCTGCTCACCTGTCAATCACCTAACATCATAGGGGTGTTCAAAAGCCCCTTTCAAAGCACCATTTTGTGCAGTGCTTTCAACGCTGATCGTCAGCTCTTGGGATGATTGTTGGATCTTCAGAACCCCCACTGATAATTCAGACTAAGGCAGAGAACTCTGAGAGGGGCTTCTGCAGATGTCTTGAGACTCCCCTCTCAAAACATCATGCTGCCCTGCATTTTGAAATGGACTTTGCAGGCACCACCAATCAGCTGACAGCTACTTCCTACAAATACCCTTTTCACCAAGCCCTCCCCTTACCTGCCTCACACCTGACATTATGCAGAATGCCAGGGATGGAGCAGGTGGATGTGACTTGGGTGAAATGGCCTTGTGGAAAAGTCTAATTAGGCCTACAGGCCAGAGGATTCCCCACCCCACCCCTAGCAGTAGATGGTCCATGTTGTGAGTGATTTGCCTCCGAATGATTTGTTGTCTGTGCAACATGCTCTGCTATTTTTCTTTTTACTGCTCTTATTGGTGTTTATCTTTATTTTCTGTTATTAAGTTAGTGTTTTAGTAATTTTACGATTGAAACTGGGATGCCTTTTTGATAATAATAAAGTGCAGGCTATAAATATTTTAAATGCATGCCGCACATACACATTCACACACACACTGCATGCAAAAGCTCCAGCACTTGTTAGCTCTGTGGTTAAAAAAAAGAGGAAAAAGTCTGAATCTAGATTTTCTTATAAGCTAATAGAAGTCAAACTGAATACATATCATTTTGCACGTTCCTCTTCCACATTCCAATAAAGCCTGTGTTGCTATCTAGTTGAATGACAAGTATGACAAATTGCCATGGAGAAACTTGTAAATAGCAAGTCGTAATTCTTACTGAAATCTATACTATTTCACATTGATGACAGGCTCTCCAGTGTAATTTTCCAGCATAATCATTTATGAATTATCAGTTATTAGCATAAGGAGAGCCTCTGATGACATTTTCATTGTTTTTCCTTTTCCAGCAATTCATCAAAAGGATTTGTTTTGTTTTGTTTTTGTAAATATGCTTTGGTTTGACGTTGCATTAGCCTATATTTCAGTTGAACTAAACCCAGCAAACTTCAATACAACACAGGTATTTGAATGATCATTCAGCAGTAGGTACCTCAAGGATGTCTACGCATAAATGATAGGTCAACCTACTTATAATCCCACACCAAGCGGTGAAGCAGGCAGTGGTTTTAGACATCATGGTGAAGCCAGGTAATACAACAACCAGCTTCTGTCAGACTATCTAGTTGTCCTTTGCACAGTTGGTGTCATTGCGGGGCAGTTAAGGGCACCCGCAAGACCATTTGAACAATGCAAGAATTCTCCTGTGCCTTAGGTAACAATGTATTTTTTACGGGCCGTTGCACACACTTGCTTGAATGAGTTCTCCATGGTGTGAAGGCATGTGTCTATTTGAGCACTCTACTCATGCCTGCAGTTCAACATAGGCTTCTGAACTGAAGCAGCTTCAGTAGTCCTGGTGGAATATATTATATATATATATATATTCCTAGAAGTTGATGGAGGCAACTCTTCCCTCCTGGTATGCTTGGACCTTTGGTGTGTAGCTTTTTGTACAGCGGATCATGTCAATCTGTCAACCCCAGCGTGAACTGCTAGCAGTGAGTGTCAGGTCTGGGTCGTGAGTGCTTCTGTTCGTTCTTTCTTTTCCAGAACACACTCAAAAGTTCACTGTCAATGACATGCCCTTGGTTGTTTTGAGGGTTCTACTCCACAAGCCTCAGCTCAGCCCAGACTTTTCAAATCTCTCTGAGCCTTGGAGCTTTGAAGAAGAGGTGATCAGATCTTCCTCATTCCATTCTGTTACTTTTGGGGAGATTTTTTCACACATCCAAGTATTCTGCCTGACAACCTTCACTGATCTTCTGGAGGGTTGTTGGTTGTTGATTTTTTAGTTCTAAAGGAATTAAGATTTTGATGTGCAATATCCCTCTACACTAGGTAAAACAAAGTAGTTAGGCCAGGCTACGTGATCTGTGATATACCATTTTTATGGCACCCATAAGGGCCTACAGAAATGTCTTGCTTGTACTACTTGGCTGGAACTGCAAGAAGATGATTGACAAAAATGGAACAGTAATCAGCGGCATGATTTGCAATGGACAGCCAACTGCACTCATGTTCAGGTACACATCACATGAAGAAGAATTGCCATCATATATCCTGGCATTTATCCTAAGTTTAAAAGGCTATAATGTAACTGAAATGTATTATAAATTTCAGCAGAAGCGTTATCCATATAATGGGGTTTAGGAGAGCTATGTTATATTAAGGGATGAATGAATGAATCTATCTATCATCTATCTATCTATTTCTAGTCTGCTCCTCTTTCACATGTGTTCACTCATAAGGCCATCACATTCCATTTCTGCATTTTAAAAAATCTGCAGGAATTTTTTTCATTGAAACCCGTATTTCAAATGTATTTTCCCCCAAACAACATCCATGCATTATTTGAGCCAAAAACTGTGAAGTTCAAAAGCTGGTGGATATCTAATTAATCATCTATACATTAGTCCTACAGGTACAGATAATGTCAGTTGCACTGGAATTCACTAATATAAAATTCCTCAAGCATTTTTACTTATATTCCAGTCCCAGATACATTTACTTGGAAGAAAGAGGAGCTGATTTCAAATGAATTTACTTCCAAGTAAGTATGCTAAGGATTAAGTCACCTTTAACATGGTTATACTGCTCAGAAAGAGGAAACATACTCTGCAAGAGTAGGTCAAACAATTTCCCTTATAACAGAGCAGGGAAAAGAGCAAATTGCTAACGTCAAAACACATGGAAATTTACAATTTAATTTTTTTAAAAAACTAGAGTAATTGTTAGCCTCCAAATATAAGTATATGTGAAGTTAAATGTCATGCCCTAAATATCCTGCAATATGAAATGTTATCCTGAAGCATATCATAAAGACTCATAAACTCAGGGCGGGCACTGGTGGTGGGGAGATAGTGATATTATTTTAAGTACCTTTTGCAGATAACCCATGAAAAAGAATCCCAGGCAGCAAAGCATTGCAGTGACTGGAGATATATAGAAGTCTGAATATCATCAAGTGGTTCTGAGACGGAAACTGATTCAATTGAGATAAACATTATGGAGTGTGATACTTTACTTGAAATCTGTGATCGTGCCAGCCAGTGCCCAAGACCAGCTCTTTTCAAAGGAAAACAAGTTATCCATTCAACCTTGGATTAGGGAACTGCAAATAAGGATTAAAAAAAGGGGGGGGGGAGAGCACATTGAACTTCAGCTGACTCAATGAGCTTTTCTGTGAACTGATCTTTAAAAAGCATGAAAATGTAGAGAGGGCATC
The DNA here is from genome assembly GCF_964188315.1 of Podarcis muralis. Lineage (NCBI taxonomy): Eukaryota > Metazoa > Chordata > Lepidosauria > Squamata > Lacertidae > Podarcis > Podarcis muralis. The sequence goes on along the minus strand of NC_135657.1, from coordinate 86,850,139 downwards.
ATTTCAAATGCCTTATCTTTAATAACGAGTGTCAATGGTTCCTTTGAGGGTGACAGGCAAAAGATCAGCCCTTCAACAGGGAGAGATATCAAAAACTTCTTCTAAAGTGTTTCATCAGGTATCTTAGCCTAAGTGCAAGATACTGCTCTGTAGATATTCTGTAAAGGTTGGCTTGGCTCTCCCCAGGAAAAAACCCCACACCATTCAATCAGATTAATTCTTCAGAAAGAATGAATTTATATTTGAAGGCTGTATCTTCAAATTGGTGTGCAGGCAAGTATAACACATACAGACTTTGTAGGAGTACGCACCCACAGACACAAACACATAAATATTCTGGGGTTGAGGTTGTCCTTCAAGAATTATTTAAAGGTGAACAGAGACTTACAACTACTCTCTGTGTAAATAAATATGTAAATTTAGCAGCTAACACCCATAACAACCATCCACTGTGCACATTATCCAGGCCTCAAGAGAATGTGTATATAATCCTTCCATGAAAAAAAGAGAGTTATGTACATTTTCCAGTCAATATACATACAGTGGTACCTCAGGTTAAGAACTTAATTCATTCTGGAGGTCCGTTCTTAACCTGAAACTGTTCTTAACTTGAAGCACCACTTTAGCTAATGGGGCCTCCCGCTGCCACTGTGCTATTTCTGTTCTCATCCTGAAGCAAAGTTCTTAACCTGAGGTACTATTTCTGGGTTAGCGGAGTCTGTAACCTGAAGCGTCTGTAACCCGAGGTACCACTGTACTCTCCAAAAGGCCTTGGGGAATGTGCACATCTTGTCTGAATTTTGTACATTCTCCAACTGTTATGCATAACCCCCAACAGGCCTTGAGAAATATGAATCTCTCTGGTGCCCCATATGGCTCTTATGCAAATACCCTAAACTGTATGTGTTAATGTGGCTAATGTGTGCAACAACTGTCCATTGTGCATGTCCACCAGTTCTCATGGAGAATGTGCACATAACCCTTGCATGAAGATGGAATTGTGCACATTTCGCAGCAAATATACACAATCTCCAAAGAGCCTTGAGGAACGTGCATATACTGACTATGTTTTATATATTATTCAGCCACCGGGCATAATCTCCAAGGGGCTTTGGGGAACGTGCATCATTCAACTGAATTTTGTGCATTCTTTGGCTAATAAGCGTAATGCTCAACAGGTTTATGGGACTGTGCACATCTGTACTGCATTTTACACATTCCCCAGCTAATATACACATTATTCAATCTTTATACATAATCTCCCAGGAACTTTCCTTTTTTTAAAATCTAAGTTCAGGAATATGCAATCTATGCCTGCACTCCCCAGCAGTGTGAAATACCTCTCTGGTCCCACATACTACCATTTATTGCCCCACCCACTGCTGGCAGATTAGCTTCAAGAGAACTCATTGCTGTAATGGTCTGACCCAAATGAATGACAGCTTCCTATATACGATGCAACACTATCAGCATCATGCCCGCTACCAGTAATACAACATAATAAAGCTTTGAGCAATGTTGGATTATACGAACTTTACAGAATTTCAGTGGAAGAGGATTCTTTTTGAAGCAAGACATTGGTTTAGGGTGAAGACACCTGTCACTCTGGTTCTAATGATTTTATCAACATGGGAGATAGGAAATGAAATCAAAACAAACACTAGTTCCTTCTCTGCAGCGCTTGATTTATTTCTAAATATAAAGCTTAAGCAGAAAAGTCATTTTTTTAAAAAACACACAAACAAAACAAAAACCAATTGGGACAGTCTGAAAGAAGCAGGACATATTAATGTTGTCATTTTGACAGATATTTGGGCAGCATGCAATAAAGTCAAAATATATTTTGACAAGAAAAAATGGATTTATCTGAAGATTTCCAAATCAGAACCCCAGCAACACACAGTCAAAGGAAGATAACTGGGTGTGTGTTATGTTGATGCATCCTTAATATTCTGCATCCCATTGATCTAGAACAACAGAGTGTCAAAAGAAGCAATAGAACTGTTCTAGGGTGTGGGTGGCAGACTTGGGGCTCCACTAGATGAATAGAAATGAGTGTAGCATTAGTTGAACTACCATGTAAGAGAGAGAAAGTCACTTCCCAGGGGGCAGTTGGGATTAGAGATGCAACTGCAGCAGTAAGGTCTCTCTCTCTCTCTCCCTCCCTCCCCCCCTCTCTCCACACACACATACCTCTCTCCTTGCCTGTTTCTTCCCTTACCCAAATTATCCACCCACCCATAATTTTTTCTGCCCATAGTGTTTCAATTGTAGCTCCCTCTCCACAAGAAGCTTTTCCTGTCTAAAAAGGAGCTTCAAATCAATAGTACACAGGCCTGTGCATTATGCTTAGTTTCTCCCTTTATACTGGAGCATTCCTAACACATTAACAAATGGATGCATTTAAAACAAATAAAGTGGAATATTTCACCTGGGAATATAGCAAGAATACATTGTACAAAGCATACAGAGACACACAATTAAGTAGCACATCTAAAACAAGCCAAACTGAATAACAGAAATGTTATCTACCCATTACATGAAACAGGAAACCTACTTGTGTTTTTGTGATAAAACACTGCTTCCTAGTTCTTTCACTGTGCACAAAAGCACGGAGAATTAAGTATGCCTTATTTTCACAAAAAAACAAATGAAGTGTATGACCGCAGGTGACAAGCAAAAGTTGAAGATGAACCACTTGAAACTCCCCTCAGGTATTTGGAACAAGATTCAGACATTGTAATGAGGTTCTCTGCTTTTGAACAGGAACAAAAATCTATTTACAATCTAAAGAAGTTGCCCCCTAGAAGAAAACATCTCCTAGAAAGTTTTCTGTTGTTTTCCAGTCCCTATATAAAGTGTTCTTATTATCTACAATGATATCACAGTGCATCCATTTAAACTTTTTTTTTTTTAAGGAGTTGAATGCTAATGTCGATTCTACCCATAGCCTATTCAGCCTATTGTGGGATTACTCATCAATCACAGCTACTTTTTAACTGGGCCCTTTTATCCCAAAATGTTAGGTGGAGTGAATCCTTGTGAAAATTGGCTGCCTGATGAATTAGTAATTTGATTGCTTCACCACTCAACTCAGACTATAATGCTATGCAACAATCCAAGACATTTGCGAAACCTAGAGCTCACTGACGGCCAAAGTCAGCTTCGCTCATTTGGTATTATACTCTTCTCTCCAGTCTGGCTCAATGGGTAAAAGGAATGTGCTTCACTATCCGTGCTTGAAACAGGCAAGGACTGGTCAACCAACCGATGCTGCTCATGCATGTACAATCAGAAAAGCCCATACATTAATGACACAAGCAAGGAACATGTGTAAAGAAAAGAAGAAGAAGAAGAAGAAGAAGAAGAAGAAGAGGAGGAGGAGGAGGAGGAGTTTGGATTTGATATCCCGCCTTTCACTCCCCTTCAGGAGTCTCAAAGCGGCTAACATTCTCCTTTCCCTTCCTCCCCCACAACAAACACTCTGTGAGGTGAGTGGGGCTGAGAGACTTCAAAGAAGTGTGACTAGCCCAAGGTCACCCAGCAGCTGAATGTGGAGGAGCGGAGACGCGAACCCGGTTCCCCAGATTACGAGACTACTGCTCTTAACCACTTCCACCACACTGTGGAAATGTTCACGTTCACTCACTTCATGGAGTTTCAACTCAAAGAGGAGCGATTAGTAGTTTTAGTCAACAGTGTATTTATGCTTGCAAATCTGTTTACTAGTACTCTTTTTCTCTATTCACAAGGAAGTCAGTATTGATCTAAAGAAATAAAAAAAATGAGGCCATTTCTCTCTACAGGAAAAAAGGAAGAAGAAAGCACTTTGAGTGTGTCCTGAAAATGTGCAGGTCAAGGTAGCACCTCGACTCTGCCCTGTGCAACACAGAAAGCCTCTTACTCAAAGGGTATGTGGCTTAGGAGCAGAAATGTTGACTTTGCATGTAAGTTTGACAAAATGCATTTTCTCCAACATGACACTCAATAACATTTGAGAAATGTCACATTTCGCGTACTGAAAGAGTATATATGAGTGTATAATGAAAAGTCTGTGGGAATGTGGAGCAGCTAAAGACCAGGCCCCCACTTTACCTTTCAAAGCACTCCACAACTATATACCAAATATGTGGCTTCAAGCTCTTAGAATGGTGAAAAGTTAACTAGCCTTATTATAATTATGATAGCAACATCAACAACCCCTCCACTATTTATTCTGTTTTGTCATGAGGTGTCTCACACATCAGTGTTTTCCTTAGCTTTGACTTATTACTTAATTTCCCTAATCCTTTATCACTTGCTGCCATCAGGCATCATAATACCATATATTGCACATTACTGACCAGTAGCTATGGACCAATAGCTACTAGATGCCATGGCTATTTTTTTCCTCCATGGTGGGAGGCAGTATGCTTCTGAATACCAGTTTCTGGAAATCACAGGAGGGAGAGGAGGTTGTTGTGCTCAGGTCTTGATTTCAGACTTCCCACAGGGTGCTGAACTAGATGGACCATTGGTTTGATCCAATGGGCTCTTCTTATGTTCATACTAGGGGCTTTGCCCCTACTCATGTTGCTTACCAACCCAATCTACACCTTCACCCAACCCCCAGCAGGACTAATTCTCACCCATTAATTTCAGTGGATTTACTCGGAGTAGAACTAATAATGGGCACAACTCATTTGCTTCAAGCAATATAATGCTGGTATGTATATGAGTAAAAACTATATTCTATTTCAGCATTATCACTGAACAATTTATATTTCCATGTCATCCACCATATCAGCTTCTATGACAATAGCAATTATTAAAAATTATTTCAATATTCGTAGAAGTATACAATAATATGCCTTGTTCTTCGTGAGCATTTGAATGCCAATTAATTCATAAATTGAAACTAGAATCGAAGTATTTTACACATGTGCAAGTCAGAGCAAGAAACCAAATGGGTCTCATGAAGAATTGACAGAAACAACACAAATCCTCCAATAACAGCAACAGAGATTTTCTGAACATGTGAACAAAGCAAGGAGAAACCAGTCAGATTGGATGGATGCTCTTTGACTTCAGATTGCATCTGATGCTATCACAAAATAAAATATTGCAAAAACCTGTTTCGATGTTGCATTACAATAAATAGGTGGAAGACTCCCAGTACTCATATAAAAGGAGCTGTCCGCTGTCCTGGCCTAACAACACTTATTGCCTCTGCTGTGCTGGCACTTGCTGGCATACCTTTTTTTTCTGGAGGAACCACACAAAGTGTCTTTACAAGGGGAGGGGGACACAGCATTTAAAGTCCCTGGGAAAAGCTTCATCCATCTATCATCAACCCAGGCAACAAAAAGGGTACAGCATGGTGGATTAGAAATAATATTCCAAATGTGAAACGTAAGTGTGACTGACAACTAAGGCAACTAAAGGCACTATTTCAGTCTCAGCCTCTCATTTGCAATATGACGAGAAGAAGAAAAAACAGTATTGGGTTTCACTTTCAGATATCCAAAAGTTCAACCAAAATTTGATGGGATCCTGGGGCAAAACAGGGAAAGTTTAAAACAGCACCTTCTCTTCTGACTTGGGAGGTGGGGAAGATTTTGGAATGGATGAAGCTTACTGACACTCCTACAGTGTCCTACAGCCCTAAAATGATGCTTTGTTCTGACATAGCTTCATTTCAAGTAACACGGGGGGTGGGCAGGCATCATTCACATTTTTTTTACAGGTTTGCTGCCAAGTTTCCTGAGACACTGCACAGGAACTAGCTTCCTAACAGCAACATTGTATGCATGTCTACTCAGAAGTATGTCCCATTGAGTTCAATGGGCTTAATTCCAAGTAAACGGGTTTATGACTGCAGTCCAGATTTAGAAATGCTAAGTATTAGTATATGACACTCTATGATCAGCTGTGGAAAATATGGTTGAAATTCACAGCAACGTTTAATCTTTGAGAGAGCAATTATTTAGGATGCCTGCCGAAGCCTTTGTTCATTTTTGAATGTTCCACAATGATACCTTACTACTTCGCTTTGTCTAATCTCCAAGGGATTGGTGATAAAACGTCAGGCAAATTTGTTTCATTTTCAGAGCTATAAACAGATTTGCTGACACCAAGTACACTTGATAAAATGCAAAGTACTTGTAAACCTGAAGTGAATTATCAAAAACTCAGCATAAGAAACACACTGCTTTGAACATTAGTTGAGAATGTTAAGCAACATAATGCATTTACCTATCATTACAACATTTGCAAATTGTGTTGGAAGGTCTCAGAGTTTGACTTGGAAGTTTCAGGACCTTACTAGCTTAATTTGAGGATCTCCCAGGAAGAGGTATAGAATTTCAAAATGAGGGTCCAGAATCAAGAGATTTGGAATACCAGCTTTTGTTATTGAGCACTTTCCTGCTTTGTGCTATATGGAATTAGGTGATAACAAACTCTGGAAAGCAGCTTGTCAATATGTTTAGGCTACCATAATTTTCCAGCTTTGACTTTGAAAAAGTATCAACTAAGGGATTCTAGATAAAAATCCAGAAAGGACTTGCAACTAATCAGAAACGCCATATTTCCCCCTTGGTATCCACTCTTGAGAACAGAACATTTTGGGGCTAGTTATCTGGTCAAACCCTCACCAGTTTCCTTAAGCAATGCCTTTTTTGAGCTGTGTTTCCAAATGATGCCCAGTGCAGTCTTGGATGGCCAGTACAACAAGGTCCTGTACACAGAAAGATTTTGTATTTGTGGTCAACCTCAGGTGGGAGACATCCCTCATTGTCTGTTAGCCTGCGTCTTATATAGAGAGACCCAGGAGATCTCTGAAACCTTTGTTCACACAAACAAGTGCATACATCCCAACAGAAATGTTCCAGTTTCTTTTGAGTGACAATAATATATTTGTAACACAGAGTGTGGCCCTCTATGCACTGGCTGCAAAAGAAACAACAACAAGAAGAAGACAGGAAAATGGAAATTGATAAAATTTCTATAAATTGTTGTGGTGATTTGGAGGTTTAATTTGAAATCAAGCTGGACTTGAGCTTGTTGGTGTCTCTGGCAACCTCTCTCTTACAGCACAGATGTTGGCTCATATTATGGGTGTATGATCAGTATTGTTTCTTTGGTATTGTCACTGAAGGTTTGTCATGGCTTTGGCTGGAACAATAAACTTATATTGATTGATTCTTTATGGAAGTATTTCTATACTGCCATATCATAAAATATCAGGGTGATGAACAAGTTTAAAACGCTATTAAAAACAATACAAATCATTAAAGGGACTGGCTACTCAACTTAAACCTGTCTCAGCTTAAACCTGTCTCCTTACCCCCAACCCAGCAAAATACATGTTTTTGTTGTTTGCCTTTGGAAGGTTACAGAAAAGTAGCACCTGCAAGGGGTTCAAGAGGAGTGATTGCTTGACAAATTGTTCTGACAAGGAGCTGGTGAACTTTGATAGTCCCCAGTTTGCCCACTACCATTTTCTCGGGTCTCGTGATCTCTGTTTGCTTTTGGTATAAAGACAAGAGTATATATGATGTAAGTGCCAAGGTTGACCATGGATACCTAATCAAATAAATGGTATTGTGGGCACTGATAAAAAGAACAAGTCATAACCTGTAAAAACTTTGATACTCTCCTGGACTTTTTTTTTTTTTTTTTGGACAAAGTGCACTCATAAAATCGATGTACTCATAAAACAGATGTGTATTTATAAAATGATATTTTCTGGTGCAATAGAGACACTCTAAAATGTCCAATGATTCCTGTAGTAGTCATAAGTCCTTAATATCAATTCCACTTCTAAGGATATTAACCTTTGGTTAACCTCCTTTCCAAGCTGGATGAAAAGTTCTACAGCCTAATCCTTTCCACACACATTTGGAAAAGAGTTCCACGCATTTCACTGGAACTTACGTCCAACAACTAAATGTCCTTAGGATCATAATCTTACCTACAGAGGATGCATAATCTTTCGTCTTAACAAAAACAAGCATTAACAAGATAGGGGGCATTTATTTATTTATTATTATTATTATTTTGGTCTTATGTTGCCATGAAACAAAGTTGTTACTGGCTATTCCACACAGAAGGAGACTACTTAAATGTGAATGAATAAAACTAAAGCACTAATCACACAGCAGGACTGGTGCATTTCGGCATTTTAGGCAGCCAGAAAGCAGGCATTTCCCCATGTAGCTAATTGAATTCCAGCTGTTGAAATCCTTTAGCCACATGTCAACACAAGCTAATGCCATCCCAGAATTTGCTCTTCGTTTTCTGTAGACTCGCATGAACATTGTTATAACCACTTTTAATAACCTATGCCAGAAAGGACAATAATACTTTCATTGCAGGGGTATTCTCTCTCTCTCTCTCTCTCTCTCTCTCTCTCTCTCTCTCTCTCTCTCCCTCTCTCTCTCTCTCCCTCTCTCTTGTATCACACTGCACTCGTCATAGGGTCATCTTCTAAAGGGCACCAATTTATTTATTTATTTTATCTTGAACCATTTTTACTTCATTCCTGAAGAGTCAATAACTACAGTGAGGGGAGATTTCGGTTAGTTCTGGCAGCCCCTGCCTAAGTTGATGGACACTGCCATTCAAATGGTGTTTGTGTGTACCACATCTTGAGATCAATTATGTGGGACAGGGCTTATTCAAGTTGGCAGCCCTGCAACTAAGCTTAACTCAGAATAGACTCACAGAAATTCATGAACATGACTGAGTTAAGCCCATTAGCTTCAACAGGTCTATTCTGAGTAAAGCTTAGTAGAATACCACACCAATATTTCAATATTTTCTGTTTAATCAATAGTTACTTCTCCGCCAATCTTATTGATAGCAAAGCAACTTCAGCAACATCCATGCAAACCAATTTCATTCCACTGAAGCTAGCGTTCTGCCCACATTTCTTATGCGTGGTCTCTTTTGTACAAATACATGCAGCACCACAGCATTAAACCAATTCTTTATTCTCCATGGGCGTAGTGAGTAGGAATTGTAATTTAAGAATTACTCAGGATAAATTCACCAACAACTGAACTACCCACAGAGCTTTAAAATGTGCTAACAGGGTCAGAGAAGAAAATAAACCATGTGATTTATTTGCACTGGCTTTTCGCAGAAAATGAAGAACCTCAGTGTAAATTGATTTTGTTATACAGCATCATTAGATTATTCTCCGGCAGCCACATGACATGACTGTTTTAAAAGGAGTGCTGAATGGGTTGGCCTGCATCACAGGTTAGTAGTATGAGCTTTTCTCATGAGCAGATACCGTCTAAAGGAACAGTGCATGTGGCTGGCAGGGCAGTGAGGAAGGTGCTGTATCGCTCTCCTGGCTTCCTGACCTGCTGCCACTTATCAAGATGGAGATGGCAAGGGGCAAGGCACCAGAGAGCTCAGCATGGTGCCGGAACTGCAACAGGAGCTTCAGACTGGTTGTGTCTGTACCTGTACCATGCTGAGCTCCGTAGTGCCTTATCCCTCTCCCTTTTAGTAAGTGCCAGCGATGCACGACACTGCTGGACACTGCTTGTGCAGAACACATTGCTTGTACAGTGGTATCTCTGGTTATGAACGCTTCTGGTTATGAAAGCTTTGGGTTATAAACTCCGCTAACCCAGAAGTAGCTGCTCCTGGTTGCAAACTTTGCCCCAGGATGCCAATGGAAATCATGCATCAGAGGCGCGTATGCAGTGGGAGGCCCCATTAGCGAAAGCACACCTCAAGATAAGAATGGTTTCAACTTAAGAACGGACCTCCAGAACAAATTAAGTTCCTAACCAGAGGTTCCACTGTACACAGTTGTACTTGCTATTAATAAGAGCTATTTGAAAGCAAGTCCCTCTGTTTTCAATTGAAAATACTCCTGAAAATGGGGACCTAGAATCACAGCCTTATGGCACCATCCTATCAGTGCTAGGATTGTGCTTAAACAGCCTAGTGGTGATGTCATAGTTAAGAATTCTTTTTTTTAAAATTGTTTTTATTAAAGATTTTATTGAGTAAGAAGCAAACAAATAAACAAAGGAAAGTGCATATAGTGTCTCCACTTTCAATTCATAGAGCCTTTGTGGCAGTTTGCTTGCATTTGGTATGAGACACTGTTGGCATATGCATTGTGTGGTTGGGAGAAAGAGAGGAGGGGGGGGGAGAGAGAGAGATGGAGGATATTGGTATTTCATTTGGTTGCATAGTGTTTGTGCAGGGATTTTGTGTCAGTATCACATGGGTAGGTCCTTTATTTATAGAGTATATTTATTCATTTTTGTTGGCATTGTGAAAGACTGGAGGGGCTAGAGCTTGGTTGGTTGCAGCTTTTTGGTTGCAGCACTGTTTGTATGTATGGGGGAGGAGTCAGTTGTTGAGTCAGATTAGCCATATTGATTCATAAGCTGTTGGGAGGATAGCTCATTTTGTTGTGCTGTATAGAGGAGAGTGACACCAGAGTGAATTCTCAACATAGAACTATACTACTTTGCCAACCAAGGAGTGCTCCACATAATCTCATTTATCCTAGAAGACAAAATGAAACAATGGGTGCACATGGAGTTAGATACCAATGGAAACAACCTCACTACAGCCTACCCATTCCTCCATAACAAACTAAGGAAAATTCCCACAATGCTAAACAGGTCAATACAGTTCATGCTTAAACATGGAAGGAAAAAATAGGAAAACTGACCCCAACCATATCATTAAGACTTCTGAAGACATGGTTGCATTTGTGCCTGCCTAGGGCTATGACCCTAACTTCAACAGCCAAGCTCTGCTGAGATTGTTCTTTCCCCTGTCCCCAGTACAGCCTATAAGCAGATGGGCTGACAATGGCCTCACTGAAAGGGACCCATTCATCTGTGAGGTCCTGTGGCTGCATCTTTCTTTCGTTTATTTATTTGGTCAACTGATATCCCTGTACTAAAAGGTTATGCTTACCAGTTACTGGAAAGTTAGATAGTTGTTCCTGGTTTGCAAGCACTGTGGTGTTTCTATGTATATTATGCAAACAACACCTCTCAAAGAAGTACAGGATTGGCTGCTTCAGAGCCAATGCTGACCTTAGCACCAAAATAACTTCCTTTGCACCTTTCTTCAGATATGAGGAAATGAATTATGCGCTGACTGTCTTTACATAGGAGAAGGACAGGAATTGTGAAGCTTTATCAGAAATGGTTGGATACCCCAAGGACATAATGAGATGTTGGTATTCAGATATCTGGTGAAAAGATGAATAAGCTTTTCTACCTCAAGGTATAAAAATGTTAAAAAGGAATACACTCATATGTGAAAGAGGCAGTTCGTGAAGTTTGCCATTTTCTCTCGGCATCTTATTAAATCTCTAAATCTACATAATGTAAAGATTAAATTGCACTTAAATGAAAAGTTCACTTCTAGACAGAAAGTGGGAAGAGGATGTATTGGAGTTATATACTATTTCTATATATATATAAAATAAAGTTGCTTGGACAGATAGGAAATGAATGGAAAGAGAGAATATAACAACTTTCATCTCCCTCAATCATAGGTACTTATCTAAAAGGAACATCGATAGTTTGTCTAAAAGGAACCCTTTATATGAGTGACTGGAACAACTACAGAATACAAAAACACAAGCTGATTTACATGAGCACTTTCCTGTATGAGGTTCAGTGAGACCAGGCATATTTTAAAGTGCTATTCTTATGTGCTAGTCCCTGTGTGCCTAGCATTCACATGACAACAATATCTGATTGTTCACAGGTAAGTGGTTTCTTTCAATTTTTAATTCATGAGCTCTTTTACTTCCATGTGGGTTGAGAATATTCCTATGATGGCAGTGGTCTGGAAGAACCATTCTGTTGTAGCTATCAGAATAGGTTGTGGTGTGTGTTTGTGTGTGTTTGTGTGTGTCCAGGACAGTTTCTTCAGTTTGCACATATAGCCACAGGCCTCCAAAGGTTGGTGGCCCCTGACCTAACAAATTACAGTGACATGAGTTTTCCTTACAGATATGAGTTTGGCGATACACATGAGTTGTCTTGTAGAATAGCTTACAAATCAGTGCATTTGAAGCTGAGGTATGTTACCGAATATCACCAAAGTATCCCTAACATCCCTTCCTTTCCTAATGCTCAGCAGAAGTTATATTGGCAGTGCACCCCACTTGAGTGTCGTTTATGCTTCCTCTCACTTATATGAATGACTCTGAAAGTCGGATGTGTTCATCCACAATTCAACTTAAATAGCATTTTAAAAAACATTTTAAGGCAGCCTGACTTTCTCATTAGGAAGCTGATAGGTGCTTATTTGTTCCTCAGCATATTGTTTGGAAGCTATTGTAAAACTCGGAGTAGAACTAATGTGAGTTTAATTACCACTTCGAGCTCTGTTACCTGAGAAAATATGCCAGTCGTCTCAGGAAACAGAGGAGAGAAATCCGTGAAATGAAGCTCTTCTCTAAGCAAAATCAAAGCACTATGGCTTCTCTGCTACAGTTCCCTAGAGTATAGGGAACACGAGAATCAAGGGATGTATCATTTAAGGCTTTTAGTGCAGCTTAAACATTACATTTTTCAGAAAGTGGTTTCTAGTAACATAAGTGATTAACATTGCAACTCCATTTATTATATCTTTCTGCATTTCAGTTAACTTTTTACGTAAAAAGTATTGTGATCCTGCGGTTACATGAAAAACAATCAAATCTGGGGATGAATGATTTATCTGAGCATTACCAATCCAGTCAAAAATCAAGTGGACACATTATGTCTTTTATCTGTATTCCATGTGGGTCTTTGATCATTTGCATTTATCTTTTTTTTTTAATGACATGACCGCTTTCTTCAGCTCTTTAGGACCTGGGATTCCTATCTCCTAGTGTTGAAACAACTCAGTCATCAATCACAGCTCTGACTTTACTCCATTGACTAAAAACACTGAAAGGTGGGAGCAGCCTGCTAGTTTTGCTTCCTAACATTCTTTCTAGGAGGTCAATAGTTACTTAAACAAAAGAACTCAAAGTCTGGGGCCCCTTCCTGGCCCCTTGTTAATTCAGCTTTGCTAGGCATACAGTGGTACCTTGGTTCGCAAACTTAATCCCTTCCGGAAGTCCATTCCAATACCAAAGTGTTCCAAAATCAAGGAGTGCTTTCCCATAGAAAGTAATGCAAAATGGATTAATCCGTTCCAGACTTTTAAAAACAACCCCTAAAACAGCGATTTAACAAGAATTTTACCATGTAACAGGACCGTTGATCCATAAAATGAAAGCAATAAACAATGTACTGTAGCCACACAATCAATCAATCAGTCGTTGAAATGGTTTTCACACGGTCGCAAAAACAAAACAAAAAAGTCGCAAAAACAGACAGACCTCAGCGTAACACTATCGGAAGCGTAACACTCAAAACAGAGCATGTTCGGCTTCCGAAAAAAGTTCGCAAACTGGAACACTTACTTCTGGGTTTGCAGTGTTTGGGTTCCAAGTCGTTTGAGTACCAAGGCATTTGAGAACCAAGGTACCACTGTATCTGATTATGTAAACTAGCCCTTCAGGTGATTCTCAGTTTAGAGCTTTTACTCACTTGTTGCGCCAGATCCAGAATCTCTCAAAGTCATTCTTCCTTTGGAAATATTTCAGTATTTTCCTTTCTAGAAAATTACGGTATGTTATTGCTACCTAAATTTGATTATTGAATGCTGTGTGAAATGTGGTTGCTTGTCAAATTTACATATAATGAGGTTTTTAAGAAGAAGATTCATTTATTTATTTTTAAACTGTAGGCACCTGTTTCTTTTACCGTTACGCTAGAGTGCATTATCCTATGGACTAGAATGTTGATAGAAAGATACAGGAAGACCCCCCCCCCTTTTTTTTTGGCCATACAGACTAAAAAAAATGCATTTAGATAAGTCAAAGACCCTAGCCCCTTTCAGTTATTCATTCTCAGGCCTTCCACTTATTGATTCACCATGTCGAACGAACACACATTCAAACTGCTGCGAGAGCTGTATGTGCAGAAGGCTCAGTTAAGGCATTCGGATTAATAGACTTAGAGTCAGGGGAGAGGTCAGGCTGACCTTTCCACACATTCATTGTAATTGAGGAATGGATGCCTAAAAATGGCCCCTGTTTATTCATTTTTAGACAGACTGTGTATCAGTTTCATCCCTGACTACGAAAGCGCAACAGCATGCACCCAAGTAGATTTATTTGCATTCTTTTCCAACAACAGCGTCCAAAAGAGATTTGAGAGAAAACACAGTCAAGTTTCATCATGCGGAAGAGTGTTACGATAAAAGTGGAAGAATATATTTCTATCCACTGCCAGCAATAGTTGCCACCCTGTGTTGTGAATGTGTGAGCTCTCTCTCTCTCTCCCTCTCTCCCTTTTGTGTGTATGTCTTGAAGCAATCGACTCCAAACCTAAAAGAAGCAGCATGCAGAGTTATCAGCAGCCGGCTGCATCCTCATTTGAATGCCAGTCACACATTCAAGCTTTGCACTCCATTTTCAAATAATCTCTGCAATATGCACCTCACACATTGCTTCAGGTCTCTGGAAAAGGCTTGTATTGGTAGCATCCCTTAGGGTACTTATCTCATTAGTGGTCTGGGCCTGCCTTCCTCTTTCCTCAGCGCCTCATTCTGTACACCCATTGCAACCACCCTGACTGGAAGTTTCAACTGCTTGTTGGAACAACAGCTCATCTTCCCCCTGCCCCTGTTCACAGGCTCAGCTCCTCGCAGAAAACTAAACCTTTGTCATCTCCTGAGTAGCTAAATAAAAGTCAGGAAATAAGGACTTAACAGATGGACTTGAGAGAGCATCTTTCTCTTTCAGTATTATATCTACAAGACATAGTCCAAGCTTAGTATGATATTCAGAGCCTATACTTTGCCAGCCTAAAGGCACATAGTGATCATTCCCAAACAGACACAGACACATACATGCGCTGTGACATTTTATCTAGAAATCTCTCCGTGGTGCTTATCCAATAGGTTTTTCTGACAGGAAATATTGATTTATTTTTTTTACAACCCCCCTCCATTTATGCTTCTTTCACTTTTATAGAACATTGTCAAAGCCATTAGGAAAGAAAAGATTTGAAATGGACAAACAGATAAAGTATTTTTTGTTATTTGAACTCAATATACCGTAGCGGCTTCAGAGAGCCTCATTTAGACAAACCAGCATACAAAATCTTCTGTCACTCAAAGATCAGCAGGCAATAGCAGTTTGCATAAACAACATACTGGTTCCATCCAATATTAATGCTTCTGGAATCCCAGGTCACCTTACATTTTGAGAAAGGGACATAGCTTAAGACACATCCCTGTGTGTTTACTGGGAAGAAGTCCTCAAGTTGTGCTGTACCAGCTGTGTTTGGGAGAATTCATTATATCAGATAATGCAGGCAAAATGTTATGGAGCAAATCAGAATATGAACAAGCTCCGTCACTGGCCCTAGTCTTTCAAGCCTTTGGAGAAGAGGTGGAAAGGAGGAATCCTTGAGCTCCTGTAGAAAGAAGAATATTGCCAAAATCTTGGCAGTATTTTGTATAATTCATTTTGTTCCCTGGTCAGCAATTACTTCTACAAGTGGACCACTCAGAAGGTGATGGGGGTGATGGGCCTTGAACCACCAAAATTAGTACCAGTGTGTTCCATTGCCACAACTATCACTATCTTTGGGTAGGAAACCATGTGGGTGTGTAGTGGCATTAGGATACCAGGAACAGGTGCCCTGGTGAATAGGAATATAAGAGTGTAAGAAGAGTCCCCCTGATCAGACCAAAGGCTTATCAAGTCCATCATCTAGCTTTTCACAGGAGCTCACTAGATGCCTATGGAAATCCCACAAGCAGGACATGAGCACAATAGCTCTCTCCCACTGTAGTTCCTCAGTGACTGGTATTCGGAGGCAGGTTGCCTCTGATCATGGGTCAGGATAGGTAAATTAAATGTACGCAATGACAAAGTTGCACATCTTATGTGCATCATTTCCTTAATTCACTTAATGCTGGAATTTCTGTGGTCCTGTATTTTAAGTAAGAGGTGCATGGCAAAAAACAAGAAGAGTATCAGAAGGTATCAAACTTCAGAATGCCTCCCCCCCCCCCGCCCTTCCAGACAGACCCAGACTTATCTGTAAGGTATGTGTGATTAGCCTCACAACTAAAGAAATATTTGAGAAGCTTTTCTATATGGCTAAAATATCACAAATGGCAACAGGCTGTAAAATCAAAAGCAGTTCATTTCACTTGCTTTCTTAAGAAAGAAAGCAAAGTACTATGGTGGCAGACAGCAAAAAGGAAAATAAAAAAATCATGGACCCAGTTTATATTTCTACAACCTTTCACATTCAATTATCTGAGCTGTTTGCTTTTAGCACTTCTATTTATAAGATGCTAGAGGATGAACAGCACAAATGGCACTCCATAAGTACAGCTCCCCCCACCCCCACCAAAGAGTGGCTAGAACTATGTTTGCTTCTACATATAAGTGTAAAAACAAATATCCAAAGAAAAGCACCCAGTTTATCGATAGGTAAAACAATAGCCTCAGTATGTACCAACTTTGAAACCACTTCCAGAAGAAAACAACAGCTGTCAGGGATGGTTTGCAAATTCATAGTATCTGTTGTTTACTAACTGAAAGGCAGCATGGTGGGTGCTGGAAAGCATTAGCCTGATCTCAACCTAAGAAGTTAGGGAAGAGCATGCTGGAAAATCAGGAGCAGCTAGGATGAAAAGGATGATAAAACCACACAGTGGTTCTTCACACAGTGCACTGTGAAGCTAAGGGGTTTGCCGCTGCAAGATGTAATGGCGGAAACCAATTTGGATTGCTTTAAAGGGTCTTAGATTCATAGAGGAGAAGGCTATCGATGACTACTGACCACAATAGCTGTGTAGTATTTCCAGTGTTGGAAGTTGCTGAGAGTTGCTGGTGGGAAGAGCACTTGTGGGGCTCCTATAGGCATCTATTTGGCCACTCTGAAAACAGGATCCTGGACTAGATGGCCACTCTATGTGATCCAACAGACTGAGAGCAATCAGGGCAAATCCAGGGGAAATGAACAGCACAGTTACATGGATTAGTAGTTAAGTGCCATTAATGTCTGTGCTGCAACTGTATTGGCCATAATCCAACATAGTTAAATGTGTTTAAATGCATTGTTGTACCTGCTTGTGTGAATGTGCATGCCATACAAATGTAGGGAAGAGAGCTGGGGTAAGTCCACCCCTCTCCCCAACTGCAACTGCAAGGGGATAAGTGAAACAAACAACACATTGTAAGTGCAGACATCATATCTCCATTTCTAGTTATCCCTAATAAAATGCTTAGATGGGGGGAGGGGGGCTTCTCTGAGTACCAGCTGCAAGATAGTAGCATTGGGCATCCCAGCTTTCAAATACCCCCCATGAAGGAGGTAAGACTGGTACCAACATTTACCTTTTTGGTGCTAGGTTAAAACATTTTTTAATTTGCCCAGGCTTAATAATAATAATAATAATAATAGATAATTTTATTTGTAACCTGCCCATCTGACTGGGTTGCACTACATTTAGTGTATTATTTTAGATGGTTTGATAGTTTTGGTTTGTTATCAGATTTTATTATGCTGTTTTGATTTGTGTTGTCAATATTGTATTGACATTTTGAATTTTTATATATATTGCCTTAGAATCCATGCTTGGATGAAGGTGTGGTCTTTAGGTTTCCTAACGCAATAAATGACATCTGGTAATCAACTCTACTGATCTGTCTTAGTAACGGCTGTACTATGGTAGTATTCCTGTTTCTTGTACATTTATTAAGTAAGTGGTATATAACACTGCACCACAATCTCTATTACTTTCTTTCATTTAAAATCAAAACATTTGTCCCACTTAGTAGAGCAACACACTTAAGTTTGTTTCCATTCTAAAGCTGCAACAACAACATATTACATAGAACAGCTCAAAAATTATTAAATGATCTCTGCAAACAACTCTGATAACAGAAATAAATTATATAAATCTTGGTTATCATGTGTATCAAAATAGTATTTCTTGGCAGTAATGCAAGCAATGTAGCTTGCCAACTATTTCATGAAGTTCCAAAAATTGGGAGATCTGTGCAAAATCCAGTGATTTTAATGTGTGCTCAGAGATAATTCCTTTGCTATCAGAGGTCTCAGTTTGACTTTATTTAAGAAGGTGGCTGCAGAAGATATTTAATAAAGATGAAATTCAATGATAAAATTTTCCATATAACCAATTGCACTTTTTACTTAATGTAAGTAATTGGTTTACCATGGTCACAGCTGAGAAAGTAAGATTGGCATTACAGCTTTATCTCTGCAGGTTAAAGAAATTTTGATCTGTCTGTCATCCAGTGTTCTCATGCAGAATCATTCATTTCTAAAAATCTATCTTTCAGAAAAGAAGTAAACTGCTGTTCCATTTTACCTTGACAGAGTCCTCATCACATTCTCAAGTATGACTGAAGGATGCTCACTGCATCCATTCAATCATGGGTTGTCCCAAGTGTTTTAAATGGAAACTGCAGAGGAATAAATTCATTGTATTCTCATTTACACTGTTAAAACCTTGTTGAAGATCAGTCTAGCCCTGATCAGATATCAGGATTGCTACCTTCATGTTTTCACCTTCAGCAATTGAAGGAAAGGGAGAATTCAGCTCCTGAAGCTTCCCCCAGCACTTCATATCATTAACCCACCAGGAAAAAGCTTCATTTTGAGCCTATTATAGAACAGTCTGAGGAGCTCTGACACAGAAAAAGTAGTAATATTAGAGGAGTTATATAGACCATCCACCTGGATCCAGTATTACTGTTCCTCTAAGATCATACAGAAATGTCTTACATTTTAATATCATCTACTATAACTGCATCTTGGAGCATGTAGAAGTGTCAGTGAAAAACTGATTTAACTTGTGGTAAAAAGTTCCATAAGTTAAGTCCATTTTGCCCCTAAAAGAGAAGCCTTTACAAATTGGATACACCTCATCACTTGACAACATTTCCCCTTAGTTTAGTTTTAAAACTACTCTACAGGCAGAAGGAGGAAGAAGAAATAGCAAGTTTCTGGCTGCAGCAGGGAGGAGAGAGCTGAACACAAATGACAAATGCCGGAATGGCTTTGGAATGGAGACACAACTTCTGCCTGCCTCTTTCTCTGTCTGCCTTTCTGCTCCCTTCCAAGCTGAGGGAACCAGGTTTTTAATTCCTCTTTCTGACTCCAGTGCTTTCCCACACAGGGCTTCTTCACCTCCGCTTTCAGCAGGCACAATTATGACTTCGGTAAACAAGTTTGGATCTGCGGTCACAGTATTGTCCATTGGGCCTGTGTCCGGTCTGCAATTTGCGGCTTCACTCCTTACTTGGGGCTACCACCGTGGGTTCGAGTTTCCTGGTTTTCAAGATGTGGCATGCGATGGGAAGAACTCATGCCACTGCTGACAAGTTGGCTGCTTTATTTCCCAGAACAGCCTTGTTTTGGTCCTCACTCTTGAAGAGAAGGGTATGGTGCGGGTCACATAACATTATGGCCATTGAAAAATCCAGGAAACTCTTAAATCGCGTGATAGCGCGCAAAGTGCGTTTCATGAATGGCCTAGTTATCCCACATGATGATATCCGAATTGGCAACCAAGCCTTGTTCCAGGATGATGGTGTTCATCTTTCAGATCTCGGCAATGACATATGGCTGGCCGACATCATCAGAAGTCTTACAGATTGGTTGCAGCTATGAGGGTATTGGCGGTGAGCCTCTTGGGCTCAGGTGATGGTTAGGCATTGGAATGTGTTGTTGGTGTATGGAAGGGCAAGGTGTGGCCAACGCCTACCCCTTCACTTTTGGGTATTCCGTTAAAGGAATCGGGCGGTCATGGATCCTGTCCAATGCCCTGTGTGGCGGGGGGCCATGGCACGACCCCCAGTGACGTCAGGGGAGAGCTTATAGTTGTATTTGCATCAACAGGCTCCCCCTACTGGTGGTTAACCCCTCATCGGACTCACCCCTCTCCGAGTGGGTGGAGACAAATTGTCTGTGGTCCAATGCCTAAGCCAATACCTCCTCACATGCTGTAATCAATAAAATTGTGGCCTTTTCTTGCCCATTAACCTAATATACTGTGTCCACGTGTCTTCATTCCCCAAGCGGGGATCGGGTCCTCGAATCACAATGTAAGTTACGAGCCATCTGTATCTGTAGCATTTGGAAGCAACCCTATCTGTTTCTGACCTGCTCTGTGTCTTTCCAATTCAACAAGTTATCTGGGTCCAAATCAAATCTGTAAAATCCAAAGCTCTGTTTTCCCCAATGGCTATAACCTTTCCCCCTCATCACAGAAGTGGATTAAACCTGTCAACTTTAAGGGGTCCCTGATCCAAATATGGCAAGTTAAGAAATCTAAGCAATGCTGACAAGGTCGGTGGTCTAGCTATTACTACTATATTATTATTTTTGATAAGTTTAATAATTATAAATGTCCATAGGAACACTAAAAGTGTCATACACCTGATAAGGTGAGGCATGCATGAGCATTCAAAGCGATCAGACGGACTAAAGCAACCCCTTACATTTAAAGCTCTCTTACACAACTTTAACTGGCATAGATCTCCCCAAAGAACCCTGGCAACTGTAGTTTATTAAGGGTGCTGAGAATTGTTCTGTGAGGGGTCTCCTAACAATTCTCTGTGCCCATAGCAGACTGCAGTTACCAGAATTCTTTGGGGGAAGCCAAAACTGTTTAAAGTGGTATGGTACTGCTTTAAATGTATTGTGGGATGCGCTCTGAGTCATTGCTAGTTGTTTCAAAGAAACAAATGCTATGTGGAATTGGAACTAAGTATTGTGATGAGGCCGTTCTGTCTCCATAGTCTGTAATCTTATAACAGGCAAAGCATCCGGAAACAAAGCAATATATTTATGAGACCAAAATAAACTGAACAGCCAGACTATACTCTGAGGATAGATATTGTAATTAGATCTGATAAAAGAGCATTTGACAGAATGCTATGTATTTTTCACTGAGCTGAAGTTGTCTGTTTGCTCCTTATTTACATGTTTCTGTCAGCCACATCCTTTACTGAAAATATCAAGTAGCATCCTGGCAGCCTAAGGAACTTCCACAGCTAACGAAAATAAGACATTTGCAAATAGGATTTGTCAAGGTCTCCTTAAAAGTACAAACTGAAATAAACACCCACCAATCCTAGTTTTATACAGAGCTTCAAAGAGAACTTCTTTTTGCTCATACAGGCCAATTTTTAAGACTTGAAACAACTAAAATTTATGCACACAGTCTTCCTATTATACCAGAAAGGGATGCAGCGCCTAAAATATTCAGCAACATGCAGGGTCTAAAATAACAAGCCTGAACTAGATCTGGTACTTGGCTTTTTCTATTTATAGTAGACGAGGCTTTTGTTTAAGCACTACTGGTACTAACATAAAAAACTTTCAAGGGGCTATTGCGTGGACAGGCAGAGTCCCCAGATCCTGCGCGGTCCCCCCGTCATGTGGAATAACGACTCAAGACAACGTGCTATGGGATTAAATTGGCCACAACTTTATTAAATTTCAAATGTGGGTAGACATTGGCTCAGGCATTGGGCATTCTCCCTCCCCAGTCCCCAGCTGGGGACCTAGGGAGCATCAGGGTTATCCAGTGTGTGTGTGGGGGGGATGGGCTGGCTCTGGAGAACATATGTTCAAGCAGAGATAGCCGCCCCCGTTATGCCGCCGCCGCAGGGGAGAGCAATGACGACCTTTGGCGTATGGTCAAAGCCTCCCTTCAGAAACCCCTTTAACGGGGAACCCTGGTATCGCCACCGCAAAGAGGAAGGTGGACTAAAGGATTCCGCCCAAGGCCTGATACCGCCAAAGTTGTGACGTTTTGCTACGGGAAAGGCGAAACCTGCCAATGCAGGGAAATTCCTTTCCGGCCCTTTAACAGCGACCTTAAAGTAGCAGTAGCCCACATACCTGTGAAGAAAAGTTAACCTGCAAAACCTGTGAAGAAAAGTAAACCTGCAAAATAAGACATTAACTGAGGGTGGGTAGGGTGAGAGAAGCTCTGGAGCCAAGTGAGGATTCCCAGGTAAGATCCTCCCTCTATTGTGTGGGCAGGTAATCCCTCCCCTACCTGGCCTGGTCTCCTTGGCAACGCTTCCCCCAGGTGGGATTGGACAACTGACTGAGGTAGGCGGAGACCTCCAGGTATCCCACCTGAGGGAAGGCAAGGCCAAGCCTATGCTAATGGGGCCGCTCCAGATCTAGGGCTGCACGCGTCCACGCAAAGGGCGCCCCCCGTTTTAAGCGGGGAGCGGTCATTGTTATCTTGACGAAAGGCTATCTGGTTTAGCTGTTGCCTGTGCTTAAAAATGAGCCACTTGCTTTTCAGACATTAGCGGCATGAAAAATTAGGTATTATACTGAAGTACACAAAACATGTGTCAGCTGAATCTACCTCAAGACCGGAATCTCATATTCATAACACCAAGAAAGTGTAGTCACATTGACTATCTATTTATCGAGTTCAGAAAATATAACCACGATCAGTTCACAGCTTTTCCCAACATAGAGGCAACCTGCTGGTACTTGTGGAGAACTGGAAAAATATGAGGTAAAAATGGCAGAGAGTATTCCGGCGTGGGGGGGGGGGGAACGACACACCCAATAATTGAAAATGTTTGTTGTGACATATGATCATTTGATATGTAAATAATTCAAATATGAGATTTAAAAGTTGGCACTTCGTCTCTAACCTGAACGGTAAAGATGTGTTGTATGTGTGGGTTTCAGTTAGCAGCTTGAGAAAGAAAGAAAGAAAGAAAGAAAGAAAGAAAGAAAGAAAGAAAGAAAGAATCATTTGCTATATAAAAGGAAGTGTCTGTTACTCAAATGGTTTACAGTTACAGTGGTACCTTGGGTTACATACGCTTCAGATTACATACGCTTCAGGTTACAGACTCCGCTAACCCAGAAATAGTACCTTGGGTTAAGAACTTTGCTTCAGGATAAGAACAGAAATCGCAAGGCAGCGGCACAGCAGCAGCAGGAGCCCCATTAGCTAAAGTGGTGCTTCAGGTTAAGAACAGTTTCAGGTTAAGAACGGACCTCCAGAACGAATTAAGTACATAACCAGAGGTACCACTGTATATCATTGCCATATTAGACATTCCTGCTTTTTTACTAGACAGGTGAATCACAGAGGGGGCAGAATGTCAAACACCGATTGGTTCAGAAGTGAACATTTTATCTACTCTCATTGCCTCTTGAGTAAATGCCAATGGACTATCAGTCTCCCAGACTAACATGATCAGATGAAGGGTTCTGGCTGGGAGAATCAAAGGTCCAGAACAAGAAAGGAAGTTGGAGGAAGTTGACAGTATGGATGGGGGAGAAATATGCTTCTCAGTTTAATGCAAGCCTACCAAATTCGCATTTCCCTGAGCCAATAAGCAAATTGAAACACAGCTCTCCTTTGAAATTCATACTTCTCTGAATTTTGCAATTATTATTATTTAATTAATATATATATTGCTTAATTGCAGAGTAGGCTTTTAAATGGTTCACATGCATAAAAACCAAATAAACAAGTTATCCAAGAACCCTATCTGTACAAAATGCACACAATAGTGAAACTACATGCAAAAATATGAAAATAAATTGTCTCCAGTACTAAACATTAAATTGTAGCAGTAGG
Organism: Podarcis muralis; assembly: GCF_964188315.1. Taxonomy (NCBI): domain Eukaryota; kingdom Metazoa; phylum Chordata; class Lepidosauria; order Squamata; family Lacertidae; genus Podarcis; species Podarcis muralis. The sequence continues at coordinate 86,826,436 of NC_135657.1, read as the reverse complement.
ATTCATTCAGTCAACCAAATACATATGTAGCACTGAATTAACAGCAACAACAAACACCCTTGAAAACCTTTCCGTTTAACTAGTGTTAAGAGCTTTCCATGCTCAGACAAGCTCCAATGAGCCACACCTTTAACAGACATGTTATTTACGGCAAGTTGATATGGTATAGTTTCCTATCCTGTGGTTACTTTTAGCTTCACCACTATGTTTCAGTAGGGTGGTTGTTAGTGGTCTTAGACTTGCCTCATCACTGGAATAGACACACAGAGTCTCTGCAACTGAAGGTACCATTCGTTAGAAGTACCTCGCTAGCAACCAGTATGATCCACATAGAAGAATTGGAAGGGGACTCTGGAAGTCAGCAAGGCAGGGATTATTGGTGGAAAACATCACTTGCGGCCACAGCTACAACCAAGCCATATGGTCATATGGTTACACAACCAGGAAGAGAGAGGGAGAACTTTTGCATTAAGGGATGAAGAGGGTTGCATATGCACATACATGCATACAAGGGTTACAATGCAAATTTACTGATAGCAAATAGGCCGACTTGGGCATTTTGAAGACCAATTGCTTATGACAGCTCTTTAAAATGTGTATAAAGTTGCTTTGGACTGTGGCCGCAGAACGCCATAGATTTAGATGGAAGCAAATTGATTTTTGTCTTAAGGGTTGCAAAGAATGGAAGTTGCACACACTCTCCGCTGTGCAAATCAAGTGCTTTTACTCGGTGTACCCCACCACTATATCATCAGCAGAGAAAAAGAGATATCCCAGTGGGATTAGTTCCAAGATAAATGCATTAATTCGTCCTGTAGTGGATCAGAAATCTCATAGAGTGGAAAGTGACCTTTACCATTACCCTCGGCTGCTGTAGTTTCAGTGTTTCAGCACGAAGGCTTCTTCAAGAATGAACTATCTTAGCTAATGCCACTGAGAGCAAGGATGTTTTATGTCTTGGCTGCATTAATATATGCATTACAGGAGACTTTGGCTAAATTCTAAAAGTGTAAGTATTATGTCACACCGGGGCATAGAGTACAATGAACAGGATTTGTAAAAATGTGAATAAATGTAGTAGTTCAACCTGCAGTGAAAATTTTATGATAAAAAGAGCACGGTCCTAGTGCTCTGTACTGCTCATGTGGGAGGTGTGGGTTTGATTTCTGACCCACTCTCTCGTATGCCAAGAGGTTGCCAGCTCATTATATATGTGTTGCCTTTATTGGTGCATAGAAGAGTGGCACTACTGGGTAATAAATGACATGCTATTTTCAAACTCGCATGGGAATAAAAATGAAAAGAAAGAGGAAGGGCTCAGGCTGAAACTATATGTCAAATGCAGTGTGTGTGTGTGTGTGTGTGTGTGTGTGTGTGTGTGTGTTGTTTTGAGTTTGGGTTGGGGAGTTGAGACTCTTCTAACGCCTGGACTGAGCAAGTGTTAAAACATACGCCAGGCTAACTACCTGTGTTGTGATCAACTGGGTGATTAAAAGAACAATGGAAAGGGGGGTGTCTGTCAGACAGCAAATGGGTGGGGCCCTTCCCCAAGCTTGTGTTTAGTTAGAAGGACAAAGCCAGAGTTTAGAATTGAGCCTGCAGTGTTGTGACCCAGGAGCAAAGCAACAAGTCGGAAAACCAGAGACTCAGAGCGATGGTTGATTTCTGTTTGAATCTAAGGCTGTGGCTCTGGGAGAAGCAAGACTCTTTTGGGGTGTTAGTGCTGCCAACTCCTCCATCGTAGGTTCAGGGTGTGTGTGTGTGTGTGTGTGTGTGTGTGTGTGTGTGTGTGTGTAAATAAACCATATATCATAAAGACACCACAGTCTTCACTGTGCCTCATTCCCAAAAAGAAACACGAACCCTAAGTAAGCATCTAGGAACTCCCTGGAATCTCACACCACTCAGAGACTGGGGTGGTGTGCAACAGTGCAGTATATAGAAAAGTGGCAGTGGAGGCTGGTGCCTGTTGAATCTGGAAGGCAGAGCCAACTAATCCTAGTTTTGTCCCCTGCAGGGTTCTACAAGGGCAACATGAAGACTAAGGAGGAGGAGGAAGCTGCCAGGCAGTTCTATTCCCTAGGCTGGTTGTAAGAGGGCAGACTGGGATTGATGGTGAACTGGTCCATTTGCCCCAGTGAACCATCCATTTGCCTCCACTGAACAGTGGGCACCTACACTCAGTGTTCAGTGGACACATTTAAGCCCATACTTCAAGCTGATGAGCAAAACTGAGAACAACACTGAATAAAAGCAGTCCTATTGCACTTCCTACCGCAATCCAAACAGCCTTAGAAATTTCTGTAGGGAAAGATCTTCAGAGAACGCAGAGGACAGTACAACAGGTAATGAATACATCATGAGAGTTGTTTGCAGCATCTACAAAAGGGCTCTGTGAAGTGGGGTTGTGTCTGCACAAATTGTACAAAAAAACAACAACAACAAAAACACCCTTTGTACATTTCCATCCGCCTTCACTGAGCCAGTGAAGAAAGATGAGTCAGAAGAAGAGGCTTGCCCTCATTTAATCTACAAACCTGCTTTCAGAACACTTTGCAGAAATGGAAGGGTGCCTGAGTGAAGAAGGAACAGCCTTGAGGAGTGAACATGAGCAGCAGGAGCAGTGAATGTTTCCATGGATGCAACAACTTCACCTGTGCTGTCAGTGGCTTTTGCAAATGGACTTGCATCCCTGCTCAGATACTAGGCCCATAAAGGCAACCATGATGAAAATGACTGCAGCAGCTGACAAAGGAGAAGCAACCATTTAGGGTGGTCCTTTGGAGGATCCGACTCAGAGCCTCCTGCTGGAGGGCTCACACCATCCCAACCTTAGCATTGCCCTGTCCTGTCCCCGTTCAATATGCGGCGACAGCACCTAAGCTGGGAGGTCAGATTGTGGTGCTGCCCCTTCTCACCTGCTCCTCCTGCACCAACACAAGCAATTTCCCCAACTTATTTCAACAGAGAGAGAGAGAGAAAAAAAAAGCAGGAACAATCAGAGAAATGGAATGGAGAGCAGTAAATAGCCAGTGTTTCTGCATGGTCTTGAAGGGAAGGGTCTTTACCAGTGCCCGCTGGAGGCACGAAGTAGTGGCAAAAGTGCCACACAAGTGTGTTGCTGGTGGCAATCCTGTAGCAATGTGTCTAGGGGTAGGGGGAGTTTTAAGAGGTGAAAATGTACAATGCCTGAGGCTGGAATCTAGGCACCCCCCCTTTTAAAACAATAGCATAGAAAGGGGAGGGGAACCAGGGAGCAAATATTGTGATAAGAGGAGTTTTGCAGGGTGGTCAGCCCGATTTTGTTTTTCAAACTCTGTAAATGTTCGCTGCACCATCAATTTCAGTAAATCCTTTCATACTTGGAATGGGAAGAAGGCCTTGGCTCCCCCATCTCAAGCAGCAAACTGAGTTGGACCAGCCCTGCTCCATTTCATATTAAAATGTGTGATTATGGTCCACAGACTAAAGTAACTGATGCTATCTTGACATACTGGGATGGTAGCATGAACTTGAAAGTTCTCCCACTCTTGATGCACTGACAATAGAATGCTCTGCTTGATATTTTCCTTTGTGCTTGTTTGACACTGTGCTGACAGCTCTGATGTCAAGGCATAAATTCTAGCAGTAATGCAACTATTCTCCCTTCTCCAACAAATCTCAGTAGGCCTTCCGTCAGGGCACTCTGCATGGTCCCTTCCCTCCCAGTGAATATACAGAAAATACTTGCTAGAATCATACAGAATCAAAAAATGTTTGGCTTATAAATTTGGGTCGTGCTTTTGCCTGCTTTCATATCAACATAGCTCCTGCAACTCCTATACCCATCTAGCATTTTCAGTCAGTTCCTCTTTTGTGTTGAATAAAATAAATTTCCAAACTGTATATATAGTACAGGTGTGCGCGTGAACCACATTCAGTTTGGACCCCAATTTGGTGCTTTGGAAAACAGCCCACTTTTGTCCAAGATGCTTCTGTAGGATGCTTAAGTAAGCTTAAATATATCCAAGATTGATTCATTCCTCTCTCTCTCACTAAAGAAAAATAAATAAAATGCTAATACCTTTTTTCCCTTTTACAGAAATGAATGAAATTTGCAGACATACGAGCAACACCAGAATTATTTAAGCCTGCCACATTTCGAGCAAAACAGGTCTAGGATTTTTTGTGCTGGCCATATTTAAATGGACCCTTCCAACTCTAAATTCTATGATTCTATACTTCTTGTACACCCACTGCCCCCAATCTACTTCAGAGTTAGGGACCCCCCAGAACATGTTGGGAGGGGGAGGAGAAAGAGGAAAATCAAGTTGTTGCACTAATAGTGGAACTTTGTTGGCTACAACCTGAAATATCTGAGTTACGGACATAGGAGCCAACTCCAGGTGAGCGTGGATGCTTGGGCACCCACAATAATTTAAGTGTGGAGGCTGGGCACCCACAAAGTCAATGAGAAAAGCCGGCAGGCGGCATTGGCTCTGCCCTACAGCCAGCGAGGCACCCTTTTCCAGGGGGTGGGGATCGGATGTGGAGGCACAGTCTCTCTGCCTCCAAATTTGAGCCCCTCCCCACAGAAAAAGGGTGTCTTGCTGGCTGTGGAGAGGAGGAAGAGGTGCTGATGCCACCGCAATGCGAGTTTGTGAGATCACACACACTATATGCATGCATGTTTGTGTGATGTCACACATCCGCATTGCGGCATTGGGCATCCACAGTCCTGAGGGCGAGATGGTGCCCATGGTTATGGAAGTGCACATATATCAACTAAAGAAAATACACACCTTTATACACACACCTATTTAACCAGAGCAATCCAACTTTAATATATGTTATGAACATATGTAGGAACAAAGTGTATAAACATACTAAGGGCAAACTCTGGCTATTGCAGATGGTGAAATGTGCTCTTCCACAGAGGTAAGCATTGTACATACAGTTACCAACTTCCTCTCTTATCAATATTTATCAGCACCCAAGGCATGAAAAATTCTACATGTTTGCTGGCTCCTGGTATAAAACTTCATTTCAGCCATATATATATATATGACTTTCATCACTTTTCAAATATTTGAGCTGAAAATATATGGGGGTGGGTTCACTTTATCACTTCCCAGTTTATCTCCGCTTTACCCAATGTGCTGTGCTTGTCTTTTTAAAATGAGTGTCTTCTAAAAAGCAATTTTGTCTCTTTTTGTGTGGTCCTGAGGGCTTGGGTCAACTTACTTTTATGATATCTGTATCTACATTTCATGCTGACCTGCATTCAGGAGACCCCCTTGGCACTGAGGATGTTTTTAGTATTAATTTGCTAATTTGTGTAGCGCTTCTCATTACGGCAGCGAGTTGCTTTAATTAAAGAGATTAGAATACAAAACAAGGTAGGTGGGCTTCAGCTGGGAGTCTGTTTCCTGAAGCTTCCTTCCAGTGGCAATCTGCCCAGGATGGCAGTGAATTACAGCTCCCTAGACATGTCTCCGTAGAGTGTGAGCTGAAATTTATACCAGAGTTTAAGACATAATGCAATGCTAGAGCGTGTACAAGGCAAAGATTCTCTCTCTCTCACACACTTTCCCTCCCTTCAAGGCCATGTCTGTGGTATAAAATAACTGCTTCGCTCTATAGAAAAAGCATGCTGTGAAAATCCCTATCAGCTTTTCCTCTCCCCACCTCAAAAACAACCCTTAAGCATAATCTTTTAAAAAATAATAATAATTGAGTCATTCCTCTTGGTTTATTCTCCTCACCACGTTATGTTCAAGTGCTTAAGGTTCAATCAGGGCTTTTTTTCAGCTGGAACTCACCAGAACTCAATTCTAGCACCTGCCAGGTGGGCGCCATTGCCATACTAAGAGAATGAGGGATGTGTTCATGGTGAGTTCCGGCACCTCTTTTTCTAGAAAAATAGCACTGAGTCCAACCAATCGTTTGCATTTTTCTTGCTGTGACATAAGCTAACAAACATGTCTGTCAGACTGGGACCGTTCACTCAACACCAGGGCCCTTAATCTCCCCAGCGTCCAATGACTCAAAATGATTTTGAACAGGTGTGGATGGCTTTTAATGGTGAAGGTATGAGAGTATGAGAGAATGATGAATGCATTAAAGGTTTGCCTTTTGTGAACTTCAGTATAAATCTGAAAAATGCAACAGACCAAAAAGATATTCTACATCCATGTACAACAGACCTGCTGATTCAGCTTGCTAGGAATCCAGGTGCTACTTTTGCATATACTTATATCATTAAAAAAAAGTAAAAATTGTCACAGCGCCTGCTTGCTTACAGCTATGAGATGCCCCAGGCAAGGAATTCATGCATCCATAGAGGTCAAACACAGAACATTATTGTGTAATTTAACTTGCAGGTTAAACAAATGTCATGTAAACTGCAATGATCAATGTCTTACTGTGTGTGAATTTTTGTGTAGGGGATAGGATATCATTCTTTTCTTACATTCAGTTCCTCTGATTTTTTTTTGTAAAAACCCAATAAATATAGTTCTCTCCACATTCTGAAGGAAAAGATTTGCTTAATAGCTTTCGACATTAACGCCAGCTGTTTGTGACCTTGCATAAAGTACTTTGGGACTTGTGTGCAATGGGGCACAAGGATAAGGGCAAATTTATATGGTATAATAAGTTAAGAGCTGAAACACTGAGCTCTTAGCATCTGAGAAGATCTATAGCTCACCACATGCTCACTCTTTAGCTCCATATTTATGATACAATTTTGCCTGCAGGCTTGGGTTGATTCGTGGCCAACTTTGCTATGTCTGAATCAAAGATGCCTCACACAGCTTTGCCTTCTCTGTTACAAATACATTTCTTTATATTCATTGACACGAGCATGATAATTCTACCGACAATAAAGAGTAAGGAACTGTTTTGTTTTTCAGTTTGGCTACAGTCTGAGAAGAGACAGTTGGGGCTAGAATGCAAAATGTTATTCAAGGATCCAATACCAGCTCTAACAACGCATAATTCCAAATTCTACACCATAGAAGTACAAATCCACCATGTATGAGTGGTGCCTGCGAGATTAAATTAGGATTTCATCAAATTTTCTCTGATTTCAATGTTTTCTTGATAGGCACACTTACTGTGACTGAACACATGGAGGGGGGGGTGTTATTCACCTTGCAAAATATCCACATTATTTCAATACTGTTCAGCACCTGTTTGTTCCCTTGGCAGCAGCTGCTTCTTCTTCTTTTTGCCACTACTATCTTTGATCTCACTGTCTTCACCCTCGTTTCCCACACTGCTGCTTAATTTGATTGACTGTGAGGCAAGCCACTGGGTCTGGCTCATATTCTTTATATCATATCAGATTGCCATCAACAAAATCACACAGATCACCATAGCCAAGAGAATGGAACAGTAGGGTGGGTTAATAAAGCCAAGGACTTAAGAGGCCAAAGGAGAAGCACATGCCTCAGAAAAGAACAACATCAGAACAATATGAATGGGTTTGGACTCACCATTTTTTTTAAAAAAAGAAAATAATAATTGATTCCCTCCCCCCAATATTCATACAACCCCATCTACAGATGTATGTTTTGTTTTAAGATGAAATGTGCTGTTCTTGCTTGGTCTTTCATCAGCTGTTGATACCATCAACCAATGTATCTTCCTGTACTATCTTGGGGAGTTGGATATTGAGGTCACTGTTCCAGAACGGTTCTGGTATTACCTTCAGGAATGGTTCCAGAAGATAACATGGGATGTGCTTCTTGGTCCCTTGGCTCTTGAGCTATGAGGTGCCTCAGGGCACTATATTGCCTCCAGTGCTGTTTAACATCTACATAAATCTGCTGGGTGTGGTCATTAGGAGATTTGGAGTGGACTGATGACATCAAACTCCATGTTTTTGTAATAACTAACTCAGGAATGGATGAGCAAGCAGTGTCAGGATGTAGTGGTGGGCCAGATGAGAGCTAATATACCAAGTCTGAATTCTGGCAAGATAGAGGCTCTTGCAGGTGAGCAGTTCCTGAGTCTGGCTTCCCAGTAAATAACCTACTCTGGATGGGGTCAGACTCTCCCTGGAAGAGCAGTTGTGTAGCCAGGGGGTGCTCCTAACTCTAGCTGTGAGACTAGAGACACAGGTGTACTTAGTGACCAGGAGTGCCTCTTATCAGCCTTGGCGGTAGGACAGTAATGTCCATCTCTGAATCAGGTTAGCTAGGCCACAGTTGTCCATGAATTGGTAACCTCATATGCAATTAACTCTATGTGGGGCTGCCCTTGAGGCTGGGCCAGAGGCTGCAGTTAACAGAGAACATGGTGGTTAGGTTATGGGGACACACTACTACCAGCATATCACACCTTGTTTGTGTGTTTTGCACTGGCTCCAATCTGCTACTGGTATGAGACTTTAGTACTAAGGCCCTATACAGCTCAAGTCCAAGCTACTTAAGAGATCATCTTATGCCAAGTAGGTCTCTGCACACTGCAGAAGAGTTTCTCCTTCAAGTCCCTAAAATATCAGAAGTCTGTTCCTCAGCAACTAAGAGCAGGGCTTCCAGTGTGGCTGCCCCTGTTCTGTGGAACAGTGATCCTGTTAACATTCAACAGGTGCCCACCACTGTACTTTCTGGAAACAACTAAAGAAATGTTCTGTCCCAAGAAGCTTTCATGGCTAGCTGAAAAAGTATTTCCCTTAGATGTTCACTTTGCATCATTTTTGAGATGCACATATTAATTTCATTATTATTTGTTGTTTTCAGGGTGGAATCTTAACCTACTTACTTGGGGGTCAGCCTCATAAACCTCAGTGGGATTTACTTCTAAGCAGAAATATAGGATTGTGCTGCAAACCTATTAGGTTACTTACCCCACATAGTTAAAAGTTACAATCCACTATTATATGGTTGGCATTATATTCTAATAATTATGCTTAATAAACTTCTTTCAGCTTTGCTTCAGACCACCAACTACAAAACATACAATGATTATCTTGAAATGTATGCTTTCGAGACTATATTAGTATTTCACACAGAAAATTGTCACAAAGGATTAGAATTCCTTTTTATCAAGCTTTTCAATAGATGAGTAAGTCAAAGTGGAAGTCTGAGTATTATTTCTAATACAAAGAGAATTTGATAAATGCACCTTAAAACAGCCTAGAGAATGTTGAAAGCTTTGTGTATATCTAAGTTTTTATTCCTGCAAAGAATTAATTAAATCATTACCAGAACTCACATTATGCTGAATCTCTCTGCAAATTCTAGTCACTATTCAATGCCTTCTTCAGCAAAGAATCATAGAATAATAGAATCACGGAATTGTAGAGTTGGAAGGGACCCCAAGGCTAGTCCAACCCCCTGCAATGCAGGAGTCTCAACTAAGTCATACATTTAAATAATATTTGCTGTCATTTCAGTTGAAAAAAGTCATGTTTTTACAACCTATATATTTTACCTTCACAGATCCTATTAAATATTTCTTATTAAAAAGTCTAATATGTTTGAATATTTCCATCTTCATATACAGTCATACCTCATGTTACGTTTACTTCATGTTACGTTTTTTCAGGATATGTCCTGCAGCAACCTGGAAGAAGTACTTCCAGGTTTCGCCGCTTGCGCATGCGCAGAAGTGCTAGATTGCGCTTCGCGCACAAGCACCAAATCGTGCCATGCACCTGCGCAGATGTGGCGCTTCAGGTTGTGCTCTTTTCATGTTGCGAACAGGCCTCCAGAACTGATCCCGTTCGTAACCAGAGCTACCACTGTAACATTATTCATGAATTTGGATTTTTCTGTCCTTTTCCTCTTCCCGTCTCTTCGCCAGTCTTTTGTGTGAATAGAGCAAAATAGCAGCAATTCTGTAAAACTTACCAAACCAGAGAGAAGACTTGTTTACAAGTACTCTGTCATAGGAAGTACCCTAACTATCCTATGAATATAATTTCAATTAAATGGCTTCTTGGGCGAAACTGAGCTGGTATAGTCCCGATACGACTACTACGCCATATTACGAATGCACTTAAAAATAGTTCTTGATCTGCTGTGGTTGAGTTAGACTATGGTTAATGAAGAAGGCAAGATCACAAACCTCAGCCTGATTTTTATTTTCTGAACAAATGGGATGGGTGAACTTGTCCCCTTAAAAATTGCAATTGTCTCGACATCTACTCAAACGCACCATGTAATTTTGGGTGAGATCTCATAACTATATATGATTTTTGCACATTAAAAAGTGTGACTTCAGAAAGTGTTACACATATTTTGCCCTCAAGATATTCATTGCAACATCATGCACCACTGACCACAGAACAATTGAGCAGGATTCAACCAAGTTGCTGCATGCACAGAACAAGGTCTGCTCGTGGAATGGGACTTTCCCTCCTTTCCTTCCCGTGTCCCCTGCACCCCCTAAATCTGCTCTGGATGGTAGGGGAAACCCCAAGAACAGTTTAAGGGAATGCACAAGGGGACGAGAGAGTGGAAAAGTCCAATTCTTAGCTGGTTACACTGTAGCCTCTGACTCAGTGTCTGAATCAAGATGCCAAGGGCAAATGACACCAAGGGCCCAATTGGATTGACTGATTTTGTTTCTTAACAACAACACCACCAACAACAACACCCCACCATTTACCCTGTGGCCCATTGGTACCCTGTGGGTTACAACATTAAAACACAACATTAAAAACAGTTTAACACAAACACAAAAATAAGGAGAGTTCTGAAAAGATACACCTCAAGCGTCAAAAACTGGAGTAAAGAAGTGTGTCTTCAGCAGTCACCAGAAGCTGTGAAATGAGGGTGCCAGATGCACCTCTGTGTGGAGGGAGTTCCACCATTTAGGGGCCACCACAGAGAATGCCCTCTCTTTGGCTGTCCCCCCTCAAACCTCTGCAGGCCAATCTCAGCACCCCAGTAGGGAAGTTGGAGGTATTTCAGATGTTCAGTTACCGGTAGTTGTTTACTTAAAATAATAACACCCCCCTTTTTTTGGTATCAGGCAGAACTCAAAACAGATCACAAAGGTTAACTCTTATATTGCTAAACCTTTTCAGATTCCAACAGTCCTTTTAAAAAACATCACAACATTCATGTTGGTTTAGAAAAGACCCTATAACATAACCCCCTCCTGTTTTCTTAACAACTTGATGTATATTGATTGCTCGTGTTATAGGTAAGCAGACTACTGACCTGCAATAAAAAGTTCTTCCTGGGCCATCAACACATTTGCCTCCGTTGAAACAGAGGGATGAGTTCAGAAGAGGTTCAGTGCAAACATCAATATCCACTTCACAAAATTCACCAGTGTATCCACTCAAGCAAATGCACTCAAAGGCATTGACCAAATCTTGACAAGAACCTCCATTAAGACAGGGAGCTGATTCACATTCCTGAGGAGATAAATGACAATAAATTGATTTCAGAGCCTTAGCAGCATAAGATTGTTTCCTGTAAAGGGGTATCTGCACAACAATGGACTCAGGGTCCTGGTCTTCATCAGTAAATCTCTTGGTGGTTAACTGTAATGCCCTGATCACAGGTTAAGCATATGCTTATGAGTAGTTATAAATTCCTGTGATTATACAGATGTTGGCAAGTGTGGAAGATTTCTAGCCACTCTAAATAAAGATCTAGTGACCTTCACATACATCAGCAAAGCCCTACATATGGCTAGTCACAAGTGATAACTCTGTGCAGTGGCTCCTGATAGCAGAAAGCTACACACAAAAACACAGAGACACCCATCTGTACCAAAAGACGGATATACTGATGAGAATTACGTATTGTGAATGCCATATGAGCATTCAAATTTCACATGTGCTGGGTGTTAAATGCAGCCCCAGTTGCTGAGAACAAAAATTAGGCAAAGGATTCTCATGTCAGCACCTTACAATTAGGCACAGTGAGGCAGCCATCTCAAGCCACAGATGTGAGGAGGGTGTGAGGAGTGGCATTGTGAAAATCCATCTTGTTTCAGAGGCAACTTAAAAAAAAAGTATAAAAGATTTCTACATAGTTGGATGTAAAGGATTAAACTATCCATATACCCTCTTTTCGTCTTTTTATACAGCATCAGAAACTGGTGAGATCCGATTGTTTAGTTGGTGGACATTTTACCTCATCCAAATGGGCCAGTTATATGCCGATGAGGGGGCAGAATCCTACCCAAGCTGAAATGACTGGCCGGCGAAGATGGCGGTGGCTGACTGGCCGGCTAGAGAGAACAAAGAGCTTAGTCTCTGGTCAAGGGGAGGGAATTGCTGAGAGAGGCTATTGGTTAAGCTGAAGGAAAAGCTGGACATTAGAGTCAGACAGCAGACTTAATAAGTGGCTCAGAGAGGCTCAGGAAGCCTGAGAGTGACCGAGAGCTGGCATTACTGGCTAGAGCTGAGAAGGTGCAAGGAAGAGTTGTGACTCCAAAAGCAGCCCTCAGCCAAGTTCTTCAGCTGAGCATCAGCAGGATTGTCAAGAACCTGAGGCAACAGTGGTTGCTGGACCAGAGGAAGACTGCTGCAGAAGTCCTGAGGGAAGCCAAAATCTGGAGAGAGAAGGAAAACTACAAGTCTAGTCTTCAGTGCCTAGCTGAGTATTAAATGGATAGACGTGCTACAGGAAAACTGGCTTTAGACTTCAATAGGGAGAGGAGCTGAAATCCAGATAACTATACTATTAAAGTAACAGAAACCGTGTATTGTATTGGCTATGCCATTCCAAGTGATAGTAATCATAGTGTAAGTGTTCTTATTCAAAGCAATGGTAACATGGTGAAGTTTAACTGTAATGCTCCAAGCATCTAGTTCTGTTAGTACAATGGGACTTTCCATTTCTTCTCCTTCCATCCTACAGACAGAGTGTAGGATTGTGGTGGCCTATTACAAGGGTTGAAGAGTCAACTGCCACCCCAGTCAGCTTCTGTGCATGGAATGGGTGGGGGGTTCCATCCTGCCCTTTGCCTAGGGAGCAAAATGCCTCAGGCTAGCTGTGATTGCCATTTTCCAGTCTAGGCAGCAGATTTCGCTGTGGAAGACTGAAACCACACCACATACAGATCTCCTTTGCTAGATCAGGGCAAGAGTTAACAAAACAACAGAGATTAAAAGGGTATCAGCAACTCTAATCACCTAGATATGGTAAGATTTCAAAATTAACGTCCCATCTGAGGAGCCGTATAGATTTTTCTTCCCTTGAGCTGATATTTACTCATTTATTCATTCAGCAGACACAATCCAAAGAGCTCTGTATGGCATGCAGAATGGCTTATGCATGCCCAGTGGGGGCTGTCAGTCTGTTCCAAATAGCTTTTGGGGGGTAGGGAGACTAAAGTTCCGCATGCATCATTTATGTCTTTATATGTGATCTCTTACTCACTTCATAAATGCAGTGTTAATTATATGCTGTTAATTATATGCTACTATTTTACAGCTTGTGGCGGGGTTATTGTTACATAGTACAGAGGATACTGTGGGGTATAATGCTGAGATAGGATGAGAGAAATTTTAACGAAGTTGAAAACAACTGTGTGACAAATGCTACACATTTTAATATTTCATATATCACACTAGAATTGTTGTTGTTGTTTAGTCGTGTCCGACTCTTCATGACCCCATGGAGCAGAGCACGCCAGGCACTTCTGTCCTCCACTGCCTCCTGCAGTTTGATCAAACTCATGCTGGTAGCTTCAAGAACACCATCCAACCATCTCATCCTCTGTCGTCCCCTTCTCCTTGTGCCCTCCATCTTTCCCAACATCAGGGTCTTTTCCAGGGAGTCTTCTCTTCTCATGAGGTGGCCAAAGTATTGGAGCCTCAGCTTCATGATTTGTCCTTCCAGTGAGCACTCAGGGCTGATTTCCTTAAGAATGGATAGGTTTGATCTTCTTGCAGTCCATGGGACTCTCAAGAGTCTCCTCCAGCATAATTCAAAAGCATCAATTCTTCAGCGATCAGCCTTCTTTATGGTCTAGCTCTCACTTCCATACATCACTACTGGGAAAACCATAGCTTTTACTATACGGACCTTTGTTGGCAAAGTGATGTCTCTACTTTTTAAGATGCTGTCTAGGTTTGTCATTGCTTTTCTCCCAAGAAGCAGGTGTCTTTTAATTTCGTGACTGCTGTCACCATCTGCAGTGATCATGGAGCCCAAGAAAGTAAAATCTCTCACTGCCTCCATTTCTTCCCCTTCTATTTGCCAGGAGGTGATGGGCCCAGTTTTTTTGATGTTGAGCTTCAGACCATATTTTGCGCTCTCCTCTTTCACCCTCAAGAAAAGGTTCTTTAATTCCTCCTCACTTTCTGCCATCAAGGTTGTGTCATCTGCATATCTGAGGTTATTGATATTTAATGGCAAATAAAAAAAATGTTTCTGCATTAGTAGCCAATACCCACTGATCAATGGTGGCAAAAAAACAACAACAAGAAAACCAAAAAGAATTTTTGTTGCATTTTCCTAAGAATATTAGTCATGCTGCTCAACAAAATTATTATCTACTACAATATTTAAATATGCAGTATCTGAGAACTAGGAGTGTTTGAAGAAAATGGCAAGGCAGCAGAAGCAATGGTTAATAGTGCAAGAGTATATGACATGTTTAGCTATTTCTTGATTGTCATATCTTGGTACTCAGACACACACAAACACACACACACACACACACACACACACACACGGTCATACCTTGGAAGTTGAATGTCTTGCAAGTCGTACATTTTGGCTCCCAAATGCTGCAAGCCCGGAAGTGAGTGTTCCGGTTTGCAAATGTTCTTTGGAACCCGAATGTCCGACGCAGCTTCTGATTGTCTGCAGGAGCTTCCTGCAGCCAATCGGAAGTTGCACCTTGGTTTCCAAACGTTTTGGAAGTCGAATGGACTTCTGGAACGGATTCCATTTGACTTCCAGGGTATGACTGTATACAGATAAAAAGTTGGGAAGAATTCAACATTGTGCCGTAACAAACATTCCATCAAACAATTCTGGAAGTATGGGTGGAGGAAAAGTGGGAAAGCCCCTTTGCTGTAGCAAAAGTCCTTGCGGGAGCTTCCTTTAGCATTAGCTGAATCCATTAGCTGAATCTAGCCCATTGGACCTAGTCCAAGAAAGTATGTAGCAAAAGAGCCCAGGAAACTATAAATGGGTCAGTGTCTGCTGCAACACTCAGAGGGACTTCCTCTTGTCCTCTTAATAGCCTCTTGGGAAGGAGAAGAAGGCAGCCAGCGCCTACAGTCTCACTCAGAAGATGCATGGTGGGAGCACCAAAGCAACATCCACTTCGCAAGTGTGACTAAGACTCAAGTGCTCTCCCACTGAGAGGTAGTGTTGTATAGTGGTTAGAGTGCCAGATGAGGACTTTGAAGATTCCAGTTAAAATCCTCACTCAGCTGTGAAGCTCACTGGGTGACACTGAGCTCCCCCTTCTCTAACCTACCTCACATGGAGGAGGGAGAAGAATGTTGTATGCTGCCTTCAGCTCCTGGGACAGAAGGTAGGATATGCATTTAATGAATAATGCTAGAATCAACTGAGCTGTGTGAGCATGCAGTTGGCTGCCTTTTCTTCCCTCACATGGAAAACTGGATGAGGGCAATTCTTTACAATTGCTTTGAAAAGTTAGAGTTTGAAAAAATGTATAAGAGCAGAGCAAACGTACTGATCCTTATTCAAATAATAACATAAATATAGTGACAAATACTTTCTCCTAATCCAATGGAAAACCTTGGCACATTTACATAACATAACCTTGTGGCAAATTAACTTTTACTGCGTCAAAACTACAGGAAAGCACAATTAGTGTAATTGCCAAAATGAATCAGAATTCCTCCACTCCCCGATTGACGAATGCATTCATCTTCAATAAAGTTTGTTAATTGCTGTCATCCAGGCTTTTGAGATAATCAACACAAGTCACCTGAAAGAAGCGTTCTTCGTTTTTGAAGGGGTGGGGCGGAGGGTTATTGCTAACTTCTCCAAACTAGTGAACACTTTTCAGTTTACCAAGAGCAAGGATAAGTAGATTTCCTTTTCCGATATACTCATTACTTTTACTTAAATGCAAATACCTGAACCCAAGAGGACTGGTGTGAAAACAACATGCTTTTCCTATCAGCAAACCAGCTGGGATGTATAGGATGATTTATTAGAAAGCATTACATAAAGTAATTGAATTATACATCCCATAGGAAGGATGGGAAACTTTGTATACTGCCAAAGAATTTGAACCTATAGTTTGAACATTAGTCTTTCACTAAATTAATGAAAATACTTAATGGGAAACTCAAAGTCATTAAAAAGAAAAGAAAAGAACAGTCTGTTGTTTGAAATTAAGAGGTGTTCTGTGCTTGCTAGCCAAAAATAGAGGAGTGCTTTTTATTTCTTTCCATGCATTCCCCGTAGCTTGTTAGCATTTCAAACTATTCCTGCAGCTTTGTTCTCTTATATGCTCTTTACAAAATTTATGGAGAACAAATCAACCTAAAATAATAGTTCATTGGAGAAAGCATAAAAATCATCAGGAAGTATCAAACTTGAAAAAGAAGCTGAGAATAAAAACAGACACGAGGTGCTGTTTTCTTATCAAACGTCAAATTATTGAAAATTTTATTAGGGTTGTGCCCAACATTTCTTCCATGGTTTTGTTTTGTTTTTTTAAAAAACCTATTCCCTGTTAATTCACAAAAAGAGAAAATGTATTTGAAAATTATCAAAAAGCAAGGAAAATGCAAGCCAAATTCTCATATGTGAGATGTGGAGCTTTTGATGAGCTTTTGGTGGACAAGGGGTGTTTGTGAGTGTCCTTTCCTTCCTTGTACAAATAATCTTTCTACTGCAGCCTTTTCAGATGTCAGCAATTCCTGAAGACCCTGTGACACACTTTGCTGGGCTTTCGACAGAAGCTTCTAGCAGCTGTTAATTGTGGTTGTTTTAAGTGTAGCCATTTTTGCTTTTAAAGAAACCAGTGCAGAAATACTTTTTGGGAGGAAAGGGGAACAGGAGTTAAAAGGAAGAACTTCCTTTAAGAACAAAACCTGCAAGTGCACCAATTTCAGGCACTTGGTAGCTAGACTTCATGCACTTTGATTAAAGCCCTGTGGAAAGATATCATGAGATAACTCTTCCCATGGGGCTTTTTCACATCAGGAAGTGTGGGCAGCTGCTTCCACCCAACACTCACAAAGGCCCTTACTTGGAAGTAAGAGAGAGCTCTTTCCTTGGTCAAGTAAGGCTCAGCAGTTGATGTAGTACTCAGGAGTCCAAATCCTGGAGTTCAGGAGCCCCAATCCTGGAGTTGAGGAGCATGGCAAGAAGTTCAGAACTTGACAGAAGCAATAAAGACGTCCCAACAAATTCCCCACCCCTCCTGCCAAGCTTTTGCCTTGTGGGAATATTATATTTGGAAGCATATACTCCTGTTGGGATGGGTGGGTCTCCTTCCATCTGTGAAGGTTGCGTCAAGTTATAAGCAACAAGACTGCACTCTCCTGCTTAGACTCCTGTTCAGTAACTGCCACATAGATTCCTCCCATGTCTGATCAAAGCCCTCCACAGTCTCTGCTGGGGCTTCCAGGTCTGCAGGAAGATTGGATGAAAGATCCACTATCCCTGCTGCCTTTCCAAAGTGACTGAAGTTGGGGTGGAAAGGGGAGGTCCTCCTCCAGCCTAGGTTCTCCCAGTTCAGCTACTCCTGATTCTTCTAGCCCATTCTAGACTACTACAGCTGGAGCAAAGGGCTGGAAGCTCTTCTATTCCACCAAGTCTGGATTGCGATCTGGATCAGGTTTCCTGCACTGGCAATTTTAGAAAAAAACTTGTGCTCAAAGGCAACATAGACTGCATTTGAAAATTCTCTTTTCTTTTGAAAATCTAAATATCTCCTCCCTGCTCCCCAAATGTAGCACCATTAATCTGGGAAACAACACAAACATAAAGCAGTTCTGCTAGTACTACAGAAGGAATCAGCATCTGTTCCTTAATGAATTAAGTTACAAGGTCTGCAGAAAATTTAATGCCTCTTTTGGAACAAATGAGAATGGAAAATCAAATAAGTCAGGCTCCCTAAAGAAAAGTCACAAACATTAACTGGAGATAATTACACAGGGACACATTTCTGAAGAGTAACAAAAAAGCCAAGGTGGAAGAACTTGTGCAGATGACTGTCATTTCCGGGATGAGTCACACCACTTAAGGATTCCTGAATCCTTCCATCCTCCCTCATATAACTAGCTACCTTCTGAGACGGAATGTGGTGAAACCACTTGGGCCAGTATGAATATTTATCATGCATTTTTATACCACTCTTCAGGGATATTCCCAGGGAAGTTTACAAAAAAAATAAAATATAAACAATTAAAATGTAAATCTGGGGGTGGGGCACAGTAAACTAAAAGCCACAACAATAACAAAGAAAAGGGAGCACTTCTTAAATTCATTATTAGGAGCTGTCATGGAGAAAAGAAACTTGATTTTACCTGGTTGCATTGCTTGCATCCGGCCAAACCTGGTCAAGCTACTGTGTTAAGACCACAAGTGCAAGAAGACACACAGTAGGATAGCAGCAATGCAGTGTTCATTATTGCCTATGGTTTATCCTGGTTCTGTTTACTAGTAAGCTGCCTTGCCCTGTGTGCCACCAGCCCCAGTTACAACCAGCCACTACTGATATGTTTCACTTTGCTAATGGCATCTCAAAAGGAGTCTAGGAACAACTGTTTGTTTTCAAGATCTGAATGTTGAACTTGTGTATGCTACAACCCGTGTGGCATCAGGAATATGATGAATTAAAACAGCTAATTAGTTCATATTATGCTCTGGTGACATGGTCGACTCACTGACATGCTTACTGAACATCCAATGCAATAGGAAAAGTTCAAAAGAATACAGAGCTCTGACTGCAGGTAGTAAATAGAGTATGAATGTAAATCCCCAGTGACCTATCAAATTACTGAATGGTTTCATATAGAAAGCACTATGATATCCCTACGAACAATTATAACAAAAGGTTTTCTAGCACAAATGTGCTACATATTGAGTCAATTAATGCTTTACACAGGAAACTGAAACAATCCTTTAAGCCAGGATCCTGTTTCCTATTGTGGCTAACCATGCGGCTCAAAGAATCTCAAAAGAAGGACTTGAAATCAACAGTCCTCATCCACTGCTAGCCAACAGCAACTGGAATTCAGTAACACATTCTGGTCACAACCACACCTTACATTGAAAGCACATGGCTCCCCCCCCCCCCCAAGATTCATGGGAGCTCAGGCTTAAGGGTGCTCAGTGAGGGAGGAACTGTAACGCCTAGGATTCTTTGGTCGTGAACTTAAAATGCACTGTGTGGATGTGACCCTTATGCTGAAGGCAGCTACTGTGAAAGGACCTGGAACATGCACTTTGTTCCCTTTAGGCACCATCTCTGCAGATCAGTCCTTTGAGTCTTAATGCTTTTCCTGCACTTTGTAGTGAATGGAGGTAAAACACTGCAGCCTTTCTCCCCCTGAGGCACTGGACCTAATAATATGGTTGCCCCTGATGACCAGACTACTGAAACTTTTGTACCCTCGCCACCTCCTCGGTGTTGAGAACCCAGGGAGTACTTCTTTTGTAAAAAGCTTTGGTATTTTATGGGTTCGTGTGTGCAAATGGCCTCTGCTTTAATGAGAAGACTTACATTAACGTCAATTTCACATCTTGAACTGGTCCACCCCGCTTCGCAGTTGCACCGATACCCATCAATGAGGTCAATGCATCTGAAAGAGAACATCCAGGTCACTTGCCACACTTGCACAACACAGCACCATTCACATTAATCCGTTGTATTCATATACAAATCTCAGGCTAATCCTGTACGTACTCCACTCGACGTAATAGAAACTGTCCCTATAACTGTATTGTGTCATGACCAAACACCCTTTGGTACAGCATCTGCTTTGCATGCAGAAGATTCCAGGTTCAATCAGTGGTACCCGCAGGTAGGGCTGAAACCCTGGAGTGCCATTGCCAGTCCTTGCAGAAAATACTGAGTTGGCTAGACCAATAGTCCAACTTGGAAAAAGGAAGATTCCTGTGTTCTTTGTTCCTAAGTATTTTAAACCTCCACACATATGCTTGCGCTCCAAAGAAGAATCCTCTTTCAACCTGCTCGCATGCAAAGGCTGAAGAACTCCTTGCAAGTATATTAAAGTCTAATTAATGCACAGTTATTGAAAATTACTTTATGTTATTGCACTCGAATGAAAGAAGAAATGAGATAATGTACCCACTATATTGCATTAGCTTAAACTGGCAACATCTGTCATCCTTTAACTGTGGCTGTACTTTTACTTTATGGAACAGCATAATTAGAAGTATCTTCAGCAACCTTCCCTGACATTAAATCTTAAATGTTGCTAGTTCTTCTTCCCCTTCCCCTTCTTTTCTTATGGGTAATAATAGTAAAAGATGAAAATAGCCACCTTCCATGAAGACAAGGCGCTGACAAACATTCATCAGCATTTGTTTCACAGTTTATTCCAATAAAACCACTTCGGCAGTAGCACTTATAGTAGCTGATGCCATCGACGCAGCTTCCATTGTTGAGACAAGGTGTTGAAACGCATTCATCTATATCCACTTCACACTGGTTGCCTGGGGCGGGGGACACACATAAAGACAACAGTACAATCAAAACACTATGTACTTTAAAAAAAATCTATTTATTTATTTATATATGGTGGGGGCAGACATTGTATGCATTTAAGCCTGCAGCTCTAGCCTAGATGTATATAATTAAACTACAGCAGCATAGCAGTGTTTCTTAAGTGCAAAAATACCATGGAAGCAACACTAGAATATGAGAAGGCTGCAGTGATACAAACTACTCATATTCTAATGTCCCCCCTGTAGCAATTTAAGACACCTAACTTCAGAGATAATTTCTAGAGCAGTGTGGGATCCAGAGACTGTGAAGCCATAGGTACACTAATCTGGGAATATATGAATTGGGCTCTGTTGTCACCATGGAGTTCAGCCTCACTGGTCTTTTCAGCATCCCTGCAAGTGCTTTAACTCCAGTATTAACTCCCACATTTCCTGGGCAGCGTGCTAAGCAATGACTTAAGCACACAGAAAAAGACAATTTTAGTTTGCATGATGTGTATCCTTTGCTCACATGCCGCATTCACTTTGCATAATGACAGGAGAACTCCGAACATGCAGATACTTTTCTCATCCTCTAACTTACGGTAAATCATGCCACCTAAAAGCACACCCTGAATTTGGACCATGCCTGGCTGAAGCAAAATACCATCCTTATAGCACTACCACTGCTGACAGCACTCATGAATTGAATCCTGCCCTATGATTCCATGACAGATGACAGTAAACTAGATGTACAGAATCAGCACGATTCCAAAGATTTCCATTTATTTTACTGAGTTGCTGGTAAGCAGATTTCTTCCTTCCCGTTATTATTCACTGGGAAAATTCTTCAAGTTATCTCATTAACACATTGCTAAATCCTATCAGACAACGTGTAAATAAACCCAGTGTTGTTGGTTTTATACATATTTCTGTATGTATGGACACAATGCGCTTCATATAGCATCCCACACAACAGAGGGAAAAAACACCTTATGTATGATGTACAGTAAGCCTATAACTTAGGTGGGGGTTATTGGCCAGGGGTTGCACCTAAAGCAAAAATTGTGTATAGTCAAAACCCATTGGGTTCAATGGTGGGTGGGACTACCAAATCATTTTTCCTGGAACTCTGCCCGCTTTCCACCCCTTTATATTTATTTATTGATTTACCACACATGTAAAGCTGAATGTGCACAAGTTAACTGGGCATAAATTGTGGGCTTAGTGTATAGAAAACATATCTGTATGCTCTCTTGTGTGCCAAACTAGCTACTTTCTCCCCCACAGGCCAGCAATAGGAAGATATTCTACATATATAAATCAAATTCCAGTAGGAGGCTTTCTTGATCTGTTGTTGTAAAGAAGAAGGGATAAAATGTTGTTAGTATACAGACAAAGAAGTCGAGCTCCACAATACTCTCCCTTTGAGCATCTGCTTCACCTGCATAAACTCCAAATACTTTCTTTTGAAGTCATTCACTTCTGTACATCAGAGGGTTGAAAATCCTTCTATAGTGTCAAGCTTGCAGGGGATGGGACTTCAAAAGAACAGTTACTCTATCTCTCTGGTCTTTGGCTATCCCACTGCATATACGCTCCAAACCTAAGGCAAACAATTTTCATCCTACTTCCCATGCTTTGATGAGGTCATAATGGCACTCTCTTCCCATATATATATTCTTTTTAGTTGGACTTTCGATTTGTCACACTTGCATATATATCTCATAGTTTATAATTAGTTGCTGTGCTAATATTAATCAGGAATTGTTTTAGGAATTGTGTACATGATCTCTCACATGCTACAACTTTCTCTCTCTGCAATTCAACAAGTGCAGCTCTTACAAAAAACACTAAATGAATTGGAATAAACTGCCATAATTAAGGAAATCATGAATATATCTGATTAGATCTATCATGGGGGGGGGGGGAATCAAGTTCCCTTACTATATAGTCTTGTAGAGACACAATTTCTTCCTTTCACATTAGCCCAGCTAATGGAGCATCTCGTGTACAAGGTGGAGGTCTGTGTATTGAGAATTGGGGGTGGTGAGTTCAAATCTACTAATTTACTCTTGTTAAGGATAATTTTTGTAGTATCATTAATCATCATCATGCTCAGTGCTGGGCTTGCACTATCCTGCTATTTTAAATTAAAGCCTGAAATTTTTTTTAGTAAAAAAAATTGTGAGCTCACAACTGACCTTTTAGATGCCACTACACAATATGAATTGCACTTGATTGGAAGACTGAAGGAGTCAAGTCACAGATTAGTTACAATACCACCACTTATATGACAGGTTTAAGTTAGATTTTTTTTATTAAAAAAATGCATTCTTGGACCAAAGCTCACAATTGGAAAAGGAATTATTACAGAATAAGGATAAACTTTAGTCTAAAATGTATAACTTTTTATTAGAATGGGAAACAAAAGATGAGCTAGTTAAAGATCTAAACCAATGGGAGAAACTCTGGGAAAATTACCTAAAATTTACTGTGTGTTATTCACTGAAAGAGAGCTATTTGAAAATGATTCATAGATGGTATTTAACTCTGAGTAGGTTGGCAAAGATGTATAAAGTAGAATCAGACTTGTGTTGGAAATGTAAAGAAATGGAGGGAACTTTTTTCATATGTGGTGGGCATGTAAAAAGGTAGAAGAATATTGGGAAATGATTTATAACAAAATGGGGGGGAAAGTTGAAAATTACTTTCCCAAAAACTTGGGTAGCATTACTATTCACAGCTTAATTTTTACATGGAATAACTGGCCTCTGAAACATCTCACCTTAATACAAGTTTTTGTCATCCTGGGTGGGGGTCACTTCTAAACTTTATGTTCCTAATTGTGGGGGTGGGGTGTACACATTTATACATATATCAAGATACAGTCAATATATCATATATTAATATAATTATTTGGAAATGACAATTTGCAAATGAAGGAAAGACCAAAACAGAAAATATGCAGAGTTAGGTTGCTAAATTCTTATCAACCCCAGTGGGATTTGCATTTAACACGGAGGTAAGAGAATTGTTGTCCATACCAATTATAATCCTGAAACACAACAATTCATTTAAATTGGAGGGAGGGAGGTTATTCAGGCAGCAGCAGCGCTTTGCTGAGGCTCTTCAGCCTCCCAGCTAACAGCTGATGTGTGGGAAAGCTGCGCCTCAGCTGAGCAAGCTCCCAGCTGCTCCTGCTCTCGTGAGCAGGAGAGATGGGTGGGTGGGTGGGAGCTCATTAAGCTGCTCAGCTGAGGAGCAGAAGTCCCTCTTTGCCGCAGCTGAGCACTCTCAGCAATTGGCCTGGGCGATACATCCCCAGTATGAAGGCCACAGCACAATGGCGGCATCACATGTTGGTATATCGCGAGTGAAACTGCCGTTGTTCCTTACTCCCCCTGCCACCAGCAGACAACCGTATGCCCCTCAGTGGAGCAGTATGAAGAAGCCATGCCTCAGCTGCCTCTGCACAGGCAGGGGGCGTACACAGACTGCCTCTTCTTCCTGGAGAAAGGAGTAGCCTGCCTACTTCCTGCCTGCCCATGTGGCAGCAGTGCGAACATAGCCTGACACAGGCTGCCTCTGACTCGTGAGGAGACCCCCACCCAAGCCCAAAGATATCCTCTTTGGGCTCTGGGGTGGGTCTTCTGAGGGAGGAGTGTCCCAGCACCTTTTGGCCTACAAAAGAGCACTGGTCATACCTTACTTAAGAAATAAAACTGTCTCTGTTGGGGTGGGGCAGCAGTCACAAATCTGACACAAACTGTTGTTATACTTTCATAGCTTGGCTGCCTTTTTGCTTCATTCTTCTCTGGCAATCAAGCTCCAGGCCATACATCCGGCTCGCTTGTGAGCAGGCAACATTCCACCTAGACAGGTTGGCAACAGTATAGTCAGCCAGGTACACGATGTTTACACATTGGGAATGGGAGCTGAAAGTCAGCCCTGGCACAAAACAAACAAACATAATCAGGAAAGCATTCCCCCCCCCCACCGCGTTTACAAGCTTCGTTGGAGGAATTCGCTGGCATAGCCCTAGTCACTTGTAAGGAGCAACAGGAAAGCATACTATTTAAATAAATAAATGCTTTGACTACCTGTGATGGCATGGGCTGAATCTGTACCTCTGAGGGAGAAGAGAGGAAAACAAAGCAATCAACTCCTTCACTTTGTTATCACCACTACCACCAAGTGGATTCCTCCCTTAGCTGCCTCAACCAGTGCTTTTTCTCTAGAAAAATAGGTGCCAGTCCTCACCGTGAAGTTGTTACAGTAAGTGCCACACTTCTTAACAACAACAACAAAAAAGAGGTGCTGGTAGCTGCATACCTTTGAGTACCCCCCGGAACAAAAGCACTGCTCCTAAAGCTTTGGACTTTAAATTGTCTCAATCTACTGTCTATGGTGGACGCGGGTGGTGCTGTGGGTTAAACCACAGAACCTAGGACTTGCTGATCAGAAGGTCAGCGGTTCAAATCCCCGCAACGGGGTGAGCTCCCGTTGCTCGGTCCCTGCTCCTGCCCACCTAGCAGTTCGAAAGCGCCCTTAAGTGCAAGTAGATAAATAAAAAGTTAAAGGTACCCCTGCCCATATGGGCCAGTCTTGACAGACTCTAGGGTTGTGCGCCCATCTCACTCAAGAGGCTGGGGGCCAGCGCTGTCCGCAGACACTTCCGGGTCACGTGGCCAGCGTGACATCGCTGCTCTGGCGAGCCAGAGCCGCACACGGAAACGCCGTTTACCTTCCCGCTAGTAAGCGGTCCCTATTTATCTACTTGCACCCGGGGGTGCTTTCGAACTGCTAGGTTGGCAGGCGCTGGGACCGAACAACAGGAGCGCACCCCGCCGCGGGGATTCGAACCGCTGACCTTTCGATCGGCAAGCCCTAGGCGCTGAGGCTTTTACCCACAGCGCCATAGGTACCGCTTAATAGCGGCAAGGTAAACGGCGTTTCCGTGTGATGCGCTGGTGCCGGCTCGCCAGAGCAGCTTCGTCACGCTGGCCATGTGACCCGGAAGTGTCTCTGGACAGCGCTGGCCCCCGGACTCTTAAGTGAGATGGGCGCACAACCCTAGAGTCGGACACGACTGGCCCGTACGGGCAGGGGTACCTTTACCTTTACTGTCTATGGTGGACGCGGTTGGCGCTGTGGGTTAAACGACAGAGCCTAGGACTTGCTGATCAGAAGGTTGGCGGTTCAAATCCCTGCAAGAGGGTGAGCTCCCGTTGCTCAGTCCCTGCTCCTGCCAACCTAGCAGTTCGAAAGCACGTCAAAGTGCAAGTAAATAAATAGGTACCACTCCGGCGGGAAGGTAAACGGCATTTCCGTGCACTGCTCTGGTTCACCAGAAGCGGTTTAATGCTAGCCACATGACCCGGAATCTGTACGCCAGCTCCCTCGGCCAATAAAGCGAGATGAGCGCCACAACCCCAGAGTCGGTCACAACTGGACCTAATGGTCAGCAGTCCCTTTACCTTTACTTTACTGTCTATGGTAGGTAGATTGGTATGACCCTTAGGCATGGAGTGAATGACAAGACCTCAGACCAATTCCAATGCCACCCTGCCAAAAAAAAAACCCAAACAAGCAAACCTTAACTAACAAACTAGGCTTTTACTCAAAGTTTTAGTAAGGCAACAAGCAAAGATTAGAGTGTAGGTCATGTAAAACTCTCTGCAAAGCTGAGAAAGCACCTAACCCAACCAACAGTGGAAACACTTTTCTCTCATGATCAGGGAGCTTTCTGCAGTTATGCAGAGCCAAGTTAAGTTTCTTGGTGTACGCTGACGGTGAATTGCAGAAGCCATTCCAGCTTCTGAAATCCCTTCCAGCATTTTGTCCTGACGGCAGTATTGCCCAGGGGCACTGCATTACTGTTGATGTGTGTTGCAAACAGGCTCTCCAACATCTGTATCCCTTGTGAGGTGCAATCACTAAGAGATGCCTTTTGGTGTACACACAGGAAGTACTGCCATCATCCGTGTTTTAATACCTTAGTTTGAAGACATGAAAACTCATGCTATATATTAAAGAGGAAAGAGAGAGAGACCTACACCAGCCCTCCTACTAGCTCAGCTGCACTGGGCAGAACTGTCATCAGCATGGGTGAGACTGCCCAAGCCAAGGCTTGTTACTACTAGCCCTTGCAAATGAGCTGTTGCTACTTTAAATCTATCCAGTTTGGCAGCACGCCTTGCCCTCCTCTCTGTGCTTCCAATGACACTAGTACATATGAACATAGGAAGCTGTTCTTATACTGAGACATACCATTGGTCCATCTAGCTCAGTATTGTCAACACTGGTTGGTTGTGGTTCTCTAGGTTTCAGAAATGGGAGGAGGGGTCACTGCAGACCTACCTGAATATGCCAGTGATATGACCAGTACCCATAACCATGCATGCAAAGCGGCCACACTCTTTGGCCATTTAAGGTGCCAGAGCCTCACTTCCAGCACCCTTGGCCGGCTGGCTGATAGCAAGAGCTGAGAATATGACTGGGATGTCAGGATTAAGCTCCCCATCCTGGTATAAATCACGCCACATTTGATGAAAGCACTGCCGCTTACATGCTTTCAAAGCACAGACAGAGTAAGACACAGCAGCTGCGCTGCAACTATTTTGGTTCAGAGCTGCCTTTGGTCTTTCAATTCCCTCACTTGTAAGGTCCTTATTCTTCAATGTCTGGAAGAAACCTCCTAGGGGAGTTTTGGAAGCCACAATCAATACTGTCACTAAGTTGTCACAATGCCTGAAGTAAATTTGTATTTGAGGGAGAGCAGCCAGCTTTAAGAAAAGCAGGGGGGACCTGAAGTGGTGTTGATGGGAAGGGAAAAACACTCTGACAATATAGTTAAAGATCCTGATCTAACACATTTGGCCTCTGGTCATTTGAGAAACTCTGAATTTACAGAGTTGCTATTAATCCTGAACTCTGAAGTACCTAGACTAACAAGAATTGCCTTCTATTCAATCTAGCACATCAGAAAACTAAAATCACTTATGTGGGGTAACATGCCAGGCTTTGCAAAATGTGCATCGATAGCAGCTAGGCTCTCACTGGTGTTGTGAGAGTAAATGAAAGAAAAATATAGGGACTTTAAGCACTGCAGAATGGAGCAGCCTGCCTTCCCATGAAGAAAAGGCTATCCAGAAAGGATATTCATTTGCAGATCCTGCTTACCAAACACAGTGTGTTCCCAGGAAATTGTTTATTAGGCAAGCATTCACATAATGAGCTGACAATTTGCATTACTTCCTATGGGAACATTCCCAATTCATGATCCCACCCCCTGTCACGATTTCTTCCTAAAATGGCTGCAGCAAACCAGCAAAACAGAGACAAAGGAAAAAACTGATTTGTCTGATCTCCCCTGCTCTCTGGTTTGTCCAGTCTTTCTCACACCTCCCTCTCTCCATGGTTTCTGTCCAAAAATGGTGGCCACTGACCAGCAAAGCAGAAACAAGTACGAAAGTGAGGAAACTCCAGCTGTTCAGATATCAGAATCAGCCATGTTTGTAGTGTAGTTTTGGTATAAGTCCTTATTTTTGGATAAGGGAATTTTTGGAGAGCAGGACCTGCCCATACATTATTTCTGTGATCAAATCACTCTATGGTATTAAGAAATGTCCACATGTTATATTCAACAAGTGTATATGCACCTGTTTACACAAATAGTTGAGATATACACATGTACAGTAATTCACATATAATGGTAAATAAGTGCAGTCTGTGTACCTAGGCATCAAATAACCGAATGAACAAGTATACACTCTTTCACAGAAACACTTATGCATGTGTAGAGAGAGCTTGCACCTGTGTTCAAAATGTGAACAAGCCTACATATAGTTCACATGTTACATTCAACAGGTGTGCAGTCTGCAAACCATCTTTTGCACAAACACTTGCACATGTGTAGAAGCAGATTGTGCCTCTGTTCCACGTAATGTGTGAAAGAGCCTATAGTTAAATCATGCACAACATGCACCGCAGGACCTTATCAGCAGAAGTGCCACCAGTAGGGGCTGGTGAGGTAATGCAGGTGGGCTCCATTGCTCTCCTGGCTTCCTAACACAGCAAGTTGCTGCTGCTTACCGAGAAGGAGAGGGGGAAGTGTAGGGAGCTCAGTGTGCTGCATAGTGGCAGGAGTATCAAATCAGCTCTGCCACAAGCTCTCCCTCTTATGTCATCTGTTCCCTTTGTACATTTATTTTTCCAAAAATGTCAAAATATTGCTGCAAATAAATTTGCAATAAACTTGTACATAACATAGTAATGTGCACTGAAAAATTATGAAAACATCCTAATGAACCATCTTAATTCCTACAGATCAATAATAATCATAAAATACTTTCTGCTCTTCATGGGTATAAGAAACTTAAGGTGGGAAAGTTACTATATTAATTGTGCAATTACTTAAAATTTATAGACGGGTCTTATAAGAACAAAGTTGGCTTTATTTTATTGCATTATACTACAACCATGCCTCCTGCAAGTCTCCGAGTAGACAACCACCTTATTGCAAACCCTGCAAAGAAAACAAACATGTTTTCCCCCCTTTCACCGTTTCAGGGCTTCAAACTGAGTTAAGTAGTAGCATCAACTGATTACAACGCCATTAGGTCCACTATGTTCATTAAAGTTAGAGCTGGAAGAAATAGCGCAAGCATCAGGGTGGGTGATTGGGATGGAGAGGAAAATGCTCCAAGAGACATTTAATTGGAATTCTTTCATTCCACAGAAACTTCTGCAAGAAACAGCAAACATTTAGCATCAAAGCGAGCCGGCAAATGAGAGAGGACAGAAAATCACCTCAGTGCAGCAAGGACAACAAAGAAAAGTTAGAAAATGAATGAAAGACAGCCCTTTAAATCAATAATCAGAAAGAATGCAATATTACTGGGTGGCATGTATATGTATTTGTTTATACTATATATCCCACCCCCTAGCCAAAGATTTTCAGGGCTGGGTACAAATCCAACTACAGTTCAGTAGTGGGGGATGCGGGTAGGCAATAAATATTTTTAAAGCACAAGCTGCAGTCACTACAAAGTGAGGCTATCATTAAACACCAATAACCAGGTTTTAACCTGGTGCCCAAATGAAAGCAGGGTCATTTAACAATCCCTCTTCTCAGGGAACTCTGGGGATTGTAGCTTAGTGAGGGGAATGGGGATGTCTTCTAACAACTCTCAGCACCCTTAACGAACCACAGTTCACAGGATTCTTTGGGGGGAAACCATGTCTATTATAGTGGTATAATAGTGTTTTAAATGTATTATGGGGATGAGGTCTTGAGTCTTTCAAGGTGCCACAAGGCACTTTGTTCTTTTTGCTGCAACAGACTAATCCCCCAGGAAACAGTTAAACAATAGTTAATAGAAGTCGTGCCTGAAGGGAGCTGTCTTGCTGTGTTCATTTTATCAGCCAAGTCTCAAAAATGTCCTCAAGACAAGAGAATTACCATACAAATGAGCTTGTTGTGTGCTTGGACCTTGCTAGCCATGCGTATTTGCCTATAAAACACAGTGAGGGTGCTTATGGACTGGCATACTGTATGATCAGATAGGTGCCTCCTTCTCCCTGGCACTCCATGAGATCCATAGAGAATTCTGATGGGAAAGGGGCATCATAGGAGGAAGGAAAGCTCCATCCTCTGAAGGGCTGGCAAAAGGGGATTTGTCAATAACTGGGTTGTAATCAGTTAATTCATTGCATCATGTACTTAACCTTTACTAGCAACCAGAATTTTGATCTCCTTTAGGTGTACACAAGTTGTGATCCACCAAGCCAAACATGATAAAATCCCTAGTTTTTGCTCTCTGTGAAAAACAAAGGGATGGTCAATCCCCACTTTTTGACTGAAAGAGAGGACTGAGTTCAATACCAGCTGCAGCTATGGAAGGCCCTCGGACAACACTCTCTCTTTACTTCGGGGATTCTGTGACTTGTCCTCACTGCCATTATCACCAGCTGCTCCTTCTCCCAGTTCTTCAGTGCAACAGCCTGGTTGTTTGTGATGCACAGAGCCGATAAGCAATTGGGCAGCTGCATCTAGCACTTCTCCTTATCACACCATTTTCTGGGAGAAAGTGAGAGGGTGAATAAGATGGTTTCAACCAAGAAGAGAAGAAATGGGACCAGGGAACTTGTGTACATTTCCTCCCTTCCTGGACGCTCTGTAGGTGCCAGACCATTCAGATCCTTGTAAGTTTCATGAGTCCGAATTTGTGCCAGACTGTCCTAATTTAAATTCATTCATACCAACCAATCCAACTCATCTGAAGCTTAAAAGTGGTTATATTTACAGGCACAAGCACTCCATGACACCCCAAAGGGTTGGGACTAGCTCCTTGTGCAGCCTCTTCTCCCCACCCTAGGTGTCTGTTCCCTCCCTCTTAATGGGGAGGGTAGATTTCCCTTTAAAACTAGTGTACCTTTTATTCCAGCTCCAGCACTCCATTGCCATGTGCCTCACTATATTAGTGGCAGCAAGTTTTTAACTTCCTTTCTCATATACGTGTTGAATAAAACCGGGCTGATAAGGTTGTTGAACCTAATATGCTATTGATTTCATCTTTGAAAGATTTATTACAGGTTAATGGCCAACTCTAAAGGCTTAGAATTTGTATTTTGGGGTCATTTACAAATTTATTGCAAGGAATTATTTTAGCTTAGTGATATTAAATCAAATTAAATGGCCGCTGTATGGAGGGGTGAAATTTGAAGTGCGAGGTCAGCTTGGAGGTAAATATATTTGCCCTGTTTTTACACAGCATAATATTTTACAGGTCACAACTTTGCCTTGCAGCAACAAGATGAAAAAGTGACTAACTTTGCCAGAAATGGGGACAAAAAGTCGAGAAATATTTGCATTCAACAGAGTTCGGTTCACATAGGGTGATAATTTTTTAAACATTGATTTAAGTTAAATGTCAAATACTGCCTATGGAGCATCTTAGGGCTAGATTTGTCCTTTAATCTGAAAAGTGGTGGTATGAACAATGTGATCCTTATCACTTCAAGAAACTTTTTGATGTATTCTCTTGCAAACTTTTATTTCCAGCACCCATGGTGTGCAGCATTAAAATAAAAGAGGATATCTCTAATATGTCAAGATTATCTAGATATTTGTATTTGGTGGGTAAGAACTATTAGTCAAGTTCTTTGGTTGTCCCTCACCTCTTTTTACACAAGGCTGAGTGGAAACTACGAAAAGGCACAACCCAGACAAAGATCAGCAAACTCCCACAGATGTGCTCAAAACTCTTCCACTGAAAATGTTCCACTGAAATTCACCAGGACTTACAAAATAAGAAGGTACTGAATTATGGTTGGATTATATTTGCACCTGTGCTTAAAATACCAGGAGAGTGAGGTTATCCTGCAAATTGCAAAATAGACTTTTGTGCATTTGTTACACAAGATTTTACATGCCAGATTTATGCAAACACCAACAAAGAAATTACTTCTCTGTATGAAATGTCATCTTGTACAAAGTGGCATTTGTTAGTATTATCATAAAGTCAGCACAATTAAAGGCTCACAAGGATGACAATAAGCATACTTCCCAAAGCTGTTTTTTGTTTGTTTGTTTGTTTGTTTGTTGATTCAACAGACAAGAGCTCAGTAATATCTCTCTCAGCATATTCTCAAAAACAAAATACTGGTCTGTCATATAACTGCTAAGCCTCACATCTGAAATTCTTCACCGGTGACTCAATATCCCCTTGGACGTATGGCAACATAGGTGTTGGGCTTTTAATATCACCATGTCTTGGGTGATAATGGCGCATAGAGGTTCAGTTCATCAATCACTCTGTAGCCTCCATAAAATTGCATTACGAGTGTATGCAGGCTGTCAGGAAGTTTGTGACCTGGCAAGGTTTGTCTGGAGCTACTGACAGTAAAAAAACAACACAACCCACCTTGATAGACATTGCCTAGAGCTTCAGTCAGAGGTGCCAGATTGAGGGGACCCAGCGTGTGGCGTGTGTGACACTGTGTTGTCTGGAGAAGGCTGACCGCTCTGGAGGAGCCAGCTGCACATGCAACGCTCACCACACGTGATGTTGCATATATGTGCTGGGCCACCTCAACATTGAGGGGGCCTAGCCCCTTTCCAACAAAGACTGAGGGGGTTGGAGACACATCAGCTCACTAGAGTTGGCATGCCTGGCCACAGCAACTGTAATTTTTAGGTAAAGATAAAGGACCCCTGGATGGTTACGTCCAGTCAAAGGCTACTATGAGGTGCAATGCTCATCTCACTTCAGGCTGAGGGAACCAGCCGTTTGTCCATAGAAAGCTTTCTGAGTCATGTGGCCAGAATGATGAAACTGCTTCTGGTGCAACGGGACACTGCGACGAGTGCCAGAACACATGGCAATGGCGTTTGCTGAACCAGGCATATGTCTTAAATGCATCTAGTAAGCCTCAGGCAGCATTGTTGGGCTCACTAAGTGAAGAAGACCACAAAATTAACAATACTGATAGAATTGCTTGTCTGCGTGTGGGGTTTTTTCTTTTGAAAACTATACAGTAACAAGCAGAGCAACATACTGATCATGTTACATTTGCACACAGCTCTCAGTTTCAAGGACAACCTCCCACAGAAAATGCAACATGGTTTGTTTTGTTTTGTTTTTAATGTAAGTCGTTGTCCTGAAATGATAGTGAATGGGCTTGCTCATTTCTTCTTTGATCTGCTTTTAAGGGTCAGTTGCTTGACCATTAGCATATAATCACATAACCACGGAGTGCTGACAATCTACCAGAGACAGAATAGGCCTAACCGACTTATGTGCTCTGTTGTGTTTAGAGGCCCTTGGAAACAATTAGCCTCCTTTTATTTCCTGCACATGCATAGCATTATGCTTTAGCCTTTAGGTGGTAACCTTGACTACACAGATTGACATTTTCAGAATAATTCCCTAAGCAGTGGGAAGTGTATGGATGATAAACAGAGGACCTTCGTGGTGGCGTCCAATCAATGCTCATTTTGTTCCTTGTCTCCTAATAGCTGTGCATCCAGAACAATGTGCATTACGTTTTCATGAGAATTTACTGATATAACTTCATGCTCAGCTGCTGCAATCTGCTTTAGCATTAAAGGTAGTCTTTTCTTTAATATCCAGAGCAGAAGCAATGGACTGAGCAACAGATTTGGGTTCCCTATGCGCTGGTAACTACTTCGGCATACAAGTTCATAAGCATATTTAGTGTCATCTGAAGACACATCAGAGGCCTAATTTGGCAGAAAATGTAATCACTCCACTTCAGCGGGGGGAGCTGAAAGGTACACTCCTGATTAGTTGTTTGAGATGTCTGTTGGTTGCCTATGGTGCAGAATACACATATTTGATGTACAAATACTTGACTTTTCCCTGGCCTTTACTAATTGGCTAATGAATTAGACACTTGGCCTCTTTAAGAGTTCCAGCCAGTGAGTTTTAGATTTGATGTCACTTAATCTGAGAGGGGACGTGGGTGGCACTGTGGGTTAAACCACAGAGCCTAGGACTTGCCGATCAGAAGGTCGGCGGTTCGAATCCCCGTGACGGGGTGAGCTCCCATTGCTTGGTCCCTGCTCCTGCCAACCTAGCAGTTCGAAAGCATGTCAAAGTGCAAGTAGATAAATAGGTACTGCTCCGGTGGGAAGGTAAACGGAGTTTCCATGCACTGCTCTGGTTCGCCAGAAGCAACCTAGTCATGCTGGCCACATGACCTGGAAGCTGTACGCCGGCTCCCTCGGCCAATAAAGCGAGATGAGCACTGCAACCCCAGAGTCAGCCACAACTGGACCTAATGGTCAGGGGTCCCTTTACCTTTACTTAATCTGAGGGAGCCAGAACTTGACCTTACAATTTACCGGTATACTATAGCAATTATACGGCATGTTCATTGCTTGTTTTTCATCAACTTTATCTAATTTATTAGATATCATATGCATAAGCCATATGTTGGGGGGAATCATGCATTATTATTATTTTTAAAAAAGTACAGCACAACTCTAAGCACATTTACTTGGCAGTACATTTTGCCACAGCTAAAAAACCGTAATACATGTTTTAAAAATACTATATTCACTTGTATATGCCTTTTATGCACTTTTTTTGGGCTGGGGGTATTTATTGCAAAGTAACTTTTGGTTGAAAAGGTCCATTGCAAAACTAGGCAAAATTAAGTAGGTTTGCCAATTTTTAAAAATCTTTTTAGTTAAAGCCACACACTAAAAGACACAGGAGTGTATCCAACATTGCACAAGCAGATTTCCACTCATTTGATTGGACTTCTCCTTCCCCTTAGCACATGAATGCCCCACAATCTGCTCAGGAGGGTTTCCTAACCCTGTTGGAAAAAATTTCGAGGCTATTTGCACAGGGGACTGGCAGGTGGCAGGAGAGGAAGAGGGGGAGTTCCATTGGGGGTCTGTTATACAAATGAAAGCACAGCATTCCTTTGGCAATCACATAAGATGACTACTTTCAGCCATTAGCAGGAAACCTGTCTTCACCTTTATTCTTCTCCTGCCTCAACATTTGCTTTCCTAATATTTGTTGCTGCCACACGTGTTCTGCGTGCTCCTTTGCTGATGCAGCAGCATGTAGATGTGCTCTCATACTTGCTAAGCAACCAAAACAGGAAAACAGGAAAACAACAACAGTGTTCAACAAATCCACCTGAATCATATAATGTGCCCCACCCGTGGGAGGTGTGGAGGTTGACCACACAAGAATAGGTCTCTTCAGTGGTTGCTCCTTGTCTGTGAAGTGCTCTCTCAAGGGAGATGTTCTTGGTGCCATTGTCAATCTTTAAGGGCCAGGCTAAGACCTTTTAGTCTACTCGGGCTTTGGTAATCAAGTTGCCTCCTACTGTGATGCTCATCTTTAAGGGGGTGGTAGACAAAAAGTAGATAAATAGGTACCACTCCAGTGGGAAAGTAAATGGTGTTTCCGTGCACTGCTCTGATTTCGGTGTTCCATTGCGCCGGAAGTGGCTTAGTCATGCTGGCCACATGGCCTGGAAAAACTGCGGACAAACGCTGGCTCCCTCGGCCTGTAAAGCGAGATGAGCGCCACAACCCGAGTTGTCTGCGACTGGACTTAACTGTCAGGGGTCCTTTACCCTTTTTTGACATTCCCCAATTAGAAATGTCACAGGATGAGCATTTTGTGTATTTTGAAATGTTCATTTAAAAAAAAACTGGTTTAAAACTGTTTTTGTTTGTTCTGTTCTTATCTTGTCAAATCACTTTTAAAAACTTTTCTTTTCTAATAAATTATGACAATGACAATGACAGTAATAGCTATACCATGCTGAGTGTGGCCCCCCTTTTTATACATCATCAATATACATTGTTCTTGCTATAGGAGTTCCCCCCCTATAGGAATACATACATTTTATGTGAGAGATGCCCAGGTGTTTTCACCAAAATCTCGCCACCCCAATTTACTAAGATTATGAAAAGGGACATGATTAACTCAGCAATCAGGGAAATGATCTTCAGAAAACTCATCATTATACTAAATTACATCCAATTTACGTATTCGCTAGAATATGCTCATTTTGCAGCAAAATAATAATACGTCTCAGTGTTGTTTACCTATTTTGTAATAGGATGTTACAGAAGAACTATAGGAAAACTCTCTTTTAGCAACTTGCATGGAAGTTCTGGAGGTTTAGAGGCACTGCTATGCTAAAGAAAGCAGCTGAACCATTTTTTTAAAGAAACTGTTATAATCAACTAACGAGAGCTACTGAACTTGTCCACCTAGTGGTTTAGGCAATACTCTCCTCTAACTTCTTCCTACATATCAGGGTGGAAGTAAGATGACATCTTCCTGTTCCAGCTACTGAATGTGCCTGTTGCACCCCTAGACAATCCACAATGGATATATGATAAATTCAACTAGCACAATCAATTTCCTCTCAAAATCTGAAAACTGAGGCTGCTAGCCAACTCCCCTTCATGCTAGGCTGTAGTCACTCCTCCACCCAGCCCATCCACCTGTGGAGTCTAGTACAGAACATTATTTCACCTGCAGGTGTGATCCTCTCTCTACCCCTTCAAGGCAGTCGGCAAGAAGCCCTGAGCCGACTCCATTGCTACAACTTGATGAGACCAGAACCGGTGCTGCACTAGACCTAGGCTGGGTCAGAAATTTTCCTGCTCCTCCCTTCCTCCTCACCTTGCATGAGTGTCAGGGCTGCAAATTCTCTCTTAAGTCTTTCATTTTGCTGGCTAGGGTTTGGATCGCAGTGCCACCATACCATTCAATGAGCAATGAGTGTTATGTGTATATTTGAATGTTATACCTATGCCTGGGTGACCAGGGAGTGGGACAGGGTAGCCTAGTGAGACATGGTGCTCAAGAAGCTGGTGGCTGTCCAGCTTCAGGCATGCTTGGAAGAAACTCATTAAATGGATCCATTCCAGTTTGCCTTCAGGTCTGGCCACAGCACTAAAACTGCCTTAGTCACCCTAGTGGATTATATTTTATCAGGAGAAAGAGAAGGGGTGTCTGGCCCTGCTTGTCCTCCTTGCTTTCTCAGTGGCTTTTAGTACTCTTGACCATGGTATCCTTCTGGAGCATCTTCAAGGAGGTGGAGGTTGGGGCCATTGTGTTCCAGTGGTTCCAGTCCTATTTCCAAGGTCATTTCCTGAAAATAGCTATGGGGCACCACTTTGGTATCTAGACTGGATTACTGCAATGTGCTTTACGTGGCATATCAAGGGCCTTTCTCCCACTGTCATTATGACAGGCATTTTGCAAGTAAAGAGATTATTGCAGATGGCCGGATGTGACAATGAAGCTAACATAAGAATATGGAATCAGGAGTGTCCAAACTTGGTTACTATATATATAGCTGTCACGGTCTGGTTTACAGGAGGTCAAAGTCCTGGCGGAGGACGTCAGGACCGGGGCAAGACGGCGGGGTGGGAGCAGGAACGAGAGTCTGGAAGCCAGGAGTCAGGAAGCCAAGGGTCCGAGGGTCAGAAAACCAGGAGTCAAGAAGCCAAGGGTCTGAGGATCAGGAAGCAAGGAGTCAAGAAGAAAAGGGTCTGAGAATCAGGAAGCAAGGAGTCAAGAAGCCAAACGCAGCAAGGTAGGAAACGTGTTGTGGTGGCAAAGAGCCAAAGGGAAATGCTGACCTTACATCCCTTCCCGGCTCTTGCCACCAGGTGCTGTGAGTTACCAATCGGCCTCACCTGTGAAGCCTCACCTTGCCTCTTCAGAACAAACTTAGGGAAGCCCTACCGGTCACAGGGCCTGGCTCCTGCACGCACTCCTGACAATAGCCCACTGATAGCAGGAGACCAAACTTCAGAAATGCCAGAAGAATTTGTCGACAGAACATTTTGTCACTGAGCTTAGTGCAAAAAAGAGAAACAAGGGCTCATTTGTTGTGATAAGAGCGATGCAGTTGCCTTGCATGATGGGTGGGCGGGCGGGTCCACATTTCCCGCTAGGGCACTGATTAGGCATGCCATTATGGATGGATTGCAGCAAACTGCAAACACATTATAATGATGATGATGATGATGATGATGATAATAATGATAATAATAATAATAATAATAATAATAATAATAATAATAATAATAATAATTTATTATTTATACCCCGCCCATCTGGCTGTTTCCCCAGCCACTCTGGGCGGCTTCCAATCAAGTGTTAAAAACAATAGCCACACATTGGTATCAGCACTGTAGCATACATTCCTTCCCTCAGTGAAAATGCCACATGTAATGGGAAGCCCTGTGAGCTAGTTATGCCCACCCTCTTTAATATTAAGAGGGGTGGGGGAAAGAGGATCAAATTTGACAAGAGGGGCGAGATGTTCCTTCTGAACAAGCCATGCTCTAAACGGCATGACAGCTGGCACTCTGTAAAGGTTACAGGTTGTCAGCATTACAGTATTTCATGTCTAATTTGGTGCTACATGAATTCATGCCTTTCTTGTTAGTCACAATGTATAACCAGGCCCACACTTCTAGTGGTGGTTACTCAGTCTGCTGGAAATGGTGAATCACCAGAGTGTCAAAAATAACCTTGTCAAGCCCCAAGAAGCAAGCCTCACAATTAGAAATTCAGAAGAGCAGCACACTTCTGCTTACAGATATCAGGCACTGAGATTTGACGGTGTTATCCTTTTCACAATGACTAGTCTTATGTCTGCGTGCTTTCCATAGCGTAACCGGAACCCTCACGTACAGCCAGGAGTGAGATGCAACTGCCATAATAAAAGCCTCGTTGTCGTCTTTTGTGTGCTAAATCGGGTTGGGGAAGAGATTTAGCTCCAGCTGACTGAAAGGAAAGCAGGTGGGCCTAAAGCAGAAGATGTCGTGAATGATTAGCACAGTGACATGAGGGTGAGTGAGTAGTCTAGGAGCAACATTCACAGGGGAAAACTAGAAATGGCAAATAAATTTCATTTGGAAAAAGCAATACCCAGACTGGATGTGTTCAAGGCTGAATGGCAATAATTACTGTATTTTAAGAACGCAAGTTACAGAATAGTGACCCATTTTAAATAAAGGGATTTATACTAAATGTCCAAAATACGGTGGACATTGATTTGCTGAAGTGAATTTCAGCAACCCCATCTCCATTTGTCAACGTATGAAAACAGATATATGTCAGGATCCAGATAAATGCAACTGAAAAGCCTTCTTCTTTTGAGCTAGTTTGGAGGCTTCAGGGCCCCACGGGTGGCAAATGAAGGCAAATTTAGTGCCGTTACTAGAAGCACATCCAAGCACACCAAGGCATTATTTGTGATGCCACTGCAGTTTAACACCTTCTAGCGAGTTGATTTAGAGACAGCTCCTGCGACAGTTGAGTCAAATTCTGGAGACAGTCGTGCAAGGTTTCTAAAAATTCAGAGATCATGATGGAGTAATAAGCCAAGAGGGTGGTTTATGGACAGAAGAAATGGGA
Source organism: Podarcis muralis (assembly GCF_964188315.1). Classification (NCBI taxonomy): domain Eukaryota; kingdom Metazoa; phylum Chordata; class Lepidosauria; order Squamata; family Lacertidae; genus Podarcis; species Podarcis muralis. The sequence goes on along the minus strand of NC_135657.1, from coordinate 86,786,916 downwards.
AAATAAAGACTGCAATTCAATCTCTTGTTCAGTGACAAAGACAAAATAGAATCAGGTTTGATCCATGACAGGGAATAGAAATTACTGTGATCTATGGAATGAAAGATATTACACTGCAGGTATGATTAATATCTAAAAGGAATTTCATCATTCTGCAATAACACTTTCCTGGAACAGACCTCAGGGTCTATTTCTTTGGACAGTAGCAGAACATTACATAGGCCAACTGGCAAAGTGGTCAATAGGTACCCAACGTCACTTCAGCAATACATGCCCTGCTAAAACTGTTCATCTATTCTTCATAATATCCTCCTGAAACAGCAGTATTCCAAAGAAAGAATGCATGCTCTCTTAAGGTTTACATTATTCCTAGGTTGTCAGAAGTCATCAGTGTCCTGTGAAACATGATATAACAATACTGGTGATCAGGTGTGTGGCCTCCTTTGCCTGATTGCATTACAGCAGCCCAATTCTTGATGTCCAATGTAGGCTCAGAAGCAATTCCGCCAAGTTCCTGTGTTCACTTCCCTGAGTGTTAAAACTGCATCAATAATGAACAAATCCAGTGCAGTAGAAATACATAATAAAATATTGTGTGTATCAGTTTCTGAATAAATTTGGTCCTACGTTTTTGAATGGAATAGAACAGCATATTATTAACATGACATTCATCCCCCTTGTATTTGCCAGACAGCACAAGAGCAACTTATTCTACCTTACCACACTGAATATGAATTTATATCAATTAGGATATAGACTGATAACGAGCCAGTAAGAAAAAGTAACTTTCCTTGAGAAAGACAAAAAACAAGCTGAGATAGAACCCTAAGAAACAGCAACTTCAATTAACAAAACGGTCTTTGGGTATATCATTAACATTTTGCTTATACTAAAACACCACTTAAAAACAGTTTATCCCCTGTTCCTGGCATGACTTTTGCCTTTCAGTCGTATTTTGTTATACTCCCTGAAAACCATCCTGAGCCACATGGATATAGTATAGACACAATAGATGGAATAATAGCATTAGAATGCAACAGTATTGTCCTCTCTGTGGCCAACAATAAGGAATCCGCTTGCATATGCAGAACCGTATTGCAAGAGCACAGTCTTTATGTCCAGTTTGTGCTCTAGGTGCTGGGGACAAAGAACAGGGGAGTCCTGTTGCCTTTCTGTTCTACTTCTGCTATGGGAAGCCTGTTGAACTCCAACTCCCATCAGCCCCAGCCAGCATGGCTCATACTCAGGAATGGTGGGAGCTGTAGTCCATCAGCAGCTGGAAGGCTACAGGTTCACCTTCCCTGTCCTACTTGAAGGTGGCCCAGATGCATCTGGTTGGCCAACCCTGGAGGTAGGCTGGACTGTTAGACAGACGTTGCTCAGCCCCAGTAAAGCTCTTCTAATGCTATGTTCTTGGTTGGTTACAGAGCTTGGTTACTGAGACTGTTAAGTGGTCTTTCATGGAACACATCCTCATTTAAAAGAGCTAGACCCACATGTGCACTGATATCCAGCAATGAAGGAAATGACTTTGTCTAAATTGTACTTCCATTTTTGACTCATTACTCTAAATCTGACTTTTCTCTGAAACTACTTCTCATTCTTGTTGTCACTTCCCTCCTTTGTCAAATAGTTTTCCTGTCCTGGAATATAACAGCCCACAATAAGCTGGAGAAAACCATTAGCATATAACCACTGTGAAATCATTATGATGAGCTGATAAGGGAAATAAGCTCTGCAATGCACACTTAAAGACACTGTGTCTCTTTTGAGCTCCAGAAATATGGAATAATGCAGATAAGGATTATACTTTGGATACCTACGTGCACCGGGAAGAAACTTTTTCACATCAAGAATGACTCCCCACTGTGACTATGCACTGTAGGATTAATCTCCATCACAAAACTTTATGTGGGTTTGTGGATTTAAGTTAGAGTCTTAATCACTTTCAATGTATTTGATTAGTCTTGGCAGGTAACCAAAGCACACTTGACTAAACAATCATAGATGACTGTCTTAATTATGGGTATGGATAGTAAACAATATGCCCTTTCCCTTCTGAAAGGGCATAGATATGCACTTTTCTTGCTTTAAAGCTTTTACAGATAGTAACATTTAAAGAGAGGCAGTCTAGGTGTCATCTTTACTAACAAGGTGCAACTTTACTAATTGCAACTTTTGCACCATCAACTTTAGCAATGTACAGTCATGACAAAAATAAAATGCACCCTCTTTGAATTCTGTGCTTTTACATATCAGGACATAATAGGAATCACTTGCAGGCCTTAAAATTAGGTAAATGAACAACACCACATGACATATTATACCGTGTCATGATTTATTTAACAGAAATAAAGCCAAGATGGAGAAATCATATGTGAAAAACTAACTACACCCTTGGTTGTTCCATAGAAATTAAGAGGTTAAGTAACAGACAGGGGCTGCTAATCAAATGCCTTTGCTTAACTGATAATCAGCAAGTGTGCCCACCTCTATAAAAGCTGAAGTTGTAGCAGTTTGCTGGTCTGGAGAATTCAGGTGTGTTTTAACACAATGCCAAGGAGGAAAGACGACAATGCTTTTAGAGAAGCAAGTGCTGCTGCCCATGAAACTGGGTTCTAAGGCTATCTCCAACCAATTTTAAGTCCATCATTCTACAGTGAGAAAGATGATTTAAAAATGGAAAACATTCAAGACAGTTGCCAATCTTCTCAGGAGTGGTCGTCCCAGAAAATTCACCCCAAGGTCAGACCGTGCAATGCTCAGAGAAACTGCAACAAAACCCCAAGTGTTACATCTCAGGCTCTACAGGCCCCAGTTACCATGTTAAATGTTAAAGTTCATGACAGTACAATTAGAAAAAGACTGAACAAATATGGTTTGTTTGGAAGGGATTCCAGGAGAAAGCCTCGTCTCTCTAAAAAGAACACGGCAGCATGGCTTTGGTTTGCAAAGTTGCACCTGAACAAAGCACAAGACTTCTGGAACAGTGCCCTTTGGACAGATGAGACCAAAGTGGAAACGTTTGGCCATAATTCACAGCCATGTTTAGCAAAAACCAAACACAGCATATCAGCACAAGCACCTCATACCAGCTGTCAAGTACAGTGGTGGAAGGGTGATGATTTGGGCTTGTTTTGCAGCCACAGGACCTGGGAACCTGGTGGTCATTGATTCACCCACAAACTCCTCTGTATACCAAAGTATTCTACAGTCAAATGTGTGGTCATCTGCCCAACAGCTGAAGCTTGACTAAAATTGGGTCATGCAACATTGGGTTGTGCAAGAGAGCTGTGCATAAACAAATGCCAGCAAATTTCAATGAACTGAAGCAACGTTACAAAAAAGAGTGGGCCCAAATTCATCTACAACGACGTGAGAGATTGATAAAGTCCTACAGGAAACAATTGCTTCATGCTATTGCTGCTAAAGGTGGTTCTACAAGCTATCGGATCATAAGGTGTACTTAGTTTTTCACACATGGTTTTTGCATTTTGGCTTTATTTCTACTCATGACACAGTGTAATATATCATGTGTTGTTGTTCATCTGAGGTTGTATTTACCTTATTTTAAGACCTGCTAAGGAACAGATGATTGTTATTATGTCTTCATATGTAAAAACCACAGAATTCAAAGAGGGTGTGCTGTCTTTTCCCCATGACTCTATGCAGCAAAAGAACTGGCCACAAGGAACGTATCCAGAGACTCCTTCAGGAAATGAGGAATGAGTGTGCGTAGAGGGGAGCAGGCCCACCCCCATCAGCCCTGCCCCCAATGCTCCTGCCCCTAGAGCAGTGTTTCCCAACCGGTGTTCCGCGGCACACGAGTGTGCCGTGAGACGTTGCCTCGTGTGCCGCGAGATGCCTGGAGGGAGGCGGGCGAGTCGGGCGGCGAGAGGCGGGGCGGCGGCGGCGAGGAGAGGCCGCGCCTCCTGCTGTTGCCTGGCGCTCCTCCTCGCAGCCGGAAGCGCTGCCTGGGCGCCTCCGCGCGACTCTGCCTCGCTGGGTTTGGTCTCCCAGCAGAGACGGGTCACACGTGCCCCTCCCTCCCTCCCTCAGCCTGCGCGGAGGGAAAGCCAGAGAGAGGCATCGCTCCTGCGCGGCGGGAGAGGGAGCAGCCGGAGCGATGCCCCAAACGAACGCATGGGACCGGAGGGGAAATCCTCTCCGAGGCGGATTGAGCGCAGCTGAGAGAAGCCTTTCGAGGAGCTGCCGTGTCCCCTGGAAACCCCCTTCCCAGCTCTGCCTCAGCCGCCGCCGCCTCAGTTGCCGCCGTCCCTCAGTCCCTCGCTCTGCTGCCTCCTCCCACCCCCAAAGCTTGGAGGTTCCCCAGCAAGGGGGAGGGAAAAAACTTTCACTTTTGTGCGTCCCTCCCGGCGTGACGCTGCGCGCTGACGTCACGGGGCGGGGCTTTAATGGTGGTGTGCCGCGAGATTTTTTTTCAGTAAACAGGTGTGCCGTTGCCCAAAAACATTTGGGAAACACTGCCCTAGAGGAGGAAGATTCGGGGCTTTGCACATTGAATGAGACATGCTAGTCAACAGGCATGCAAAGCAAGGGTATAAACGACTGTCCTGAATTGTTTATGGTTTTATGGCAACATGTAACACTTCACACACACACACACACACACACACTGTATATGGGACAAGGCAGTTGGAAATGTATTTGCTTTTTAATCAGCTAAATATATTGCCTGGTTATATCCCCATAAATTCAGTGCCTTTAAACTGCTGACATATTGACTTTTTAAATTGTCTTTTTCATTATCCAAAACGGAGAAGGTTGGCACTCTCGCAAACAATATGTTTTCGTTTCCTATGAATTAGGTGACATAAAGCCAATAAAACACAGAAAGTAGTCATGTATCATCATAGCTATATAGTACATTTCTAAAAATACATGTTTCTCAAATTTTCAAGCAGTCGATAAATTGTATCCAACGCCAAACGTCAGCCTGCTGCATGATGGGAATTGTGAACTCACCTCTGCTCGCAGGCTGATAGCTTATAACTTACTTCAAATAGTTTTTCTTTTCTTTTTTTTCCAGGCAGGCAAATGAGAACATTTTGCATTCTGGGTATAACAAGCTTTACATAATTTGTTACAAGCAATAAAAACTAGAACTCAATAACAACATCAACTGCTGTTTAGGAACGAATACTTACAGTGGCAATCAAAAAGGGAACTGGCTAGAAACCTTATCAAAACAATATGGTTAACAGACCCAAAAATGAATTCAAACACAAAGAAATCACATATGCCTCTGTCATATGATTAATAGTTAGTACACATGCAATTAGAACAGATCTGAATAGACCCACTAAGCTGAATACCACATTCTTTAACTTATATACTAACTGCCATATACCAAACCCAATAGGAGGTACGATACCTGAAGCAGCATCTCCACCCCCGTCATTTAGCCCAGAAACTGAGATGAAGCACTGAGGACCTTCTGGCAGTTCCCTCATGACAAAAAGTAAGTTACAGGGAACCAGACAGAGGGCCTTCTTGATAGTGGCACCCGCCCTGTGGAATGCCCTCCCATCAGATGTCAAGGATCTAAGTAACTATACAACCTTTAGATGACATCTAAATGTTGTATAATTACTTAGCTCCTTGAAATCTGATATAGGGACATTTTTTAATGTGTTGCATCTTTTTATATTTTTATATATGTTGGAAGCCACCCAGAGTGGCTGGAGCAACCCTGTCAGATGGATGGGGTAATGATAATGATAATAATTGCCTTTGTGCTGATTAAGGCTGCACAATGGCGAGTGGGCTGTGTGTGGATCAATGGATGTACAGCATGGTAAATTCTGTTACTTGTAACAGAAATGTGTATTTTCAATTGAAAGAGTTAGAACACTCCCTCAATACTATGTCCTGGTGGAAGCATTAAAACTAAGGCCTAGATCCTGACCTGAAGCCACGTGGTCAAATTCTGAACCTGGCCCAGTCTGCTTTCTCTAGTCCCAACCAGCCTTGCCTAACCTATTTTGGCTCTCCGGTTCCATTCCCCTTGACAACAACAACAACAACAACAACAACAACAACAACAACAACAACAATTCTCCACACAAGGGAACATAGGATGCTGCATTACACAGTATTGAGCCAAACCATTGGCCCATTTAGCTCAGCACTGTCTACACAGTCCAGCAGCAGCTCTCAGGGGTTTCAGGTAGGAAGTATTTCCAAGGCCTACCTGGAAATGTCAAATATTGAACCTTTAGAATGCAAAATATATGTACTACCCCGGAACCAGTTTCCTCACAATTCCCCCTGTGCTGTTTGCCAGCCTCAATGCAATGCAGGTAACACTGAGAACATTAAAGTGAAGAGGGCACTGATGAAGACCAGCACATAGTCTGCACTGGCTGGGTGTAGAAAGGACAACTTCCCCTTTGCTCCTGAGAGTGAGCAGCCCTTGGTCTGCTCTCTCTCCAAGCACTTTCATTATGACTTCAGACCTGTGAGAAGAGACTTGAGTCTGAAGTCAGAGCTTCACTGGAGTCAAGCCCAGGCACAGTGTTTGTAAAGCTCTGGTCAACATGGGAAGAACCCCTTGGGACTGAGACAAGAGGTGGAAGATCTAAGTAGCTTGTTGAAGGCCTCATGGTGAGTTAATGGTAGAGGCAACATTTAAGCAGGGGAATGACCTTGGTCTCTTTGCGATGATGCTATGCTTGTACTATTTTCATTGTATATTAACTGCACTATTTTATATGCATTTGTAGTAATTATTTCTAAACCATTGATTATATACGATCCATTATATATGAACACTTAAGTTATTACTATGATGCATTTGTGAATCTCAGTAAATAATTCATTAATTCTGGGTGTAAATTTAAAGATCACTACACGATCAAAATTTTCAATAGTCCATTTTAAGGAAGTCAAATGTTCAGTAATTAGCAATTCCAATGTAAAGGAATGTTGTTGTTTTGAAATGCTAGATTCTAAATTATTTATTTTACATGTGCCAGGATTTATGTTGATTCACTAGGTATCTGAACTGTGACTGTGATAAAAACTGACACAACTGAAAAGGAGGCTGTGATATATGTATTTGCAAAACTTATTCAGTAGCTATACTAATAATTATTTTTTCTTGGCTGAATTCACACAATATTGATTTTTGCTCTGCTCTGTGTAACCTCTCTTTTAATGTAATTCAGCTAAATATCTGGATTGGTAAGGAACCAATAAATCAGAAATGACGTAAATAAGGTCCAGAGGTACTTAACAAGATGCAGATCCAACAATCACTAGGGTAAACATTGATTTGTATTCCAATATGCTTGTGACCTCTTTTGCTCATCCTTGATGTAGTGGCAAACCTTGTTTACGCCAATACAATTCTCAAGATGTTACAGTGTGGTTTTGCTTTGCTTCCACAGCGTTCTCCAAATGCACTATACCTGTGAAACCAGGAGCACAGACACATTGATAGCCGCCAGGCTTGTTGAAGCAGCTTCCTCCATGCAAGCAAGGAATAATTTCACATTCATCCACATCCAGCTCACAGAGCGACCCATAGTAACCAGTTGGGCAGTGGCAAAGGAACCTATTATGATGCGGATGAGGAATAACTTCAGTGGAGAGCAATGAACAATATCACTTTTATACTAGATCAAGCTGCCCATTATATCTAAGTGTGATGCGTACCATATCCACATCAAAATAATCACAATGATATCCCCCTCCACATTTTTGATTCCCCACCACCACCACAGAATTCATTTCTAAAAGCACTCACTCCACATCCAATATTCATAGGAGCTATAATATTTAGATAACACATTGCTAGGCAGAGTGAGTATGGTCCTGAAAAGGAATGCATGAAGTATCTGTGCTTTTCTGTCCTGGGCTGATTGTAACAGCTCTTACTAGTATTATATGCACTATTATGTGTATAATATTGCATGTATATTATAGGAATATAGATTCTAGATGTCCTAAAGTAACAACATAAAAAGATTTCTACAACTTTGGTATTAATTTTGTATTTTGTAGTAATACTTATTTAAATTATATTCTGTATGTAGCATAATCTTATAAGTAACACAGAGAGCTTGACTCTTATGCATATTATACATATGATATACATACTTTTCAATATAAATTTGCATCATTCACAAGCGGCTCAGAAATTCCAATGTGGGAAAAGCTCTATTGGATTGGACCTGCCCAATTCCTGATTCTCCTTCCATTCTTACTTGCAGAGCGCTTTGGAAATTTAAGGGCTGCCTAGCACCAGAGATTGTACACCTCTTACTACAATCCCTTTATAAAGCCAGACTTTAAGTATGTAGTGAAAGGTGAATCTAGCTTCCTACCTATTTTTGTTCATGCAGTTCTACATCAACAGTCAATTGAAAAGCAGAACAATTTTTATTCTATTTTAAAAAAACTTGATTCACTCACAAACCTGTTTATAAGATCTATGCATGTTCCACTGTTTGCACAGGGATTTGAGGCACACTCATTAATCTCCACTTCACACCATGTCCCAGAAAAGCCATCTCTGCAGAAGCACCTGGAGAGAAGAATGACATCTAGTGAGCTACAAAGAATCGTTAACATCCAAATAAAGAAAGAGAATGAAATGGTTGTGTGTGGGGAAGCATAATATTTGTTCATATTTCCTTGGTTGGCGCACCATTTTAGAAAATAGACAAGTTGGGAAGGTCTTGTGGCAGAGCGCTTGATTATAATGATCACAGTCACGCACTGGATAATTCAGCAGCAACAACATTATCCACAAATCACCTAAAATCACATGAGCTCCAATCCATTGTCTGAAAGCATTCCCAAGTCAAATCTAGCAACTTCATTCCCTTGGGCTGTTTTTCCTCACCTGTAACCGTTAACCCCATCCACACAGTGACCTTGATTCTTACACGGGCTGGAGATGCATTCATTGTTGTCAATTTCACAGTAAGCACCTTCAAATCCTGAAAGATAGATGAAACAGGTATGGATCAGTGATTTCGGCTAGTCAGTTTGAATGTCAGGATCAGTGATAACAAAGGCCCAGGTGAATGCCTTCCAAATGGAACTTGAAAACACTCGAAGCATTTTTTATCCTTCAAACCTAATGGGCAATGCTTCCCCTCGAAGAATCTAATAATGCTTGAGCACAGAGGCACAAATAGGACTGAATGCAAGAAATGAGCATCTGGTTAACTCTACTGGGGAATTGAGCTGGGTTTAAAAGCTTGGAAATGCTTCATCAAAAAGAGGGATGCTATACTATCTCAAAACGCAAGGCAAATCCACTGCATGACAAGTTTTAATCTATCATTTCAGTAGTGACCAAACAAAATTTCTCTTCCTCCGCTCCATAACCCATTTCCTCTTAAACATCACAAGGGACAGTAGCTTGAAATGGATGCCATAAGCTTTTAATAGATGACACATTCATCTTCAGAAGGCTCGGGCTTTATATTTACCTATTCAAAACATTTATATATTCAGAACATTGGTATACCACCCCTCATACAATATAATTCCAGAGTAGAAGTGTTAAGTATATATAATAAATACATATCATGAAATATTAAGATACACAATAAAACCATAATATTAGCAATAATTGGGTGTATGGGGTGTTAGGGGAGGAGTAGCACCTCTTGTAGGAGGACAAGTTCTGCTCCTTCTGGGGTAGCTTGTCAACCTTTGGTCCCCACACTGCACTTAGCTCTCACCTGTGGTTCCTAGAAGCTGTCAGCATGTGGCAGCAGCCACACCCCAGTAAACAGCATTGACTGACCAGCTAAACCAGGTGAGGATAGATGATGGGTCTCAAACCCTCAGTGAGTTAAGGACTTCCCTTGCATGTGAAGACAGGCTTCGGCGGATTGAGCAGAAAAGACCAATATTGGGTCCAACAGTCAAGATGCTGGTTTCTGCATGTGCTGTAGAGGGAAGTGAGGGGGAAATGGGGCTTGTCAAGCTGGGAAGGTAGTCCATCTAGAAGAAGGAAAAGTCTGATCTTAAACCTCCACTGCCTTGCAGGATATCTTCAGGAGAACATAAGGCTAAGGAGCAAAGTCTACACAGGGAGCAAACCCGACACAAATCTGAAGTGAAGCCCCCAAGACGGTAGTAGGATAGCACTTTGTATTCCATACTTCCAGCAATTCCTGCAGCCAAGCTGGTGCCAAACATATTGCAAGGCCAACAGGGAGGTCTTGTTGACTGGGCAGCCCAGGCTTGCACCTTGCTGAGGTCACTTTGGTGCTGCTAACACAGCAGTTTGACTTCACTCCCGGAGGCACGCTCCATCGTCTCTTGAGACAGATGGATGCCAACAGCTAGCAGTAATATAAGACAACAGATAAAAACATACACTAGGCTAAGGCACCAAATAAATTACAATGTGCGGGGAGATGGAACGTTTGAACCACACACACCACTTTAGAGAGGGCATTCCACAACTACCCAGAAAGCTCTCTCCTTTGTTGCAACTTGGAGAAGGGCTTCAGCCTATATACACTGTTGGGCTTTGCTGCATCCACTCTAGAGGAATGTTTTTCTTACAACTTCTGCTCTGTTTAAGTGCTGCTATGTGACAAGTCCCATCACTACGCATTACTGGAGAAGTGGGGGATCTGTTTCGATTCCTGGATCCTATGCCACTTCAGCAACATCTGCAAAGAGTAATCATAGCTTGGGTTGGGGAAATGCTTCCACTGCCTGTTTCGCTAGCCCCAGGAAACTGGGATGAGAAGGAACCACATAGGTCCCACAAGGTTCTTCTTTCTAGACATTACTGGGGGGGAAACATGGGACCCAGCTATGCTGTAGTAGTTGTGATGGGATAATGAGCTGCTTGTGCGTAAAATGCAAGTCCCTCAGAGTTTGGTCAAGTTCTCAAACCTCTGCCTGCGACGGAGCCCCTCCGGCATGGCTGCGTCAGTCGCTAGCAGAATCCGAAAGTGGTCGCTTTCGGAATCTCTTCCAACATAAAAGCTCCTTAACGGAAACACGTCTTCTGGACTCTCGGTGTGACAGTTTCCGGCGAGGAGTGGGTGTCCCTATAGGAGGTCTTGAGACCTCCCCACTGTTTTCGCTGGAAGTGTCTCTGAGCCATCCCTCCGACTCACTTTCCCTTGGAGTCCCTTCTCTCCCCCTACTGGTTCCCTCTTCAGCTGCTACGTCTCTCTCAACCTCAGTGAGCCTTTCCACCTCCTGTCCTTCCGATGGCAGTTCCCTGACATCCACCTCCCCTCCAGGGCCCCCTTCACCCCCTCCCGTCCCCTCCTCTATGGGCGGTGAGGAGGCAAAACCCCTGAAAGAACCTCCCTCATCTTCCGAAGTCTCGAACACTTCCCTCCACTTGTTGCTGTCCCTGGTCTCCCGGTACTCCTCGTCATCGGAGTCAATTCCCTCTTCCAACTCCCTTACATCTTCCCTCACCTTGGGCCACCAAAATTCCCTGGTAACCAACCACATGGTCTTGTGTTGCCCAAAATTTCCCGCTGTGGGGCTATCGTGCAACTGCTTGAGTACTCTCCCCCTCAATTCACCTTCGGGTATATACAGTGCCCCTTTGTAATACAATGCCCCATTTCTTTCCTCAAAACCCCCGGGGCTCTCGCCCTCCCCCCTGAGACCTCTGAGCTTATCCTGGGCATATTCATCATTTTCCGTTTCCTCTACCAGTTCTCGTTGCCCCACCAGCGCCGCCCCACACACCCAGCGGTCCTCAGGGATGACATGTCTCTCTTCGATTGCCCCCTCCCCCTCCAAATACTCAGGTTTACGAGAGAGAGCGTCCGCCCTGACGTTTTCTGGGCCTGGCACATAACGAATTTCAAAGTGGAATTTGGAGAACTCCTGTGCCCATCTCACTTGTCGTTGGTTGAGCACTCGAGCCGTTCTCCAATACTCTAAATTCTTGTGGTTGGTGCACACTTGCACCTTATGTTGTGCCCCAATTAATAAATGTCTCCACCTCTGGAACGCTTCGTGAATGGCGAGTAGTTCCCGGTCATACACCGTGTAGTTCCTCTCGGATTTATTCAGCTTCCGCGAGAAGAAGGCACACGGTCTCCACTCCGACGTACTCCTCCCCGGTTGAAGAAGCACCGCCCCTACCGCCCGGTCTGACGCATCGGTTTCCACTCTCATGGGTTTTTGTAAATCCACATGCAGAAGTTGCTCTTCCGAGGCGAATGCCCTTTTCAGTTCTTCAAATGCTCGCTCCGCCTCCGCCGTCCAAACAAATTTCTTCTTGCTGCTGAGGCAGTCAGTGATGGGAGCCGTCAAGTGGGCAAAGTTCTTGATGAACTTCCGATAAAAGTTCCCAAACCCCAGGAATCTTTGCACATCCTTCTTGGTCTTCGGTGTTTTCCATTCCAGTACCGCTTGGACCTTGCCTGGATCCATGGCCAATCCCTTGTCTGACAAGCGGTACCCCAGGAATTCCACCTCCTTGGTATGAAACTGACACTTCTCCAGTTTCACCCACAGCTGGTTGGCTTGCAGCCTGCCCAACACTTCTCGAACGTCCCTCACATGCTGCTCCTCATTCTCCGAATATACCAACACGTCGTCTAAAAAGGCCACACAATTCTTGTAGAGCAAAGGTCCCAGCACATGGTTCATAAAGGCTTGAAAACACGCCGAGCCTGCTTGCAGACCGAAGGGCATAACGAGATATTCAAAGGCTCCCAAAGGGGTGAACATGGTGGTCTTCCATTCATCCCCCTTCCTTATTCGTATCAGGTTGTACGCCCCCCGCAGGTCCAGTTTTGTAAAAATCTTTCCCTTCCTCACCCTAGTCAAAATGTCATCGATTCGGGGCATAGGGAAAGCCAGGGGTTCCGACACTGCATTCAGGGCCCTAAAGTCCACTACAAGCCTCGGCTTATCTGTGTTTTTTTTTGTCCACAAAAAACACTGGGCTGCCCCCCACCGCTCGGGACTCTCTGATGAAACCTCGTTTCAGGTTTTTGTCAATGAACTCCCTCAACTCCTGCATCTCCCTGTCTGACATGGCGTACAGCTTGCTCACTGGGAGTTGGGCCCCAGGGAGTAGATTGATTTGACAGTCAAAGGGTCTATGCGGCGGCAGTTTGTCTGCTTCCCTTTCGCTGAATACGTTGCTCAGATCTGCGTATTGCGGGGGCACCTTCCCTTTATCCGTTACTTCCATCCCGGCTAGGGTGACTCTGGCTCCTCCCGGAACCTTCCCCTCTTTGCAGTGTTCTAGGCAATGCGCTGACCCAAAGGAGACCACCCTCTGATGCCAGCCCACTAGCGGATCGTGTAGCGCCAGCCAGCTCATCCCCAAAATAATGGGAGCTCCTCCCAAGGTGGCCACATTAAACGCTATCCGTTCGGTGTGCCTTGCCACCCTCATTATCATCGGGACAGTCTGTTGGCTAACTTCTCCTCCCAACAGCTCTCTGCCGTCAATCGTGGTCACCTGCAAGGGGTTACTTAAAGGGATAGTCTGTATCTGGTGCTCAGCTGCAAACTCCTTACTCATGAAATTACAGGAGCTGCCTGAATCCAAAAGCGCCTTGATCTTTCGTGGGTGTCCGTTTGGCAGCTCTAGTAACACCTCTATCACTAAAGCAGGTCTTGGAGGTTCCGGCGTGGGCACTTTCACTGCTCTTTGGCCTGGCTGCTGTGCCCCGACGGTGGCAGCCAGGCGTTGGCTTTTACTTGCTCCTTGCCTCCCTCCTCTTTTTCCCCAACAGCTCCCGCCATCCCTTGCCATTCCTTTCTTTGTGGGCAGACTCTGGCAAAGTGACCTGGCTGTTGGCAGAGATAACATTTCTTGGCGCTCTTCCCCTCCTTCTTCCGCCCTTCACTGGGATTTGAAACTGCGCGCGCCCGCGCTGTTCCAATTTCCATCGGCTCTGCCGGCGGGAAAGGTGGCTCTGGAATGTCTGGAATGCGGAAATCCCTCCAACGTTCCCCTTTCCCTTCCCGCTTTTCCAAAGCCCTCGCCTCCTGGCGTGCTCCTATGGTCAGCGCGGATTTGGTCAGCTGGTCCATAGACTCCGCCCTGGGCGCCCGGGAAAGTTCGTCTTTCACCGCCGAAGAAAGCCCTTCTTCGAAAAGCATTTGGATGGGTTCCGCCGATAGATCCCACCCCAACTTATGGATCAGCATGGTAAACTCAGTCCAGTACTCACGGACAGATCGGCTCCCCTGTTTGCAAGCCATTAACTGCCTTCGCACCACTCCCTGCTCAATGTCGCTGGAAAACATCAGGTCCATGGCGCGAAAAAACTTCCGCGTATCCTTTAGGATCTCATTATTCACTGCCATCAGGGGCCTGACCCAGTCTTTCGCCCCCGCTTCGAGATGGCCAATCACAAAAGCCACACGCGACTCCTCGTCGGGGAAGTCATCAAACTGCAGATTGAGAGCATATTGCATCTCTGTTCTAATGGCATGATAGTTCCTGGGATCCCCCCCAAACTTCTGCACCAATCCTGGCACCTTTCTGGCGAACGGGGTGGTTTTTCCCTTTTCTGCATCCTGAGCCCTCCTCTCCTCGAGCCGTGCCGTTTGCAGCGCTAGCTGGACCTCCAACACCCTGTACCTTTCTTCCAGGTTTGGACCGGCTCCAGCTCCTCCTGCACCTCCGGTTTCGGCTGGGTTGCTCATGATGCCTTTCCCTGCACAAGCTGCTTACAGAGACTTTCGGATTGCTGTGATGGGATAATGAGCTGCTTGTGCGTAAAATGCAAGTCCCTCAGAGTTTGGTCAAGTTCTCAAACCTCTGCCTGCGACGGAGCCCCTCCGGCATGGCTGCGTCAGTCGCTAGCAGAATCCGAAAGTGGTCGCTTTCGGAATCTCTTCCAACATAAAAGCTCCTTAACGGAAACACGTCTTCTGGACTCTCGGCGTGACAGTTTCCGGCGAGGAGTGGGTGTCCCTATAGGAGGTCTTGAGACCTCCCCACTGTTTTCGCTGGAAGTGTCTCTGAGCCATCCCTCCGACTCACTTTCCCTTGGAGTCCCTTCTCTCCCCCTACTGGTTCCCTCTTCAGCTGCTACGTCTCTCTCAACCTCAGTGAGCCTTTCCACCTCCTGTCCTTCCGATGGCAGTTCCCTGACAGTAGTAATCAGTCATTTGGACTTATTTGGGAGCAAGCAAAAAGAGTTTCATTAGATCTCACTTTGATTATTTAAAGGAAATGTTAAGCATGGCTTTTACAATATGTACTGAGGATAGTGAGTTCTGTCACCTGACCATGTGATTCATCAATAATACAACTCCAAGTGGAGCCCTTTTGCTGTGATATTAATTGCATTTGTGCAGTGGCTCTTGCATTTTTAAAAGAAGATCCTGCAATTTCTTTTGCCACACTAGTGGTTTGATAAAGTGCCAAATAATAAATCCAGCACTTAATTAAACTTGATATCAATGTTGGATACCTCATTCATTAAGACAGCTCTAGACCAGGCAGGAGGAACTTGTGGCCTCCAGATGTTGTTGAACTACAGCTCCTATCGCTGTAGTCGGGTTCAACAACATCTGGAGGGTCAGAGGTTCCCCATCTCTGCTCTAACAACTAGTGAAGTCCTGTGATACTCATCCCATGCAATCACATTCTTGCTGCTACTCTGCCATTTTCAGAGTTGTCTGAATCAGTTCCAGCAGCATAAAAAGCTGCTGGAGATCTAATAATTTATCTTGGAAGATGCTGGTCTAACTAAAAAAAGAGCTGAGACTGGGCCAGAGAAGCTAAAACATATTGACAAAAGAGCATTCAAAGTTCAGGGTAGTGTGCTTTATTGTTACTAAGTAGCAAACATAGGGAGATAATCTCCAGTACTAAGTCAGTACTTCAGCATGAAATGACATTCCTTCAGGTTCTTTTCATCTAAAGTGGGCCTTCTAAAATCTATTTCTGAACAATATAAAACTAAGTAATGCCATTCTTATCATGGAGGCATGCAATCTCTGATACAAACACACACAGAGAAAAGCAATATATATTATCTAATAGATTTCGTTCTCTGCAACTTTGGAAAATATGGCAGATTTACTTCTTGCTATTTTATCAGCAACCCATGGCACACATTCCTCTTTAGACAAAGGCACTTGTTACATTTACTGCTCCATCTCTGGGCCCCACAGAATGAAGACTTGAACACAGGCATCGGAAATCAGGATGCAGATCTCAATGGTATGTTATTTTCCTATTTACTTCAATGAGGTTTTTTTAGAAAGAAAAAGAAGAAAACAAACAAACATGAAAAGGCTTAAGGGAATGCAGCCCCACTTTCCAGTATCGTTGTACCATTGAGAGACTGGATCACACCAAGCTACCCTGAGGACACTTACAAGGAACTGTTCTCTAAGAGTGTTTCCTTTAATCCACAGCATCCAGTTCTCAGTGCTGGAAAAGACAGTGATTGTCCCACCTCAGATTTCTGGATGAATTAGAACTTTTTGCAATAAGGAAAGTGACAGGAAAATGCACTGGCAAATGTACAGTAACAACTGCTTGATGCAACATCATATAACCTCCTCAAAACATATCAGAATGAATGTTCAACAGTCATCAACACTCCCTGCAAACTTTGAGCAAACAAATCAAGATGAACGCTTCATAAACAGGTAATCTGGAAGCGACCTTAGATTCCTAAAGGAAAATACTACTGATCGCTTGGGTGAATGCAGAAATTAGGAAGAGGCCAGCCAGCTAGAGCCAAGTTTCAGGTTAATTTAATGTGATCTAGCAAAAAGAAATGAGAACTGACTGGGCATTTTCTCTCTCTTTTCAAAAAAGTCTCTATCTGCTACTTAAAGCCGTTTAACACATTTTTAAAATGTTAGCAACATTATTACAAATTAACATCATCAACTGCAATCAATTTGCAGCTTTCAAAGTATTTGCACAAAGTAAATCTTCAAAAAGCATCATAATGTAAATGCTCGTTCATGTATTGGGCTAGAAAGAAAGTTCACTCATTTAAGTTATAAAACAGAATGATTTTTATTTTTCAGCAAGCTGTTTTGTAAATTGGCATATTAATTGGGCGCCTAACAAATATACATTTAGTGCTAATGTATTGCTATGGTAATGATATTTAGTAGCATGTGTACTAGAATAATAGGCACATTTAAATGCAACTGCTTGCTGCTGGTGGTCATGCAAATCAGTCTAGCTAGGGATACAAATTATAAATCAATAGTGCATGGAAATGATCTGATACAGCCCTGGAGAACAACACTTCTTTTTTTATTTATTTACAAAGGTGGCTTTTTCACATTTCCCAGCAAAGTCGCATATTGCTCAGAGGAAACTCTGGGATATTTTCAGTCTGGCGTTTCTGATGGTTTGACCTTGCAGCCTTTTCTGTTGAGTAAACAGGAACTGCCTACTGAATTTACACCAACCTTGTGAACCGCTGCATGTAAATATTTACCTAATCAATAGCAAAGAATAAATAGCAGGTTACTGCTTGCAAAGCATTGGCAGAAGACAAAATACCACTCACGTTATCACATACTGCATTTCTCAGAGAAAAGCCCCAAATACCTCTTGAAGTACCTAGAGTTTTATTCCTAATGTTAAAATGGGGTATTCCCCACCAGCACTGCAAATCACTGCACTGTGCTTCTGGGCATGCACAACTGCTGAAACCCGGAAGTAACCCATTCCGGTACTTCCAGGTTTCGGCGCGTCCGTAACCCCCCCAAAAAAACGCAACCTGAAGTGTCTGTAACATGAGGTATGACTGTATTCAAAAAGGCCTTTATAATCATCACACCATGATCCCTGTGCTCCATATTACTGCCAAAGCCGGGGGGGGGGGCATTTGCAATGGAACCATGGAATCCACGAGCCATGTAGTCACATGCAATGAAAGCATACAGCAACCAAACCATGTTGTTCTTGTCTCTCAGGTTAGCAGCTTCCCCTTTGCCAGTCTGAAGCCTCTGACCGGTCCCCACTATTATCCTGATTGATCATTGACTATTTTGGATGCCGGATGAAGGTTCAGAATAGAATGCAGCTCATTTGGCACCGGCGGCCTAATGTACACACCACCGAGTGTTGGTAGGACTGGGAAATGTCTTGCACCAAACTTTATGCTCACACTGTTTAAAACAGTAATTCAGAAGGCTACAAAATCGACAGCATTCCACAGTGTGACTTGCATGCAACCGTTTTGATAAGTAGTGCCATTTACCTTTTTGACAGATGCACAATGGCTTCCCATTAACTTGTGCCAAACAAGTAGAGTTGTTGATACATGGGTTGTAGGGGGCATCACATGGGTTGTAGCGATACTGGCAAGTCCTTCCAATATAAAATGGAGGGCAAACACATAGAAATTGACCATAGACAGTGGACTCGTGGCAGGTGGCTCCATTCAGGCATGGTTCAGAATCGCATTCATTTATATCTTCGCTGCATTGCTGCCCTGTCCAGCCTGCTGCACACAAACAACTAAAGGGGGAAGAGAGAGGATAATGAAAAGAGATGAAAGCAATCTTTTTAAACAACAAAAAACATAAACACTTGCAACAGCCTCCTATATCTGCCCCATTGCTTTGATCTGTGTTTTCAGTACTGAATTACAGTTTCCCCAGGGTCTTTTTCCTCAACAAGTAAAAATAAACCTTGCTACATAGAACAAAGGAATTCATATCTGAGAAAGAGAAGGAGAAAGTGCTTAAAAGTAAAGGGAACAATGTGACATATAAATAAAAAAGCTGCCCCATCATCACACTCAGTGTTAACTGACTTCCACATGCAGAAATGGCCACACAAATAGATAAGTATGTAAAATGTGCATAGTTTGCTTTCCCATCATTTAGGACCCCACAATGGCTCAGTTGCAAATTCAATTTAGAACAGTATAAAAATACCAATAATCAGTCAAATAAAACAAGAAATTAATTATAGCAGCACAGTCTTAAAGAAAATAAATAGGCAGTAACTAAGAGTACTGGTATATGAATATTTTCTGCCATTAAAGGCCATTAGGCTTAGCATGTCAGATGAAATATAGCAATGATGGTGCAAAGCAAATGTGCTTGGAGAGAATGTTCCATCATAGGCCATATCTGCAGAACGGTATCATACCACTTTAAACGAATCCTTGGCACTGAAGTTTGCTACGAGTTTGCTAAAAGTTATTAGGAGAGTCCTATTCCCCTCACATAGCTACAGTTCTCTGAGTTGATTAACAATCAATCCATCTCAGAGAATTCTGGGAAATGTAGCCTCCTGATTTTTTGATTTTTTTTTATTTTGAAAGAAAGAAAGAAAGAAAGAAAGAAAGAAAGAAAGAAAGAAAGAAAGAAAAGTATTTGTGTAGTTTCATCAATTCCACGAGAAGCTACCTAAGAAGCCAATGTATATTTCTGGCACATCCTCATGGTGCTGAGATTAGATTGTAAAGGTGGTCTGAGAGAAAGGTGGGATCTGAACACAGATTTAACCAAGTTTCAGCTATTTTCCCACTTGAGCCTAATTCAGGGAAGATGCAAGTTGTTTTCAGGCACTCACACAATAAGCAGAAAACTTGCACCAACTGAGCCTGCCTTGTTGTTCTCTGCCAGCCACACATAGGGGCAAACACCTGTGAAGGAGAATCCAATGTGCACAGGCTCTGTCTGCTAACCAGAACCCTGATTGTGCAGTTATGAGGAGAGTCTATTTGTACACAGAGGCTTTTCTGTACAGACATTTACCCCAAATCTCGGAAGATAGGAAGGTGACAGGACTGCCAGAGTAAGTGATGAGAAAGATGAGACCAAATGGTATGGCCCTCAATCTGAGTGTGTGACACCCCCCCCCCCAAAAGCCACCCCTTCTATTGTTTGCATTTTCTCTCATTGTATCCAACTAAGAACTGACCAGCCGAGTGTAATTCACCTTGCACAATGGGGCTTTACCCCACACTCCCTTCCCCAAGCCCCCCACAATTGGTTCTGGTGGGGGGCAGGAGAATGACAGCACAAGGAGGGTGACTGTTCTGTGTGCTAAGCTGAAATGCTTGCGGATACAGAGCATTCATCATAGTGAAATGAATGAACCTAAGTTACGGCTCGTCTACACTCACACTTGTCCAAGCGGTTTTCTTTTTGCCCTGACACTTTCCTTGGCAAAATCCACTATTTAGCACTGAATCAGATCCAACAACTATCTGCAGGAAACCTGTTTGATGTTTGCTCCAATTCAGCGGTAAAGATCAGGTTTCCCCGGGGGAAAGCAGAGGGGAAAGTGGAAGTCTAGTTGAGTCCTTAGTCCATTCATTTCAATGGGCCGGCTGTGAGCAGACCTAGCATCCCCTGTGAGTTGTACCCAATGCTGTGCCAAAAGAAGTCTGCTAGTGCAACGGGACTTCAGTTTCCTCTTCTGCCCCCCCACATGCCCCTCAGAGTCTGCTCTAGATGGTTCCCTCCCTCAATAGTTTATTTGGCTGGTTCCCGAAGGGCCATAAGGGACAGGAGAGGAAAAAGAAACTGCATTGCACAAATGGAAGTCCCTTGTGCCAGCAGAGCTTCAGCACTGGATATGGCCCTGAAATGTTCCCCAGCCCCTTCAATCTCTCTTTCACTCTCAAACACACCTACCCCTGCATGTCAGCGTCTAGAGCAGAGTATACGTAGCCTGGCTTCTGAACTATAAAACTTTCCCTAAGATCTATGAAAGACAACATTGATGAGACTGCATGCCCTAATTCAATTGACACAAATGTGCAGTGTACTGATCACCTTTATTACTTCTGCTCTCTAAGTGTCCTGATGACAGTCACAGCATGTTAGAAAGCCGCCACATGCACTGACATTTCCAGTGCATTTTGAACGGAAACTTGACACATCAGAAGCTCCTACATATTAGAAGGCTGCTGTTTCTCCACATTTGAGCACTGGGAGAGAAAAGGAGGAGCGTGTAGGGCTGAGTTACAGTACAGAATATCTACATTTTCAGCATGGAATGAGGGGACTTGCTTTTCAAAGCCTGCCCTTCTCTAAGATGCCTTGCAGTTAATGATGCAGATGAGGATAATGAGATGCACCTGTGTTTCCTCTCCAAATAACCCTCATGGCCCTGCTTATAATGGCACTTCCCTACTTGGCTTCTTTTAATTTTAATCAACACTAACTATCTGGAAGCATTTGTTGCCGGTGTGGTGTGCCAAAATAAAATAAACATATTGATGTATGCCTTTTGGAAGGAAAGGACCTTTTTCTTTGTTCTGTGCTTCCCTCAACTAAAAATGTCATGTGTGTCACCCATATTGGAAGAAGTAAACAGCATTTTTCTTCTCCCTATCTCAATGCTGTTGGAGTTATACGCTGCCCTTTTGTCCCACAGCCAATGTGAAGCGTCACAAACGATGCCACAAAGTGAAGCATGAGACAGGCCTGAGATCTAGAGTGCACCCTGCAGGGTTTTTTAAAAGCTATTGCTGCTGTTGTTACTGCTTTTCAACTCCTAGGTGCCTGTGCATGTGAGCAGAACAGTCCAAATGTGTTCATCAATTTAAGTAGTTGGCAAGGACTATTTCTCCATAAATGCCACCATCAACATGTGGGGGTAGGATGCCCTCAAATAAACACAAATCATAAGCGGCAGTGGATGGTGTGGTGGGGCTGCACCCTTTACCTGATCTCCTTCTGGCTCCAGTGAGCGGGGGTCGCTCTGGTGGTGCACCCCCCCAGCACACCCGCCCTGGGCGCCAACAAGAAACACTCCACTGCTTTTTCTAGCTGCGACATAATGAGGACTCCTATCTTCAGTTGCAATCTGAATGCATGACTTGAAAACGTGTATACAAAACAGAACACTGGACCTGCTCTAACAAATGAATAAATCAGCCGTATGCACAGCATCGTTTGGGGACTGAAAGAAAACGAGCAGGGGCTAGTTAGGCTAGTTGTATGCCTTCAGCCCTGATCTCCTTCCTAACAGAATCCCCATGTGACTTCATTTTGCATGCCTCCCTATTCCTAAGTAACGCCAGTCTCTCCCCTTTTCGATCACCGGGGCTACAATTTACCGTTACACAGAGCTGCTGGAACTGCTTAATGAATCATTGGCTTGTTGTTTGCAATAATGTCATATTTCTGTTTGCTGAGACAAAGAGCTGCGAGGTGTTTATTACCTTGGAAATTTTCAGCACTTTTAAAAAAAATATCCCAGATTGAAAAGCAAATGCAGTTAATTGCCTGCCAAACAAAATCTGCTGCAGGTAGTGGCAGAAGATGTTTTACATTAGAAAGAAGTTGCCAGATTTTGACAAAATGCCCTTGCGTAGCCAGCAGAGCTAACCGTACCAAGTCCTTCTGGAAAAGCGACTTGCATCCCATTGTCTGATGGGATATAAACAAAAGCTAATGGGCTTTTTCGAGTTTGATGTTTCTTCCAAGCTTGCTGAAGGATCAATCAAAGTACTTGTTTTTGCCGTAGCTACAGGCTCTTCCACAATACAAACTGTTCAAGGCTGCAGTGCTAGAATGCAACCTCCAATCTGCCTGCTCTTAAACATTCCAAGTGCAGAAAGTAGGTATCTGGGTTAAACTTCTCTCTCCAAGTTGAATACACTAAAATGTTCTCCTTCAATTGCAACCACCTCATCTTTCCATAATCTGCACTTCAAAAAGCCTGCATTGGGAAGATGAGGAAAAACAACCCATCCATTCACCACCTCCATAGGACAACAAAGCTGCTGAAAGTAACTGTGTCAAGTGCTCATTCAGCAACCATTCACTGTATACAGTGGTGCCTCGCAAGACGAAAATAATCCGTTCCACGAGTCTCTTCGTCTAGCGGTTTTTCCGTCTTGCGAAGCAACCCTCTTAGCGGATTAGTTTCATTGCAAACCACCATTTTGGACAAATCTAAGATGCCGGCTATCAGAACCATACATGGCTGAAACATGCTTAAATAACCTAACAAGGACCATTTGAAATAAAGGCACACATGTTCTGCTATGTAAAAAACGTTCTAAAAATAAGCAAATCTAGAGTAACTTCTCTAGTCAGGCCACACAACTGAGCCAGCTCTCCAGGAGATGGTTTCCTGGGTTCTGTAGTTTTGTGCCAGATAATTAGTTCAAAATTCACACATTACAGGAAGGATGGTGAGGGCCTCAAACCATTGTGTAGTAGACAGTGGGTATTTATCCTTCTGGGGTCAAAATATAAGGATCTTGACAGCTCACAAAATCCACATTTGTTGTCCTATTAATCCCATTAGTACAGGAATCTAATTCAAGAGTGGATGGACATCTTGTATATCAAATATTTTGAGAGTACAGAATTGATATGGACTATTTAAGACCAAAAAAGAATCTGGACATGCCCACGTTTTATGCCTCAACAAGGAATTTCCAGGATTATATCTCCAGTCTTAGACTGTGCTTTTGGCTTAATATTAATTATTTCTGCCTTTGCCCCAGTATAAATTATTTATCTTTTGCTTATATTTCTACAGTTACTCATTCTACAGTTTCAAAAATTGATGCCTGTATATTGAAAATGGATCTTTGCCACATACCAAAGGTAAAAGGGCATATTCACATGTCCTTTCTAGCCTTTCAAACCTCCCTTATCCTTCTTCAAGTTCCAAAATTCTCAAGGATGAACCCTTTTGAAGTCCACTCAAAAATCCTTAGAATAGTTTTTTTTAATAAGACTCCTCCAAACACAGGTATTCCTAGCATTTCACTTTCTTTGCAAAGCTGAGGATAAAAGAGGATATTGACCCTATATGGGGAGAAAGGCATTTGATAGGAGAAAGCTGGTGGGAGAGATAAAGGAAGGGGACTATTATTATCATAACAGTGAAAGAATATGCCTTTGCATGTGCAGTCTTATACAGGGAAACCTTAGAGGGCTTATGTATTTATATATATATATTGTTCCTTCCATTCTAATTGATCCCTTCCATTTAATTGGTTCAGCCCTTTTTGCCTCATTCCTTTTCTAATTTCCTATGATTCATTTCCCCATTTCTATGCATTTCTTATCATAGTCTCCCCACTCATAATCTCTTTTATAATAGCAGTAAAATAGCATATTTTTAATACATTGTGTATCAAGTGACGCAGCACACAAGGAACAAAATATCTGAGACAGAGGTACATTAATTATTATGCATTTCTATTTCACTTCATGTGCATGTTACCTTTCCCTCATCACCCTTTAAACTGATGAGCGCACGTGATCATATTTGAAAGATCAGAATTAAAAATCTCAATTTAAACGCTAGTCACGAATAGTTTGCAGAATGGATTTAAGTACTGTGTCCCTGTGCTTTGGTTCACATCCTAAGCTTTGAATCTCCTAACTGCTTATCCTTAATTAGTCTCATTTAAACAGAGATGAATTCTAGAAGGGTAGCCATGTTGGTATGGTGCCGTAAACATAATAAAGCGTGTTACCGCACCTTAAAGATGAAGAGAGGAACAATAAATATGTTGGCCTAAGGTGCTTAAAGACTTTTATTTTCAAGTCAAGCCAGTTCCTGTATTAAAGGGACAACTCTGGAGTAAATACATAGAAGCTGTACATTGTGCAGTTAATATCTAGAAGGCCACTCCCATGTTAGTCTGTCAATAAAATACATTCACTAAAATTTATTAGAATTGCCACTTTCATACACATATCTACTGAATTTTATCAATCATTCTAAAGGTGCCTCTAAACTGACGCTATTTTGTGGCAGGAATTTGGGCTCATACTGGCTCAATTAAATTGGTCAAAGTGTTCTGTTATCCCAGTGCAACCAATCCTTTTAAAGGGACTTTTTGCAGTTAGGAAAGTGATGGGAAATGAACTAAAATGCCAATAATCTTCCTGGATCAGGGTCCTGACAGAGTGTTCTGTTCCTCTACTTTACCGTGTCAATACTGCTGTGGATTTTAGTATATACTACCTCTATGTTTCTCTAGGTCCATGGACTTTCCAAAATGTTGTCTGTGGAACACTCAAAACATCTGGTTTGTCTTTTCTTTAAACACAGTGGTGGAGGATTCTTTTTTTAATAAAAGAAGTTAAAACTTCCATTTAAGTTATTTTAAAAAAGAAATTCTACATTACTCTGCTTTAACAAAAGAAAAAAAGCAAAACAAATCCTCAGATTTCTTCAGAATTACACGTCTAGACAGCCTTACAATTTAAGGCGTATCAGGATGCCAGTAAATCCTATCGGAGGTTGCAAACAAAGACACCAAAAATAGCCACTGTGAAGCTGGAATATAAAAATATATATACAAGCAAGAATATACACGACTCAGTCATATCTTAATTGTTTTAGGATAAGAAAGACACCCACCCACCCCAGAGATTATGGAAGAAATGGCATATGAAGGAAAGGGGACACCCCCAGCTCCTAAATTACTGTTGTGATTTCAGTTTAATATGGTTGTATTCCAGCCAACACACACATACATCCTGGAGCAATGACAGTGGAACAAGAATTTGATTTCTGGAATGTTGTGGGAATCCAACAAAATCCCGCAGTACATGCATGGTCGATTTCCTCTTTGTTATCACGTAGGAAAGCTCTGTCAAAGTGCTGTTTGAAAACAAAGTGAAAGGAAATAGGACCTTCTGCAGCTCCCATCAGCCCCTGCCAGAATGGCCCATGGTGAAGGATGATGGGCTTTGTAGTCCAAAATGTCTGGTGGGCACTGGTTTGGCGAAGGCTGATCTAGGGCATTCTCTCTCCCCACTGCATCAAGCTGAATGGCTTTAAAGGGATCCAAATATAACAATGAAACTGAAATGGTCAGCCTCTAGCTCATAAAGGCCCACATTAATTAGACATGAAACAACTGCCCTTCCATTTAATTGCGTACTAAATATAAATCCCAGCGATAAAAACGTCACATATTTTACTGAAATGTTGGTTTTAACAATGTTTTAAAGGCCAATATATGATTACATTGCATATTGTGCCTGTTTTATAGTTCTCAGAAAAGCAGGGAATTGGGAAGAACATTAAAAATGAAGTAGATACCATCTTGGATGGGTGAAATTGTCTCAAATACACAAATAAATAGATTGTGATTCCTCAGAGGTTATTTTACAGGCATTCAAAATATTACAGTTGTTCCTTTTGCTTGTCTACAGAGAGAAACAGTAACTCACCAAATCCTATATAGGCATATCACATTCTCTCTTCTTGTCTAGCGTCTCCCTTTAGTCTAATCTTATCTCACAAAGCACTGCACATTGAATATTAAAACTGAAAGCATTATGCTCCATGTTTCAATGGCACTGAAAAGGTTCT
Organism: Podarcis muralis; assembly: GCF_964188315.1. NCBI lineage: Eukaryota > Metazoa > Chordata > Lepidosauria > Squamata > Lacertidae > Podarcis > Podarcis muralis. Next base: position 86,760,665 of record NC_135657.1, on the reverse strand, counting down.
AGATTTTTGTGTGTATGTGTGTGTAGACTTAACATGCACTGCAAACGGGAAGGGTGAAAATTGACATGTAGGTGTTGTAAGACAACTATTTTTTTTTTATTTTACTACATAAATTGATTCACATAAGAACTTCAAATAAAATGTACCATAACAGTTACAGATAGGCACAGACACTGTGAATTCTATGTACGCTGTACGGACTGACAATGTTTATCATCCCCTCTATTTTTGACACCCAGGGTGTGAGTTGCTTTGCCTATGTGGAGATTCTGGCATGCAGATTAGTCATCTGACCTGAGTATGTGGTGAAAGACTAATCTTACCACCTAGTACTTTATGTAGCCAAAACGACCCTAGCATACACACAGAGAGGCGAGGGTTGGGGAAACCCCAAGCTTTGCAGAAGGACAAAAATATGGGGGTGGGGGGGACACCAACTAGCCTGAGGTTTGGGTGGGATGGAATAGACTTACTGGAATCCTGAACAGGAGCAATCAACACTGCAGTATTTTGTTGCAGGTCCCACTTGTATGAATATAAAAGCCACTTCCTAATATTCTGTAATACTCAAACATCATGGCCAGCAACAGACTTCAGAGAGCCCTGGCATGACTACGGTAATTGTCCGCTTGCCACAAATGGTCTCCCATCACCGCTGATCCTTCCCCACCCCTGCCAATACAGTGGTACCTCGGGTTACAGATGCTTGAGGTTACAGATGCTTCAGGTTACAGACTCCACTAACCCAGAAATAATACCTTGGGTTAAGAACTTTGCTTCAGGATGAGAACACAAATCATGCAGCGGCGGTGCAGTGGCAGCGGGAGGCCCCATTAGCTAATGTGGTACCTCAAGTTAAGAACAGTTAAGAACGGACCTCCAGAATGAATTAAGTTCTTAACCTGAGGTACCACTGTATTTATCTTTGCAGCAGCAGTGCTGTTGATTTTCCTCCTCTCATTCTTTATATATATATTTTTTACAAAATTGCCATTGCAATAATGGCAGCAGTTCTGGCAGCTTCTTGCTTTGGCACCTGGGCAAAGAGGAAGGACCAAGGAGATCCTTCATCTCAAAGATAGACATCCTGGGAGAGAAGACTAGGAAGATGCACAGGTGGCATCTGCCGCAGTGTCTATCAAGAAAGACCTTATAAAACTTTTGAAGATACCACTTAAAAGAGACAGGGCTGTATGCAACGCAGCCCAACTCCAAGTAGAGCAATTAAAATCAATATATTTAAATTAGTGATACTAACTATAAACTATCGATTTCAATGGGTCTTCTCTGAATATCACTTAGTTGGATGCAACAAACAAACCCGTTTTAAAAAGCTCAAGTCAAAATACGTCTTTCTCCACACTGTGCAGTAAAGATTAAGCTCAACCATTAACATGATTTACAAAACTTCATATTTAATTAAGCTTTTCGGGCCTGCATAGATACTTAAAATTTTAAGAGCAAATTTGCCATTTGAGCAAACTGAAGTGTTCGAAAAGGAAAGCTATATTGCTGCAGGTCATATAAAATAGTAGGTAAAAGATGTAAGTATGAACACTTTTATTTTTTTAATCACATTAGTGTTGTGTAATATGTGGCACAGTGTTAACAAATATTGAAATTCAAAACTGGGAGCAAAGCTTATATTTTTTAATAAGCCCATCTGTTATGAGGCAGATTTCACAAAGTTTGTTACTGTGAAGACTCAAATTAAACTGTTTCCCCTGGGTGGGGCAGCATTCCTGCAGCCCCAAGGGTAAAGAATATAGTCATAGCCACACTATATGTTTAAAGCACTCTGTCATGGCTTCCTCCAAAGAAACCTGGGAACTATAGTTTGTTAAGGGTGCTGGAAATTCTAGCTCTGTAAGGGGGTAAACTACAGTTCCCAGGATTCATTGCGGGAAGTCACAACCAGGTGATTTAAAAGTTCTTTAAATATATGGTGTGTGTCAGGGGGCTGCCATCAGAACAGGGAAGGGAAGCTGAGGGGCAGTTGGGTTACAGGGAACCTCCGAAAATCTTGCAAAGCAGTTCCTCTTCCTGTGGTGGGGAAAGCCACACCTCCAGTGGGGAAGAGAGAAAGGGACCAGAGGATGCTGCTGGGAGCCTCAGCACTGCTCCTAGCCAAGCCGGCCAGGAGGGAAGCACGCCTCTTCCGTTGCCCATCCTGTGCAGAGGTGTAAAACGCAAAGAAGGAAGTAAAAGGCTGAGGGTGACTAAGCTATTATGTTGGGGGAGGACCCGGAAACGACCACTCCTGGATTCTGCTAGCGATTGAGGCAGACATGAACTTGTGGTACTGCACTGTAAATAGTTTTGCACCAAAATAAAAACCTGTAAAAGACAGGTCGGAGCCCTGATGGGTTACTCACGAGCAACCACCATTGCCATCTGACAGTGTGGTTGTGGCCTAAGGGGGAGAAGGACAACATCCCCCCCCCCTCCACCAGGCTGATTGCTATTTTATTTTTGCAGGAACAATACCTAAGAAAAACATTTACTGTCATATCCATTCACTCTCCGTGTGCAAGTTATAGCTTAAGCTTTTTTTTTGTTGTTTTGTTTTGTTACCTGTCACAATAGAAATGACCCATTTTTTAAAACTTGGGCTTACTTTATGACTAATTTCTGAAGAACTATCCCCTAAATATTTTATTGCTGTCCCTTCCAAATATTAAAGTAGAGAGGGAGGGAGGCATCCATGATTCTTATGCAGATGTACATTTTTTACAAGTGAAATTTTTCTCTCTGCTTCATGAACTTTGGAGATAAAGTCCTCCTTTTAAAAACTTTTATTACCTTCTTTACATAGCCAAAGAGGCATTTAATGGAGGCCAATGTGATAATTACGTGTTCTGAATGTGCCCGCTTTTGTCCTAGTAAAGAAGGAGCCACTTCTTTTTCATAAAAAAAGCTGTACTAGGACATTGTTTGCAGTAGTCGTTCTCTATAATACTTATTGATCTAACATAATAGAAGAATTTAAATTGCACACAGAAACAAGATGGCTATAAAATAAAATTCAATTATCTGTAAAAACTGAGAAAGGGGGGAAGGATGCTGAATTTTAAAAAAAAATCACCTATACTGAAAGAATTTCACATTAGTAACATGTTCCCCTAAAAAAAAGCAATTTCCAAAGTAAAGTAAGATATACAATTGTTATGTGCCATTTCCTAAATGCACGGTTGTTCTTCTCTGCCAAAATAATTTTTGAATAGGGTACTTTAACGGTAGACTTTTAGCTAGTGAAATAAAACATTAATGTGGGTGAATATGCTGGACACAAAGCAATAAGACAGATCAGCTTGCTTTTGATAACATCTGTTATTTATATTTCTGAGGAGGGTGTCAAAGGTGACATTATATTATATTATTGCAGCTTTTGTTATGGGCCGGATTCAACTAAATAGTTGTGCTAGCAGCAGCCAGCGCAATTATTCCTGTTAGTGCAATGGGGCTTTTCCTACTCTCCTGTCCCCATGCTCCCCCATGTTTCCCCAAATTGGTCCTGGAGAATTGGGAGAAGCCCCAGAGCTGTACACATGTGGAGGGGAGAGATAAGATTCTTCCATCTGGGAAGCAGAAATGCAACATTTAAGTCCATCACTGCAACATTTAAGTCCACCCTCTATTACTGTTGATGTTGAGCAGACATAGTAACTGGAAACAATTGCCTAAGTAACATAGTAACTGGAAACCATTGCCATTGGTGGAACTGAAAGAAGGTGGAACGCAGAAAGGCAGGCTTACATGCGCGATGACCCAGAATGCAACCCCCGTGTAAATGGGGTGTTGCCTGCATAAGAAAAATAGTTCCTCATAGTTTCTGGACATTTTTCTGCATGCTCTGAGTTACCAAAATAAGACATCTCCAAGCCTGCATACTGCATTGGCCTGATTATAAGCTACACCTTTAAAATTCAAACCCAAATATAAGCCACTCCCTTAAAATTCCACAGGCACTCAGACCCATTCTGTTTTACCGTATGTATGTTTCAGCAGCAATATCATAAAGTGTGTCCTCCCTAAAAGAGGGCATGTGTTGCGGTGAGACCTGGAGACTGACCTCTTGGTTGTGGGTGCGTATATTGGACAGCCACAACACCTGATTGGTAGGTCCCTCGTTGCTGGGTTGAATCTGGCCAATAGGGTGCAGTCTAAACGGGTCAAGGGACCTATATATACCTATGCATGTGACCTAGAGCTTCCTCTTTCGGTTCGTACATCGGAAAACCCGCCCACCTCTCCCTAAATGTGGGGCATTTTGTGATTGACCTTGCTATGCCGTCGTGTGTCATCTGTCATTGGGACAGGGGCACGGCAGGAATTTTCCCAACATGGCTGATTGGCTGTTGCCATTTGGGTTTTGCCTGCCGCGTAGCAAATCGTCACAACTTGTAAGGTTGCGGATAGGCACTCGTTCATGTGATAGGGATGGGAGAACGGTCTCGCCATCCCTATGTGATGGATATTCTGTTAAAGGAATCCAGGGACTCAGCTTGGTTTGGTCAACCCCAGAGAGGTGGTTGTCCCCGTGCCTGAGTCCAAGAGAGCATCTGGGGAGTGAACAGAGTCAGTTCCTGGGCTTTTCACCTACCTCAGGTGTTCACCCTTGGCTGACCTATGCTGGAGTTCTGGGTCAGCGCTGCCTGCAAGGGTGCAGGAACTAGTCAAACCAGAGCCTATGCAACCACTCGCTTTCTGTAATCAATAAAGTTGTGGCCTAAATTCTGCCAAAAACCAAAACTAAAATTTGAGTCAAATGTGTGTTTATTTAGGGGGGAGGTCTCTGGGTCTGAACACGCAAAAGCCAATTTTTGTAACATTGCGAATTTAAGCCGCACTTCTCATGGTCGGAATTTGGAAAAAAAGTGAGGCTCATATTCAGGCAATATAGTATATACTGTACAGGTGTATACACTACTTTGGAAAGTTTGGGGAAACACAGAATAGGAAAGGCTTACGTTGGGTACTAGGGTGCAAGGGAACTTAAACAGATCCCATTAGGACTGTGCCTTCATTCTGAGACCAAAACTAAATGTTGGGGGGGGGGGGGCAGAAGCCCCAGGAAACTGGTGGCCAACCCCTCCTGAGAAACAACATGCCCTTTTCCAGAAACACAACCTTAAGTTTTCATATTTTTTTGTGTGTGAAACAGTAAGTATGACTTTTACAGCGGTTCTACATATTGTACATTTATGTGAAATTGCTTATTACTCATTCTCCATGGTTCAATGGGATTTAATGCTAGTGGCAATTCCCATAATACTTTCAAAATTTTGCTTCTTTGTGTATGTCATAGACATTGGCCATGCATGAAATATCTCATCTGTACCAAACACTGATGGATGGGTTTTCCTTTCATTTCTAATGAGCCATTGTAAAGTGCCTGCACCATTTTATATTTGTTTGTTTAAACTTCATATTTTACTAGGATTTCTCTAAAGATGTCACTGTGCTTTCAGAAAACCATTGAATCAAGGGCAAAAGAACAAACAAAATTGATTTTGTTATGACTCATCTGCAGCAGACATGTATTACAAAGGGTTTAGATTAGAAATAATGAGGTCACTAAGTTTCTTCTTCTTCTTCTTCTTCTTTTGGCACCTTCTCTTAGTTTTCTCTGCTTATACGTCCTGCAATTTCAACTTTTCTCAGCCACAAGTGGCATGGTGGGGCTGTACTGCTAACCTGACTGCAGTCCAACTGCAGCCCAGGGATGGAGACAGGGAGGGAATTGGTAGTGGTGAGGTTGGCATTGTGCAAATGCACTAGTGGAGCCAATCTGGCATCCCTGCCCCTCTTGGTTTTGGTATGCTATAGTGGCTCAGCTGGACAACAGTTAGGTGAATGGCACAACCCCACCATGCCCTCTGCAATGGCAGGTATCTCAGACCCAATGCATATCTTCCTAACATTGTGTAGCTGCAACCTGCATTTGCGACTCCAGTAAAATTTGAAAAATGGAGGCTGGATCACATGAATACTTCCCACACCACTGTCTCTCCACACTGGGCAATTGATGCTGGAATGCATTTGTTTGGATCAGGCCATTTCACACGGGAATTCACTAAAATCTAATTCATCCAGCACCCATGCAGGGAAATAACCAGACTTCAACTCAACATTATCCCAGCACTGTAATATCAGTCACTATTCCAAAGTGTCCTGCCACCAAACTAAGTAAGTCGTAAAAAATATAGTTCTTCTTGTAATTAAAGGTGGCATGACATTTTCTTCATTACTGAATCGAAATTTCCTTGTGGCTGTTTAATGAGATTCATTCTATTGTCCATAGGTAGAAAGCATGTCTGATTTTTCTTTCACAGAGAATTTAGCCTGTTGCTGTTACCACTACGTCAATAGCTTGCACAGGTGACCAGGGTGTTTGTCGTATTCATTCTAGGTTCTTCTACTCACTATCTTACATGTCTATGGATTTTGGTCTGGTCTTGGAGCCAGTTCAACCTATGTTAGCCTACAGACTTTGACTTTAGCTGGAGTAACACAAATAACAACTTATACTGCTGTTGCTAAAGACTGTTGGTAGGATCTGGTTCTTTATTAACTGTTAAACAACTTATTTTTTTCTAAATGACTATGGATGCATCTAGACTGTCACTACTTTTGGGTGGAGTCAAATCACATGCCAGCAAATTTAGATTGTGGAATTTCATATGGCAGGGCAAAAAGCCAAGAATCCAATTTAAGCTGTTAACAGATCTAAGAGAAAAGGGAGGCTTTGCCCTGCCAGACTTGAAATTATATTACGAGGCAGCATGCCTCTGCTGGCTAAAAGATTGGGTTAAGTTAGAAAATAATGAATTACTTGATCTAGAAGGCTTCGACAACCGGTTCGGTTGGCATGCGTACCTCTGGCATGAGAAAAGCAAAGTACATAAGGGATTTGAAAACCACATCTTCAGAGGTTCACTAATTGAAGTATGGGAAAGATATAAAAATCTATTAGAATTTAAAGTGCCACATTGGTTATCACCTTTAGAAGTGCTGAGTGTGAAGAAAATTAATATGAGAAACAAATGGGCAACATACAGCCAACTATTAGTTAAGGAAGGAGGGAAATAGAAAATGAAACCTTATGAACAGGTCAAAGAATATGTATATGATTGGCTACATTATCTTCAGATCAAAGAAATGTTTAGGAAGGACAGCAAGGAACTTGGCTATGCGGACAAAGACTCTACATTCCAAAGGGAGATCATAGAGAATGATGTGAAAATAATTTCTAAAATGTACAAGATATTGCTAGATTGGAATTTAAAAGACGAGGAGGTCAAATCGGTAATGATTCGTTGGGCTATGGACTTAGGACATAATATACAATTTGAGGACTGGGAGAAACTCTGGCAGGAAGGGCTAAACTTTACAGCATCCATGGCGGTAAAAGAAAATATCATGAAGATGTTTTACAGGTGGTATATAACACCTGTGAAATTATCGAAAATGTATAAGGTCTGCAAGAAATGCTGGAAGTGCAAAGATAAAGAGGGCACTTTCCACCATATGTGGTGGGAGTGCAGCAAAGTGAAAGATTTCTTGGGAAAAATATATACTGAACTAAAGAAAATTTTAAAGTATACGTTTAGAAAGAAACCAGAAATTTTTCTGCTAGGAATACTTGGGAATGAAATAAAAAAGAAGGACCGCAAATTTGTATATTATGCCGTAACAGCAGCAAGGGTGATATTAGCCCAGAAATGGAAACAACAGGAGATACCGACTGTGGACGAGTGGAGAACGAAGGTGTTAGATTATGCGGAGATGGATAAATTGACAGGAAAGATTAGATATATAAGAGATCAAAAGTATATTAAAGAATGGGGAAAATTCGTCGACTATCTGGAATATATAAGTGAGGGACAAATAACGCTAACGGGGTTTAAAGAAGTACTGTGAAAGACTAAGAATTATTGTCTAAAGGGAATAGTAAGAAAGAGTTATAAAAAAAGTCAATATAAATTAGGAAATGCGTAACTTAAACTATTACTACGAAGGATTTACGGATAAGCTGAAGGAAGTCTGGAAAGAGATGGTATCGTTAAATTTTGGATGTGATATTCTTATTTATTATGGTTATTTGTTTGTGTGTTATTATTGTCTGTCGTTTTTATTTTTCTTGGTTTTCTTTTTTTTCTTTGTTTGAAACAAGCTAATAATAAAAATTTATTTGAAAAAAAAATAGATTGTGGAATTTCAGTTGAATGGTGTGTCTTGAGCAACAAATCTGCTTCCTGAAAAGATCAGGTAGAAAGTCATAGGGGCATGCATCCCCAAACTCGGCCCTCCAGATGTTTTGGGACTACAACTCCCATCATCCCTAGCTAACAGGACCAGTAGTCAGTGATAATGAGAATTGTAGTCCCAAAACATCTGGAGAGCAGTGTTTGGGAATGCCTGTGATAGGGGAATGCACTGGAAAGTGTGGAATAGCATCTGACCTCCCTGTAAACAAATAGAATGAATGCTCATTAAGTAGCCAGGATCATCTAATCTCCATGCAAACCAACCAGGATGAATGCTGAATAAACAGGTCATCATAGTCATCCATGAATGGATGGCACCCTTTTCCGTGAGTGCACATTCTCCTTCTGTGAGTGCAAGCAGATAAGCTGATCCCACCCTATGGGGATTGAAAGCCATAGATTTCTGTTTCATCCATCTTAGTGATTTAATATGCTTTGTTTATGTTTAAGTGGTCTCTTGCTTGTGTTTGTCACTCCAACTGCCACTACGCCCAAGTTACGGTTAAAGGGTTGGCTTGAGAGAAGCGCAAGTTAAGCATGGCTGCAGCTTTGCATACGTAATGCCTTGAGTTGGTCATCTCCCTTGCAAATTAGTGTGCCTAAACCATGCATCTCTGTAAACGACTGGATTTTTTTCCACATCGGTATGGAGCTGGAAAAAGCAAATTGGAATATAAATGTTAATTTAGATGCTGAGTTCAGCTTGCCTTCTGCTACTACTGGCAAGGCTATAAACTGCTGTTGCCTTACTGCTTTCGACTGCACCTTCCCCAGCAGCAGTCAACAGTTTCAGCCACAGATGGAGAATCTGTATAGTGCTTACTGGTCCCAGATGCCAGGCTCTGGAACACTTCTTGCTAGCAGCATCTGGCTGTTTCCCTGGCAATCTATCAGCACTTCATGTCCAGCTCTTCCTCGGGTTTTGTGCTGAGCTGCTTCTCAGACCATTTTATAGTTTGGCTGTTAAACTTCTGTCTGGCCTTAAGTTATGCCCATGGTGGAAATGGAAGGTGGAGGGAGGGATGAGGATGAAACTTCATTATATCGGTAGCAAGATAATGAGAACATCCATATTGTAGGCAGGGAGCTGGGCACGGCTGTTAGTTGCCCAAATGCAGAAGAATACAATGATAAGTGGAAGGTTCCAGGACCCTGCTGTTTGCCTTTATCTGTTCATCTTGAAATTTGGGGAGGGTGCTTCATCATATATCTTGTTTATGCTTGAGTTCCTGTTCCTAAAACATCAGAAAGCTTACATACTCTGCAGTGGTAATAATTTAGTTAAAACAGTGAGCATGTATCAGTAGAAATATTACAATCACCCCATCAAGTAACTGAAATTTTCCTTTACTGCCTCACCAAAACATTTTTATTCATTTTTACCTGCGGCGTTACAAACATGAAATCAAGGGTAGGCAGATCCACAGATAAGGATGCACAAAGATCACTGTATGACCAAACTGCAGATTCAGACCTGTTTCTTCATAAATGGCTCAGAGGTGGAGTTAAGCATTACAGTTCTCCTTCAGGTCAGACCCAGCCCAGTCCACAGTTGATGCCATGGTGTGACTCTATCCCTGCAGTGTGGGATGTGGAGCGCATTAACAAATAACGGTGGAACACACCAATCTGTCTCTGCAAACATCAAGTAGCCTCCCTCCCCCTCAGTAATATTTCTCTTCAGAGAAGGGCAAATGAGTCACCGTTTTAATGGCAAGAGAAAAATTTGAATTTGATGCTGATTGTAAGGTAAAAAGGTAAAGGTACCCCTGCCCGTACGGGCCAGTCTTGACAGACTCTAGGGTTGTGCGCCCATCTCACTCTATAGGCCGGGGGCCAGCGCTGTCCGAAGACACTTCCGGGTCACGTGGCCAGCGTGACAAGCTGCATCTGGTGAGCCAGCGCAGCACATGGAAACGCCGTTTACCTTCCCGCTAGTAAGTGGTCCCTATTTATCTACTTGCACCCGGGGGTGCTTTCAAACTGCTAGGTTGGCAGGCGCTGGGACCGAGCAGCGGGAGCGCACCCGCCGCGGGGATTCGAACCGCCGACCTTTCGATCGGCAAGCCCTAGGCGCTGAGGCTTTTACCCACAGCGCCACCCGCGTCCCATAATGCTGATTGTATCGTAAGTTAATTGTTTAATATATGACTTCACACAGGTTGGGTGGCTGGGCAAACTTCCACACATTTCAAAAGATCCCTTCTACCCCACAAATCACCATCCTAAAATCATTCAAAAATTTCACCAACATTCGACCAAATAAAAAGTGCAGTATGTCCAACTCACTTTTCATTTTCAATTTGTAATGGACTGTTGCGTCCTTGTACAAATTCAGCACAACTTGCAAATACTGCATACCACATTTTGCATACCTCGTAACATGCATCAGCTCTCTAGTTTTGCCTGCTCTGAACAAAGATTGTGGCTTCCCCATCCAAGCAAAATGAGACATATTAAATAACTGCTATATTGCTGCTTGCCCAGAGAGCTTACTTTTGTTGATTCTTCACTTGTTTCTCAGAACAGAGGTATTTTTACATAAAAACCCCAGTGAAACATAAAACTCAGAAAAACCTGCTATCAAAACATGGCAAACATTATTCAAGCCAATGTTTCCGTTTATATCTGCCAATAAAGCAGAATAGGTACCCCTAGTATCTTGCATGAAGAACTAGTAATGTTAAAAAGGCCCTGTTTTATTCCCCATCAGGTGGAGGAGCCAAGGAAATGGTCGCTGTGGTGAGCAGAGGTTGAGCATATTTGCTGCCAGAATTGGAAAAGCACATTTAAATATTTGTATAGCTGCCTCTCGTAAGTTACCTATAGGTCCCTATTGGATGCAGGTGGTTGAGAACTCAATAATACGAAGCTACAAAAGTACAGATGCAAACAATGCGGCTTATATCATCATCTGAACAATCACTACCTTTCAGAATTAGTTTCCCATACATTATGCACAGCTGCCAAAATCCGGCAGAATCTGAAAACACACAATAATTTTTGACATCATTTCCCTGTGTGCAATATATTATTGTATTCTTCAGTTATTTCCTGTGGGTGACATCCCATGATAGCCATACTCAGAGTAGACACACAATTAAAAACAACGGACTTAAGTCACCCTCTGAATGGATTAGATAAAATAGCAAAATTATTTTGCAATTAGATAGGGCTGCGCACTGAGGCCCAAACTGAACAGGACCAGTTGTGGGGGACTGGATATCACTTGTGCTGGGTTGAAATAGTCTCAGATTGCTGCCCATCAGGCTGCGAGGTCCAGAGCAATCTGAGGTTGTCAGGGGACAGGGAGTCAGACATGAAGGAGAGCCAAGCATCAGACAGGAAAAAGAACACAATATGCAAAAAAAGAGACCTACATTACCAACTGTGTCTTTCTGGGAGAAGCTGGATGGGTGGAGTGCCTTTGGATGTGGAGTGTGGGCTTTCCCACTTGACCTTTCCTACCCGTCCTCTGCCTCCTAAAGCAGCACTACACTGGTAAGCAGAGAATTTGATCCTGCACAGCGTAGGTTTCTGTTTCTTTATGAGGGACTTCCTTGAAGGGAAGATACTCGTAAACGAGCAGTACCCTGCAGAACTGAACCCTCTTACTCCCAGTTGGGGTATGAGAATAAGAGGTGCCTCCTCCTTCCTCACTGTATACCTAAATTTGGGTTTTAAATAGGGTTTTTTTAAAAAAAAACACAACTCTAGTTAAACAATAGCTGGGCATTTTGAACCTACTCTTTATCTGAAAAGGCTCCCAGAGTGGCTTGCATACAAGTAATTCAAACAGGACAGTTCCTTCCTGCAGGGTTATAATCAAAAACAGGTGTGTGGAACCTCTTGCCTTCAGGCCTAACTAGCTGATAATGAGTTCCCAATTTAGCCTGCTAGCCTGTTTTCCACAAGCCATGCCCACCAGCCCACACCTGCAATCATATGGTGTGGCACAGGTAGAGACACAGCTGCCAATACACAATGAGGAGCCAGCCTCAAAGTAGACTTCTGCTTGGCAAGGGAGGCTTGCTATCACTGCTAAGTTGCATGACCAAACCCTATGCAGAGACTCTCTGCAGAAAGCAGGTGTGGAGTCAGTTGCCTAACAACTGATAGGCAGCAATGTCAGGTCTGAATTGGCTTGGGTTCTCTTTTTTAGTGATTGCTATGCCAAAAAGGGAAAAAGAAACGGCCAGCTAATGCAATAGCTGTTTCAAGTGACAGGTGATTGGGTCTCTGCCCCCTTATCCAAGTAGCCTGATGAAGTTGGGGGGCACTCAGGATCCAGTCTACCAGCTGGATCCAGTTCCCCACCCCCTGACCTAAAAAGACATGTCACAATGTACTGGAATCTGTTCTTGCTACCCTGTTCCCGATACATCATGGGAGAGATACACTAATTTTCTCCCTTCTTTCTATATGGAGGCCACTGGAAATTTCCAGAACGTGCTTTATGCTCAGGCATTCCTGCAGACCAGTGTTTTGCAGTCTTGGGTCTCCAAGTTTGCCTTTGGACTACAATTCCCATCATCCTTGACCACTTGTCTTGCTAGCTAAGGATGATGGGAGTTGTAGTCCAAAAACAGCTGGAGACCCAAGTCTAGGAAACACTGCTCCAGACCAGACTCTGCCAGTAGCATTTACAACTAAATGCCTGGAAAAGGTTAAGAACCTTAGCTTTTCTTCAAGCCCGCACTGAGGAAGTGGTTCTGTTGCCTCCATGAAAACAAGCCATTTCATAGTTGTATGCACAGTCACACACTTTTTATGCTCTAATGTAATAAAACCCATTGACATTCCTAGGAGGCGGAGTCAATTTCTGTAATTGGCATTGAAATAATCCTTGAACTCACTATTGGACTCATGATGAGATTTATTTCATATCAGATAAACCAATCTTGTAGAGGGAATAATAAATCTTATGCATTTAAAGCCGGCCACACACTCAAATGGGAAAGGGGGGGGGACTTTTCATCAGCAAACCAAACAACTTGTGATAGATGGGCAATTAAATAAATAAGGACGATTCGAGTTAGCTTATTAAATCTTACAAAGCTTTTGCATTCAGCCTTACTCCAAAATGTGCAGTCAAGTAGTCCGTGATGACCTTTCCCTGCCAGCAGGATCATTTCATGTCAGCACCGACAGAATGAGAGGAATGAAAGATTCGCTCTTGGAATGCTTTTGAATCCTTTCGTTCTGACACTGAAAAGCTTGGCACAAAAAGACCTACAACTGCTTATCAAAGAGCTGTAAACAAATACAGAAGCTTTTAGGACTGTGGGTTGGTGTGATCATCTGCAACACCACAAAGATGAAGCCAAAAGCATTGCTTTTAAAACCTTGGAATGGACAGAGGAATCCAGTTGCATCCCCCTTAGAGAAGAAACCATATGAAAGGAAACTGAAAGAGCAAGGATACCAAAACACCTCATTTGTATTGATTAGTAGAAAGCATTCAGAGATGGTACAATAAATGGCCTTTTTGTTTGTCCGTAGGAGCAAAAAGAAAAAGAAAAAAAGATTATGGTATTAAATCATTAGGAGGACACTTTAACACATTTGCACTGCTTTCTCCCTTACAGCACTGCAAGAGTTACACCCCATAGCATAAGCTTTGGGACATGCATAAGGATCACAACCAGGTGAGCATTTCCCACTTGACTGGCATCCTCATTTAAGGCAGCAAAATATATCAACACATCTGACAAGTTGTGTGATCACTGAATGTAACAACCACAAACCCTCTCCAGAGTTAAATATGCATAAACTAAAAAAAATTGCACTTAAATCTGTTTTGTTATTGTGCTCAGTGGCACCAAGTAATAGAATACATTTAAGTAACACCATTTGTGTGATTAGTATATTTAAGGAAAGAAAACAGTGAAACTGATGGCAACAATGATGAATGCTCAGGAGGTTATTAGTTGTCTAAAGTAGTGTTATTTTACATTATCATGAGGGTGGGGGGATGATTAGCTTAATATTGAGTTAGGAAGATGTTTCATTAAGACATACGTGCACACCTATTCCAGCTATAATTCAAGCACTCCAAGACTGGATTTTTGAACTGGTTGTGCTGATCGCACATTTTGAGGATGTGGAGAGTGGGTTTTGTTGCACACACTAAAATCCTACCAAACATTGCTAAGCTAGAAAGCGGGCAGAGGGAGACAGAATCCAGTTTCTTACTTCTCCTGCCAAAGAACCAATGATCAGGGGTTTAGGTTTTTAAAAAGAACTACGTAAGTGGGAAAGAATTCATCCGTCAATTTCGGTTTCTCATTTTTCCAATCTTAAATTCAGTTTGCAATGGTTTTTTTTTAAGTGCTTATTAACATCTGCCAACATATCAGTACACATTTCTCATACTAAATATGCTTTTGTATGCAAGCTTGCTTAATAGATACACTTTTTCAAACCATTTCTTCCCTATCTCTATCCATTAACACATCTCTCTTTCCTCAACTGGAGAGACCAACTCCATATTCTGCTCATAACTGTGAATGCAGTTCCCCCGTTCAGCTTAGATATGCATGCTGAAGCCTGCATGCCACTTAGTGTCTTGACAATTGGGAGAAATGTCCAGACTTGCACACTTACCTGCAACACACTGTCTCTTGATCTTCTTCAACAGATGTGCCTTGGAAAAACATGGATCTCCCTAACCCCCACCCTCACAATGCCACTGCTCCAGTTTATATCACAAGCTGTTTGCTATGCAGCAATTTTCAAATCCAGCAAATGTATACAAAAAAAAAGTCATCACTGGAACATCCAAATCATTTGATGGTAGAGAAGATGCTCCTTACCGGAAGTCATTGAAGAGATCAATGCAAGTGCCATTATTCTTACAAGGTGCAGAGTCACACTCATTGGATTCAGAGTCACAAAATGGTCCTTCCCAGCCAAGGAGGCAGACACACTGGTAGCCCTGAAAGGAAGTAGGGGGAAAACACATTAATTAACTCCTTGTCAATATCTCAATGTTGACTGAATTAACAATATAACTGTTGGGGTCCTTATTGCATTTTAGTTCCATTAATCATGGGAAAATGTTGAACCCCAGTATCCACAGGACTGATGCAAAACTGGAAAATATTATATGATTATTAATAATATTTGACCAAACAACAGCACAGGACCTATTCATGAGCTGCCACAGTGGCACAGGAATCATGACAGCAATGTCTAAGGCTGGGATTTTCTAATAGTTTTGGTGTTGAGCTTATCTGCACAGATTCTGCCCAGATCCAATCCAATCTCATTCCTTGATCGCAACAAAAAGCAAGGCCCCCCCTCCCAACTGGAACCACCAAATTCCATGTATAAATCCATTTAAATGAGATGCTTCTTCCATCCCTAGTAATGTATGAAAGGCTGATCCCACATGGAAAGGACAACTGTGTCTTTCTCACCCCATGGCTGAAGGTCCTATACAATTAGTCCCATTCATGGTATCACATCAGAAACACAAAAATGCAGAACTATGAGTTGGTGTTGCAGTCTTGGCTGAAATACCCAAAACCACTGTATGAAAAATGAAAACAAAGAGATGTAGTCTGTACCAGTAACGGAAGTAACTCCAAAACCGTTAGAGAAGACCTGTCTTCTCCTGTATAAAAATGGAGCTGAGCTATTTTTCCCTTTTGCTCTAATTCTAACACTTTCAGCAAGAAGAAAAGTTGGGGCGAAATATGACTGTCCACTAGAAAATGTAGCCAAATAATTCTGCTTTAAATTGTTTGCCAATTTGAGTTTTGGTTAAAAGCATCTGAATTGCTGCTCTCAAAATAGGCAGTGGGCTAGAATTGAACTTTCTCAAAACTCCACTTCTTGGAATAAAAGATCTTTTATGTAGCAATAATCTATCATGCTTTGTATCTGTCATGTTGAACAGCCCTTTTAAATGGAAAAGAACAAAATGTGCAAGTCCTGATTATAGAGGAAAGAACTCCAACTCTGTATGAGATTGTTAAATGGTATGGACCAGTTAATCAAGTAGAGGCAATTGCTGTAAAACTCTGAAATAAAGATAGAACATTCAGACTCACAGACGTATCTAAAGAGATTGATTTTAGAGATCTTGTGCTCATCCTTTATTAAGAACTGTGAAGGTCTTTGTAAAGAGGTAGTATATGTTTTTAACAGCTTTCTGCTCTCTGTCGTATAGGGGAAATAAAGCAATGCTTTTTGTTAGTATTGATTCATAAACAAGGAGGTCAATAGGACAAGCTAGATGTACTTATATAGACTTGCACAACAAAGTGGTCTGAATTTTCTCTGGATTTTACTAAATCACGATTTCTCCATATAAAAAAATCCCTCCATATAAAAAACTGCATGTTATAGGGAAGGGTTATGGCCCTGAAATCTAGATTTCCAAGATTACGATTGTATGTGCATGTTTATTTTTGTATGGAGGGGACATGAATTCCAATGAAGGGGAACAAGCCTGTATTGTTTAGTGAGAACTAGTGAATAGAGTAACTGAAACTAGATTTTGCTTGTATCTATGCAAACATTAGGAGCTAAGTACCATCTGTGGCATATAATATGTAATGGTGTTTTCACACAAGCAAGTCCTCATTCAATATTGGCACATGGGAGTAATAAACTGGCATGTGTGTCTGAATCTTATTCATCCTTAGTCCTTATGGAATAGAAATGTTAAATCCCTCAAGAAATCACAAATGTGTCAAGGTTTACAAACTCATCTTCTCACATTTCACAACGCCATACCTATCACAACAGAAACTTGCAAAACACTGAACCTTGTGCATCCTCACCACAACCTTTGACTCCTAACAGGACCACCGCACTCCTCCCAAAACCCTTAAGCACTTGTATGGCCTGGCAGACATACTATACACACAGACATGCCTGTCACAGGAATTCCAACATCTTTTCATCACTTATGTAAAGAGATGCACCACTGCACGTTCCATTCTAGAAGCCTGACTTTCTTTTGCAGGAGCAGCAAAATAGGGGGGGGGGGGAGTCCAGAGAATGTCTGCCTCTGCTCCAAAGAACAGAGCTAGACATGTCTGTCCTCATTGTGCTGAGAGACACAGAGGGAGAAACCTGGGTCTTTGCAGTGAAGCAAAGACTCAAAGACAACCTCACAGGATGTGACACTTTGGACTAGTATTTTCGGAATACAGGTACCGTCACCCCTGGCCACTGGTCTTCCTAGCTGGGATGATGGGAGTTGTACCTGTAAAAGCATCCAGTACTTATAAGTGCTGCAGACATGCAGAAGAGTCACACTAACCCTGATACTCACTGTTACCTAGCATGCAGACAGTTGGGAAAAAGTGCCTCTGCAGTCGTGCATCCAGGCCAAATAGAATAATTGAATGTGCTTTCTGTTTTGAAACTGTGAGCAAATAAACAAAGGAAGATAATAATGCCCTACTATTCACTGCAAACTTCAATACACTTATAACAATATGTGGTCCAACAAATCAGCATTTTTTAATATTCTTAAAGGAGCAAGATAATTGCTGTGAGCAGCAGGTGGGGGGGAAATAAAGCCAAGTTATTTTGCCAAGTATATAGCCTTTACTGAGCAAGATGCCCAGTGCAGTAATTTTGCAATTATAAGAACAGCAGTTCTTTACTTCATATTGAAGAAAAAGTGTTAATCTGCAGTAGAAAAGGTCAAACTGAGAGCAATTTGAAGAGGTGTGGGCACACAGACACATACACCCAGAGAGAGAGAGAGAGAGAGAGAGAGAGAGAGAGAGAGAGAGAGAGAGATATGATGGCACAGGGACACCTGTGTATCTTCATCTAATTAAGTGTTTGAGCATTTAGGAAAGCTTTATTTTCCAAGCACTGGCATCCCTCTTACTCTTACCACATTGCAGACATAAGATTCATCATTTCTGAAGTCTCAGACTATGTTATGCTACTGGAGAATAGCTGTGGAACATCTGGCAAACAAACAGAGCAATGTACAAAGCATCCATCACAGGCAACAAGTG
Organism: Podarcis muralis; assembly: GCF_964188315.1. NCBI lineage: Eukaryota > Metazoa > Chordata > Lepidosauria > Squamata > Lacertidae > Podarcis > Podarcis muralis. Next base: position 86,742,403 of record NC_135657.1, on the reverse strand, counting down.
GTCTGCATCCCAATTATGCAAAATCTTCAAATTAATCCTTTGCAAGTGTGGTTGGAGCATGGTTTTAGCACTAAACTACTAAGGGCTTCAGTTCTACATGATATATCCAGCATTATATAAACTAGGAGGACTTGTGCAGAACCCAGGTGCTGATCCTTAAAATAAATTGAACACTGTTCTGTGATCCAAAGTGCTGTGAACACATAAGGCATGTTCAGGTTCCCTATTACTGCTGCTGGTCTTTTCTGAGCCTTCTTGAAGAAGCAAGTATGGGAAGGACCTGCAGAATAATAGCCAATGAAGCACAGGGAGCTGCAAGCAAGAAGAAAAAGGACCAGGCTGTGCCTCAATGCAGGCTCTGAAGTGTTCTTTAGGCAGGTACATGACAATGCTTTTGAACTAGGACCATGCACCGGATTCAGCCAAGGCCCAACTATTAGGACAAATGAGGCATATTTGGTGGGACTCGGGAATTGGACCAACGCCACAGATTGCTCCTGGATGGGTTTGATGGCTCGGAGTGATCAGAGGGTGGGGCATCTGAGGTGGGCACTTGGCAGGAAAACCATGAGAAGAGGCAAACAGTTATCCTGACCACCAGCTGTGTTTTCCTGGAAGTAGGTAGCAGCCCGCTGCCTGACTATGCTGCCTGCCTGAGGCTCATCTTTGAAACAGCACCATGCAGCATCAATGGCTCCATAAGAGAAGACATTAGCAAAGGAGCACCCCACAGAATTGACCCCACCTGCTCTCATTTGGGAGTGGGAGAGAAAGAGATGCAATGTCACCTTCCCCTATCCCCTCCCAGCTGTATGTTTAATTAGGTTTTGTTTTTAAAAAACCTATTTAAACATTAGCTCTGCCCCCAACTAATTCAGGATCAGATCCCAGGTAGGGTGGATGGTCCCCACATTGGCCCAGGACAAGTTGACCTTATTAGGGACCAGTAGATTGGGACTGTGAGACAGATGTAGGGCTGCGCACAACCTTATTTCACACATCTAGAATCCCTTGGATCCAGGCAGATGTTATACCTCTCTCTCTCTGTGTATGTAAGAGTGTTATATATATATCATATTAAATACTCAGCATCATACTCAGTTTGCAACATTGGCCAATTTGTGGTGTGTCATAATTCCAATGGGCGTGCCTAAGATGCACATTGCTTTCAGCAATATTCAAAGCCTCGAACTTGATAAAGTGATTGAAAAGGTCACGTTCAAACCCCATTATTTCCATCACTTAAGACAGCTGACACTGAAATCAATACATTCTGAAATGAGTTAAAATACCAGGAGGCCTCATCATTTCCATTTCAAAGTCGTAACAAGAAACTTCGTTCAGAAATTCACGCTGTCAAAAACGTGATATACAGAATAATACATATTAGTAGTGAATTATGCAACTATTATTCTTATTTTAACCACTGCATACCTAACAAAAACAGTTTGGAATGACAATTGAAGTGATTGACATTAGAGAACCTTAAAAAAGTTTCTTGTAGGAGGCATCCCCAGATATCTTGAAAATTTGAAAGGCTTGGCTTGGGACTAGTGGTTTCTGCCAAGGAAGAGTGAAAGCTTACAGCTTACTCTATATTGCATTGCACTTGTGGCAGTGAAGCCTCAGGCATCTACTGACCATGGATGCTGTAAGGCAGTGTTCCCCAACCTTGAGCCTCCAGCTGTTTTTGGACTACAACTCCCATCATCCCTCGCTAGCAAGACCAGTGGTCAAGGATGATGGGAATTGTAGTCCAAAAACAGCTGGAGGCCCAAGGTTGGGGAACACTGCTGTAAGGCACAGAGTCTTGGCTCTTTTGCACAAGATCCCATATCTCCTGCCCTTTCTCTTCTTTTTTAAACTAAAGAAAAACCCACATATTTTGCTTTCCTGGTGGCTTTTTCTCTGAAAACTGGCGCCCAAATTTGCACCTCTAAACATAAAGTAGCATATTCAAATTTATATACCAATTTGTGCCACAGGCCTGCACCCCAAGTCTTTTAAAGACCTAGTAATGCCTCTGCTACTGACTGAGCTTAAGTGATAGCACAGAATGTTCATAGCCATTCCAACTGTCAGGCAACAAAGGTGTCATCAGCAAGTCAGTCAAATATATTTGCCAGAAACTACTGGCCATCACAAAAAAAAAGAAGGTCTCATCAGATCTGCAGTGTAGGCCACTTCAGTTGGGGAAGTGAAAGTTGTCAGTTTAGCTAGGATTAAAACCTTACACAGGTTCTAACAGCATCATTTTGTGGGGTTGTCTGAGGACTGGGAAGGAGCTACGGATATCAGGGACAGACAGCTTGTTAATGCTGGAAGTCTAAACCCATGAAGAGTTGCAAAGGAAGGGAATTCTGATAGTTGTGGCTGGCTGGCTTCTGCTCACACCAAGTGTATGCAACCAATTTAGTTTGTTTTTAAATGCTGTGTATCTATGACTCATGTAAATGTATTGCCTTTGCTTTTATGACCCCCGAGGATAGCCTTTAAATACGTACTTGCTGAAATGCATAGGGCTATTTTGAAAATAGTTTGTATTTTTTCAGTAACTTGTGCTCTTCTTTTAACACCATGGCATGGTGTTTGGGCAAAGCTAAGGGGGTAAAGGCAGCCAAGAAACAGTGGAATGCCTGAAATTTCACACAATGGTTTGAACAAACCAGCAACTTATTTGGCTGTAGGCTTCTACTGTACAGATGAATATTCTTCACCTTCACTGTCAGAATATGAAGCTTCAGTCAATACACTTTCCTCTTATTTCCATGGCATGCATTATTTAAGATGACTGCTCCATGAACACAAGCTCTTTTGTTTCATTTTTGGTTCACGTAAAGGCTAATTGATCATATCTAAGGATGCCCTAAAAACTCAAGGAATTGAACATTGCAGCACAGATTGAGCCAACATTCTTATCTCCAGTTTATCTCATCAATTCTACACTGTCCGAAGGATGTAATGCTTTGCAAAGCGGCACTGGAACATCAGCCAGCACACCAAAATCGTACACACTTATTTATCGCATCAGTCTCATGAGCACTCAAAAGTTATAGGGATAAAATGTATGCACTTAAATAGAAATGGGGGCATAGGTGGAACAATGTGTAGTCATTTTATTCGGCTGACATTACACATTTAGACCACTGAACTTCCAAATACATTGAATTTCACATGTAATCAGTTTGCTGCTGAATGCTGTAGAACTGCATATTGATGAATGTTGCATGCTGAAAGTATTATGTGAGTGGGGCAGGATAATTCACACAGGACTGAGTAGTAGAATTGGATAATTCACATGACTGGGTAGTTGTAATATTCTCTCCTACCTTTCCAAGGTATTATGCAATGAAAAATGCACCCTGCCATATAGCCTTGACGCAATGATCTAAAACCAATTCCTAGCTGACGGATATCCCTGCATTTGGAACACTTGCTGTAACATGATGAGGCAGAAATGATGAAATAAATGCTAGTCTCTACTGAACAGGCAGGCTAACATCTTATGTGGCCTCTGACACCTCCTGCAGAAGCCCCATTTGGCATCACCTGAGGAGTGTCTTTCTTCCTATTTGTTTCCTCCTTCAAATGAGTTCTAAACTTTATGTAGGGTTCATAACAATTAGAAAGGATGAAAACAGACTTTTTAAAAAAACCTCCCCCTCCCAATGTTTAGCCTCAATGCGTGTTTATATTGAGACACACGAAGAGTGCAACACAGCACGTACCATTTGCACACCACAGCCTGAACGTCCATTTGCAGAAGGAAAGGGAAGAGTTTGTGGAAGTAATAGGTTTCAAATATGGATGCAAGTATGACAAAGGGGTGACACGGAATATATTTCAGCTTAGACAAATCTACACTTCCTTAGATAAGAATTTGCAGCACAATTTACACCCAAGAAGGGAGTTCAAGGCAAGAAGGACAATCAAGAAGATTAAGGAGAATCAGCAGCGCAAGAAGGAAGCACTGGAATACAAGAAATAAGAGATCAGTTGCCTTGGGCAGGATTAAGACTCAAATGTAGAGGCTGGTGTTGTTTGTGAGCACTATAATTGAAACCTATGTCTCCCTACATTTTATTTATTTCTTTAATTTCTATACCGCTTTATATTTTTAATAAAAATCTCAAAGCAGTTTACAGCATATTAAATCAATAAAACAATAAAACTATAGTCATGCGATGTTCCTCTAGCCTCATGAGGAGCCTCCGGGCTTTCATTTTAAGAGTCCACTAGAAATGTTCTGTTTTTCCTTATTTTGGACTAACACTTTGGGTTATGGTGACCTTGACATTACGTATTGCCAAGGGTGCTTCAACACTATGTGTTTTGTAGAGAACAGAAAAAACAACAACTACACTGGTGGTTGTGTGTATGTCAAATGTATGGTAATTCTATGTTTCTACAATCACCTGTCAATCATCCATTTACAGAGAGGGCGAAATAATTCAGCTTGATATGGGCTTTAGTGCACCGACTAGTTGCGGTGAACTGTTAATTATAAGCTCTGGATTGGACTAGGAGCCAGCAAATTATTTGCAGTGAAGTGAAGGGCCTGTGTCCTGAACCCACATGCAATCACATCCAGATGCTTTCAGGCATTACAATCTGCTAAGAATAGATAGCTGTAGCTATCAAGATTGCCCATAGATAGGAAACAGTTCTGGTCCACCCATGTGATCCCTTAATGTATCAGGTAGAAAGCAGAAGTGCACTCATCTTCACAAGATGACACTCATACATGTTGAAGTTGAAGGGATGAACAGAGCTTTCTAAATTATTTCAATTATCCTTGAGAAAGAGTCACACGATTCCTGGAATTTATCAAGGATATTATATGGGTGGAAGAACACGCATGTTATGAACTGAATGGACATTATTTCTGGGTTACAAGACTGGATATTATTTATCTCTGAGCTTCAGAATTCTTCAGTTCTTGGGTGGGTGGGTGGTAATATTTGTCCAAATAAAAGCAATCACTGGACAAAATGTCTCTAAACGTTCAGGGAGGCCTCACCTAAATCTTTTAATGGGAGACAATGTTAAGCAACAGTTTAAACCTCCAATAAGTTCTTTTCTACTAGCAGCCAGGCTCATAATAATGAGATACTGGAATAATTTAGAAGGTGCCTCTCTGACAAATTGGCACAGCAAAGTATGGCAAAAAGCACTTGTGGAAAAATTAAATAATAAAATGAAATTGGCGCAGGGCCTGAAACACAAAGACTCTTTTGTAATTGAATGGCTAATAATGAAAATGGAGGACTCCTCTCACATTACAGAACATTTTGGTTAACTTAAATTGATTATTGCATTGTCCAAATAGTAGTTTGGGATAAGAACTGATGTTATTTGGCCATTATGTATTTATGTATTGTCTAAATAACAGCTTCTAGGTAAGGGTGTGATATTTCATTATTTATCTGTATAAATGTTGTTGTATATTGAAAGAATTTAATAAAAGAAGATGAAAGAAACAATTATATTCTTTTTTTAATGATATTTTCCTTGTTTGGGGAGGAGAGAATCCATGTTTAAATGTATTTCATATGGAAAGAAGAGCTATATGGCTTTAAAAAAAATACTGAAAAGAATTCACATAAAACATTCAATCCACACAAGACTTTAGGGAGAGATTTACAGATTTCATTTCTGCAGAGGTAGAATATGCTAAGTTTCATTGCGTTTGGATAGGATTAATAAAATAGTAATTAAAGGGGGGGAAATAGCTTAAAGTAAGGACATTCAGAAGGCATAATAGGTTTACAGTAATAAACATTTTAAGCTTGTGACATATATAAGCATTAAAAACACCACAGGAAACAATTAAGAACAATAATAAAAAATAACTGTTGAGGAAATGAGACCATTTAAAGCTTGCTCTTTAGGAAAGCAATTTCTCTTAAAGGGACCATTCTTAGGATCAATAGGTAGGCTGGGGGCCTATTCTGAGAAAATAAATGTTTAAAATGGTGTCTGATGTATACTAATTAAATGAATACACTTTGAAGCATATTTCCAGATCATAAATATTACAGCTGAGGCATTGTTTTATGGAAGTTTTTTGAGGTTTCAGTATTTATTTATTTATTTTTGTCCCTTTGCACATTCAGTGATGGGCATAGCAACCATGTCAAGAAGGTTGGCTTCAAGGTGGCAGGTCCTGCATAGCAAAAGAAACCAAAATAAAAACAATAACCTCAAGCTATTTGTTCAAATAAACCAAATAACCAATCCAGATTCTGAAGGACCTTTAGAATATCGAGGCTTTGATCAGTGTATCTGATATGACATTTACCTCGATTGCTCAGTGAATAGTGAAAGGTCATAAGCTACACAAATAAGCAGCTGAACACAAATGCAGAAGAATTCATTTCTCCGTACAAGGACACCCAAACCTTTCAATTTGCTCCCACATCTATGACCCTGGCAGTGATTTAAAAGGAAAGCAGTGTTCCAGAAAAGCTCTTTTGTTTGACGGCACATTCCATTTGTCCCTTTCCTTTAGTACTCTTATGTCTGGAATAGAAACCATTAGATCTATAACATGAAGACATATCTATATCCCCTACAGGTAACCTTTGCATACAACAATCTACAGGACATGCTAATATCAAGTCCTCAAACATCAGACACAAATCGACATGGTTGGAGATGTAAGAGAATGTGCTGTATCTTAATAACAAGCATTTCCTACAGAATGTGTTTCAATCGGATTCACGTTTCAAATAATTGTGAGAAACTTCTAAACTTGTTTGCAGCCATCTAAAACCAAATCTTAAGTTCCCATTCATTTATCACTCTAAATCTAGAAAGATTTAGAAGTATACCATGACAGTTCAGAATATACAGAACAATCAGTGCTATTTTTCTATAAAAAGGAGTGCCGGAACTCTGAGAACAATGACGATAAACCTTCAAACCCATAGATCCCTGAAGCATGGCTCCCTGGATGGGTGGCTAAAATTAGGTATTAACCACTGGGGCTGAACAGGATGGGACAGCATTGCTTATCCAGCTTTCCAATGCAGAGTTGACTGCGGGTAACTACGAGGGACAGGTGAACAGGCAGGTAGGCATTGTGCGGATGCAACGTTGTAGCTAACCGATATTCCCACTCCTGCGCTGCACTAACCTCAACTCTCCCAGTCTCAGTTATTGGCAGTGACTTCCATATTTGGCAGCCAGGTAGTCCAAGCCTACTCCACAGCACCAGCTGATACTGGCATTAACGTGTTACTCTGGCACTCCAAAATACACCCCAAAATTGTGAAATGAAGGGATTTGATGAATCAGCAGAGTACCTTTTGGGGGGGGGGGCGACGGACGGACAGAAGGCTTCATCTCTCTATGTCAGAAGCTAGGTAATCCTATGGACTGAACCATGTAAGGACAGTCTGGAGTCCATTCCATAAGGGGTTAAAGTAGAGTGAATAGGGACGGAGGGAAGAGGAATTAATTTGGCCTAATCTGACACTCCTGAATTTCCTTGCATATCGAATCATAATCCCCAGTGAGCTTGGCGCACACTTTTCCAGATTCTGCAATGCAGCTCCAGTGCACAAAAAGTGCTCTGAAATGTGTCTTCTATGTAAAAGATGCACACAAACTGTGTGTTTTATGGATCAATGCATCAAAAAGTGTATAATTGATGTTATGTTACAAAACGTGTACGATTTAATGATGGTTTTTGTGTATTCTATTAGGAAACAGAATTGGCCTGTGATGAGCACCACCAGCAAGACTTAAACAGGATGAAATCCTGTCTACGATCCATTCCCTAAGACTGAACTCTTAAACTTCAGCGAAAACTTTCATGTTTGGAGGAAACAGTAATTTTAGCTGACAGGACAATTAGAGCAGAAGATGTTTTCTATCAACCTCTACATGGCTAGAAGAATGTGATACACAAACATATAAATGGCATGGCATCCAGTATGAAAGAAAATGCAACCAATCATATACTGGAATGCATTGTGTTTCTTAACTAGAAATAGGACCATAAATAGATGTCCAAACCCATCTAATCTTCTCTGCTATAATATATTAAATGAAAATGTGAAGTCCCCTAGCCAGACACATACATATTCAATTTTATTGTAATTGATACAATTAAAAAAAAAGAAAATAGACTGTATTTTTTTCTCTCCCAGGACTACAGGAGTTAATGTGTTTTACTATTTTATACAAAATGGTTGCTTTGGTTTCCCACTCTTTCTCAAATGAAGGCAATTTAATGACTTTTCTGGTAATTGGAAATGTTTAAATTTGAACTGTATTTTTTGGTCTCAATGATACCCACAAAAAATAACTGCTGCTATCTGGGGTCTTTTCTCAAATTTGCAATGTCTCTCTTTAACCTTCTAGCTACTTGGCCCTTATTTTGCAATTAAGTTTGAAGAAAGAAATCTCAGACTGCTAAATGGAAAAATCCGGCTGCTTCACCACATTTAACTTGGCTTCAGGCATGTACACAAACCTCTTTGATTTATTTCTGTTATACCTACCGTTTCTGAAATACGGTTTGCGCTTCCTTTGTCAGATGGGCTGTGCTTTTCTTTTTTTAAAAAAACCAACTACGTTGCACTGATGTTCCATGCATCTTCTAAACTACCATAATCACACCAATAAATGTCAGAAACATCAGCAGGAAATTGACAAGACGGGTCATCTACCAATAAACTACTCCTAAATGGTCCAAGCGTTAAACTTGTCATTTTCTCTGGGCACAAATATTATGTGCATCGTTACTTTTTCACTTCCTCTTCCCACTGCCCTTTTAGGCAGTTACATGGGATAGCTTTGTTCACAAATTAGAAAGCCAGAATTTTATAGATCTCTCCCCTCTTTCCCATCTCCTTCTTTCCCACCCAGCTCAAGGTCGTAACTTTCTCCTTTCAATGGAGGCAGGTTATCGCTGTGCTTAACAACGAGGTATACTAATCCCCAAAGCTGTCATCTTCATTGGAAAGGTTTCAGAGCAAATGCCACAAACTGCTTTTGAGTCTCCCCTCTTTCCAAAGCAACATTCTATATGGCACAGACAACCAAGGCAGTGTACTGGGGTAACCAGCTTGGTGTGTTGGCTAGGGGTGATCCAGTTTCAAAGTTGATTTGGTGCTTTCTAAAGCACTGGCGGAGGAAGGGGGTGCGGTAGGTGCAGTCCGCCCTGGGTGTCATCTCTGGGGGGGTGACATCGCCGCCCTGCCCTCCTGGGACCCTTGCCTGTGGGCGGCACCCCCTGAGACCCTCGCCCCACGGGTGGCGACCCCACAGGCAGCTAGCCCCGCCCCATGGATGGCTAGCCCTGCCCCCGGGTGCCCAGCATGTGTGCCACTCTGGGTGCTAGAGCTTCATAGATGAGGAGCTTCATAGATTGCCTAATTTAACTCATGTGTTGAGTCCACTTCATTTCCCTGCTTCCCCATTCACTATTGGGAAATATTAAATATCAAAAAGGCTATTACTGTTTATGTTTGACAGAAGTGGGTGAAATTTGTAAGCATACTAGGCCCTCCAAAGCGGATAAAGCCTGCCAAATTAAATACGTCAGGGACCTTTTTTACTGGACACTTCTAAAATGTTATCTTTTTTTAATGTTGCTTAATTGCACGAAATTTCCCACCGTGGTCAATTTCTGAGGGATAAGGATTGTTGAAGTTCTTCATACTTGCTGCAGAAGTTTTTCTGCAAAAGGCAGACTCTGAAGTTTTGGACTGGGTAAAATAGGAATACTTCACTCCCCCGCCCTTGGTTTTTTGTGGGTCACCGGAATGAAAACTACACACCAAGAGAGGTGAGCCTGCCTAAGAAACCTGCCAAATTTCAGATGCATAGGTCCAAGAGCTTACAAACCTGATCTGCTCAAATCCTCACGAAGTTTACTGAGTAACTTTGGGCCAATCCAAACTGATCTAAACCGACCTTTCCTGTGAAGTAGGAGAACTGCTTACACTTACTTCTCTGTGCTCTTTGGCTCATGTAACTGGTTTCACAATTCCTTGGTTGCTGGCTACTGTATATAATTCAAGCATAACTACTAGGTATCTGCATTACACATAAAACATCAATTCCCCTCCCTGCCTAACAAAGATATTCCCTGAGGAAGGAAATCAACCTTCACTGCAAAGTGAGATGTTTGTCAAGCAAGAGAGTGTTCCTGGGTAACAAATTCATTCAGTAGCAAAACATATGTCCTTGCTTAAATACAAGCTAAATTAGTCCATACTGCGCTAACTGAAACACCTGCAGGATTGGCATGAAAGGAGCTCTGACAAACTAATGCCTCTTCAGAGCTGAAAATAACTTCTCCAAAGAACTGCCAGATGTCTTACACTTACAAGGAATTCTTCACTTTGAAGAAACTCACCTCTGCAGAGGTTAATACATTCCATTTATTTCAAGACTTTGCAGGTAATCTACATACGCATGCATATAGAGCTCCATTGCTTCCCCATCCCAGATGTTGTACTGTATATTGATATCTAGTGGTTAGTGTATGGAGGTAAATAGGGAAGGTAAAGGGTCACTACAGCAGTGACAAGCATCCTCCCCACTTCAGGAGTGGGAAGCTGGGCACTTAGGAGTTGCAAGACGGTCCTGTATACCTGAAGGAGCATCTCCACCCCCATCGTTCAGCCCGGACACTGAGATCCAGCACCGAGGGCCTTCTGGCAGTTCCCTCATTGTGAGAAGTGAGGTTACAGGGAACCAGACAGAGGGCCTTCTCGGTAGTGGCACCCGCCCTGTGGAACGCCTTCCCTTCAGATGTGAAGGAAATAAGCAGCTATCTTATCTTTAAAAGACAGCCCTGTTTAGGGAAGTTTTTAATATTTAATGCTGTATTGTTTTTAACACTTGATTGGAAGCTGCCCAGAGTGGCTGGGGAAACTCAGCCAGATGGGCGGGCTATAAATAAATAAATAAATAAATAAATAAATAAATAAATTATTTATTTATTATTATTATTATTATTATTATTATTATTATTATTATTAAATTTCCCCTTCTTAGTTAATATCACTAGGACTATAACTAACAGCTTGTTCACCCTTCTGCTTGTCCCGTGCCTAGAAATCATGGGTCCGAGTGGTTTTGCCTTTGCCCCACCACTTTCCCCTGAAAAGCCTGCTCTTTAGTGCTAAATTGGAACATATGGCAATCCACAGAAAACCTGGTTGCCATTCACTCATATTCACTGGTAAAAATAAACTAAACAAAACAAAGCAAACTGCTTGGACATACAGCTTTAAAGCCCAGAAATGCAGCACAAAAGGAAGTCTGGATGAGTGCTACATGAACAAGGGGGAAATGGCAAGTACATTCTGTGTCCTAAGAGGTAAATTGAGCTATTTCTTAATGGATCCGTCTCAAATTTGGTTACTTATAATGCTCGACGTGTAGCTACTGCATGCCAAATTTCGGGAAGTTGGAGAAATCATCTCCATTCTGTTAAGTTTTGCAGCATTCATGCTTTACAATGGTACAATGAAGTTTGACCTATCCACTTCAACTATACAGGCGCTATTGTGACTGCATAATGTTTCCTTTGATCAATGGAATGCTGCTGAGCAGTGTATTGGTAGACAGAGGGTGTCTGCTTATGCATGCCGAGGCTCAAAAGGAGCAATTTTTTCCTATATAGCACAAAATGCTTTCAAGTACTGTACTCGCTCTTTACCTCATAATATACATAATGTGTGTACAGTCTCTTAAAAAGCTAATACACAGGAAGAAACTCTTCAGCATATTGTACGCGGAGAAGTCATGAGATAATGGAGCGTACTGAAGCATCTTGCTGTTTTGATATTTTATTAAACACACAGAGAGACCATTTGTTTGCAGATAAGAACAGGGAATGGCTTAGCCAGGATTGCTCGTGATTTCCATCATCTATTGGGCTTATTAATAAATAAAGCCCAGTAGATGACAATGATATTTCAGGGAAATGAACCAGACCCAAATTCAATAATCTGTTAATTGTTCTTTCCCACTCCACACACACACACACACACACACACACACACACACACACGGGGGGGTGGGGTGGAGAGAGAGAGAAGCAAGAATATGAACAGAGGCATTAAGAATAATGGATGTTATTTGTAAATGATTTCATCTCATGGTGGCTTTCCACTGGTGCATGGGTAGGCAAACTAAGATCCGGGGGCCGGATACAGCCCGGTTGCCTTCTAAATCCAGCCCGCGTATGGTCTGGGAATCAGCGTGTTTTTACATGAGTTGAATGTGTCCTTTTATTTAAAATGCATCTCTGGGTTATGTGTGGGGCATAGGAATTCGTTCATTTCCCCCAAAAAATATAGTTCAGCCCTCCACAAGGTCTGAGGGACAGTGGACCAGTCCTTGCTGAAATATTTTCCTGCACTAGTGGAAAGTGCTTCTGCTCACATAAGACAAGGCTCCTGACAGTAGCGATGTCAAAATTCAGTGCCCCCTGCCTTTCACCTTCCATTCTACATCATAGTTGTGGCACTCCCTGCGGCGCCACACCCAGTGCGACCGAATCAGTTGCACTCCCCTAAATCTGCCTCTGCTCCTGTCCTTTGTGGATTTCCTCTACTTACTGCAGCCCTCTCTGCCATATGCCATGCTGTACCAGTGGAACATCAAATCCTCAGGAATGGATAATCTGGGAGCTTTGGTGGGGGAGGTGCAGTGGGGAGAGAGGATTAGTGACTGGTTGTAAATCACTTAGAAAACAATCCTAATTGAGGTGTGGTGGGGGGAAGACCAGATTTTTTCCCCACTTTGCTCAGAGCCCTGATCACTCCTGCCTGCCAAGGTAGAATGTGTGTTGCTTTGTTTTACCTATGTTGTTGTGCCAGCTCCAAGCTGCCACAGTACTCTTCAGGAACTTGACTGACTTAGGATTCAGCAGATCCATCCCTAACCCTGCTTTGCTTCCCTAGTGTCCCATTTTGTGAGCTTATGTTAGCTGTCACCAGTGGTAGCATGCACTCTGAGTCTCATTTGATGGGTGCAGGGGAGGTCCCCACTAGCCACACCACTGGACAATTCCTTCAAATACTAATCTCCACCAGCAGTGCAGATCAGAGGTTAAGATTGCTCTGCCCATGCCCTTAATGTTTTCAAAATGGCTTAAATGGCTATAAGGCTTAATAGTTCGGAAAGAATTAAGATTAACCATTTTTTCCAGCATATAACAGGTCTTGCCATGAAGCCGGTTTGAGTGCTAACTCAAATGGCCATCTTTGCGGCTTTATGTAGATAAATATACTGAGTCCAAAGTTTTGACATTAGGAAAGTTCTGTTGTCCACCTGAGGACGTGATTGCTTTTTTAAAAAAAACAAAAAACCAGCTGCTGCAGTATTACCCTCCTTGTAGTGAACTGTGTGTGTAAGTTAGTACACAGTAGGTTGCACTTTAGATCATTTGTGGATGCATTAGGTGGAGTGATACTTTGTTGACGTTGTGATTTATTTATTTTTGCCGGAGCAATACTAATGTCAAAGGTGGCCTAAAGTTCAGTTCTAAGCATCGCATTCCTTTATCAAAACTACACAGAAAAAAAAAACCCATTCTTCATTCTGAATAAAGCAAGAAAAGAAACACAATTCCATAATAGAGCCATAAACCTAAAATGCTGTCCAGGAAAATTTGCCCTATTGTCCGTATAGTTAAAGCTATTGTTTTCCCAGTAGTGATGTATGGAAGTGAAAGCTGGACCATAAAGAAAGCTGATCGCCGAAGAATTGATGCTTTTGAATTATGGTGCTGGAGGAGACTCTTGAGAGTCCCATGGACTGCAAGAAGATCAAACCTATCCATTCTGAAGGAATGGAATCAGTCCTGAGTGCTCACTGGAAGGACAGATCCTGAAGCTGAGGCTCCAATACTTTGGCCACATCATGACAAGAGAAGACTCCCTAGAAAAAACCCTGATGTTGGGAAAGATTGAGGGCACAAGGAGAAGGGGATGACAGAGGACAAGATGGTTGGACAGTGTTCTCGAAGATACAAACATGAGTTTGACCAAACTGCGGGAGGCAGTGGAAGACAGGAGTGCCTGGCGTGGTCTGGTCCATGGGGTCATGAAGAGTCGGACATGACTAAATGACTAAACAACAGCAACAGAATAGAGCCAACTCCAGAATAGAGCTAATAGTCAGCTGATATGGCTGTCTGATACCACTGGAGCCCAGTTCCATGCATGCCCACTTGGAAACAAGTCCCACTGTTCAGCGGAGGTTACTCCTTAGCAAGCGTGAGGCATTCCAGCCTACAATAATTTACTGAAATGGGCCAATACTGGTTTATACACTTAGCCCTTCTTGTGCGCTTGCAGCTGGAGTCATGAAAAAGCCAAGATTGTGTTCAGTAAGCTAGTAGCACCTCCATGTGCGAGATGAATCGATGCATGAATGGGAGGTCCTCTTTTTGGGGTTTGCAGGTCTTGTGGAAATTCTGACCACTGCATGCACATTTTCCCACAGGGAGGTTCTAGTTCAACAACTGGTGCTTCTTCATCATTCTGGCTGGGTTGCAAGCCCACCAGTGGACTTGCTTGCTCCCACAGGAAATTCTCTGGAGACAATCAGGCCAGCAGTTATATAATCTGGTCTCTATCCTGTGTTGCTTTCTTTGTCATTTGGAAGAAAGGGGTGAAAGAAGTCTCTGAAATGTTACCTTCACTTGATACTCCTTAGTACGATGCCAAGGAAATTGATGTTGCTTTATCACTGATGCAAAGCAATTCTGGTTTGCCTGCTGTGCGCAGGATGGTTCTGATGCTGCCTCAGAGGACATGCCTCTGTCTGTGGATCCACAGTTAGTCCCTGAGCGTATTAGCAGAGGTCTGTCAATATTCATTTTCTATGCCCAAATCTCTATTCCCAGCAACAGTCCAGGTGCATGCTCACCTGTGCAAACAGCCTTAGTGGAACCCTGTAGCAGGGAGCAATTTGGGCAAAGGAAAATGACCTAGACAGGCAAACTTTGTTAATATGCTCAGGGAATAGCAATTGTTTACTATGACACAACAAGCAGAGGATCGGTCTGCAAACAACACACCTGAAACCTTAAAGAAGGAAAAGCAACTGGCAGGGGGGTGGGAGTGCTAAGCCAAGGACAGGGAGTTAAGATAAGAAAAGGGTTAGTGTGCACTACCCACCTATAACATGTTGAGGTGGCAGGGAACCATCTCTGGTTACAGCTGTGTCTGAGACAGAATGGAACAAGTCTAAGAAGTGCAGATACTAGATAGATCATGTTAGATATCTATTCTCACTCTGGATCTTTATGATTGAACTTGGATCATAAGTACTATCTCGACAGGTGCCTATTTGGTCAATGTAACAGGCACTCAGGAAAGATGCAGCTGGCTGTAGTAGATATGGCAGGTGGTAACAGATGATGTAATCATTACAAGTTAATTCAGTAAAAACACCAAGACCTCACAGTGCAAACTGTGTGTCCTATTTGACAGTACTTCATTCTCCAAAAATCAAGGGAACATTGGCTGGTTGGTAGGTAAGAAAATAATTTTAAAAATCCATCAAGCTCTTAAGATTTTCATTTTCTAAAATGTAAACAGGGCCATGGCCTATAGACCAATTAGATTTAGAACTGTTATTTTGTTTTAGTTATCCTGGCCAAAGCCCGCAGGATGGATAAGCATGATTCCTACTCCAGTGTGGAATATGCTGGCTGTAATTCCCTCCCTCATTAATCAGTCTCGATGTTCAGATTTTGTGGTGGTATACCAGTGGTCTAGAATTTTCTCCATATGTTTAGCTGGGTTGGTGCCTACTGAAAAATCACTGGCCCATTTAACAGAATCAGAGAAAAAGATGCCAAGTGCCTAACAAAACATTGGCTGCTTGACAACACCACATTGTCTGCTTGCTGCTTCCTGAGGAAGAAATTGAGAATAAATGAAACTCTCTACAAATTAGTTCTTCAGTGGGACTGGGGTGCCTCTGCCAGGTAAGAAAAAGAAAGCGCACATAAATTGATTCCTGCTCACAATCTATCCCTTGTGAGTCCTCTCTGCAGTCTTTCCTTGCATGGAGAGATAACACATCTGGAATTCAAACATATTTTGACAAAGAGAGAGAGAGAGATGATGGGGTGGGGAAGCAAGCTTTGGGAGTATTGCCATGTGGCTTCATGAGTGTCAAACCTGGTACGTAAGTTTAATGTTGCCCGCCCCCCCCCAGCCTATAAAGAAATCTGGTTAGGATGTATTGTCAATGTGTTAATCCTTATCGGTGCAGTAGGAATGTGGCTTTGAGACTCCTGCAGAGCAGGTTGTGAAGCCAGAACCAGGCTGTGAAAGCCTTTTGCTTACATGCACACTGTTGTTTCACCAGAATAAAAGCTTTGGACTAGAAAATGATGAGGAGAAGGCAAATGGCTTTTTATTCTGGACTGAAAGCTGGCAACAGATATTTTTACTTGCTGATAAGTCAGTGGAAAATCACATCGGCCATAGAATGTTCTGAATAATGTCCTTCCAATGGGGGATGGGGAAATCTGGCAATTTTGGATTCTCACCCCCACCACCCTACCAGTTCTCCATCTTTCTGCATCAGTTTGTGAACTTTCCCCTCATGAATATCTGTCAACACTTCACTGCATCCCCCCCCCCTGTAATGTAGACATTTTATAATGCAGTCTTGACCAATATAATGCATTTTTCTTTATTTTATTCATATATACATTTTTGTGCACTCTCTCCTAGTATATGCAGTTTTGTATATGTTATTAAAATACGGCAACATCTAGTTGAGTTTGCAAAAATAAAAATCTAAACTATCCTTCTGAAATCTCTGTAATTTAGGCCACAGCCACCATATATGAAAGAATTACTTCTCTCACACTTGTTTTTATTGTGTTCTCAATCAAACTAATTTGTATTCAACCTAGAACACTGCATATTATTGCTTCAACTGAGTATAAAAATAAATACATAAATAAAAAACAAACTAACCTCATATTTGCCCAGCACATCCATTGCTTGTACGAGGAGTGGGAGTGGCGGTAACAGAGAAGCTGCCATTGCATGCTGCTAATTGACCTAGGAAAGGAGAAGCACAGCTGGGAAGCTGAGTGTCGAGGAAACAACTTTCAGCTCATTGACATCCCTCACCCATGTAAGGATAAAATAACCACAGGCAGGACAGCAGTGGTGGTTCCATATTCATAGCGAGAGAGAGACAGACAGACATGCTGGAGTAACAAGAGGGAAGGACCACAGAGGCAACGGCTGTATGGGCTTTGAAGCACTGAGAACTAGGAAGATAAGAAGCGTGTGCAAGAGGGTGAGGGGCCACTGGCAGAAACAGCCAGTAAAGAGGACCAGTAAGGCTGGAAGTTACGAGACGCAGGCCTACCGGCTGAACTCTATTAAGAAGTAGGAGTTTGGGTGATGGTACAGAAAAAGGAGACTTAGAAGCTGGGCAAGGAAAGGAGCAGAAGGGAGAGAACATTATGCAACAAAGCTTTAGTTGGCCTGGATGAGAGGAAACAAAGAAAGGCAGGAGTTTGAAGGCTCTCTAGTGTTCATTACACTAAACAAGGAGAGCCACGTGATAGACAAGAGGTCCAATGATGAGAAAGAACTTTTACAAGAATATTTCCCTCAAAAATGATGAGAAAAAATTCCAGCAGGAGAATCTGAAGAGTTCACTAGCTCTGGTGTTGAGAGAGGTTGGGTTTCTGAGGACTTGTAGGGCACACAGCAGAGGAAGCCTCACAACACACCACTCCATGTTTATGTTTTGCCCTGGAAACATATTTCAGTCCACCAGAATGTGCCACATTGCTGAATAGGTATGACTGTTTTAACAGAGATAGTAACTTGGACTAAACTACCAAGAGAGTAGAATTTTCTCTTCTATTATTTATGACCAATTTGATGTATGGGATGCCGCAGTTTGAGAAGAGGGTAAAGTTTCAAGGCTCCCATCTGATTTTCCTCTTATTTTCCCTGTTATTCTGTCATCTATTAGATTTCTATGTGCATTTTATGCAATTTCTTTTTCCATTTATCGCACAGTTTGCTATAGAATAAAATATCATCACTATAACTAATAAATCAGAAAAACACTATTTTGGATGTCACAGAAAATGTGTTCCAATGTTAGTCTTAAGAGCCTATGGATCCTTTTGCTTCAGTTTAGATGGGTGAAATAAATCCATAGTACTGAGTAAGATAAAGGCACCTTGAGGCATTACTATTCAACAACTCACCAGCACCAAGTCTTCAAAAACAGCTCTTGCTACAGAAATGAACTACATGAGATAAATTTCAAAGAGCTGTGCAATTTCTCAGGGATTTCTGGGAGTCACATGGCTGAAACAGAACACCATTTTTTAAAAAACATTTGCAGCATATATATGTAATATGTCAGATGCAAGCAGTGCAGGCTAGGAAACAGGAACTTGGTAACTGGTGTTTTTAGCACTAAGTGATTTCAGTGGAATAATGAAGAAAAATATTGTGACCTTGCTACAATGACAAAACAGTCACTTAAGAGTTTCCATCACATACATACTCAGTCTAAGCAATAATCCCACCCCACAGTGGCTCACACTAGGGAGAGGTAAATGGTAGGCTGGACACTCAGTCTGGCACAGTATTTCAGCATTTCAGTCACTTAGTCTCATACAAACCAAGGCAAAAGGTTCTTCAACTCTGTACTCCACAACACAGATAAGTGGAAAACTCTACCAAAGCCTTTGTTGGACATACTGGTGAGGGAGAATGAAAGAGCCCTTTGCTTGTGTATCAGCCTGTGGAAGTCAGAATGGAGGCAGTACCACTGACCTTGCTTGGTTCAAAAATTTAACTCTTAATAAAAAGAAGGATGCCAACTAGGAGGTGAGACATAGTAATCTGTGGCTATTTCCAAGCATGATTATCCCTTGTTTCTATTGGCCACATGACCAGCCACTTTGCTTTTGCAAAGTCCTAGAATGGACTGAAAGCTTGATAGTACTTATGTGACAGAAAAAAAGGGTGTCATCTCAGTGCTGGCTAAGGATGACCTATTAGAGAAGGAGTAAAGATTACCCAATCTCAGTCAATGTGCCTTCTTTCAAAAACCAACAGGAATCTGTACCACCAGAAGGGATTCTCCTTCCACCCCACCCCATAAGTAAACAGCACTATTAGTGACTGAGCATAGTTCAGTCATTATGTCACATAAGCAGCAGTACTGCACGCTGATGCATGAGCAAAGGGCTCTTTAAGTCTCTTCCACCAGCGTGCCAAACAGAGGCTTTAGTAGTTCTCCCCATAGCTCTGTATAGGAGCAGGGAGTTGAGAGCCTGGTCATGTTCTGTCCTACTTTTGGCAAGAAATGATGGTCAAGATGGTCACCCCAGGGAGTTAACATGAGGACTCTTCAAGGATTTTACCCATGTGTAAAATCAACATGCAAGTAGGGAGGGGCTAAACTCTTTCATCCCTATTGCCCTCCACAAGATGGAGGAAAACTGGCTCTCCCCCATCAACTTGGTCATCTTGACTTGGTCATCTTATCTCCTTTTGGTTTTGCTTCACCTAGTCAGGATTTTCTTTCTCAGCAATTTCTTACTATCCATTTTTTCCGGTGAGAATATTAATAAACATAGCAAAGTCAGCCTGTGTCATATAGTGTTTTGTCACAGGATGATGTAGTAGCTTGCTTTGGTGACCACTCCTCTATTTTCCAGATGAAAGTACCACATCCCTTTAATCTGCTCTCATACTTCAGCTATGGCATTGCCTTAATCCATCACATTGACAGTACAAGTGAAC
The DNA here is from genome assembly GCF_964188315.1 of Podarcis muralis. Taxonomy (NCBI): domain Eukaryota; kingdom Metazoa; phylum Chordata; class Lepidosauria; order Squamata; family Lacertidae; genus Podarcis; species Podarcis muralis. The sequence goes on along the minus strand of NC_135657.1, from coordinate 86,722,613 downwards.
ACCATGCACTTCACATACATACAAGATGCCATAAATTGTTTTAAAAGGCATTAGACAAATGGTTCTTACTGCTGCAAAAATAACACCACTGCACTGGTTCACCATTGTCCCCTTTATAGGAAACACAGGTGGGCAGACTGATCTCAGTGGCATCGATCTTCTTCCTTCCAGTCAGGTTTTAGTATCCCTACAGAGCATAAAGACAATGGGCCATGTATATCCTTGATGAATGATTTCAGCTACAATCCTACAACCCTCTTTTAGAAGCAAGACTAGTTGAACAGCCTGTCTTACTTGGAGTAAATGTAAAAAAGGATTTGGTTGCTGGAAAACAATTTTTATTTTCATATCTGTTGAAAATTTTTTACATTTATGTAAGTGTACAGAAGAAAGGCAAGGAGAGCAATTCCAAAATATTTCCTCCCCCCCGCCCCCCATGGAAGGAACCTATGCATACAAAACAAATAAACTGAGCATTAACTCATCCCTTTCTCAGCAGAGTGCACTACTGGACTCCCCCAACATCACATTCTGTTTTATCTCTTATGTATTATAAATAGCAGATGACAGCAGATAAATCTTGCTAGCTGAGGACCACCACTGTTACAATCACAAAGCTGGACTGTGCCAAAAGGCATTAAGCACAGCCCCTCACTGCAAGACAACATGCCGGCACTCTGTTGCTCAATCCAGAGGATTGTTTCAATTTTTATGCCACATCAATTTGTTTCCCACAAAATATGTGTAAGTTTTGTGCTCTTGGCGATGCTATGTGTACCAGATGCACTCCCCAGCTAATATGTGCTCAGTGAAGAGTGCTGCCCTATTTGCACATTGGGTTTCCAACACTGGGATGTGAACCCTGATGGATCAGCAAAACTTGCCTAAACCAATTTTAAAGCTATATAAGGCAGCAGTTATCACCACATCTATGGCAGCAAATTTCATAAGTTAATGATGCTCTGTGTGAAGAGCTTTCTTTTATCTGCCCTGAATTTATTGCCAATCAATTTTATTGAGAGACCTTGAGTTCTTCTGTTATGAGAAAGGAAGAATATTGTCGCCTTCGCTCCCAATCACTCAGTGGGATGATATCATTTCAGGTGAGGTCCTATCCTTCTCCTGTTCAAAAGTATGAATATACTTCCCTATGCCAACAAGAAATGCCTTACATAACACAATCAATAGTTGCTTTTGCCCTCAAGGCAGAAACATCATATTGGTGGCTGCTTATTATTGATTAAGCAGTACCAAGACACCCCATTTCCCTTCAGTCAGGCTGCCTGGCTAACAGTGAAAATGACCATTATTGGTCCCCAGACCCAGGACCTTATATTGTGAACTCTTGAATTTAAGATCTGTTACTTTAGTTCATAAGGTCAAACTGTTAATCCTGCATGGCTTCCTAGTTGGCCTCCTCATTATTAATGCTCTTAGCAGTGTCATTCTCAGATTTATTCTCTTTATCACAGTCTTCCACCCCTCTCTAAGGTCACCAAAGAAAATACTGAACAAAACCAAGCCTACAAAAAATCCCTAAGAAGAGATTGAAAGGTTGCCTTTTATCACAACCTTTCACCTTCCATTAGTTCATTACTGATTTTATGGTGTATGCAGTGGTAGCAAATATGAGCAATGCAATTCATTCTAGTGTTTAAGCATGTGATCTTATACTCACTTACTTAGAAGGAAACAACACTGAACTCAAAGGGACTTACTTCTCAGGAGACATGTATAGGATTGCACTATAAACACCAGATCTAGGAGAAGGCTTTTGTCTTATTTATTTGCATTTATAATTATGATTGAATTGCACATCTAGGAAAGTCAAATACCCAACAAAGGATATATCTGACAAAAAGAAAACAATTAAATGCTCTTTGTCCATAACAGTTATTTTTAAAGTGATTATAGTGCTCAATGATGTTATGCTACAAAAAAACAACAACAGCATTATTAGGTGAAAAGCCAACCAAAAGCATCATAAATGGCATACCCCAAATAAAGCTAAACCCTGTGTGTGTGTGTGTGTGTGTGTGTGTGTGTGTGTGTGTTTCTATTTCTATATTGAAAAAATGCTCTGAGGGGAGGGTGTTCTTATGTCTCTCTCCCCCCTCTGGCCCAGCTTTCTCGGGAATGATGACCCAGTGGGGATTTTATTGATCTTCTAACTATGTCACAGTCCATTTAAAACAAAATGGTATATGTTTTTGACAGAGGAATATGACCTATTACTGTAGAAGGAGAATGGATAGACTTGAGTGATGGTAAGAAAACAACAACAAAAAGCCTCTTGGGACACACAAAGAAAACAAATCTAAGATATGATGCTGTAAATGGAAGTGAATTAGGCTTTTTATGGCAAGATTTAGCTGTAGAAGAAAAGAGAGATTGTAAGCACAGGGAGAAGTAAGCACCATTCATGCAAGTAATTTCCACCCGTTCTTGTTTTTTTGTAGATTCTCACCGGGATACTGTTCCCAAGAGAGGAGAAAGATAAATCACGTAAGCATCATTTGGTGATGCATTAAGGAGGTAGTAAAAAGGTAAAGGTAAAGGATCCCTGACAGTTAAGTCCAGTTGCAGACGACTCTGGGGTTGCGGCGCTCATCTCATTTTACTGGCCGAGGGAGCCGACGTTTGTCCCCAGACAGTTTTTCCAGGTCATGTGGCCAGCATGGCTAAGCCACTTCTGGTGAAACCAGAGCAACGCACAGAAATGCTGTTTACCTTCCTGCTGGGGCGGTACCTATTTATCTACTTGCACTTTGATGTGCTTTCGAACTGCTACACCCTCTCCCCATCCACAACCACACTAGACCTGCTTCGCATCATTCTTGACTGTTCTAACCTGGCTGGAGTATGTCCTTCTTGGATGTAAAATAGGGGTGTGAGAGCTTCTGTAGAAACTTACCTACTGTACATTGGTAAAATCCACATTAATTGCTCCATTAACCCCACACACCAATGAAATGTGCCCCCCATCCCTGTCTCCAGACAGTCGCCCAGAAGTGAATGTGGCCACCACACTGAAAACAAGTTCTCTACCCCTGAAGTACAAGAATGAAAAAGTGTTTTGTTTCCTGTCCTCTTGGAAGGCTATGCACGAAGGGAGTCTAGTTTTTTAGTACATGCACATACAACAGGTCACCGTAGCACACTCCTCCCCCCTCCGCCAAAAGCAAAAATGAAATGCTTACTGTGTACTAACCAAATGGAGATCCACACAGGTAGAATTGTGTTTGCATGCGTTAACGAGGCAGTCATCAATATCTTGGTCACATTTTTGTCCTGCGTACCCAGGGTTGCACAAGCAGTAGAAGCCGTCAACAACTGCAGTGTGTGAAGGGGGGGAGGGAGCAGGTCAATCACATTTTGTACCAAGTTAGATTGTAACTGGAACTGCAAAACACTTAAATAAAGATAGCACATAAATCCTAGAAATGTAGTCCTATTTTCTCCAGAAATATAAAGGGCAATGGAAATGGAAAGAGAGAACAAGCAAGGGGCGGGGTGGGGGGCGGGGGGAGGGAACTGAAACAGTATTTTGTAATCGTCACTGAAATGAAAAGAAGGTATGTCATACACAGGCAAACTGGATTTCTGATACAGGAGATAATGACATCAGCAGCCATTCATGACAATTAAGTAACCCACCTAATTTGAGAAGAGGGTACACTCTCGTGCTCCGCCCCATCTTCAGCATTAGGGCCATCAGGTGTAAAAGCAATTTAGCTCCACACCAGTTATGTTCCCAAATGCTCTCCGCTTTTACCCACCCCCCTTATGAATTAACTGCTCTTATCCATTCCTACGAAGAAAACTGGGTGAAATTCCCATCCCAAACTATCTTGACTGGATAAATAAAAATAAAAATAAAAAAATTGTCCAGTAGCACCTTGGAGACCAACTAAGTTTGTTCTGGGTATAAGCTTCAGTGTGCATGCACACTTCTTCAGATACATTGAAACAGAAGTCACCAGACCCTTATATATAGTGGGAGGGTGGGGTGGGTTTTTTCTCAGAAGGGTAGTAGGAGATGGGTGATTGGCTCAATGGGTATGATAAACCTGTAGACAAATGTTAACGACTGTCATCAGCATACTTTCTCTTGCTTTTCCCTATAGGACTAATTGCAGTCCTTAACAGTCATCAACAGGTTTACCATACTCATTGAGTTAATCACCCATCTCCTACTACCATTCTGATAGAAACCCCACCCTTTTTATTTTGTTTTTTTATTTTGACTGCGTCAGACCAACACAGCTACCTACCTGAATCTAGTATCTTGACTGGGACATCACAGAGTAGAGTGCATCTGAACCCAACACAGTAGCCAATTCCTACATGGCCCCACCTGACTTAACAACAGGGCAGATTTCAACACAGTGCTAATATAAAACTAACACAAACTGCTTTACAGTTGATGTTCAGTTGCTGGATGTTTTCCTAGATGGCAGGTGTCCAGCTTTCCCTTCCAGGTATTCCCCTCCACACACACCAAAAATCCCTCCCCCGAGGTGCATTTCTTCTCTTGGGGAAAAGAAAAAAAACAAGTGCCCTTGATATTTTGCATCTGTTATTTTTAAAAGAAATAGACAGGGAAAGAAACATTTATTATCTGGAGGTGCCATTTTCACACTGTGCCACTTTATTTAAAAGAAACTGCTCAAGAGCTGAGGTTTGACAGCCTTGATCAGCTACTCTCCTGAGTTTCCATGTTTCATTCTTGCCCCCTCCCAAGCTAACAATCAGTCCTTCCTCTTTTTCATCATTAGTGATGTAAAGAGAGAAGTATCTTTGGAGAGTTACATCTATACAAGGGACCCGGTGACAGCAATGATTGCAGTTCTTACAGGCATAGATTTATTATAGCCTCACACAGGTCCCTGGGTTCTTCATTATCTCTAAGATTTACCATGTAATCTAGGCTGTCACTCAGTCTCAGCACATGTAACTGCTATTACTCTCATTAAATGCTTGGAGCCCTTTGTTCCAATACTATTTTTTTTCCCCAACACGCTTGGATTTTTCTTAATTCACAGTTTTAAGATGGAGCTAAAGCAAAGCACTTCACCTCCTTTTTAACTTGTCTATCAAATCTCAATAGTTATTTACTTCCACGGATACTCAAATCTGAACCTGAAGGGTAAGCTTTCAAATAATTATATATATATATATATATATATATATATATATATATATATATATATGCTGAATATCCACATCTATGGAAATTTAAGTTTCTTTTTTTTTTTTTTTTTGCACAGCTAGTAACCATTGTTATTCTTATCCTCCATGAATTTGTTTAATTTGTAAACCACTTAGAGGTTTTCTTACAATCAAGCCGTATATACATTTTGTTAGATAAATAAATAACCTGCTTTTGAGGAAGGGCTCAATGGTTGAGCAGCTGTTTTGCATGCAAAGACCCCAGGTCCCATCCCCAGCATGCCCAGGTAGGGCTGGAAGAGAACCTGGAGAGCTACTGCCAGACCCGGGGTAGTCAACCTTCTTATACCTACCGCCCAATAATGCATCTTTCTTGATGGTAAAACTTCCTTACCGCCCACCAGTGCTCGATGGAAGGAGGATTCAGCTTGTGCCGTACAACCCCCTACCACCCACCTAGACTCCTGAAACGCCCACTAGTGGGTGGTAGGGACCAGGTTGACAACCCCTGGTGTAGACAATAGGGAGCTAAATGGACCACTAGTCCAGTGTTTCCCAACCTTTTTTGGGCAAAGGCACACTTGTTTCATGAAAAAAATCTCGAGGCACACCACCATTAGAAAATGTTAAAAAATTTAACTCTGTGCCTATATAAAAAGTACAGTGGTGCCTCGCAAGACGAAATTAATTCGTTCCGCAAGTCTCTTCGTCTTGCGAGTTTTTCGTCTTGCGATGCACGGTTTCCCATAGGAATGCATTGAAAATCAATTAATGCGTTCCTAGGGAAACCGCCTTCAGACCAGGTCCGGGGACAGTCTGTCCCCCGACCTCTTCTGAAGGCTGGGGGGGGGGACAAGGGCTTTTCTTCCCACTGCCAGCCTTCAGAAGGCTGTTCTGAAGGCTGGCGGTGGGAAGAAAAGCCCTTCTTCCCACCTCCTGCCCCGCAAGCTCCGGGGACAGGAGGGCTTTGCTGCCGACCGCCAGCATTTTAAAAGCCCCTGCTGTCCCGGGGCGATTTTAAAATGCTGGCGGGCGGGAGCGAAGTCTCCGCTGCCCCGAGGAGATTTTAAAATGCTGGGGGTCGGCAGCGAACGCTTCGCTCCCGCCCGCCAGCATTTTAAGATCGCCCGGGGCAGCGGAGAAGTCTCCGCTGTCCCGGGAAGGCAGGCGGGGGGAGCAAAGACTTTTGCCCCCGCCTGCCTTCAGAAGAGGTCCAGGACCTCGTTCTGATGCCGGGCGGCGGGGGGAGAGGTTCCCGCCCCACCGCCCGGCATCGGGGCATCGTTCCGATGCCGGGCGGCGGGGTGCGAGGTTCCCGCCCCCCCGCCCCGCTACGGAGCAGCGCTCCGAAGCGGGGCGGCTGGGGCAGGTGTTCCCGCCCCCCCGCCCCGCTTCGGAGCAGCGTTCCGAAGCGGGGCGGCTGGGGCAGGTGTTCCCGCCCCCCGCGCCGCTCCAGAGCACCGGGAGAAGCGATCTCCCCGCAGCCCCTTGCTTCAAAAGAGGTCCGGGGGCAGCGGGGAAGAAGCGCTGCGCTTCCCGCTGCCCCCGGACCTCTTTTGAAGCAAGGGGCGGTGGGGAGAAGCGATCTCGGGCGCCGCGGCGCGCAGGCGCACTGCTCGCTCCTCTTTCCGCGCAGGCGCCTTCTCTCGCTCTTTCGCCTCCTTTTCTTTCTCTCTCGATGGTCCGCCTACAAAGGAGCGAAGGAGGCGCCCGCCATGTTTGGATTTGCATCCAGCAGGAGATGCCGCCGCCGCCCTGCCTCTCCCGCCTCCCTCCCACGGCACACCAGGCAAGGTCTCACGGCACACTAGTGTGCCGCGGAACACCGGTTGGGAAACACTGCACTAGTCTGATGCAGTATACGGCAGTTTCCTATGTTCCTAGTTAAATAAAATGGTTCAATATATATAACTTGAAAATGGACCATGTCAGATAAATATCCACCTGGACAGACAGAAAGGGGAAGTCAAAGTGATCAAGTAACCAGAGCAACTTTCTCATGAGGGAAGGTTGCATTATATTTCAGAAAAAAGTAAGAAGGTGTCACTGAGCCCAACACTGGGGGCAAATCAGTGTGCTTGGTGAAGGTGAGCGTCCCAGAGAGGAGTGGAATAGAAGGAAATATTTAGTCAAGAAGCTCTAACCACTGGGCTATGGCCCTCCTTCTTTGATACTGAGTAACCTGAATACTCCTCACAAAAGAAAAACTCTAAACCTATAACCACAAGACCATTAGCAGTTTTGGCTCTGCTACAATGATGGTATCTCATCATACTACTAGCAAAGCCTCTTCACCCAAAAATTAAGACACATTCAGTCATGAAGTGAGGCTGTACCCAAACCAATTCTACAGATGGTGGGACTTCACCACCATCAAAGGCAAAGCCTTTATTAGGCAAGGAGAACAACAATTCTTCCATCCAAACAAGAGAAGCAGTTGGGGAATTTAGAAGTTCACATCCCCTTTGCTTGGTGCCTGTGAATTGCTTTCTGGGCCTAGTTCACTGACAACCCCAGTTTGTACCATGTCAGAAATGGGCAGATGACTCAGCCATGAGTTTAACCATTACAAATGTTTCTGTGGTTCTCTTTACTCTTTTCCCACAGAATTCGCAACAGAATTGGCACTCCATCTACAGTATTTAAAACCCATAGAGGAAGAGAAACAATGGCTAAGTTACTGGCCAAGGTCAGATTTATGGAGCACTGTACTAATATGCCCAGGGAATGTAAAGTATGGATACCTTTGAATCTATGGTTAGAGTTTACAGAACAGTGACTGATGCTTCTGACAACATTATTGCTTATAATATAATTTATTTGGGATAAGATTTTGGAAGATTATGAGGACATACAGACATGCTGTTCCCCTTTAAAGTTAGCAATTCTAAACAGTAACCTAACATCTTAGTCCACTGTCTACCTCTGTCTGAACAACTACAGTATAATAAACTGACTTAATTCTATTGATTTTGATGGCACTAAATTATCCTAAAATTCTACTACTTAGATCTAATGGGAACTTGTGTCTTACCTCTATTCAACAAACACTTTTTTCCATTTCCAATCAGTTCATGAAGTGAAATATACAAAGTATACTGCCCTTCATATTTGGTTTTCCCTTGCTTGTTCCATAATAAAGATTTAATGGTAATATTTATAATCCTTCCATTTCTTTAAAAAACGTGAGAGCTGAAATGCACACGGGGATTTAAACTCTGGTAAACATGGTACAGGGCTTTTTCTCTCTCCATCCCACCCCACTGGACAAGCACCCTGCCTTTCATCAGCCCTGATCTCATTTTAATGCAATATTCAAACCTATTTGTTAAACTCACTGCAAACAGTGCCTCCTTGCTCAGAGGAGCTGTTTCTGAGCACCTGAAAATTACCCAACATCAAATATATTGCACAAAAGGCATTTGGGCTAATTGAAGCATCGGATGAGACAACTTTTAAAAAAAATATCATCTCATTAGAATTTCTCATTAGCTTCAATGGTGACCTCTGGAAAGATAAACCTCTGTGCCAGGAAATGAGACATCTTGGCAAAGTCCCCTTCTTTCAGGAATAGGATGCAAAGTTGTTTCCAGGGCACACGTACTGGATAGCGTTATCTGCTGATCTCCCTGAAATGCAGCTGTGAGGGTTGCACGAAAAGGAGAAACAAATGCCAAACTCACCATCGTAGCAATATCCATGGAAGCAAGGGTTGGAGCTGCACTCGTTGACGTTGATCTCACAGCGTGGGCCTTCAAAGCCCTTCAGACACTGGCACCGGAATCCAAGGGGAAAGGCAGCCAAGTCCGTCTCTTTCAGACACACAGCTCCGTTCTCACAGGGATTCCCTCCCTCACAGGGCCTGAATTCACAATTAAAACCTGGAATGAAAAGAAGACAAAAGTTGGCACCATTTAACTAATAAACTAGTTGTTACCTATCCTGTGCCGTACTGTATCCTAAGTTAACCAGTTAAAGACACTTGGCACAAAATCTTTTCTAATCCTTTTATCTCCCCCTCCTCATGCAAAAAATAAAATAAAATACAAATCCGGGTTTCTTTGCTCTTCAGTTTTAGAAACAAGAAAGTAATTCTTTTCTCTGTAGCCTACGCATATAAAACTAAGATGTACGGGTTGTTGTTTTTTAAATCTGATAAACAAACATTTAAACAGTGTCACAAACCAAGGCGTGCATTACCATAGAAAGTAATGCAAAACAGATTAATTTGTTCCAGACTTTTAAAAACAACCCCTAAAACAGCAATTTAACATGAATTTTACTATCTAACAAGACCATTGATCCATAAAATGACAGCAATAATCAATGTACTGTACTATAAAATAAATAAGACAGTGTTTGTAGTCACAAAAACAAATTAACCATAAAAGCCTCAAAAAGAAAAACACAAAAACAAAAGCACCAAATACAGTGGTACCTTGGTTCTCGAACTTAACCCGTTCCAAAATGTTTGAAAACCAAGGCACGACTTCTGATTGGTGCAGGCGCCCCAGAAACAATAGCCGACAGCCGTATCAGATGTTTGACTTCCGAAAAACATTCGAAAACCAGAACACTTACTTCTGGGATTTCAGCATTTGAGAACCAAGGTGTTTGACTAGCAAGGTGTTTGAGAACCAAGGTACCACTATATGTCACATAGCCTGAGCAGTGTCTGTAACTCAGGAATGATGTACGTCCTTCTCCATTGGTTGTGTGTGTGGCTTTTGGACCCAATAATCTGATTGGCTCAGAAAGATACTTTGCCAAATTCCAACGTTTTCCTATGAGTAGAGTTTATGTACTTGAAATAGAGTTTATGTACTTGAAATTAATTTCCTGCTGAAACATGTATTTGCCTGTGTCTTAAAATATTATGGTTATCAACAATATTGAGAGAACGGTCTCACCATCCCTATGTGAAAGATATTCCATTAAAGGAATCCAGGGACGGACTCAACTTGGTTTGGTCAACCCCGGAGAGTCCCTGAGTCCAGGGGAGCATCTGGGGAGTGAACAGAGTCTGTTCCCAGGCTTTTCACCTGCTTCAGGTGTTCACCCTTGGCTGACCTATGATGGAGCTCTGGGCCAGCGCTACCTGCAAGGGTGTAGGGAGCTAGTCGAACCAGAGCCTATGCAACCACTCACTTTTCTGTAATCAATAAAGCTGTGGCCTAAATTCTGCCAAAAACCAAAACTAAAATTTGAGTCAAATGTGTTTTTATTTAGGGGGGAGGTCTCTGGGTCTGAACACGCAATGGAATAACCATGAACAGGATGTCCTTCATTCAGTGCTAATTCACCTATAATGCCTATTTTCGTATCTGTAGAGATTCATTGTAATTCATTTTACCCTCTCCTAGAGCTATGTTTACCCTTCCTTTTAGCTGGACCATTTTTCTTTAACAAGTGCATCTCAAGGTGGTTATAATACTATATACAATTAAAATAATCAAATACTATCAAGCAGTCAAAAAATTGTTGATCTTTTATAGTGTTAGACGCCAATAGCCACCATGAATAGACATGTTTTCATCATTTTTCTGAAACTGTGCTGATCTTGGTACTGTACATGCCTTATTTCTGGGGGAAGCCTACTCTAGAGAGTCGGTGCCACCACAGAAAAGGCCCCTTTCCTGGACATCACCAGATGGACACAACCAGAAGGGCCTATATTAATGACCTTATTGACTGCATAAATCTGTTATTCCTTCAGATAATCTGGCCCCAAGTTGTAGCATTGCCTTTAAACAATGGTGTTTTATGTTTTCAGACACTGTCACCTGTCAATAACCTAGCCACCACATTGTGTATGAGCTATAGTTTCCTGAGGACACAATATGCAGATTTTAGTGACTATGTAAGTCAGACAATATTGAATATATTTTAATATACAAACCTACATAGTTCTGCCTACCTGTGGAGTCCCCCTGAGTATGCAGACACCATTGAATTATTTTTGTATATCCCCTCTGTGTTCCAAACTTAAACAATTGAGGCCACTCAAGTTCAGTGTTAGATGGAAACATCGTGCCTCACAAGACAAAGGAATTTAGAGATACATGGTTGTACCCACTAGGATATGAACTACAATAAAGATTGATATTTCAAGGGAAATGAAAGTAAAAGCTCTAATGAGATATGTCTCAAAACTTCAGTTTCCCCACAGCTTTTTATTGTACTTCTATCTTTAAAAAAAGAATCCTCAGCATCTCTGTGATTTATGAGTTACATGAAATAAGTAAATTAGATTTTCACTTTAGTCAGAAAGCATAATGCAATAGAAAAAAAGAAGAAGAATCAAAGCACTCCTGGTGGATAAAAACCTAATTAAAAAGAAGCTGACACACTCCCTGGTGAACTCTGTTTGTTATTATTTAGCAAAATAATTTTAATAGGGAAAAAAGTTAATGCTGCCAAATCTCTAGGTACTACTTATTACCGGAATACTATTATCTTCATGTTCAATATTATCTCATATGATGCTTCTGTGAGACATTTTCCCCCTGTTTTATTACCTTTTATCACTTTTAAGGCTCCATCTGTACTATAAACTAAATGTGTTTTAGCATTATTGCCACGGGTTTCCCTCAAGGAAGTCTGGGACGTGTAGTTTTATGATGGCACTTCTTAGATTCCTTGTTAGCAGCCCCATGTCTCCCGAGAGAAAAACAATGTTTAGGATTTTTAGGGTGGGGTTCATGAGACATAGACCTTTTAAAGTTCCTAGCAGATCCATGCTACAGGGAGAAGGCAGGGAACCTGTTGAATTCAGCCCCTGCAAGTATGGCTAATGGACAGGGATGATGGGAGTTGTAGTCCAGTGTCACGTGTGTTCTCTTCCCCTCCCCTAGTGAATCACTTCCCAAAATACTACAAATACCACTGTTGAACCTTATGTTTTGAAGAAAAGATACCATTCTCACATATCATTGGTCTCCCCTCCCCCGAATGCAGTATCCTGCTTATAGATTAGAGGTCGAGAGTTTATATTTGTTATGAGTTGAAGGCTGAAGAGCTTTCTCTGCAAAGGCATCCCACTTGTGGAGCACACAGTTCCCTCCTTCCAGGACTCCAGGCCGTTAGACAAGCCTTCTCAATATGTTGGCCATTATATGGTATCTGGATGTGCCAATATGTTTCTAACTGTATTTTATTGTTTTAGTGTACTTTATGCTCTGGTGACCCGCCCTGCTGATCATTTGTGCAAGATATAAATCCCATAAATATATATAGTTACCTGATTGAAAGACCTGCTTCTTGCATCTCAATTACGGCAGCGGGGCGACAAACCAATTATGTCGTCCATCCAAGGAAATAGATGGATCCAATTAGCTCCCAGAACGAAGAGATTAACCCCACAACCCTATACATGCCAACAACACAAGTAAGTCCCATTGAGGACAATGAGACTTACTTCCAGGTAAGTGTGTATAGCAGAGGTAGGGAACCTATGTGGCCCTCCAGCTGTTCCTCAACTTTAGTGCTTATCACCTGTGGTCATGCTGGCTGCAGCTGATGGGAGTTTGAGTCCAAAAGCATCTGGAGGGTCAAAGATGTTCCCCACTGCTGGTGTATAGGACTGCAGTGTCCAGAAGGACTTTAAACAATCAACATGGGGTATAAGAGGCAGTGCTAGCCTGGTGGTAGAAGCCGAATAATCCTACTTTACTTGTATAGACGAAAACAAGACCTTCATGCTCATATAACATAAGCCAAAGAAATTATAGCCTTCAAGGAACAGAATGGAGACCAACATGTGCAGCTATGAACAACCTCTAAAATCCTCTTGCAGCTTTCTACATTATAGGCTTGCAGTTAATGTGCCTATCTAAATGTTTTTGCCCCTTTCCCCCCTTAATCAAAGCTTGTTCAGCACTGCAATTTCCCCACACCCACAGTTCCTTGCCTTATGATTTTGACAGGCTGGTTGGCCTCCTTTAATCTTCAGTCTTATCAGACTGTCAAACTCTTAAGCTTTTTAAAATCAACAGCTGAAGACCGCATACTATTCTGAAGGCTCACATATAGTAATTTATATTCCCCCCCTGACCTTCATGGTTATTTCATTCTCCTCAGGGGAGGGAAATATGAAGTAGCATAGAGCTATGTTAATAATGGTAGCTTAAGAACTTTCTTCTTCTTCTTCTTCTTCTTCAAAAAAGTAGAATAACAGATTCTGCCTCTATTGTGTATAATAATATTATACCTCGCACAGTTCCTAATTACACCTACTTTGCTTTATTTGTAATGTATATGAGTAAGAGATTATCCAGGGATCAAATGACTGTTCTGTGATAGTATTGGGGAACGAGAAAAAACCCGATGCTATTAGGTGATTGAATTAGTGAAGTATCAAAAACAGCAGGACTCAAATTGCTATCAACTGCTGCTGTATAGTCTTAACTGGAAGCAGATGCTTGGTCTAAGGAAACCAGATGACATTTGCCACAAACAGCAATAATAAATGCTTAGTTTTCATTGAGATGGTAAAGCTTCGCCTGGCCTATACAGTGGTACCTCTGGTTAAGAACTTAATTTGTTCCGGAGGTCCATTCTTAACCTGAAACCATTCTTAGCCTGAGAACTACTTTAACTAATGGGGCCTCACACTGCTGCCGCGCACTTTCTGTCCTCATCCTAAGGTAAAGTTCTTAATCCAAGGTACTACTTCCAGGGTAGTGGAGTCTGTAACCTGAAGTGTTTGTAACCCAGGGTGTTTGTATCCTGAGGTGTTTGTAACCTGAGGTACCACTGTACAACTTTAGATTTCAGGTGGGGGTCACATGAAGGGATTCTCCCTTATACAGCCCCATCATCGCTATGTGCCTTTAAAAATGAGTTTATTAGGGAGAAGCATTCTAGACTGTTTCTCCTGATACACTAGTTTTTTGTGCACAGGGATATTTCTTGTACGCAGGAACATTCAGCATGGCTTGAGATCCTGCACACATACCTCCAATATACAAAAAGGGAATGCAAGTGCTGGTTCTCAGTGTCTTCAGGATCAGATCAGTGAGGCGAGCTGCCTCAAAGTCCCTTTAGGACCTGCTTCTTTGGGAGGAAGAGGAGTGGACACTTGATGTCAATTCTGGGGGCCCTTTTAATTTTTCCCCCTTCTAAAAGATGTTGCCATTCAGCTCTGCCCAGCAGCCGTTCCTGTACTGGCCTGATAGAGTAAAAGTGGAAAGGAAGCTGGGCAGCCAGTGATAACCTGTCCACCTTTTCTTCTAGCTTGTGCTCTGCTGGAGAACTGCTTGGGGTTGTGTCAGGTTTCTAGTCCCAGAAAAACTTCCTTCTTCTTTTTTGGAGCTTCAAACACAGTAGTCAGTGCAAAGCTTCCTGCGTGTGGTTTTGGCTCTCTGAAATGGAGCCAAGAGGGGTGGGAATCGTAATCCTTGGCAGGGGGTCTTGCAGGGTTGGGAAGGCCCTGTGTCAGCTGTTTACAAAGAGATCTGAGCACCAAAGCAATCAAGAGCGAAGGGTAAACAGCTGATCTCTTTCCTGCTGTGCAGTGACCCTGTATGAGTCAGCTTCACAGAGCTTCTTTTAAAAAATATGACGCTCCCTGAACTACGTCTCTGTGGGGAATTTCTGCAGTGCACCGAAAATGACAGACACTGTCACTTCCCTCTTTACTCTGCTTGCATCAAGTGCTATAATTTCTCCTGCAACTGTTTGTTTTTAAAGCACTATCTTTATCAATCCAGCAGCACTAACACATGGCAAAAGGACTGGCTATCCCTGGGAATTTTCACTAGATAACACTGGGAATACTTCACAGATTCAATTAAACACATTGCCCCCCTCCTTTATGTGTACATGTTAAGCACACATATACACAAATACATAAACGCATCTGTAAGTATGTCCCAGCACACACAATGTGGCATTTCTCTTCACGAGAAATCAGGAAATTTGGTGTCCAAGGACAGTCATAAAAAGAAACGTTTCTGGAACAGAATACATTGACCAAATACGTGTGTGAAATTTCACAACTTCAGATACGCTCCCGCTTGCATGACAGAGTAAGCTATGCAAAACTGTCACTGAACAGAAGTGTTGCCTTTTTTATTTTTAAGTGTTAACTGTCATAAAAGCTCTTTTAGTTTTTCTTCAGGGAGAGTGGCATTTAAAGTCACTTTCCATTTATATTTTCTCCAGTGGCCAAGGTTGGGGTGGGGTGGCAGGGAATATAAATCATATTTTTTGTACAATTTAAAAATAGCAGCAAACTTCAGCAAAGGAACATTCCCTCTCCCCCATTTCCCAAATGTTCCCCGTGTTTGCACTCCATCATGTCTGGTATCACAACAGTTGTGTCCCCACACCTCCCATTTTCTGTTCCTGTCACTGCATTTCTAATAACAAAGCTAAAAGGTTTCTCAAGGTTAGTGTGAATCACCTCAAGGTTTTATGGGGGGGGGGGGGGAATCTAATGAAAATTATTGCGTGGGATTTTTTCCTGCCTATTACAATGCCACTGAAAGATGTTGACTAATGTCACACACAGCTGAGACTTTGTAACTACTTGAAGACAGGGCTGCGATTTGTGAGGAAAAGCATTGACATTCCCAATGATGGGCTATTAGCACCTCTAAAGCAAATGACCACAATTATTTCTATTTGTCCGCATATAAGAAATCTACATCATAATTTCTAATCAATCTCCATTTCAGCCTAGTAGCTTTAAATAATGGGTTTTCTGGAATGCATCACTAATACTATGCTCATGAGAACTGTAGGAAATAAGACTCAAACATGTAATGTAGAATTTTATTTGCTTTTGATGTGAAATTTTCAAACTAAATACTAGAAAAAAAGCTCTTACGATTTGCTTTTTATAACTTTGGCTGAATATTGTAAAATGATTTCTGATGACTTTGACAAAGGCTAAATTCAGCTTTAAACTTGCTATCAGTTGCATCCGCTGGATGATTTGTTCCATCAGTGTTGTGCCAAATCCATTCTTCAATTTCTTTAATGTTTTCTTTCATGTCTTTTCTTATCACGTGCCCCTGCACTTCTAGTTCTTCCCCTCCTTGATTTGGATGATCATAAACGCTTCCCCCCATCCTTGGTGGGGGTGTGTGATTTAGTCTGGATACTGTTGTCAGCTTTCCTCCCCCAAATCAGTTTAAAAGCAGCTGTGCCACCTTTTTATTTTAAGTGCCAACAGTCTGTTTCCATCCTGGTTCAGGTGGAGCCTATCCTTTTTGTATAGGCCTCACTTGTACCAAAATTTCCTCAGTGTCTGACAAACCCAAACCCCTCCTCTTCATCCTCTCATTCACTCAGCTGTGACTGTCTAGCCTGGAACAGACAGTCTTTCAGAAAAATCTTCCTTGAATTTCATGGCTTTCCTCCTACCTAGCAACTTAAATTTTACTTCCCAAACCACACGACAATATGTCCCCTTGTTAGTAGTACCAACATGAACCTCAACTACAGACTCTTCTCCAGCGCTATCTACCAGGCTGCCTAGACTATTTGTGACATCTGCAATCATTGCACCAGGAAGGCAGTCTGCATGCACATCACAAACCAAGTTATCCAAAGATTCACTCACTACTAGGAGACACTCACTCCTGTTTCCTCAGCACAGGAGGGTAACGTTATAATGTAAACAGTCGCCCCCTAATTCAGGGCCCACTGTTGAGTGCACATTCCTTCAAGTAAGCAGAAGGAGCTCTGGATCAAAAAACTGCTCCTTGCAATTAATTTTTCAAAGCATATCCAGTCACCATAAAAATATGTGTTTGGAATCAGGGAAGCCCTAAAATATTCCATGGAAAGGGCATTTTTGCCATGTTTCATGGTGGATATCAAATTATGCGAATTGTATTCCTCCACAAGATGAGGGAGGAACATGAGCTCCCTTCCTCCCTCCCCTCAAAAAACCTGTGGCTGGAAAAAGCAGCTCTTAGCACCTTCAGCACAGACCCCGGAGAGTCACAAATCAATAACATTAACAAGGCCATGCAGTCATGCCAAATACAAACAGGACACACACTTTGACACCATGCAGAAAGAACAGAAATTGTATGCCATACCTGCGTAAAGTTCTGGAGGGGGGGAGGGGGGAAAACAGATGTGAAATGCCAGATTATTCCAAGAAACAAACACGTCTGAAGAAAATATATATCTCTCTCTGTATAATGAACCAAGTTTGCTTCACTTGCTTATTATTTCATGTTTCATAGTGTTTCTTTAAGAGACAGTTTACAGTATGAGAGTGTTTGGGTCAAATTGAGAGTACAGCGTACATATTTAGAGACGGGCTTAAGCTAGTCATGTCAGGTGAGTTCTCTGAGTGCGCTCTGAGCATGATTTGGTCAGATACCATCCATCATTAAGAATAAACTTACAAGGCCCCACATCCTGTAAAATCCATGGACTTTACTGATGAATATTTGGAAGATGCACATATAGATTCATTAGGAAAGCAGAAATCTCAAGAGTTGCTGTGAGATTATATATATATATATATATATATATATATATAAAAATTGTGTGTTTATTCTGAGGATGCCATTAAAATATATAATGGCTTGAATTTAGAATCAATGCAGAAATGGCACCGATATGTATTCACACACGTACCGGTTTGTAATCCACTTTGTTGTAACATGGAGTTTCTTTTAAGAAACTAGATTAGCAAATGCCTCAGAACTGAGGGAAATATATCTACGCTGAAGCCTACCTTATGATAACAGCCTATGTTGTTAATAATTATTCTATTGTTAATAGTTTAGATATCACAGGGTTCTCCCCTATGGGTGCTTCTCATGTATGCAAACACTTTGCATAATTCACACTTTGCAAAATTCACTTGATGTTGCTTTCATCAAAATGCCAGCCTGTATTCTCCTCATCTCCCAATTTAATCCAAGAAAAATCCTATGGCTGGTAGGCAACTGATTTGTTCCGGATCTTCACTTGCACAACGGAACTTGCGTCCCTCCTCTCTTCAGGTGCACCCCATTCTCTCCGCAAATATTCTCCAGTGGGTTGGAGGGAGACCCATAATAGGTTTCAGGGAATGCACAAGATATGGAGGGGGGAGTTAAATGATGATGATGATGATTTTAAAAAAACTATTGTCAATGACCTGTTTGCAACCCATTTACAACATTAAGCCCCCCTCTGGAAACATCCAAAGCGGGCATTTTGTTGTTGTTTCACCATTATCATAAAATGATATTGGGCCCACCATAAGCTTATTACATCACTTGTTAACTTGCCCTAATAGTTTCACAATGCTACGCTGCCCTGAAAGGTCGGTCCTTAAAAATGTTGGCCATTATTAGAATTAATTTGGAGCTCCCAGTAGGGGTGTTTGACTGCTATTCTCTCAAATATCAACTAGGGAACCCAATACATTCAGGAAACATTAGCTGGATTAATGGAACAGCATCTTGGTGATCAAGGTGAGAGAGGGGACTGAATTCATTAGCATTACTATGTCAGATTTCCCCAGAAATGGGGGGGGGGGGCTATGTGGCCCTTCAGATGTTTGTGGACTACAACTGCCACTATCCCCAGCAGTACTGACTAGGACTGATGGGAACTGTACTCCAACAACACCTGGCGGGCTTCTCTGTGCCTGCCATTTGTTAATTAAATGATATAACCAGCTGATGTTTTCCTATCTTTCTTTGACTGAAGGTACATCATAGCAGAGCCACCTTCATGGACGACAAATCCTGTATGAAGGGCAAGACGGATATAGCCACTTGGGAATCTTAGCTTAACTTTTCTTAAAAACCAGGGTTTATTTCACATTAACATGCATGGTCCAATTTTATATAAAAATATTGGAGTGGAGTCCCTGCATGGATATTTGATCCTTCTTGTAACTCATGGTCCCTGTTGTCCTTCAGCCCTATGCCCACTCCAATTTTACACGCTTTCAACCTTGGCTGAAGTATTTTGTGAGAGCCCAAAGGTTACTAAGATGGTAATTAAGCAAATCAAAATGCCCATGAACAGATTTTGGCATGTCTGTTCCTGACAAATCAGGCCTGGGTCATGGCAAATTTCAGCAGTGCGATTGAAGTTATGTCATGCTTAGGACCTGAAGGCTATTCAACAGACATAGACAAACTTGGCCCTCCAGATGTTTTGGGACTACAATTCCCATCATCCCTGACCACTGGTCCTGTTAGCTAGGGATGATGGGAGTTGTAGTCCCAAAACATCTTGGAGGGCCGAGTTTGCCTATGTCTGCTATTCAACATCCAAATGGATTTAACAAAATCATTTGGTGATGCTGCACCAAGACCTGCAGCAACCAGAGATAAAGTGTTTTAAATTGGGAGATACTGCTTTCATATTTCAGGAGAGTCTCAGATCTGAGAGATATTTGTGTTATGATAGCTGCAACTCTCCATTAAGCCATATCACAAAATGTGTAGTCTGTGATCACTGAAAGCTAATTGTTCATTTGGTCCATTATCTTTACTCTCCTGTCTCGCCTCTGTCACGAGCACTTAAAAACCTTTTACTTATAATCCAATTTCTAATTACCACTACCCATAATAGTCTCCTATACTGAAAACTCTTATTATTATTCTAGTTATTCTCCATTTTCCCCTCTGAGCTGCTCTTGTTGACTTACTTTTTTTTTACAAAATGTTTAATGGTCAATTACAAATTCAGCTTTAATCTTATTTGGTATATATTTGGGGACATGCCATCGGGGCTGCAACAAACAGGAACACATTGTCTTTTAATTGAAGCACAGCAAAAAATAAATAAATGACCGAGTCACGAAACATTTTGGATCAAAGAACAGTTTTTCCCCCTGACATCATGGAAATAATTAAAAGAATATTACCTCAAATCACTCAACCATTCTGCACTTGTTGAATGCTAAAGAATACTGTACTAGGCTGTATTCAGACATGAACATGCTATGAATCTTTGTCTCCTTTCAGCAACCAAAATGGCTACTAGAACAGAAAAATTGTTCCAGGTGTGATCTGCCTTACATAGAGCAAATTTATACTTCTCAATTTTACCATACCCCAGATAACCTGGATTTTCTGATACATTAGTCATGTACTTTTCATTTCATACTTGATGCTGCACTCTTCTTCTTAAACCCAACTGTGGCTTTGTAGCCATTTACTGCCATACCTGTGTGGGATGGCCAGCCTCATATAACCATCATGCTTAAGTCTAATTAATACATGAAGAAGTTAGTGCCACAGAATAAGCTGTCCCGCCACGCTTAGCTATGCCTACTTCCCCTCACCTTTGGAGGAGCTAGGTAATCAGGCCTATTGTTCTCGCCCAGTCTGCTTGAAAAGCTCAACATGTGAAGAGGTAAGCTGGTTGCTCAAGTTTAGCTGCATGGCTCTAACAAGCCTGTCTTGAGTTTCTATACAAATAATTTAAGCACTTTCACCAATTTACAGCTAAGCCAAATTTTACTGCCTGCACAACTTTTCTGTCAGGTGTATGGCAAAGTGCATGAACCTGACCTTTGAGCAGTTTGTAGGTAAACCATTTTTTAACTTACCAAACGTGTGGTCTTTTCTTATGATGGGGGAAGAGGGAAGTTTTGAAACTCACAAGGGCAACTTTAAAAGCCTATATTTCCACACTTTATTTGCTGCATATTTTGTGGTTTTTAAATCTCTGTGGGGGGGTTCTCTCACCAAACAGTACTTGCCCCACATCTGGATCTTGGCATCCAGGAATTCACCTTTCACGCTTATTTTTTTCCTTAAAGGAACAGCCTGGCCATTTGACACATTTTAGTTGCTCAGGACTTCAAAACCTATCACTATTACTAGCTGAAGATCACCAGGTGATCTGGAAATAAAAGCTGCATTGTGTTTACATCTCTGTGCCATTAGGACTAAGATACTCCTGAATGCATTCGTGTTTTGCATATTCCCTTTTCATGGTGAATTAATTGCATGAGTTAGGCTGACATTGGAGGGGTTTGTTTATGCAGGCCCCGGTTCAAGCTGAATATGCAGTGGAGTGGAGCAGTGAGATCAGTGCTCACTCCTGAGCCCCACTACATATAAAAATTACATGCTGGGGGACAATGCGCATACTGGTGCTGTGCAACTTGAAAAGGCTAGTTATCAAGAGAGCTCTGTCTAATGGAGAAAAAGTGAAGCAATTTTGAGTTTGGGGGGAAGGTGGACAGACAGAAAACCAATCCATAGACAAGAAAACTGAGAGAATGGAAGATTTATAAAATATGGTCTCTGGAAATATCATCAAGATATCCTTAAAGAAAGAAGCAACAAACGTGAAGGAGAAGAAAAAGAAGAAGTAGAAGCAAGGGTGAGTGGCTTATATCCAGAGTGAGAGAGGCTAATTGCCCCCAAAGGAAGTTCTGAAAAATGTGCACAGCTCAATTAGGTAGCCATTGGGTAGGAAAAAATGTACTTATTCCTTTTCTTCTTGTTGTTCAGAAGACTAAAGAAGGTGACAGGTTTATAACCCCATCATTTTCAAGGACATCTTCTTAGTCCTCTCTATAGAAACGATAAACTGTGTTTATACAGATCTCCTTTAGGAAGGGGAAAGCATGGCAGTGCCCAGACAAAATTAGACAATGAAGATTCTAAAATTTACAAACCATGGCATTCTGCTTAGATGGGTGAACGTTAAGATCTTTTATATAGCACAACGTATGACCCTAAAAATAGGTACAACCAGGGCTTTTTTTCAGCCAGAACTCAGTTCCGGCACCTCTCAGGTGGGTGTCATTGCCACTATAAGAGAACAAGGGAAGTGTTTGTGGTGAGTTCCAGCACCTGTTTTCCTAGAAAAACAGCACTGGGTACAACCTCCTGATCTATGATTAGGTGTGCTTTGTTCTCCAACTCTCAACAGGGGCTATGTGTTGCACCCAAAGGAACTTGTAAAGGTACTTTCATTTGTGCAAGGTAGCCCTGCTCCAACCTCGGTGTCCCATTCCAGGCTTTCCCTTAGTGCCCCCCCCAAATAAAAACCCCCAAAGAGAGTTTGGTTGGTACAGATGACTGCAGTGGAAAGGAGGGGAAAGGAAAGCTCAGTTGTACAGGCAGGTCATGGGGCATGCAGCATTGGCTACATTCACATCATACATTTAAAGCACTTTAAACAGTCATGACTTCCTCCCAAAGAATTCTGGGAGCTGTAGTTTGTTAAGGGTGCTGAGAGTTGTTAAGAAATCCCTATCTCCCCCTGCCCCCCACAGAGCTACAATTTCCAGAGTCAGTCCCTCTTCATAGGGAACTCTGGAGGGAGGAATAAGTGTCTCCTAAAAACTCCCCTAACCCTCAATAAACTACAACTCCCAGAATTCTTTGAGGACTGTTTAAATTTAAGCTAGTAGCCATTGATAGCTTTATCCTCCACAAATTTGCCTAATGATTTTTTTTAAAGCCATCCAACTTGGTCCAGCTGATTTGGTTCTATGTTTTCCCCTTTAAGACTGAATTTCCACATGTTCAGATTGATGGCCAAGGCAACATCCTACTCATGAGTAAATATCCAGAAGGGTGTCGACATTTGTCCTGTGTTTATTTTACTGCCTGCTGATTTTATATGATAGTTTAAATTGATTTAATTTCATAGTTTTCATTGTATTTTAAAAGTACCGAGAGTTTGTTGGTTAGTCTTTGTTATGCATAACATTGATGAAACTGGTGCTATTATAGAACGGGTGTCGTGTCCCCACACTCCAGAAAGGCACAAGGCCAAAAATATGCTAGTTGCAACTTTATTAACTTCAGCACATAAGGAACTGCAGCAAACAGGATTGCTTAACTCAATCCAAGCAGGCAGCCTGAGAGGGGAGGCTGATAGCAGCTTTGCTCCAGCCTCTCCTGTGCTTCTCCTGAGCACCGCATCAGTAAGTTAAATGGCCCATACCTTTCTTCCTTCCAAGAGGCCATGTGCTACCGAGATCCTCTCCTATGTTTGTTATGTTTGTTAGCATCTCTTCTAATAAATAACTGAACTCTTTCAGCAGATGAATAAACAAAGTTTATTTCACATTAGTCACAGCCTCAGAGATAATTGGCTGGTCACTTTTGAAGCTCGCTCTGAGAAAATAAAGGCCTAATAATGCTGCTCGGAAGAGTGAAATGAGTTCAGACAAGTGACAGAAATGCTTTCTAAAGTTAATTATGTTTACTTTCCCTTCTCCCTCGGTGTTCATTACCTTTAAATGGAGTCACACATTGGCAGTAGTAATTACCAGGTTGGTCAATGCAGGTGCCTCCATGCTTGCAAGGAAACGAAGCACATTCATCTATATCAGTTTCACAGCGCATACCTTTGAAAAGATAATTGAAGATGCAGCAATTTACTAAGACAGGCAGGTGTCAATTGATAATTGTTCAATTTGTACCTCAAGATTCCAGATCCATTCCATGCTGGGAATCTCCTCGAAATCAAACAAATAAGAACCTTACACACAGTATATTATTGTCAGAATCTATTTACTTCACACTCTCATGACTTACAGTCTCCCCTTGAATTATGTTACTTTTTGGTGACATGTGCCTCTATACAGCTCTGCAAATTACTTCTCAGTATTCTGGGAATAAGCCCTTCTGCAACACATTTGACTTGTGAAGGGGGAAGATTTAGCTCAAATGTGTAGTGAAGCTGCTTCTTATAGTGAACCCTGGCTCTATTCTGCCAGAGAACAAACTACTGTCTGGCATAGGCAAACTCGGCCCTCCAGATGTTTTGAGACTACAATTCCCATCATCCCTGACCACTGGTCCTGCTATCTAGGGATCATGGGAGTTGTAGGCCAAACATCTGGAGGGCTGAGTTTGCCTATGCCTGGCCCAAACCATGTATGCTTGTGGAAAAAAAACCAAAGAGCACAGCATGCAAAACTATGTTTCATTTCAGTCTAGGTTGCAAAGTGCCCTTGTAAGGTACTCAGGGAGCAATAGAGATGAAGATGAGAGGTTTTCATAAAAAGATTATTATTATTAAATTAAGAAAGTATGACAAATAGCATTTTGATGGCTAACTGTCCCATAAAATGGAAGAAGGGGAGATAAGGAGCGAGATGGCTGCAGGCCACAGAGCTAACATGGTGTGACTGTTTCAGTTTTTGAAGCCAGCATTCCGGACTAAGGGTTGGGTCCAATGTTAGTCTTATTCAGAGTAGGCCCATGGGTTTGCCATAAACATGGCAAATTTAGGTCCATTAATTTTCATGGGTACACTTGGCTTAAAACTTAGTTGGATGCAGGATGAACCCATGATAGCAAGAATCTTCTTTTGGAATCACTTGGGGGATGGAGCAGGCTGCCTTGGGCCCTTGGCCCCCTCCATTCATTTATTAAATCATTTAATATTATTCTAATAAACAACATAAACATGCTCATAGAGTGCTATGGTATTCCTTTGATTCTATCAGGATCCAGAGCGTTAATTATCTCAGGAGGCCCCACAGCAGCGTATGGAGGCTGAAGAGACTTCTTTGTCTTTTTAAATAGACAGCTTCTATGGGAAACTTCAAGTGGATTTTATCCTAGCTATCTAGAACTTTCCAGCCTTCCTTTCCAGTCAAAATGAAGCCTTTTGAGCCAAGGTGCTCATGAACAAACATACAGAAAGGAGACAGATTAGTGCTCTCTGGCAACAATTATCAAGCACATATTTATCATCCCGGTCCATTCTAGGCATGGCCCTGCTCATTTTATTTTGGAAAAGTTCACAGATGTGGCTGGCAATCCAGTTCGTCTGGAATACAAATGAATGCAAGTTGGGGAAGATAAAGAGAAACAAGAAGGAAGCAGCAGCAAATTAGTCTTCATGAATATCTTGAAGGCTACTCTTCCATAGAAAACAGGATCCATTATGGATGCCACTCACCTGTGAAGCCGGAAAGGCAGACACAGTCATATCCACCAATAAGGTCTGTACAAGTTGCATTATGGAGACAGGGGTTTGAGTGACATTCATTTATGTCGATTTCACAAAGTGTGCCTATAAAGTAGTGGAAGGAAAGAAGACAATATTTTGCAGCATCCAGACGTTTAATCATGACTACGATTTTGTTTTGCATTTCCATGGAAAGCCACTTACTCCTCAGAACTTTCTGTCAGTAACGTTATTATACTTTCAACCTGTCGCTCTAAAGCATTATTCGAGATATTTCACTGGTTTACTAAGAAGGCACACAAAGAACAAAGTCTTCACTGACACTGAATTGATTCTCAAGACTCATGGCAGGCAATTTCCTTATCAATTTGTATCAATATAAAGGGAAGAGAAAAGAAATGACACAAATATAATAGACTGCATTTGCCGTGACATGAAGGGAAATCTTCCTTCTGTTCTTGATAAGCTAGTGAATGAATGCTCACCAAAGTAAAAGGAGAAATTTTAAACGTGAAAAACACATTATACTAGTTAAGAACCTGAGAGAGTTCGTGGTATTATATGCTGAGGCATGGATGGGGAATATTTTGCCCTCCCGATATTGCTGAACTACAACTCCCAGCAGCCCCATCAAGCACAGCTGATGACCAGGGATGATAGGCGCTGTAGTTCAGCAACATCTGGCAGGCCAAAGCTCCCAGCCTTGTTTTGGGTGTGCGTTTTAGGACACAGAACTCTATTATTATTATTATTGCATTGTATTGAAATTATACAAGGCAATATTAACAATTTTTTTTAAAAAAAACTGAACCAGGAGAGAACCAGGTCAGTTCTAAAAATATACACCTCAACACTTCTCAACCTCTGGTACCTCCTTCCTCTCCAATGAAGCATCAATCACTCTTTCGTCCCAACCAGTCAACCCACCAATGGCTAGTTCTAAGAAGCCAGGATGGGCAAGGGTCAAGGAGGCAGATGGGTGACCACACTTCTTCAAACAGATTCTCCGTATCCTCAGGCTGCCATAATCTAAACTGATTCAGTATAGGCAGAAGAGACAGTGCTATAGACACCTCCACTGGACCTCTAGCATTTCTTCCTTCAATTAGTATCATTTGTTGATTCCTTTGCTATATCTTCTCCTTCATTCTCAAGCTCACGACAGGACAACGGGTGACAACAGAGGTGCTCATACATCTCATGGCCTGAGGCAAGCATTGGGATCATGCCCACTAGCTACACCCTTCCATATTTAAATAAAGCTAGCATTTGTTTCACATATTTATCAGCAGGAGATAGCCAAAACACTCAACTGAAGTAACCAGGTAACTGAAAGAGCCGCTATTGTAAATTTTTACAGTAATATATTATGATTTGTGAATACAGTTATTTTTAGGATTTGAGATAGATGAAATGATTCTACATTTCTAGCTTTGGATGAAGTTAATGACGCAATCCTATTCCCACTTACTTGAGCAAACGCAAAGGGATTTACTTCTGAATTAAACATGCACTGGGATGTGCATAAATCTCCTAGATATGATTATTTGTATCCACTGCATTTTAAAGGCTGATAATTTTCTGGTTACCTTGAAATCCATCAGAACACTGGCAGCTGAAGGCATTAAGCTGTTCGACACACGTAGCACCATTGAGGCAGGGGCCACTTAGGCACTCATCCATTTCTGTCTCACAGTTATTCCCTTGAAATAAGTGAAGAGGACATTTTTGAGAAATTCTTCATACAGCAGCGCAAATGGAAACAACAAAATCAAACGTATAAGTGTATATGGGTCTTAATTTCCATGTAGAGGATCCTAGGTAAAGGTAAAGGTACCCCTGCCCGTACAGGCCAGTCTTGACAGACTCTAGGGTTGTGCGCCCATCTCACTCAAGAGGCCGGGGGCCAGCGCTGTCCGGAGACACTTCCGGGTCACGTGGCCAGCGTGACAAAGCTGCATCTGGCGAGCCAGCACAGCACACGGAACGCCGTTTACCTTCCCGCTGGTAAGCGGTCCCTATTTATCTACTTGCACTTTGACGTGCTTTCAAACTGCTAGGTTGGCAGGCACTGGGACCAAGCAGCGGGAGTGTACCCCGCCGCGGGGATTCGAACCGCTGACCTTTCGATCTGCAAGCCCTAGGCGCTGAGGCTTTTACCCACAGCGCCACACGCGTCCCTAATGTAAAGGTAACCAACATCAGGCAACATTATCTCATGAAGACAGAACGCTCACATTTTCCATACAAATTGCTATAAATTTCCAACTCCTTTTGGTATTCAGTTCTCTGAGGGCAATTTTGACGAAGTTGGCCATCCCTAAGGGTGTTTGCCACAATGATCCAACAGTATGTCAAAGTCCCCGGTCGATCAACTTAATCTAACATTATGCTGAAGTTCCAGTCTTTAGCCACCCAAAGTTAAGCATATACTTCACTCTCACACAGAGCTCATGCACATGCTTACTTGCAATGTTCTTTACACCTATCGGATAAAGTCCATAGAGCAAAGCTGCAAAAGTGAACAAGGCTAGATTGTGCTTACTGTTTTGATTGCTAGTTTTAATTCTGTTCTGAAGTATTTTAATTGCTGTTTTTAACTAGTTTGCTTTTTTACTCTGCATTATATAATTATAATTTTAAATGTTGTAAGCTGCCTAGAATCCCAACATGGAAGAAAGGTGAGATATAAATATGTTAAACAAATAATTCAGATATAATACTGTTTAGACTGAGTGGTGCTGAAGCTTAACTGTGTCTATTTTGTTTCACAAATTTTTTTCCTTTCACGTTCCCCTTAATAAAGCAGAGGAATGATGTATGTTTCTTGAGGTGATCGTAGTGATTTATTGAGCCAAGAAAACATTTGCTTTCAGCAGTTTCTTTCATGGGTAAATGCAGACCCATTAGAGGTATTTAGAATGAAATTCTTTTAGAACCTAGAATTTGAAAATATAAAAGCTTTCCCATTGAAATTAATATTCTAAAAGAAAGATGTTGGTCAATGATAAAAGGAGCAATCACCCCTTAGCAATCTGAAAGTATATTTAAGGTCAGCTCTAAGAGTTGTAATCATGGTGGGCATGACTGCTTACTTCTCTGCAATCAAAGGGAATGGCTCAGCAAATTGTCAAGCATTTTAAACCCTAATTTTAATGAGAGAGAATGAAGCATGTGCTTAACTTTCAAATTAGGCTTAAGACTAACAATGTCATTCAATATGTACTTACTCGGGAGTAAATCCTATAACAGTTCAGGACTGCAATACCTCAAGGATTCACCCCTCCATATGAACCTACCCAGACCCTGAGATTCATCTTAAGCCCTTCTTTGTGTGCTCCCTCCACGAGAGGTCCAGAGGGTGGCAACATGAGTATGGCCCTTTTCTGCAGTGTTTCCCCCCTAGGAAGTTCAGGTGGTGCCTTCATTCATTTAGGCCCCAAGAGAAAATCAGCCTGTGCCTGATTAACATCCGATACCCTTTTAAATGTGTCTGGAAGGGAGGGTTATTTTTATTTTTATTATGTATTTTGTGGTTTTATATTGTATTTTTATGCTGCAAACTGCCCTGAGATCTCTGGATGAAGGGTGGGATACAAATTTAATAAATGTATTAATATATATTTACTTAGAATAAAGTACTACTGAATTCAATAGGGGCTTACTCCCAGGTAAGTTGTGTTAGAGTTTCAGCAAGTATTTATTTTAGTAGAGCACGATAAACCCTTTTCCTCCCAAGGGATGACTTTTTCTGTAGAAGCATGATTTACAACATTAAAATCTGGTGTTGAATAATACAAGTTACTGAGACTACCATAAATAATGCTTTAAAAAGCAAAACAAAACCATCAACTACGGTTACAACACAGATGCTTAACCAAGTGACCTGTGTGACTATTCTATAAATATTATATGTGTGTGTGTGTGTGTGTGAGAGAGAGAGAGAGAGAGAGAGAGAGAGAGAGAAATCTACAAATATATATTAAAAAATCACATTGGCTGTCTACTGTAAATGTACACTTTTTGGTGTCATTATGATTTCATTTGGAAGTGGTGAACAATGATTCCACATCTAACAAAAGCCAGGATAATTGGTTTTCTGCCAAAATTCTGATATTGAATTTCCAACATGAACTACAGTGGTACCTCGGGTTACAGACACTTCAGGTTACAGACGCTGCTAACCCCCAGAAATAGTACCTCGGGTTAAGAACTTTGCTTCAGGGTGAGAACAAAAATTGGAGGTGCAGTCGCAGCGGGAGGCCCCATTAGCTAAAGTGGTATCTCAGGTTGAGAACAGTTTCAGGTTAAGAATGGACCTCCAGAAGAAATTAAGTTCTTAACCCGAGGTACCAGTGTACTATCTAAATGCAGAGTCCTGTTAAAATCACCCTAGTATTTTTGATTTCCAAGTAGCTACATCCAGCAAGCATGTTAGGTTTCAGAGCAGCACTTTACAGTTTGCAGTAATCAATTATATTGAAGCACAAGTAGACAGTGAAAAGAAAACTCCAGTGGCCAGGGATACTAGGTCATGTGGTCCTCCTCCTTGACTTCTGATTGACAGGATAGCAAACTGACACAGGGAAAGGAATGAGTATTATGCATTTCCAGTTACAAGGGAATTGCGAAAGATAATCCTGAAGGCAGAGTGATGGAGAATGGAGACAAGGAGAATTCTGCTGCAGATATTGCTGTGTCTCCTCTTCCTAATATCCAGGTCAAGCGAAGCCCTGATTAACTGCTGGTTTGAGCTTATCCTCCTATGTTCCAACCTAGCCCTCTTAATCAGTGCATAGATGAATAGACAATTCACATTAAGATCCCATGGGTTATTTAAAAATTCTCATATAATTTTAGCCAATCTCTCATGATGTGCTATGTGCGGTTTGGTACTAGAGAACAAATGCCAGCTCTGTAACAGGGATCTAATTCAGACACCGAGCAAGTTCTCGCCCAAAAGGCTGCTGGACTGAGCAACACTTAAAATCCACCCAACCAACTCTATGAGCCAAGGGATGCCACTATTTTTATTTGTGAAATTCTTATGGCCCTTTCATAAAGGGCCTTCTCATACAAATTGTAGTGACTATATATTTATTTAAGTCCCACTACATATGTGTTTAATTGGGACGCGGGTGGCGCTGTGGGTAAAAAGCCTCAGCGCCTAGGGCTTGCCGATCAAAAGGTCAGTGGTTCGAATCCCCGCGGCACGGTGCGCTCCCGTTGCTTGGTCCCAGCGCCTGCCAACCTAGCAGTTCGAAAGCACCCCCGGGTGCAAGTAGATAAATAGGGACCGCTTACTGGCGGGAAGGTAAACGGCGTTTCCGTGTGCTGCGCTGGCTCGCCAGATGCAGCTTTGTCACGCTGGCCACGTGACCCGGAAGTATCTCCAGACAGCGCTGGCCCCCGGCCTCTTAAGTGAGATGGGCGCACAACCCTAGAGTCTGTCAAGACTGGCCCGTATGGGCAGGGGTACCTTACATATGTGTTTATGCAGTTAGCACCCTCAACATAATCCTTGCTGGTTTAGGAATCCAGCAGCAGATTCTCGCATCTTCCCATAAATGAACGTGCAGGAACCACAGGCATATGAAGTGAGCCATGTAGGACTGATAGACAACAAACTGACAAAATAGTAGCTGCTATGCAGCAGTTTGGGGGAAGGGGTCTGCTTAATGAATTTAAAGTATCTTTAGATGCAAACCTACCTATAAAACCAGGTGCACAGAAACAATGATAACCATCAACTCCATCTTCACAGAGACTGAAAGCGCCACAAGGTCGTGACAAGCAGCCACCAATAGTTGTTTCACACAGCTTGCCAGTAAAACCTGTTGAACAGAGAAATAAAGTGAATAAGCAAAGATTACTGCAGAAAAGTCTTGTAAATATATACACATATAACTTTTCCACAAGGTAGATAAAAAAACCCTATCAACATTATTTCTCGAAGTTTTTAGTTGCAATGCTTTAACAGCATTCCAAAGTTGGTACTCAAGAAAAATAAATGTCAAAGTAATAGCCATCATTTTTATGGCCCCCTCCCAATATTAGTGACTAATGTTGCCATTTTCTACATGCCTAATTAGAAGTGAACCCCACTGAGTTCAATGAGGGTTACTGCCAGGTAAGTGGGATGGCAGCAGAAGGATTCTTTACATCTTCATTTTTTGTTTGATCTAAAAACATGTATTATGGTGCTTGATGACTTTTTTTAAAAAAAAATTACTAGAAAGCAATTGTTTTATTTAGGTAGAAAAGTAGCTTGTTCAAACGGACAGAATAAGCTCCTCAATTTAAATCAAGAATTCTTGAAGAACAAGGGACTGCAGAGAGGGAGCCAGTGCCTTCTCTAGATCCTGAAGCGATGTGACATGTTAGCACAGCCTTATAAAAGATCTGAAATGTACCCTTCCAACAATGCAGTTCTGTATGTGTCTACTCAGAAGTAAGCCCTACCAAGTTTTATGGTACTTATTCACAGGTAAGTAAACATAGCATTGACTTTTTGCTTTAATTATTTTCAAAGCAAATGTGCCGACAACTTATTGAGCAATTCCGGCACATCAGAATAGTTTTCTGAGGGAGGAGTGGGGTTAAGAACTCTTACATTAGATGCCAAAAGGCATGCAATTCCTTGAATTCCGGAAAATCTCAACACCGTCACCACTGTCAGCAGCTGAGTTTATTAGTGTTTCAACTTCTGTAAAGAATCTTATTTACAGGGCTACTGTTTGAAGAAGGAAATGTTGATGTAAGCAGAACAAGAATGTGAAAGCTTTGAAAATAAGTGTCCATTACAATTCTGTAAGCACAAGCAAAAACACTGATTTTATACTTGCTCTTGAATGTCATTTCTGTTCTTCGCTTTATTTTTAAACAATACAAGTAACACAAATAACAAGATTGAGAGTGAAAGCGAAACATTGTGATCAGTATGCCAGAGGAGGCTATTAGAGGTGCCTATCAGCACCAATTATCAATGAGCTTGGTTGAAAAAACTTCTCTTTTTTTTAAAAAAAAATAATATTTATTAAAAGTTTCAGGATTACAGAAAAGAAGAAAAAATAGGAAACAACACTACAATACATAAAAAAGAAGAAAAGAAGAAGAAAAAAATACATAAAAACCAATACAACAATACAACAAAAAGGGAAAAAAAACACAAATCCCATATTGCATATCTTTAACTTCCATTTGCTTGTTTCATTGACCTCCTCACACCTCCCTTTTTGTATTCTAGTTTAATTAGTTGTTTCAGCAAATTCTTTCCATCTTTCTCAATTTTTATTGAATAATTTATCTTAACAATTTAACCTATTAATTAACTCAGCAAATCCTTTCCATCTTTCCCAATATTCTGTTATTCAATTTGCCTTGATTTATTTAACCTTATCTTACCGTAAAATACCTTAGAGCTTGAAACTTAATACTTATTTATACATGACTCCTTATATCATTTCTACTAAAGCCAGATAGTTTCATTCCAACATTTTCCCTAATATTCATTAATTTTAGGCTAATTCCCTAAATAAAAAAATTTCTTTATAATTTTTCTTCCAATCTTCATCCAACGTCTCTTCTTCCTGGTCTCGGGTTATGTCAGTCCTTACTGTCCATTCCATCTAGTCCATCAACATGGTAATCTTATGTCCGAGGCTCTTAAGTCTCTTCCATGTCCCTTCTGCAGATCTTCTTCTGGTTGTTTATACCTGCACTTTTCCTTGTCTTTTGTTGGTCTCTTTCTTAATTTCTTTCCTTTCTCATTGAGGAGTAGGTCTCTTGGAGATTCCAGCCCAAAATTATCTCCATCTCCCTTCATCAGACCAGCTCATTCCCAACAGTCCCACTCCCCACAGTCATCAATGTAATCCAAAAAATATTTAAAAGCATATTTCAAAGTCCCTCCGAAGTTAAGAGCCTCCTCAGCTCCAGACTCCCCCTGGCCCACTCCAAATTCAATCTTCAAAAACAGCGGCTTATGCTCCTGCAGGGCCTCGGATCTCTCCATTTGTATTATTTGAGGTGCAACCGCAATCTCCTCCATTATCTTCTGCACTTGCACTTGCCCAGTCAATACAGGTTCCTGAGTTGGTCCCTGAATGATTTCTGTATCAGTATTCCCTGTTTGTCCGCAGTTACTGACCACAACAGTCATCAAATCCATCTTCTCATGCATCTGCTCCAACAAAGCACTTGTCTTGCACAAAGCAAGCACCAAAACTTCCTCCCAGCACATTTTTATTCAAGGTCAAAGGACTGGTCCCACGATCTTAATCTCACAGCTGTAAAGTCCCCAAGTAGACTGCAGCAACAATTTAACAAGCTCCCTCTAGAGGAGACAATTTCTATTTGTATCCATCTTTTTAAGGCAAGTCCAACAAAGGAAAGTTACTTTCATTTTTCAGATATTTTGTTTCTTTAGAATGCCAAAGGCAACATTGGAATCAGTTTATTTCTCTTTTTTAGCTATCTGTCAAAGTGTTCCATTCACAGTCAATGAACATCTCCAACAATTTCTGTCTCTGACACCCCGTTCCCAGGTTTGAGACGGTGGAAACTTGTCTTTCTTTACTCCCTCTCCTGCAGGCTTGAACAGTCAAAGTCCCCCCCCCCCCTTTTCTCCTGCTTCCAAGGGGGTTTTAGTGGTTATAAATGAAGGAAATTTAGACTTTTATAAATGACTTTCCTGGTTGAAAGAACTTCTCTGCAGCCATTTCTGTTGTGTTCCTTAAGTGTCCGTATGTGGACATGTGTCCTTTAAACCCAACATGTCATAATTTAATAATGCTAGCTACCTTTCTTTTAAAACCTGCCCAGTAACCACTTAATGCTTGTGCAATATGAATGACATCAAAAACGAGCAATTAGCATTATAATAAAGTTGGCTGTTTTCTAGCAATGGGACAATTTTATTTTTCTATTAACTATGACAGTTCTCAAACTGCTGTTATCACATTTGCTAACGTGGTAAGTTAAAACAGTCAGCTGATGAAGGACTCTTGATACACAAATTAAGAACATGCTAGAGAAATGCCTTTCAGTAAGAGAGGTGAGCTTGTATGTTGCAGGTTCCAGAAAGACTGGGGAGATTCATCAAAACGGTTTTGTGCGCCTTCTTCCCTGATTAAGGTTGCAATCCTATGCACACTTCCCTAGGAGCAGGTCCTACTGAACTAGCAAGAATTACTTTGCAGTAGACATTCAAGAAACTGTAAATTGGGGAATACAGAACTCCCCTATGTCTGGAAGTCTGTAGAATGCAGTTCACTTTGACCACAACTACTTGGCTGCATCCCTAAAGAAAGTCAGTGGTCCAGATTCTTGATGTATTAGAGGTGATTGTATTTACAGAACAGAGGGAAATGCATTCTGCAGATGCTCAGAGTCCTCTGCAGCATAAACATTTTCTTTTGAGCATCTAAATTCTTGTGAAGCACAGAGAAAGATCAAAGGGCAGTACTGCAATTTCTTTTGCATTTTGGTGCAATGAGACATTGGTGATTTCAAGTTGCCTATTCAGAATCCAGGGGAGGATGTAGTGGCTACCAATGAATTTGCAAAGATCAGCCTTCCCCAATCATCCCCCCATTCCAGGGAGGTGTGACTTGTCTTTCATGCAACAGCTGGAGCGATCTTTAATGGGGTAGCAATTCCTACTAGACAGAAACAGACATTTAACCATGGAAGAATTTCACAATGACTTTTTGGAATTACAGAACACTATTCCCTATATTCCAAATGACATATACATTTAAATCTGATTTAGTAGAGCCTCCATCACACTAAAGGCTTCCCCCTCCAAAACCAAACCATTTTGATCTGCATTCATCTACCCACTCCCTTTTCTATTTTTTTATTGACTGTCTTCGCATCACAAAAAAGAAAGCTTTCACAGGCATTGTGAAAATTTTGTGGTTTCCTTGGCGCAAGTCACAGTTAAATATCCCCTTGATAATCAGTGGGAAGGAAGGGTTCAACTTTGGTTTGGTTTTCAGAAAATCTCCCAGGAACATTTTCAGCAGGATAAGAGTATTTGATGAATGCCCAAAGGGGTCATTCTGAAACATAAGCAAAACCCTTAGGATAAGAATTTTTCTACAACATGGGCAAATGCTTCCTGTTGATTACACTGTGCTCACATCTATAATAGCAAGAGTGCAAGCCCTACTTGTAAGGTTAAAGTGGCATTATTAAGAATTTAATTATTCAGCAACCTATAAGAAAAGAAGCGATTTTTTTTTAACAGTGGCGTTCCTAGCACCAGGGACAAGGAGAGATGAAAGGAAACCATGGAGTCTAGTGGAGGTTCCCATGAGACAGATGTCACACAGGCCTTCAAGTGACATATCTGTGCAGCAACGACTGACTTTCATGAAGCACCCTAGAAGAATGTCATGTTCTCTGTTTGGCACGGTTAAAATTCCTTAAGTACTATTTGGCAGGAGCAACCAACGAGGAGTGGCAGTGCTGTGAACATGGTTTCCCAGCAGCGGGCCCCAGTTGTATCCCAGAACAGTGCCAGGGGTGATGCAGGGCTGTGCAAAAGTGAGTTTGTGGTGGTTCAGGCACACTGGAAGAGTCAATCTGGTAATCTCACTGAGGTGCCCTAACCTCACTACTGACCTGCACATATATTTTATGTATAAGGCACCCGTTGAACCTCTGTTGGCAGGGTATTCCACAATAGTAAGTGAATAACAATAAAGGCTCATTTCTTGTTGTCGGCTGAGCCTCACCAATGACGCTCCTACAGAGAGTCTCAGTGACTGAGCTGGGATATAAGGGTCAAGGCAATCCCTAAGGTACTCTGGACCTAGGTTGCTTAGGGCTCTGTAAATGAATGCAAGAACACTAAACTTGGCATGGTAGTAATAGCCACACCAAAATCAGTGTTTCACTCTTTCACTTGCTAGTACTTCAAGCAAAAGGGGTCAATTATACTTATTTACTGAATACTGAAAAGCTATTGCTATTGCAGCATATCTAGCTCAGTAACCATCTAGCTCCCATTTAAGAGCAGTGGAAGCCCACTCCTAATTTGAAAGGGAACTAGAATTGGTAGTTAGGTGTCACATTAAGCCAGGGTTTCCCAAACTTTTGAGTTTATTGACCCCTTAATGAGTTTCTAAAGTCGACACTGACCTCAACCCAAGTTCTAAGGAATGTAAATTGAACCAATTTCACTATATATTTAACCTTTAACATGTGAAAATCTTCACCTATATTTAGCAATAAAGCACCATGGTCTGTTGTATTGTGGTATCTCTCTTATTTCTGAGGCTCATAGTTCCTAATTACTTTTTGCACACTATAATTTGTAAACTTCTTTTCCTCCACTGGTCCTTTTTGATCCCACCCCTACAGTTTTATTCACCCACTGCAAAATCCCATAAACTCCAGGGCCTCAATATCAACCACTTTGAGAAACCTTGCATTAAGGAATAAGCCTGCATCTGCTAAAACAAAAGAAAGGAGTACATTGTTATTATATCGTATCTTTGAATTATGGCTGCATAGAAGACAACCAGAGAGACACTGTTTCCCCTGATAACCTTGAGCTAGTATAAATGGCTACCCAAATGCCTCTTTGTCCCAAAGGTGTTTGTTTCCTTGTATGTATTGTCTTTTCATTGTCATTTATGAACTGATCCAGGTTTACAGGCTTTAATGCTGGGTCACACCTCCAAGATTGGAGCCCCTAAAGCCTAATGCTAGCTATCAATTATTATCTTATCAGTAGGCATATAAAGTGATGCTCATAACTACTTCTTGAAAATGTCATCATGGAATGCACTGGAAGAGGGAGCGATTACCTTTTTCAAAAATGGGTGAATTTGTCACACAGTCCTTGCAGTTCTAATTTCTGTGATAATTCATTCAGGGTATTTAATACACAGGATAACTGTGCATTAACTGCAAATATAAATATATATTGTTGAATAGCAGTGGAATAAACCACTGCTTTGTTTTTATTGTATTATTTTATGTTGCATTGCATCTGATATAAGAGCAATGCAACATGGCATATTTGCCTAGAGGACGTGAAACTGGTAAAAACATTTCTCCTGCCACAGATCCTCCAGCTCATTGCATCTAGGCAGTGTCTGTGCTATTTCCATGTCTTGTATCAAATTTTATGCAACTAAAAGAATATGCAATACAGATGCTCTTCTTCACCGGGAATTTCATTCCGTTGGAAAACCTTATATATTAAAAGCTGGCATTTCCAAGTTGATCTTCTCCAATTATTTAGTTCTGTGAGTTATCTGGACACAAAATACCCTTTTGCCTCTTGCCTAAAACCATTAAGAATCAGAGAGAAAGAAAATGCAATTGCCAGTAGGTGAGTAAAAAAAAACATCTGGCTTTAGTTGTTAGGCTAGCTAGAGGCATATCTTAGCTAAAAAAGAAATCTCAGAGATCGTTCAGTCACCTGGCCAGGTGTGTGTGTTTGTGTGTGTGAAAATCAATTAGCCAGTAATATGGAAATGAGCTCTGAACTTGCATTATATTCTGCTATGTTTCTGGAAGTTGCTTTCACGTCATGTGAAAGCTCAAATATAATGTGGAAATTAACAATTAGGGAAAGGCTGGGGGAAATGGAATAAACTGCATATGAATGTAGCCTCCACCTTAGCTTCATCTCTGTTTCACCCAAGCAGTCCCATCCCCACCTCCTCATTGCTCTTGCTCTGGTGCTTTTTTTGTGCTGTAACTTCTGCAGAACACAAACGGAAAGAAGAAAACCTTGCTTTAAGATTTCATTTTTTGCCACTTGGTAATAATTTTACAATGGGTTAGGTTTCTATGTACTGAGTTTTCCTCATCCTTTTTTTGTGCAGCTCTGACTGATCCCTTGTTTTCAGGAATTTTTCTTCTACTTATCTAGCCCTCCTAGACAGGGGAAAAAAAGTTATGGAGAACCAGCCTGGCTGCTCCCACCTATCACTGTTTCTAGTCAATGAGTGAAGTCAAAGCTGTGATTGCTTGGACATCAGGCAGTAGGTGCCCCTGGGGTCCTAAAGAGCTGCTGTTTTTCCTTCTCTAGACTGCACTTTTCCTGCTTTTGTTTTGCTTAATAGTCCTCAGCTCCACCCACTTGCTACTTTTTTTGTTTTGTTTTGCTACCTGCCAGCCACATGGTATAGCCAGCAGGCAGCTGCTTGAAAGGCTTTTTAAAAAATGTGTGTTTTGCAGTAGGAAAAGAAGCACAGGAATCATTTGTTTTGCTGCCAGCTAGCCACATGGAATAGCTGATAGGCAGCTTGATAAACTTTTTTGGGGGGGAAACGTGGAGGTGAGGGAAGCAATGCAGGAATCCTCCCGTTGCTGTTCTGTTTTGATTTGCTGCCTGTTTAAGACATGTCTCAGTTGGATTCCTGGATTCATACACACACACACACACACACACACACACACACACACACACACATATATATATATATATATATATGCTTTCGTAGATTTTCACGGGTACAGGAATGCAGGTTTTGGTGTCCTCGGGTATCTTCCCGTGTAAAAGTTGGGGTGTCTAGGCGACGTTTCGACGAGGTCTCACTCGTCATCTTCAGGCTGGTGCTTTCGGCTTCTTGTTACTGGAACAGAGCAGGATCTCAGTGTTTGAGTTCCTATAAATACTGTTGAGGAGGTGTGGCCTCCAATGTTCTAGGCAGAGAGGAAGTTCCCAGGCTAGTGTGCCTTTTCTTCTTTTGTTCCTTAATTGCTTGAGGGATATCTTGAGTGATTTCTTGAGTGATATCCTGAGTACCACTTAGGTGGGTCATTAGGTGTGGATTAGTTGCTAAAGCCTTTGTGTCTTGACCTCTTGAACTTTGTGAAGAGTTTTTCTGAGAAGATGGGTGTACTACATTTAGTTGTGCTCTGGCTTGGCTTCGTGTATAGGGGCGAGCTGTGGTTTTGTGGCCTGTGCCAGCCAGATCTGTGTAGGGATTGCAGGGGGGTGCAGCATCCGGAGGTGCCACCATGGTTTGGCTACTGGATGGTGTCTGTAATTTATCTGTGGAGAGGGTCTGGGTTTGGGTCTGGTGTGGTTGATTGGTGATGGCGTTCTGTGTGCCAGATAACAAACAGATAGAAGGAGCACCTATGGGATCACCCCTCTCACCGGTCATCGCAAACCTGTACATGGAACACTTTGAAACCAATGCTTTAGACAAGTCAGAACACAAACCCAAACTTTGGCTCAGATATGTTGACGACACCTTTGTAATTTGGCCACACGGGAAGGAAAAACTGGACAGCTTCCTCACACATCTCAACAGCCTACACCCCAAAATACAATTCACTATGGAAATAGAAGCCAACAACCAACTTCCCTTTCTTGACGTCCTAATCTACAAAAAACCTGATGGCTCCCTAGGACACACTATCTACCGGAAAAAAACACACACCAACCGCTACTTACATGCACAATCACACCACCACCCTGCACAAATAAACTCCGTAGCCAAGACTCTCATCTCCAGAACCAAACGCCTGGCTGACAAAGACCACTTGACAACTGAGTTACAGAATCTCTCAAATGTGTTAATTGCCAATGGATACCAGCAAAACAGGGTTACGAAGCTAATCCAAAAAGAAACACCCCCCAAAAACCAAGACACAGAAGAAAACAATGGCATGGCCCTCCTTCCTTATATCAAGGGCACTACAGATAAAATTAGCAAAATCCTCCATAAACACAATATCAAAACAGCCTTTTGCGCCAACCAAAAAATAGCCAATATCCTCAGAAACCCCAAGGATAAAATCCAGTTGGAAAACCAAGGGGTCTATGAAATACCCTGCAGAGTCTGCCCAGCCACGTACATTGGACAAACAAACAGACGAATAAATGCACGTATCGCAGAACACAAGAATGCCGTCAAAAAAGAAGAAAAAACTTCCTCTCTCTTCCAACACATGAAAGAAACAGGACACGAAATTAATTTTGCAGATTCCAAATTGCTCTCTAACATGGAACATCACCACAAGAGAATAATCATGGAAGCCATCGAGATAGAGAAACACCCTCACAACATGAACAAGCGTGACGACACATCCCGCTTGCCAGACATCTGGAAATTAGCCCTCCCCACAAAAACTGACACCAGATCCAGAGGCACACAGAACGCCATCACCAATCAACCACACCAGACCCAAACCCAGACCCTCTCCACAGATAAATTACAGACACCATCCAGTAGCCAAACCATGGTGGCACCTCCGGATGCTGCACCCCCCTGCAATCCCTACACAGATCTGGCTGGCACAGGCCACAAAACCACAGCTCGCCCCTATACACGAAGCCAAGCCAGAGCACAACTAAATGTAGTACACCCATCTTCTCAGAAAAACTCTTCACAAAGTTCAAGAGGTCAAGACACAAAGGCTTTAGCAACTAATCCACACCTAATGACCCACCTAAGTGGTACTCAGGATATCACTCAAGAAATCACTCAAGATATCCCTCAAGCAATTAAGGAACAAAAGAAGAAAAGGCACACTAGCCTGGGAACTTCCTCTCTGCCTAGAACATTGGAGGCCACACCTCCTCAACAGTATTTATAGGAACTCAAACACTGAGATCCTGCTCTGTTCCAGTAACAAGAAGCCGAAAGCACCAGCCTGAAGATGACGAGTGAGACCTCGTCGAAACGTCGCCTAGACACCCCAACTTTTACACGGGAAGATACCCGAGGACACCAAAACCTGCATATATATATATATATATATATATATATATATATATATATATATATATATATATATATATATTCTACAGCAGCACAGCTGCAACAGTGGCATAACAACCAAGACTTAACAGCATCTGGAAAAGTAGAACGTTTTCCTAACATCTTTTGTTAACAAACCAACAAAATTGAATAGATTCCCCCCCCCCCCAATATTTGAACTATTTTATGTTCCCATCTCTTTTCCTTTTCCTGCTCTTTTGGAAGCGGCGGCCATTTTGTGGCAGGCCACACTCCTGACAGCAGCCATTTTCAAATTTCCAAATGTGCCCCAGACCCCAAAATGTTGGCAATCGCTAGTTTATTTTATTGGTGTGGACATATTTAAAACATTTATTTAATCTCTGTCCCTCATTCAGTGTGACAAATACGGTCTAATAAAATATGAAGAAGTGGGAGGAAAGATAGTCCATTGGCAAGAAAATCTGGCCTGAGGGAACTGCCCTCAATACCCCATTTCAGCCACAAGCAAAAAGGATGGTCTTGGAGAACTTTCAGCTTCCATTCCCTATCTGTAAAGGGGGCAATGATTTGTCTCACGGGGCAGCTGTGATGATGCATAGGAATAGGGCTGCCAACCACTCTGAACAATAAAATGACTGCATGAGTGACTAACAGAGATTTTCATTAGAACATCCAGGTCTCTAATACCAAGCATATACTATTCCCCTGTTTCTAGACTATTGCTATTTTAACTGCTTTTATAGGGCTGTATGCATTTTGAAAATGTGCCATGAATTAGATTTATGAACCATTCCACACTACACATTTTCTGGGAGAATGGCACTGAAAACAAACATTATGAGGTTTCGTACAAAAAAATGACTTTGAAGGATAAAAAGAGCTGAGACAACATTATCAACTGATTTTCAGAACACCTGGAAAATTGCTACAAGTGCTGTGTGCTGAAGAAAGGAATAGCTGTGAATAAATTCATTCAGGCTGCAATCTTATGCCCACTTAATGAAGAATAAACTTCTCTGAACTCAATGGGACTTGCTTCTATGCAAACATGTAGGATTCCTGAGTAAGACTGCATACAGTCCTGGAAGCATACAGCCTATAGATGTCTGTCTGTTTGCTTCATAAAATTTATATGGCACATGTATCAAGGTATCACCAAACTTGGCACAAGGGTACCTGAGGAGGGTGTGATCTTTGTTGACATTTGGATGTTGGCTGCCATTTAGAATTACCCCCTGCTAACAGAACATTGACTTCCAACGACTTAACTATGTTGGATTGTGGTCACCCTGTTCAAAGGCCATACACTAAAATCATTTTTATTTTGATTACTACATTCACATCCCACCTTTCCTCCAAGCTTATGGTGGCATATGATTAGTATTCTTATTTAATCCTCACAGCAACTGTAGGAAGTAGGGTAGACTAAAAGGCAGTGGCTGGCCCAATATCACCTAGTGAGCTTCATGGCCAAGTGTGAATTTGAATCCTAGTCTCCAAGTCCCTAACCTCACTCTCTAACCACCAAAGCAAACTTGACCTTCAATCATGGGTCATCAACAAGCTCCACAGGCCCCCAAATGGTCATCAGAGTCTGGTACACTTGCCTCTCCTACACTGTGAAGTGTCCTGCTGAGAGATGATAGGCAAATTCATTTCAACGCACATGAGACATTGCATGGTTTACTCTAGACTTGAGTGGTACCATTTGGGGAACACTTTCTAAGACATTTGATGAAGACTTTTTAAGCCCAGCTTTTGGTGGCTGGTATTTTATTGCCATGGAGAGTGTAAGCAACATACAGTGGTACCTTGGGTTAAGTACTTAATTCGTTCTGGAGGTCCATTCTTAACTTGAAACTGTTCTTAACCTGAAGCACCACTTTAGCTAATGGGGCCTTCTGCCCAAGGTGTTCAGAGAAATGCTTGGAGAAGCAGAAGAAATGCTGAGCAGTATCAAAATGTGTATTGAGGTTATAAATGCTTTGTGCCTCTCGGCCTGGAATTCTGCACACAGCTCGGCTTCTTATATCACGCTGAGGTCAATGTGCAGGACTGTGTGCAGGATTGCAGTCTTGGAGAAGAGTGATAATGAGAAACAGCAAGATAGACCTTAGAGGATAGTGCAAGCCTTGTTCTTTGCAATACAATACTCCGGTTTTGAAGCAAAAAGAAAAAAAAGAAAGAATAGAAAGTCACTGAAGCACTGTTGACTATGGGATGGGCGATAATTCCCCAATGTGTGTTACAGCTTTGAAATCAATTTGCCCATTCCACTAGCATTGTTTACTTCTGAAAACCAGTCAGTCCTCTGTAGGGCAAAACAACCTATAAGAGCTGTGTCGGATATGCAAATCCTGCTTCACTGCTTGCTGCCTTGTCTAGATCAGTGTTTCCCAACCTTGTGCCTCCAGCTGTTTTTGGACTACAATTCCCATCATCCCTTGCCACTGGTCTTGCTAGTCAGGGATGATGGGAGTTGTAGTTCAAAAACAGCTGGAGGCACAAGGTTGGGAAACACTGGTCTAGATCATGAACATACACATTAACTGATTCGTGGGAGATAACTTCATAGTTTCCCCCCCTTATTTTTTTTTTGCCCCCCTTATTTTCTGGTTGTGAAACTGGATATAACTTCATAGTTTTCCCCCCTTATTTACTGGTTGTGAAACTTTTAAAAAATAATAATCTCACATTATACTTTACATGGTTTTTTAAGAAAATATAAACCTGGAACATTGAAGACATTTATAGCATACCTTCCAACATTTTTTCAGATGGAAATGGGGACAGTTATGGTATAGCTTGAGTCCACTGAGCAATTTGCACTTTTTTGCAGACACCTGCTTCCTGCTTGAGTAGTGGATGCAGCGGGAGGGGAGGAAGGTTGCTGGCTTTCCAGGGCAGGAGTTTGCCTCTAGAATGACCCTGCACTGCAGCACGCCTTATTGAAACAACCGCTGCAAGGCTTGAGAAATGCACAGAACTTGTGCAGCTTGGGAAAGACTCTCCTCCTGCAAGAGAGGGGAGTGGTTGTGGTCAGGAGCCAGACTCCGCCTCAAGCAGGGGGCATTAGCCCCCTGCCTCCCACTCACCTGGCTGGCGCCCATGCCCACGGGCAGGCACCCAACCAGGTGCCTGTGAGGGTGTGTGTTTAGCAGCCTAAATTGCTGCGGCACCAGCCTTCCAGCCTCACTTTTCGTCGTCCCGTCGCGAGTCACCCACCCTCCACTCCCTTAGAGCTCAGGGTCTCAGTTTTCTTTTGGCCTTGCTCTGGGCCTTAGGTTGGTCGCCCTGGTTGTCCGGGGGGGCTGGTAGGAATTTTTCCATTTGGCATTAGGCTTTTTGGTTTTTTCGCCTACCTCGTAGCAATCGTCACAACTTTCGTGGTATTGGTGGGTAGGTTAGGCATTGGAATAATGTGTTGTGGTGTGTGGAAGGGCTAGGTGTGGCCATCGCCTGCGCCTTCAATTTTGGGTATTCCGTTAAAGGAATCTGGCGGTCGTGTATTCTGTCCGATGCCTGCGTGGCGGGAGGCCATGGCACGACCCTCGGTGACATCAGGGGAGAGCTTATAGTTGGATTAGCATCAACAGGCTCCACCTACTGGTGAATAAACCCCCGTTTTAGACTCACCCCTCTCTGAGGGGGTGGAGTCAGCTGACGTAATCCAATGCCTAAGCCAATACCTTTTC
Organism: Podarcis muralis; assembly: GCF_964188315.1. Taxonomy (NCBI): domain Eukaryota; kingdom Metazoa; phylum Chordata; class Lepidosauria; order Squamata; family Lacertidae; genus Podarcis; species Podarcis muralis. The sequence goes on along the minus strand of NC_135657.1, from coordinate 86,678,158 downwards.
ACTTGCTGTAATCAATAAAGTTGTGGCCTTTTCGTGCCCATTAACCTTATATCATGTGTCCTTGTGTTTTCATTCCACTACGCGGTGATCGGGCCCTCGAACCACAACGGCCCAGCCCACTGGCAGGGAGAATCAGGGTGTCCCAGGATGAAGGCAGGCACAGTGGGAGCTTAATGATTTCTATCTAGGCATCCTGGCCAAATAAGGACAGTTGAGGGGTATGTTATAGGCAAGGTATAAAAATCTTTGGTATCCTTATTTCATGGTATGATGTGATTTAAGGTAGGCTTGAATCAGACATTTGGCTGCAGACCCTGATCGGATACCTTGAGTTGCCAACCAATAGAATCATAGAATTGGAAGGGATTGCGATGGTCATGTAGTTCAACCCCCTGCAATGCAGGAATCTCAAAAAGCGGTTCCCCATCCAATTTGAAACCATACTGGACCCTGCTTAGCTTTGCAAATGTGCTTGCATATTTGCTTGGTGTGCTGAATCTGTTACCACTTACCACTGCAAACCTGGGGGTTCCAGATGACCTATTTACTGAGCATTCATCCTGATCTGCTTGCACAGAGATTAAATGGCAGAATTAGGATTGGGGCCTTAGTTTCCAGTTTGTGCCATATATTGGGAGTTAATAAAAAACACTGCATGACCAAACAAAACATGGTATTAACTTTTATCAATGTATAAAAAAGGAAGGAAAGGAGGAGAGAGAAGGCCGTAGGTATTGTGATTAACAAGTTAAAGCAATCTGAAGTACCAAATTTCTGGCATTAAAAAAATAATAAAATAAAGCAAGGAGCTACAGAAATGAAAACACTATTCATCATACTAAAGCTTCTAAGCCCCGCAAGGCTAAGGGGCATGGATGGTTGTTTTTTTTCAGCACAGCCTATGCACAACAACAGAATTCTTCTACAATTGTGTCCTGCAAATCAGTGTATTATCATATTTAAAGGTTTTAGAATTGGAACACCCTGCAGGATCTATTATGAATGCAGTTGATATTTTCATATAAAATAACCTCTCCTCATTAGTATGCAACACCTCATTTTCAGATAGGTATTCAAGCGACATGGTCTGCAACCAAATTCATAAAAATAGAGGATGCTGTCCTAATAATAAATGTGCTGTGCATTGCAGGAACATTTGTATAGCTTCTGTGCGTGGGTGGTGGGGGCGGGGGCGGCAGGGGCATGTACAAAGCAAATTTGAATCTAAAATAATGCATCTGAAGAAATTAGTTCTATTTCTGTCCCAAACATTTGTCTTAACTCTTCACCCACGTAACACCTGAGCACCTACCTGGCATGCAGTTACAGTAAAATTCGCCAATCAAATTATGGCAACTGGCTCCATTTTTGCAGGGCTTGAAGGGACATTCATCAATGTCCATTGAGCAGTTTTTGTCTGACAGAAAAGAAAATGAAACGTTAAAACTATAAATCATGTAGGGTTTGGGATAGCAAAAAGGCTACTTCATAATCCAAGTGACAACTACATAATTTAACTTTTCCTGGTTGGGAACATTGTATTTTATGTCTGCCTGACAGCTTTAAAGGAAAGAGGTTTTTGGTTTTTTTATAGATCACAGATAGCAGTTAAATAAATTAGATCTTTATAGGCAGGATTATACGAAGCAAATAAAGTATTTACCAATGTATTTTGTGTGGTTATTATAACATCCCATTAGCTGCAATATAATTATACATAGTATAGTGTCTCTACGGACTTAAACACACTGGCAAGCAATGAAGGACCCCAGTGAAGACCAAGTAACACCCTGATCTTATGGGCATATCAAAATGGCGGACACTGGGCCACTAGCTGCACCATCTCCAAGTAGTAAGTGGTATCCTAACCTTGCTCAGCAGCAGCTCAATAGCAAACCTGAAGTACTAAAGTAATATTACATACAAAACACAGGTACAACCATTCTTACAGTCTCCATAGCCAGTTTATAGCTTGCCATTAATCCCAGCATTTTCCATTAACAACTCCACCCTACCCTCCAGAATGCATGAGTGAAGCCACATTAAAGCCGTAAGATTTCAAATTATATTGCAGAGATTGGTAACAGTAACCACACTGGCCTGGTTTGCATATCTCAGTGAGCCAAACTATGGCCAAGCGAGGACCACACAAATGTTCTGACTCCTGGGAGTCATACCTGCTTTGCTTCTCCCAAGTTCTTTTGGCACAAGACAGCATGGCAAGGTAAGGTGTGGCTTACCATGTCATCCAGACCTGGAATTGTGGTTAAGGTCTTTCCATAGGACAAAGTTTACAGAAACAGTGAGTTTGGGAGGTGGAGAGGGGAAATGTTTTGTTTTGATGGTCAGGTCTAGGTTATCACAGTGAATTCTTTCCCCAGGACATTCCGATCACGGTGATTTGTGGGAGGGATGTTGACAGAAAGCAGGGCATCTAGAAGAATGCTGGATTACTGGCATCCTTACCAATTACAAACAGTTAAAAGCAAAAACTTAAATCAATTTGTTTTCAGTCTGCCGGGTTTTCTTTCTCCTCCCGCCCAAGCTCACGTTGGTTTGCAAACTTTGAAGAGAGCTTAGTATGGGGTCAACCCACCCACCCCGGTATGCTCAGTTCAGCTGTGGATTGTCTTGCGTACGGTGTACTTGTCCCTTTTTATTCCAATCACTTTCTGTTTTCCAATAAACAAATTCCTATTTTAGTTATTTAGTCATCCTGTTTGTTTTCTCTTATTTTTCTTTAGCTCTGTGCAAACTTCTCTTGAGTTCACCCTCCTGCTGCTTCTGCTGTATGTGTGTTTCAGTTATTATTCAATTCGATTTGTTTGCTTTTTTCTCTCCTCTAGGTTTTAGTCTGCTTGTTCAAAGCATTATCATATTCTTTTATGGTAGGGTAGCTGTCATTCATTACCCCCTCTATGAATGGTACTTTCTTCCCCACTCAACTAAGCCTGCTTGCCCCTTAAGTTGTGCTACTCATTAAAGGTAAAGGTACCCCTGCCCGTACGGGCCAGTCTTGCCAGACTCTAGGGTTGTGTGCTCATCTCACTCTAGAGGCCGGGAGCCAGCGCTGTCCGAAGACACTTCCGGGTCACGTGGCCAGCGTGACAAGCTGCATCTGGCGAGCCAGCGCAGCACACGGAACGCCGTTTACCTTCCCACTGGTAAGCGGTCCCTATTTATCTACTTGCACCCGGGGGTGCTTTCGAACTGCTAGGTTGGCAGGCGCTGGGACCGAGCAACGGGAGTGCACCCCACCGCGGGGATTCGAACCGCCAACCATGCGATCGGCAAGTCCTAGGCGCTGAGGTTTTACCCTCATTGCCAACCTACTATTACCCACTTACTGAGTGGCACCTCCCTCATGTCACTAGTTTTCAGACTGACTGCCAGCAAATTATTAAGGGAGGTTAAGTGGTTCTTTATCTTACCCACCCCAAAATATTGCCCTTGTGGGCAGGGCCGGATTTAATGGGGCCATTTATATGTCCAGCTGTCCTTTGTCAACAACAAATTGTTGCTGTTTTTTGTGTTGAATATATGTTATATGGTAATTTATGGACCTAATAGGTATCTAAAGCCATTTGCACATAACAAAGTATGTATTTTATCAAATTGTTGAACTGAAATACAACTGGAAATGTACATCCAGGTTTTTTTCCTTTATTTTTTGGGGGGGCCACCAAGTAAGTGGGGCCCTAAGCTATAGCTTGTTTAGCTTATACGTAAATCCGGCACTACTTGTGGGAGAGTCACTGTACCTATCATTCTGAAAGCTGGCAGCCTTCATCCCTTCAGAATGGACTGCCATGCCTGTAAATTGCATCTAGTTCTGGCATAAAATACTTTTTTTTCCATTGCTTTTAAAACAAGAAATTTAATGGTATAAAACTCTTAAACAAACCTGCTTGAAATGTGGCAGGCTTAGTTTCTTGGGTCCTAGAATCTCCTCAGCTATGGATCTAGCAACTATTTGCAAGTCACTAGCAGTCAATCTTAATTTTAATCTGTAAAATGGGAGTAACAGACCAACTATACAGGTCTTTTAAAAAAAGACATATAACAGTGGCTAAATCACACAATTATGGTGTTTTAAATGCTTTAGACCTGAATGCCTAATCACTATTATTCCCATTTTACAGAGTGAGTAAATAGAGGGAATTGAAACTGAATGTGATTAACTTGTGAATATAGACTTCATAGATCCCTCCAGAGTAGGAATGAATCCAAATGAGTCTGTTTTAATGACTTTTAAGCCTGTGTTTTAATCATAAAACCAGAATACTTGGCTGGGTTTTTGTTGTTGTTCAGTTGAGGACAAAATTTGTGATTGTAGCAGTGGTTGTTATTATTACCTTTCTCTATCTCAATCATGATCAGAAAAGACATTAAAGAAATCCTTAATGCATTAAATTATAACTATGTCTCAAGTGGAAACATTGTTTTCATTTTCTTGTTTCCAAAATAAAGGACATGAACTGAAATGTGAAAATAAGAAAGCTTGGTAGCATTCCCTAAACGCCAACCACAAAAAGGAAGAACAAGTATCATTTCATCTCATTTTATTCTTAGTTGATGAATGAACACATTTTCTCCAGATGATTTCAACTCTTAAGCTTTGGTTCTAATTAAAGAAATCATGCTAATTATTTGCAGATGAGAAACTTTCAGCAAATTATGCCTCTGATTTCATGTAAACAAGGCACTTTGGTTAATTTCTAACAGGGAGAGAAAATTGTGCTGTTGAACCATAATTGATTTTCCCTTTAATTTTATGCAACTCACTGGTAGCTCAACTCTTTATCCTTTATAGAGAAATTAACTGTTTAGTTTAGTATATGACGCCTCTCGAAGATCCTTGAAACACAGGGCCTTAAGTTGGAAGCCCTCATTTGTGCATTTTAATAGATTCTGCCTTCAGATTTCCAGGATATTGTGTAGATGCTGTTTGGACTTCTACATTACCAACCAGCAATTCCTAATCGGCTGATGTATACAGTATGTATGTATCCTTGAAGAAAACAGAAAACTCTTCTTAGAAACAGTTATCAACACATTTTTGTACCCCAGTCCTGAGTGGGGCATGGAAGCTAATAATTATATTCAAAGTTCTTTGGAGCAGGAGATAAAAATGAGGTGCCAGTAGTCATATCTTGATAAAAGTGATACGGGTGCCAGCGCAAAACGGTTGACATGGACAGTACAAATAAGAGGTGGTGGTACTCTGTACCAGAGAGTACCATCGCAAAAAACTCACTGCTTTTTAATGTGTGGAGTGTCCATTACTTGTCTGAGTGTAGTATGTACTTGAACTAGTTACTATTTTTTTTTCCTATCAGGTGGGTTAGTGATGAAAAAATCATGAGTATGCTTTAACATCCCTGTTAATTAACTCGGAAACGTTAACATCAGCATTTCCAACTTTCATCTTATGATCAGAGGATTAAGGAATATAATTGACGGGAGTTATTGCAATGTGTTACTTATTCTGTTTTTATTAGCAGTGTGGCAGTGTATAAAATGTCATTATGGGCACTTATTTACTTTTAATTTTGCAAGATATAATGGAGTCTTTAAATATTTATTGTTTCATTTAAAGGCTTGGGTTATACCTTACCCATGAAGCCTGGAGGACAAACACAAGCGTAGTCTGCAACCAGGTCTAAGCACGTCGAATTGTTTTTACAGAAGCCGTAGGAGCAGTCATCAAAGTTGATTTCACAGTTCAGGCCTTCAAATCCTTGGTTGAGGAGAAAGAGAGAGGGGACAGTATATTCTTTATCTACACCTGTGTCTCCTTTCTCAGTCCTCTCTTTTGTAAATAATAAATCAATCCTTATCAAATTACTCTGTAAAACAGAAATAATTCTCTTTTTATGGCTCACAGTGAATGCTTCTAAAAGCTGCCTTGCTCCTCATCTGTCATTAGTAAATTATCCCCCTTTGTCCTTAAAGAAGGATCACATTTAAAGGAACAAGGGCAGCAAGCATAAAGCTGTGTCAGAGCACCACAACTTGTAAATACTTAGGAAGTGCTTTACGCAAATGGGTTTTCATGAACATGACACCAGGCTAGCCCTGCGTGCAAAATAATCACCCATATGGTTATCATTTCTGTTATGTACTGAGTTGAATAGGATCCAAAATGCAGCAGTCTGATTGGTCCTAGAACAATAGGCTCCAGAATGCAGCAGTCTGATTGGTCCACAGGAGCCACCCAATCCAGCTCCAGGTGGAAGTGAATCCACAACCTGATTGGCCTACAAGAGAATCCCAGAATTAGCCAATCACGTGGGGCCCATTGTGTAACTAATGTATATAAAGCAGACATTCTGGGGGAACTTCCATTCCTCCTCCTCACTATGAGCTGAATAAAGAGCATGAAATCCACTCCTGACTCCGAGTATATTTCAATTTCTATAGCATATTTCTTGCTTAGATTTTTTCATTTTCACAACAACTCAGCGACCTGGGTTGCTAAAGCGTCTACTGTACAAAAAAAGAAGCTGAGTCTTGGAACATGCTCAGGAAATGAAGTGTTGCTTTAGTTTAAGAAAGACCTCAATAACCATTAACTTCTAGTCCTTCTGTTCCAGTGTGACAGGGAGAGAAATACAGGTACAGCCCTAAAGAGGCATAGTAATGACTTAACAGCATGTCCCAGGGTTGTGAGGATAAAAGAAAGAAGAGCAGGCTCACTTCTTTTAATTGACTCAACACAAAATAGATGGTCATGGGAAGGCAGCACATGAACAAATCAGTCTATTGGGTCTGGGGGCTACCCTGGGCTGCCACCCTGTGTTTACATATTGCATTCAATAGTGTTCACTCCTAGTTAAGTGGGCCTAATGTATTAGCTGCATTTATACCATCTCCTAAAACAGAGGAGTTATCCTAGAGTCTCCCAAAGCATAACAAAACAGTTAAAACAGTAAATTAAAATCAAAACACGATTAATACACATTTTAAAACATTAAATGTATACTTCAGGTTATTGTTTTTTTGAGGAATATACAGACACTAAGAAGCAGCAAACCAAGGTAAAAGCAAAAGCACACACTTCTCTTCTTGCCTTCTCTCTCTCTCCCCCCCCCTCCTTTCTCCCCCCTCTCAAAAATAAGCTTAAAAGCTTGCTACTTCTTCAAGGCTGGCTAGCTTATTTTTTTTTAGTAACATCTTTATTGAAAGTTCAAAAAGTACATAACTGTATGTGCACCAAACATGGTGAGACACAAACAAAAAAGAGAGAGAAAGAGAAACAAAACCCGTGCAAAAGGGAAAACAAAGGGGGGACACACCCAAAACTGTATACAGTGGTACCTCTGGTTACATACTTAATTCGTTCCGGAGGTCCATTCTTAACCTGAAACTGTTCTTAACCTGAAGCACCACTTTAGCTAATGGGGCCTCCCGCTGCTGCCGCGCCGCCAGAGCACGATTTCTGTTCTCATCCTGAAGCAAAGTTCTTAACCCGAGGTATTATTTCTGGGTTAGAGGAGTCTGTAACTTGAAGCGTATGTAACCCGAGGTAGCACTGTATTTTACAAGGTTGTTATTGTCCTTCACCAGATCTTAACCTATTACAGTATTTGTAAGAATGGCTGGCTACCTTGTTTGTTTCTTCCACAGAGTGTCCTGGGAAGGAAATTCCTCTCTGCAGATTCCAAAAGAATGTATGGTTCTGACTGGCTTGTGAACACCCTCACAAAAAGAACGCATGGTTCGGATTGGCTTAAGGTGGGCTGATTGACAGGTTGCATGACACACCCACACAGTTTCTTGCAGAGCAAAGGAGGGAGGGGAGGGGAAAGGACAAAAGAATCCACTGCCCTATCAAAGCCATTTCGGGGGGGGGGGGGAGAGTTGATGCAGACAGTGGTGAGGCCTACTAGTAGGGATTATTTTGATTGGCTAAGCCAGAGGAGACGGGCAGAAGCATCTACAAATCCTTTCAGTCGGTGGAAATGTATTAATAATGAATGTGGGAAATATTGTACAATGACGGTGCTAGATGCACCTCTGACGGTGAGGCAGTTCTGCAATTTAGGGGCCACCACAGGAAAAGCCCAACCCCCAGGCAACCATTCCTCACACTTTTCAATGGTAGCAAAACTACCAAGAGAGCCTGTATAAGTTCTGCAGCCTAATCTGCCAACAAAGTTTCACGCTCTGGTTTTCTTATTTCTCTACGGCTTGCTTTCATCTGAATGCTCGCCTTGCACCCGTGTTGCAGACAATCGTCACTCCCAGGTGTATAGGGGTTTTTTCTTGCTCTAAGAGCTGACAAAGAACTCTCCACTTTGGTATGTGACATTTTATGCTCTTGTAAATCTATTCTAATGCATGGTCACGCTACAAAATGACTATCATTAAGTGCTGTCACAGGCCATGGCTGCGGGAAGACCATGACTAATGCTAAGCTATCAGCACCCACAGTGCAAGGCATATTCTCATAATTTCTCAAAATGACCGTGGAACCAATTTCTACTGATCCCTAAGTCATAAAACTTTACAATTACCCTGAGTTCATTAATAATGTATACAGTAACAGATCTCACTCACATACAGACTTTAATCAGACCCATGTCTCTGTTCCTGATAACAACCAATCCACAAAAATTATTGCCGTGAATACCAAGTTTTATTTTTCCCAGAGTCCAGCGATGGAAGAGAACAACCCACTTGCGTTATCCTGTCTGAACTTCATCCTCAGATCACGCGCTTCCATTTTTGGACACAAATCGAAATGAAGTCTGGTGAAATTATCAGATATACAGTGGATGCTCGGGCTGTGAACGTGATCCATGCGGGAGGCATGTTCGCAACCTGCAGTGCTGCGTGGGTTGCGAATCGGCGCTTCTGCACATACGCAAAGCGCAATTTAGCGCTTCTGCGCATGTGCGACCACCAAAACCTGGAAGTAACCCATTCCGGTACTTCCGGGTTTCGGCACGTCCATAACCCAAAAAAACGCAACCTGAAGCATTTGTAATCCAAGGTATGGCTGTAATTTCATACGACAATAAGTGGAAATCATATTTTGCAATGCAACTTCCTGAGGTTTTTTGTTTTTGTTTTTTAATTTAAAATCCTGCATATGTGGAGCATGACTGCCTTCCCCACAGTGACACAGCATTCACACATAGAAAGAACCCTATAGGGCAGAGTGGAGTCTGCCCTATAGACTGCCCTATGGTGCACCGGGAGGCAGAGTGAGCTCAGCACCCACACACTTGGACTGAGCAGATGGTGGAAGACCGGATGAGGATGTGCCCGGGCCATTCCCATTCATAAGTGCTGCCCTCAGTCATTACCTGGGAGAGCATCTCCATAGGGCTCAATGGAGCCTCTTTCAATTCCATTTCCTGGTCCTTCAGAAGGGGCAGGGTGGGTGGATATGTGCTCTTGGCTAAAGAAGAAGAATTGGCCATGCCCTTGAGGAAGGGGACTGGACTCCACTATGCCCTATAGGGTTCTTTCTATGTGTGGGTGCTGTGCCAGTGTAGGGAAGAGATTCATGCCCCCCACATTTTAAAATGAGAGTATGAAATATCCTGGGATGTTGCATATGGCTAAGGATTGGCAATGTATGGTGGAGTTGGAACAGGACAGTTGGAGAGTAAAATGAGGCTGCGGTGGGTCTGGATAAATTGTTTACCTTCAAGGGTAAGGAGGGCGGAAGTGGTTTGACAGCTTCTTCATTGTTCCAAGAAATTAAGATATTTAATATTCCTTCTCCACCCCAAGCTTCACATTGCAGTAACACTGCAGTTTCCAAAAATGAAACTGTGCCCTTAACTCTCAGCCCCAGTGATAAGACATGCTCATGCTTGATTAAAACAGGTATTAATTGACTAAAGGCACAGTGACAAATCAGCTACAGTGTGTGTCCCTAATTTTATAACCAATAGGAAAAATAAAGAAATAATATACTCTTGAGTAAAAAGGAAATGCTTTGTGCTTAGTGCTGTGCTGAAAATGTATCACCGCTTCCTAAATCTTAGTTTACTATTTGTTTTACTCAGGTTCTTATACCCTATGGGGACATATTTTTAGGAAACAGGCTGGTATTGCAGACCAGTTCACTGGCCTTTGAGGGGGTTTTTTGTGGATTTTTTTTTTTTTTACTAGTGTTGTTGTAACATAGTTAAGAATCACAGGCAGCGTGTCAGACATACATTCACACTTTTAGATATAACTATTTGCAACCTTCATGCGAATAGGCTGCCTTGATGGACATAGATGCAAATGAAACTTCGGGACTGAACAACTTATTTTGATAGGAAGGATGTTTTGAATGCTTTGAAGATCGTCATGAAGACAACCTTGCAATCTTCGGGCGATCTTGGCAAATTGTCACTTATAATAAAAATGCATTGTGTCGAACAACTTACCTTCAGGGCAAAAACAGCCATACCCGTCAACATCATCCAGACAGACAGCACCATTCAAGCAAGGCCCTGAGTCACATGGCTTGGCTTCCTTTTCACAGAAAAGCCCTGAAAAACCTGCAAAAAAAATACATTTAAAAACATTGGATTCCCGCCCCCCCCCCCCCATTTAAACATACATAGTTCTTAACTTTACATATTTTCAACTATCACTCATACTTTACTTATTTTCAACTATCAAAAATCATTGACAGGAGTAGACAGGGCAGGATATTGTGTTGATGCCAGCAACTACATTTTGCTGTTGCGAAAATGCACGACTCCCAAGATGAACTACAGAACTATGTTTTATGAAGCTGGTGATGACACATATCTTGCAAACAAACAAAACTGCATTAGTTCAGTAGTTCTCCAAATCCTCGTATTCGGGGCATAGTCCTCACTCTTAGATTTCTTTTAGAGGTATACTTTACTCTTATGTGACTTAATAGTATTTATTTTTTTAACAGCTCACTGAACAACTGAGAAGGCATATTTCTTGCAACCATGGGGGAGTCCTGTGTTCCCACCCACCTCTCATTGCCCAGTCAGGGCTCAAGGATAAGGGATTATTACCGTAAGCACGGCTGCTGTTTCTAGGAATAGTCTACAAGTGTCAGTTATAGTGAGGGCTGCACCAAGGAATCTCTGGTGTGTGCTACATGCTTGGGATGATGCTACATATTGGCAGAGAGAGAAAGGAATCCTTGCTTTATCAGAACGCAGCCAACTAACAATGGCTGGCTTAATTATTATAACTTTATAAATGTAAGGAAATCATCATCATCAAAACCACCACTGGGTTAGCTTGAAGCTTGTGGGAGTTGAAGCCTAAAACTCTGCATGGTTTAGCAGGGATTCTCTGGGCTGCACATGGCGTCATTCCTGGGGTTTAAGGCCTAATGAAAAGAGTGGGAAGCCAGGAATTCTTCATCAGCTCGGATTTTAATTCAAGACGGAGAAGAATTTGGGACTTGCAATATTTGCCTGTTTAAGATGAGCACTGAGATCCCCTGAAACTTTTATCCAGGCACAAGCAAGTACCCTTACACTGTACACTGGCACCCTTACTCATTTTCATGGAACACTGGGAGAGTCAGGGCTATGTTGTGTCTTACCAGCTCCTTTTCGCTGGCTATTTCCGATTATCTAAGGAAAATTTGGATCAGAGAAAATTAACTTCTTTTCCATGCAAACACAAGAATCAGGCCCGGCTCACTTATCCCTCTGTTTAGGGAAGTTTTTAATGTTTAATGCTGTATTGTGTTTTAATATTCGGTTGGGAGCCGCTCAGAGTGGCTGGGGAAACCCAGCCAGATGGGTGGGGTATAAATAATAAATTCTTCTTCTTGTTATTGTTGTTGTTAATAATAATAATAATGTAAATTGCTTCTGTAACATATTTCCATGGATACAGTACCAAGTTAATGGATCCACTATTTGTCTTTTACAGGAATTGCACAAAATAGGCAATTTAGGATTCCAATATTCTCAAACACTTTGTGCTATGCATGTTTTATGTCAAGAGCTACAGTTTGGTCACATAAATTCTTTGAGCTGATCCAGCCGATGCTGTAAAACCCAGAGACTAGTTTGTTCTCAAAATGAGAATGAGATCATGTTTTCTAACAGGCTTCTCTAACAGCACAAATATCATATTAAGGTTTCTTATCTGTGTGTCTGATTGCATTGCACAACTGTGGTTGATTATCTGATTGAGTGGCTGTCTAGATAAATCCCATCTGAGTCATATGGTTGATGAATAGAGCTTCCGACCCTCCTGTTTTTTTTTTGGGGGGGAGGAATATGTTTTCTTCGTAGGATGTTATCTAACTTTAGTCATACTTAGATTATTGGTTTTAAGTACATTGATTTCAGTAGTCTAAGTGTGACTTAGTTGGATATACTCTGTAGCACTTTACCAAGTACTTTATAAGATCTCTTTTTAGAGATGAGAGGGAAAAAAGGAAGATTAACTTGTGGTGTGCCATGTTTCTCAAAGATGGGGCATTATTAATTAATATCTTGATGAGCACATTTTTTTCACCCTCATTACACACTTCAAATTAACGAGGGGCAGTCACATGGGTTTAAAATTCAATCCCAGTTTAATATAGCAAAAATTTAATTGGGGAAATATGTAGAGCAGATTCCCATTCAAAGAAATGAGAATGTGGAAATTGTTCAAAGTCCTGCTTGGTGTGCAGCACCAATGTTATAAACCCCAAATTCTCAGATAAATGTACTGCATAAAAAGCCTTCAGTCTACAGCATACTTCACATGACTGTTAATCTAGCCCAACCCAAAAGGTTGCCATCAGAAGTAGAACAGAGAAAAGAAGTGATTCACCTTCCGTCAGAACATGGATTTATAGAAAAGACTGGTGACCTACACTTTCCCTTTCTTCAAGGTGGTAAGAAAAAGATCCATGATCTTCTGTTCTAAGTGAAAGAAGCTATATAGTTAAAAAGAAATCCAGGCATCAGGACTTTTCAGATATAGAAATTCTTCCTTTTACTAATGCTTTTTCTGAAACTAAGAGATGGCTATGAATGTCATGGGTATAACTCTACAAGACTGTACAAGGTGGGAAAGCAGGAAAATGTGGCAATTGTCGTCTGACTACATATGTAACTATTAGCCAGAGGGTTTAAAGAACCATTCCAGCACACAATTGCAGTTACCACTTCACTATATTTGCTATTATTATTCTTTTTTAGTGCCCACCATTTTAAAAACGGTTGTTTGAAACCACCCTTGTTAAACAGTATTATATATTGGATGTGTCTATTCTAGGATCAGTTAATATTAGATCTGTACAACTGGTGGTCCCCTGATGTCACCAGCAATTTATGGCATCCCACCAGGGTACTTGATAGAGTTCCCCGCTTTTGCTTTCTGGCTGGTACCACAAAAGCAGAGATGCCGTCAGAGCAAAGCTGCAGGGATGGTGAGCTGCATTTGACTTGGTGGTTCATAAGTGATGCAAGCCCGGTACATGTTATTGAAGCTGCACTGGCAAGAAGAGACCCAACACATGTCATCTGAAACCTACCAAACCCTGCATAGGAATATGCATTTTCTGATAGTCTTGAAGGCTTCTACAGGCATACTGTGGGTATATCCGCAGCAGGCTCATTAGCTCCCATGTGGTAATTGCAGTAGCAGACGGCACAGTGGGACTGCAGTACTTATCCAGTCTACCTTTAGCTGGGCCACTGCTGCATACTATGATAGATAGGGGCAGGGGGAGATGGCAGTAAGGTTAGTGTGGTGCAAACACATGGGCAGAACCATTGGATTGGCTTCTCTGGCATGTCTGCACTGTGCCAACTTTGCTGCTGCCTTGCTCCTCCCCCGTTCCTTCATGGTATTGTTGCATGTCACCCCCAATCTCTGAGCAGTGCGAGATTCCAGGGGGTTCCAGGCACTCTGTTTCCTTTTGGAAAGGAGGCACAGCGGAGACTGTGGTGTCTTCATGATACATGGTTAATTTATACATATATACAGATGGAGGGGTTCCTAGCATCCTGCTTTGCCCATAGGCTCAGCCCTGGATCCAAACAGACATCAGGGATCATGCCTTGCCTGCTACTTTGCATCTCATGGTCACAAAGCTCCGACTCTAAGCTTCTGGCACACATTGCTTCCCGCACACTTCTCTAACCTTTGGCTTTATCTGCAGAGTGAAAGAGGCCTTTGCCATCTCACACAGAGTTTGTTCGATCCTCTGTTGTCCTATTGGTGCATTTCCCCAGGTTATCATTTCACACAGGAGGCTAGCTGACTTAATTAGCTGATTCCAGGGGATTTAGAAGAGTCTAGTACACAGCCAAACACACAGGGTCACCTCACCTCACCTCCAGGGCTATTTCCTGGTTTTAACACATCAAGCCTTAATTAAATTCTAACACCTACTGGACTCAGGGATTTAGGATGTCTAGCACTCACAAACTCATAACAGTATGCAGCAGTGACTTGGGCAGAGGAGGGCCAAGTGAATGGTGCAGACCCACCATTATCTGCTACCAGGCATTGGGTACATGCACGGCCACTTCTCTTACCAGTGCACTGGTTCCATAGTCTGCTGATGTGTAATGGTGATGCCACCAATGTCAGCATCCAGTACACAGAACGTTATTCACTCTTGAAAGCAGACTGACACTCAGAGGCTCAGCCAGTTCAAACGGCATCCTTTCTGCTAACTGGCTCTCCCTCCACTTTAGAAAATTCAACAGGAAATAATATAGTTTGGAGATTTCTTTTTCCCCACTACAACTTTAAGAGAATTTACCCTTCAAACTAAAAAACAACAAAAAAAACCTATTTAAATGCAAAGTAATTTGTATTTATCTTAATTTGATGCTCTAAAAGTAGACAATTCCCGGTCTGTATAAACACTATGTTTCTTGATTGTGTTTATCCATGGTTGATTTGTATGCGGCCAAATGACACCTCCTGCTCCAAAATCAAATTGCAGCTTAAATGTAGTGGAAGAGCATAAGTTTAAAGCAAAGCAAAGCAGGGATCTCTTTATGCTTCATCTTAAAGGAAGGCAGAGAAACCAAGGCAGTATAATTTCCTTTATTTCAATAAATGCAGCATCCTCACTATTTAATGTTTAAAAGCATTAATGGTCTGCTTTTATTGCAGCAAGAATTCAGCAAGAAAACTGATTGTGGGTATTAAACTATAAATATAAAAAGCTGTGCATACAACTAATGATGTTTGAATGCGCATAAATCGTTTCCAAACCTCCACTCAACCAGTTTGAGCAACACAAGGGTGAGAGAAAGAAAATATTTGTTAAAAGCATTAAAGTATAATTTGAAACCACTGCTGTCTTAATGGGATAGGATTGAGCAAAGAGAATAATGCATTTCTTATCAATGAATAAGTTTAAGACTATTCTTAAAAATGGAATGCTTAATTGCACTATGCACTATCTGAGTTTTAAGTTAAATAGTTTAACTTACATAAATTTGAAGGAGCTCAGTGGTTTATTGTGTGGTTTTAGCTCACACTCAGGTAGCTCCAATGTTGGATTATATAGATTAATCCCTCTAGGGGAAAAAACAACAACAACCCCAAAGTTAATGTCAGTGTATAGTGATTTGGCATGTTCTTTCGGAGTGCTGAACTGGTCAGGGACACCTCTAGCCAAAGGGAATACACGGCATAAAGTGGTAGAATTTAACTACATTTATGTCTCATTGATTCCAGTGGCAGAGTGCTTAAATCATCCCCATTTAAAATCAATGGGCCTTCAAAGTGTTTAACTTAGGCTGGATTGTCCCTTTCTGTGATTAGCAGGCTTTGCTCCTTCCTCCCCTGCCACACCAAGCTTTGGAAGTAAGTAATACAGCACCAGTTTAGGAGACTGGAGTAACAATTTTGTGGAATGTGAGTCTTTGGCCCACTTGAGGAGCACAATTATTTCACAGATTCACAGAACTGTAAAGTTGGAAGGGGTCACAAAGAGCCAGTGTGGTGTAGTGGTTAAGAGCAGTGGACTCGTAATCTGGTGAACCGGGTTTGATTCCCCGCTCCTTCACATGCAGCAGCTGGGTGACCTTGGGCTAGTCACACTTCTCTGAAGTCTCTCAGCCCCACTCACCTCACAGAGTGTTTGTTGTGGGGGAGGAAGGGAAAGGAGATTGTTAGCTGCTTTGAGACTCCTTAGGGTAGTGATAAAGTGGGATATCAAATCCAAACTCTTCTTCTTCTCTTCTTCTTCATCAGATCCAACCCCCTGCAAATGCAGGAATCTTTTGCCCAACGTGGGGTTTGAACCCACATCCCTGAGATTAAGAGTCTTATGCCAACCTATTAAGAAACCTCATTATACAAGTCAGATCAAAGAGGAGCAATCACACATGGCTTAAATTTCAATTCCATTTTCAATTCCAAATTTTAATTTTTAAATCAGGAAGATACCTGAAACGCTTTGCCATTCAAATCCACGATAATGCCGAGATTACGCAAAGTCCTACCTGCTGTGCAGCACGAACAGCGCAACCCTAAAAGGACCACTATTCATTAGAAGTAAAAAGCAGCAACAACTTCAGGAGCACAAAGCAACCTTTGAGACTGAACATGGACAGTAGTGAACATGAACCACAATGAACATGCAGTTAAACTATGGAAGTCGCCCCTACAGGAGGCTGCGATGCCCAACAACTTGGATGGCTCTCAAAAAGGATTAGACAAAATCATGGCAGATGAGACAATCAGTGGCTAATAGCAGTGAGGGCTATGCTCTGCCTCCACAGTTGGAGAGAGTAATGCTTCTCAATACAACTTTGCTTGAAATCACAGGAAGGGGTTTTGCTTGAGTGTTTCCCACAGGCATCTAGGGAGCTATGGTCACACAAGTCCCTGTCCCCCCCCCCCGACATTCTTTGAACATGTCATAGATAGAGTCATAGCATTGTAGACTTGGAAGAGACCCACAAGGATCATCTAGTCCAATTCCCTGCAATGCAGGAATCTTTCACCCAACATGGGGCTCAAATGCATGACCCTAAGATTAAGCGTCTCATGCTGTACCAACTGAGCTATCTGAAGGAGCAACCAATTCTGTCCCCACGTCAATCTCCTTGTGGTTACATCATCATCATTATTAAATTTGTATACCGCCCTTCATCCGAAGATCTCAGAGCAGTCGGAACCCTAGAACACACATACAACTATATGTTTATAGGGCTCATTCCATGGGATTATGGTGTCTGAATTACACATAGAGAGACATATGCCCGCCCTCTTCAAAGAACACATGGAAATGACTACAGAATCCATCTAACTAGCAGGCACAGAGGAATACATCCTTTTCTTATCCTGGTGATTTAACCGATGATTGCTGGATTTCTCAGATGACATCCCCCCCCCAAAAAAAAATTCATATTCTGCTTTTTATACCAGGGCAAGCTAAAAGAACATTCACTTCTCCTACATCTGAAAGCTAAAATAGAACACTAAAGCACACAACAAAGAAACAGCCAACATGGTTTAAGATTTGGAGAATTCTAAGGAAGCAGAATAGGTATGTAAATTTGGTTAGTGCCCTGTACTCCCATGAGCCTATCTTGCATTCATAGTTCTTGGGTAAAGTCCTACCACTATGTCCTTTACCATGGAAAACCCAGAAACAAATCTTCCTGTCGATGAAGTTTACTGGATAGTTTGCGGAAATTTATTACCTATCAAGTTCCCTGTTCCTCAGTATTCATGAGAGGGTAACGTAGAATACAACTTGGAACTTTGTACTTAGAAATCATCCAAGTTCTTTGCCTCAAAGCAAACATTTTTCTTTCATCCATCATCTGCAGTCCTCCCCTCTCTCCCTCTCATGTATATGTTGTCCTTCCTCCCAAACATTTAACACAATGGTTGCAGAAGGGAGAAGGCAAGAACAGAAAGTGAGAAGAACACAACAGTATCAAATGAACCACACTTCTAAGTAAGTCTTGGAGATCTGCCATTCAAATGTCCCCAGTGTTCTTGGTCAAGAGAAAGCACAGCAGCTAGAACAATAGAGGACATACCGTTTATTTTCATTACCTCAGGTGCTCAGTTAATGTCACCAACTTCAGGCAAACTGTTACATGATTTTGACTGTTAGCCAATTAAACGGCAGGGATGAGTCCTTAGGATGAGGACAGTCTGGAAAGGAACAATTTGCCTTTGGGAACAGAATAATTTTAGTCTTGATTGTTAAAATGTATTTAAACAAATTTAAACAAATGATTGGGATCAACTAGCACATAATAATTTTACATCAACATAAATGTGTCAGAACTACAGATTGTTTAAAAAGATCCAATTAGTCTGTTTTTATGGAAGGACATAAAATATGTGTTTATGGAAATTTGGAAAGGTCAAAAATGTAAAAAAGAAGAAGAAGGTAGTGTCAGGGCTAGAGTCAGATGCAGGTCAGCAATAAAGAAAGCAGAACTCCATTGCCAGTGTTAACTGTTTATTCAAGGAAACGAACATCCAACTCGGCCTAGTGGTCTTAGCAACACTCCCCAGAAAATCTTGCCTCTGTGGAGCAGTGTCCAGGGCTGAAGCTCTCTGCCTTCCACCCTTTCTAAGGCTCGTCCTCTCCCAGATGTTTCCCAAGAAGTCTCAAACTGTGTCTGTGCACCTCTGACCTCTGTTCTGCTCTTCTTATTACTCTGCCAAGTCTGGGAGACCAGCCAGAAGGGAAGCTTGTCGCAGCAGGAAATGGAGACTCCCTGGATTCTATCTCTTGACCACCCTCTTGACCCTCTCAGCACAGCCTCTTGGCCCCCCAAACCTCTGCTTCAGCCTCAGAGTCTCAACTGTCCACATCACAGACTCTTCCTGCTCACTAAAACTTGTTGCCTCTTCAGCATCCGGCACCTCCCCCCAATCTTCTCCCTCTGATCTCTCCTCAGTGTCCCACACCAATCCCCTGGCTCTGAGCCTCCCTCCCTTAGGGGTTCCCCGGCTGGTGCCTCCCACCATTCCTCTTCGTCCAGCCAATCCATTACAGGTAGCTCAGAAACCTTAAAGTGATTCTGAAGTGATTATATGAATTAAGAAGTAATTTAATGAAACATGATGGCTCTGTTTGCAAACAGGATACCCTGCTTGCTGAAGGATCTACTGGATCATAGTGATTATGTTTATAAAGAAACACAGAATTGTAGAGTTGGAAGGGTCCATGAGGGTCATCTAGTCCAACCCCATGCAATGCAGGAATCTTTTGCCCGATGTGGGGCTCAAACTCACAACCCTGAGGTTAAAAGTCTTGTGCTTTACTGACTCAGCCATCCTGAGTTTGGCTTTTGAGCAATGATCCAAAAATTGCTTGGATAGTACAAAATCTTACACTTCTCAAAGAACTTGTCAGAATCATTTGATAACTTTGCTGTATTTAGTGTTCAAGTGTACAACAGAGCGGAATGTATCCAATCCATTTTAAAATGCAATAAATTCCCATACATTCAGCCTTGACAAATGAGCCTATGAAGTGCCAGACTGAAATTGTATAGTCGGAAAGATCATTTTCTCTTGATGTGCTAAAACTCTTGAGCATTTTCTTTTGGTACACTTGCGTCCCTAGCAGGGACACAGCAAGAATGCCAATTCTGCAGATGCGTATCGTACAGGAAATAAATTATTGTTAATTTATTATAAATAATTCAACAGAAAATTAACATTCCACATCTCCCTTGATTCAAAGGAAGTTACAAGCCTGTTTAAATTAGCTGCCCCGATAAGCAAAGTATCCAGGACATGATTTCTCTCTCGGAAATTGGAAGCATTGGTATAAAATGCAGAAATCTGCAGCCTAAACTTAAATTTGAATGCCACACTCCTAAAAATAAAGGACATAAAGTGATGCCTCAGTATTCATTCCGACCCTTATTGGTTGATAACGTCCCTCATAAATTATGTCATATGAATAACTGTATATATTTTAACTTTCCCTATAGACTTAAAAAACCCACACATTTTTAAAGAAGACTTTTAACCATTCCCTATAGACTGGTGGTATAAATCAGAAATATATGACTCTTGCAATGAATGTACAACCTAATATCCCAAAAACTGGAACAGTGGTGTTCAGATTAGGGGCATATTGAATAAAGCTGAATTCAGTAGCGAGAGCTTGTTGAGATGGAAGATGTTTGCAAAAAGCAATAAAAGAAGACAGCCAAACTTTTTGAAAAATGGGACCAAATCAATACAGGCACTCAAATAATGGTATGTGCCCATGTGAAAAAGAAATATCTGCCTGAAGTGGTTTACGGTTGTGATAGCCGAGTTAAGCATTACATCTCTACATTATATACAGCCTTTGCAAATTTTCCTATTGCTTTGTTTTGGGGGTATTCTACAATGCCACACAATATTTAAGAACGATTTCACATTTGTTTTTCAAACATTGCATAATATTTGATTGCATAAAAGCAATTTAAAAGCAAGTTTAAAAGCAAGCAAGCTGGGATAGAAAGAGCTGGTTCAAGGGTTTGGGCAGGGTGTCTGACTTTTTCTTTCAACTGATATGTCAGAATCAGAATATTTCCTCAGTTTCCAAAGCAAATTGCTGTGTGGCATGCACGAGACGATGAACTTCGAGAAACACAAAAGCCAGAAGCAGACACACATTTCTTTGGATCTAAATCAACATTAAGAAACAGCACCCCAATTTCAACATATGCTAATATAGATGACAAAAGTTGTGAGTTATACCAGGACAGAATAGCATTGTAACACATTGGTTGTGTCTTTTGTTTCAGGCTAGTGTAACTATATCGCTGGCATTCTCGATTTTTCAGGATTTTGCTATCCAAGCAGACAGATGGACGGCCAGTATTTGTATTGAAACAGCAGGGCCCCAATCCAGCACAGAGGTCTTAGAATATTAAAATCATATTGCCTGATCTGTGGGTACAGCCCCTATCATATGCATGATAATGAGCTTCCCATTTTTACCCACCAAGATGTACTCATGGAAATTATCAATATGGATGATTTTTCAGTGTCTGAATTGGGCACAAGCTGCATCAAATGTTCCCAATGGTATTTTAGATCTATGTTGGAAATTGGTCTCCGTGGAATGCTTCATCAAGATTAGCACCCAATATACAGGGAAGTTGCCTGCACTTTTCATGAGGTGACTGGAATATAAGAAGTCTCTTTAAATCTCTCTCCAAAACTATGCTTACTTAATCATCAGGATTATAAACAATTGGAGATCGTTAATACAGTCACTGGCCTATTCATACATGGTGCTTTCATATTGCGTTTCAAGCAGTTAAGTAGATGTGATTTATTTATTTAGAAATTACCAACACAGATGTTCTTGCCCATCAAGTATGCTCATTCTCTTCAACAATGATTTAATGGTTGCTTGTACAAAACTACTTTGAGCCAATTAAAAAGCACATAAATAGTCTCAGTGGAAGGTAAATTGCATCCTCTGCCTTCAGTAGCTTGTGTGCTCTGGGAAGATAAGATGTCAGTCTTAAAATCTCGGTGGTAGCCTTCTTTGCAAAATGCATGTAATGCACAAGGCATTTGTGTGAAGCAGCACTGCTTTCAACAGTCATTTTCCTGGGTAAATTTAAGGCTCAGGAAAAGGGTGTGGAACCCCTGGCCCATGAGCCAAGTGCAGCCCTCTAGGCCTCTCTAGCCCTGCTCTGCGCTTTCTTTGAATGTATTTGCCTGGCTGGAATGTGATAACACCTCTTGCACAGCCAGACCTGATCCAAACACTATGGAAAAATAGAACTGAGTGTCATCACAGCAAAGCAGATACACTGAATGCAAAAAGAAGGGAGTGGGATCCTGGCAGCTACCGACTGCTACAAAATCAGCTGGACCTCCATACAGAGCCTATGACTGTGCAACTTACACAGTAGGCCTGAAACTTGTGCGGGGGTCACATTTCGGGGGTCTGCATGCAAAAGCAAAATCATGCAAAGTCAGGAAGACCCTCAGAACCACAACCTTCCCTGCTCAACCATCCCTACCTGTCTGACACCAGTATGCTGAATGGGCAAGATTATGGGAGCCTTGCAGAGCCCTCATATAACCTTTTTAGAGGCTAGTAAGCAAGACTTAAAAACTCTTTCTATGTCAGGAAAACCCAGCATGGAAAGAGCTTTTAATCCCACCCATCTCTCTTCTTGCTCTCCAAGGTCTGGGAAGGTTGTGCAAGGATGTACGAGGGCTCTGGAGACATGTAAGTTTAGGCTCACAGTTTCCTCTTTGTTCTAGTTGTGGTCCATAGACCCATAGATGCCCCTGTGTGTGTGAAAACACAGAAATGTTATAATTTATTTATTACTAAATTTGTATCCTGCCTTTCCTCCCCAAGGTGCCAATATGATGTCACAGAAACAGAAGCATTATATTCTCATTTTGACAAAATTATAACTAGTACCTAACCTTGAGGGACTCCCAACCCAGAGGTTTTAGCTTGCTTTGACATCAATCTTTCTCATTCCTATTTAGGTAGCACAGCTCTTTAAAAGACTGCTAGGGGGCATATTCAGTGAGCTTTAGATAGTGTCAGTTGTCTTGATTAGGCTTAGCCAGTCCTGCAGGAAAAAGGTTTAACAGACTTGCCAAACTCTGAGAAATACTGAATGGCTTTAGGTAAATTTGCTATTTATTATATAAAGCCTACACTCCTGAGTACCTGATTCAAATCTCTTTGAAGTAACTGAGATCTTCTCCATTGATTTAAGAAGTTCCCAAAACAGGTCCAGAGACCAGAGTTCAACAAAGGGAATCCTGCC
This sequence comes from Podarcis muralis, assembly GCF_964188315.1. Lineage (NCBI taxonomy): Eukaryota > Metazoa > Chordata > Lepidosauria > Squamata > Lacertidae > Podarcis > Podarcis muralis. The sequence goes on along the minus strand of NC_135657.1, from coordinate 86,655,449 downwards.
TTCAGCTACTTCTGGGGAAAAGTGCCCTAGGCATCACTCATTAAAACCATGTGAGAACCTGACTAAACTTTGAACAGTGAGAAGTTTTGCTCAGAATAGAGGACTTTGAGTAATTTGACTAATCTCAATTCCTTCAAATTGTTCTTAACTTATTCTTTTGATCACAACATGTATCTATGTGTGCACATGTATGTGTGTGTGATGATCAGATTATATCACCTTCTGTTGTTTGGAAGGTTAAGAATTAATGGTATGATGTCAAGTTTGACCCAAGGATTTTAAAACTGTGGTTTTCATATTTTCTGCCTTCAGAAAGCCATTTCCACGTGTATTTGTCTGCTGAGGAATCACTTTTTAATTACAGATGACACTGAGGCATGTTCTAGGGCACACAATCATTTCAGGCCTATTGTCTTCTGTTAGCTGAGTGTGCTGGCTGGAGCTGTCCACTGTCAGAAACATATTGGGTGTGTTAGGCATGGTAGGGTCTGGCAAGGAACCTGGCCACCATGTCTAATGTTCTCATTATGGAACCACTGGGAAGTTTTCAAGAAACAGATGAGCTGTAGACTGGCCGTGTGCCCTACTTTATCCAATCCTCTGTTTAGATGGGCCATCAAGAGGGTGTGAAGGTGTCCTCTATTTGAGGGCTGCCCAGTCCAAGTCTTTTTTGGTTTTCAAAATCCTCCTTTTTGGCAATGCACTACTAACTATCCTGCTGGGTTCCCCCAGAATAGTGCCTGAAAACCTCTGCATAAGAGTGACCATAGGCTTCCTCCTCTGCATATTAGAAATCTGTTAAGGAAACTCTGCTAACAAAAAGGCATGCAAAATTATTATTTACCTTCCTACATTTATACCCCTTATTTTACCATGGGACCCAAGCGCTTTGTTGAAGTCAGGCACCAAACAGTCCCATACCTGCTAAGCTTCAACCAACAACATACCAAAATATATGCAGAAGCAAAACTTAAGATTCCCTGCTTCTTTAATGGAACCTTTAATGAACAGGCACATCCTGTGGGTTTTTTGAGTTGGTGAAAGGCAAAATGCCTAATGCAGATTAGCAGCCCTACAATTGGAAAACTGTAAAAGACCAAATAATAAATCTATTTAAAGCAGGATCTGCTAAAGATCCATGAGCAAATTAGAAATCACGATATTCTAAATGCTTTTATTATTCATTTTTAAAATGTGTGCTGATAATGTTAATTACGCCAACAGGATGATTAATGGCACGTCTGCTGCAATTATTTAGCAAATTAGGTAGCAAACTTTCAAGTCCTTAATAGTAAGAGAAGGAGCTGTTTAATCAATATAGTATCAGGGCCAACTTTATGTATGCACAGTGTGGGGAAAAAAGTTAATGCAATGTAATGCATCTCCTTAAAGAAAGGGTTTTTAAAAATAATAATAATAAAACAACAGAAAAGGGCTAGAAAAACTCATCAGTTCTGCTGCTTATGTCATCCCTTTTTATTGTCTTTTAGAATTATCTCATTGCATTTAAGCATTTATTCAATGATAGGAGATGATCTGTATCGTATGTGCTTTGTAGGCTTGGTTTTGCATTAAATTAACAAACCACAACACCAGCATATGGTTGCTCTTCGTTCTCCTGACTTTTGCTCAATATACATGAAAGGGTGATGGGAGTTTTGTGTGTGGAGGGGTGTGTGTGTTAATACCTGGAAAGAGATGGTGTGAGATGAGGAAGTTTAAAACATAAGAGGAAGCATAAATTAGAATGGATTTTCATTTGCATGTTTCTGCTTGACACACAAGGGAAAGTCGAATGATGCTACCAAAGTGTAATTTCTGGTTTGGAATATAAACCCTGCCAACTTGAAATGTCACCTTCAATATGAAGGTGAGCTTTATTTTTTTTCTGAATTCTTCTTCAGTTCAGATTTTAATCAGTGCTGAAGAAGATCACAAAACTAAGTTACTTTATGGTTACTGCTGCAGTAAGGCTTCCTTCCTCACTTGCTGAAAGATGAGAGAGACAGAGAGAGATTACATGGTTTTTTAGGGAAAAAATACTGAATATTCTTATTGCTTTTATTAAAAGCAATAAGAGATCATTATTATATTAAATGGCATATCTATGTTAAATAGATACATCAGTTGTGGGTTTTTCCTCTTTGAATTTGGGCTACTGGTGAAAGTCCCCTGTTACTTTCCTTCATATTGTCTTATGAAGTATTTTTCAGGTAGAGAGGATGTGAAATGTATATACACTTGCAATCCCTACCTTCTAATCATAACAAGCACCAAAATTTTGGAGAGCAAACAGAATGTTCCCTTTAAAAGAGAGGGTGAGAGCTTTAGAAACAGCAACAACAAAACCCTCACTGTTTAAATAAAGTACTCAAAAAAGTATTTCATTTGAAATTATCCACATATTTTTGTTGTCCTTGAAATATGGGCATATTTGATCAGACTTTGCTTTCATTTACATAGAAAATCAATGAAAATCCATCATTTGGACATATGTTAAGTGAAAACAGTTTCTGCAGTAATAAGCTAGTATCTTCTGAATTAGTTCAAGGTCTACGCAGCAACAACTCTTTCATTAGCATAAAGAATGCTAAATAGCACAGAATAAATTTCGTTTCAAAACATCTCAGCAGGTAATAAACCTAAATCTAATTAGTGTCCTTTCTAATTTTTGTAATGTGCCGCCCTTAATAGAACTTGTATCACAAGATCATTGACTTGTTACTTATCAAAAAGTTTATAGTATTATGTAAAGCAGATTTCCACACTTGAATGATCAAAATGCCGAATAATGATCAGTAATGGTAACTTACGGGTGTTTTTCGTGGGGGCCTTGAAGTAAACAGCAAGAGTGATTAAACAGATCATCACAATAGAACGATTAAGTACCTATCAGCTTTCATTATCTTAAAATAATAATAATTATCTTTCTCCCATTTGAAATATTCGACCATGGCGCTGAGAATTCTCTTGCAGACAAATGAGAGAATCCTTGACCTTTAAGCCAGAGTGATGCATTGAGTGAAGAAACTACACTTTTATGTTGCTGTTTGTTTTTTTCTGGCTGTGTGCACACTCCCGCTGCTGGTGGGGGAAGCGGCGTACACACAATGTTAGCCGCTGCCTATATCTCTCCTGCTCTTTCCTATGAAATACTACATTTTGTTGCCTCCCCCCCTAAATCGTCTTCGATCTGAATAGAGAAAAAGAATGACCTAGTTGCATTTTAAGCCAGTAACGTGCACACAGCCACAGTGAGGCATGGGACATTGATGCATAAAACTAGAATTCGTAGTTCCAAGGTGTGAGGATCGGAAACTTTGTAGACACCACAAATTATAAGCAACATTAATCAGTCGTGATGCCTGAGGTGGGGTGGGGGCACCCTCCCAAAAACACTGTGAGTGCTGCTTGCCTGGACAGGGCTGGACTGGCTGTGAGGTGAAGGTAGATGCACTAAGCACCCAGGTGGCCCCAATGTCATTGCTGCCTGGCCCCAGCAATGGCCGTGTGGAGAAGGTGAGTCTGCAACCTTGCCTCTCCACACATGCTACTACTGATTATATTACATAGTGCTGTAACCCGCCTTGGGACCTTGGGGTGAAGAGCAGGGCATAAATGTAGAATTGATTGATTAGAGCGTGACCTGCTAAGTGATTTACGATCCAAACTTAGCTCCTTATAGCAGTCCGGCGCGCTTCCTCTGCGCATTCTCTGCTTTCTCCGGTCACGCCTCCGCAGAGTGAACACAGCGGTAAAGCTGTCATGTAGCTTCCACTTAGCTTCCGACAAACACACAGAGTCCGGTTTGTCCAATATCAGTCCTTTATTCCGACATTCCCCAGAAAACCCCTGGGCTACTCACAGCCATGACAAACTGCGACCTTCTCCCTCAAAGAACAGAGAGGAAGAGAGAAAACTCCTCCCAGCTTCGAAAGCTGACGTCAGAATGCTGAGGCATCATGGGAACAACTTAACCTGTTAAGTTCCAAACCCCATAATAAATAAATAGTAGAGCCTGACATGTAGATAGTGCCACATGTCACACACACACGTGTGTTTGTGTTTTAAAGAGAAAATCAAAAAAAATGTAGTTACAAGACGTTACAAACCCAACCACGTCAACATCTGATGGAAGTCGCCAGAATTTGTGAGTTGAGGTTGTCAGGAGCTTGTCCTGCACTCGAGTAGGACCCTGGCAGAGACACATGCCCGACTGGCATGTTCTCTCCCCTCCTGGTCGATCGTTCGGGAGCTTCAAAAGCTTTCTTCAGCCCAAACATCACAGCGACTGATGCCAGCAGACACCGGCACACGTAGGGATCCGCAGGGTCTTTGCAGCTTGCATAACAGACCTCAGCAACTCAGCATTTTGGCTAATCTACTTTATTTACATACAAACACACATGGGGCACTGCAACATGGCTCCCTCTCTCTCTAGCATCAGAGAGCAAAGAGAAAAAACAAAGGACAATAGTCCCACTTCACGGAACACAGTAACACAAATATCCTGTCTCCGTCATTTCCTACTTTGTGGAGTCAAAACATACACTGTCATGTGATAGACAAAAATCCCATGACTGCAATCATGGAGCAGGAATTCTAACAGAGATTATATGCAAGATGGGGAAAGAGTAAGAGTTTTGCCTCTCTTGAAGCCCAGGCTCTCTTGTTTATTTATTTCATTATTTTATTTATTAAATATGTATACTGCCCTTTACCCGTTGATTTCAGGGCAGTTCGCAGCATAAAACCACTGTATATATATATATACTTTAAAAAGCACACACCACAAAATACATAATTAAAAACAATTTTTTATATGCAGATTGAATTTTGCCATGTCTGGAGGGTCGAAAAGGAGTTTTCCCTCAAATCACAATGGCTCACCTATGTTTCTTTTTTTATTTTTGTCTTTGTGATGCTAGGAGGCTTGTTTATCTTGCTTGTGGATTTCTTTGCTCTATGGGTACTTTCTGCTGCACACTAGCTCCCTTTTTATAGCAGCATGGGCCACATACCAAAGCTGGTTTATAGGTCCAGTGTGGACAAGATCATATCCAGCTTCAGGAAATGTGTGTGTGGGGGGGAGTCTTAATGTAACATAGATTTAGACCTCCAAACTTATGTGTGAGACAGTAAGAAGATGATATAGAGATTGATGGAATTATCCAGATATACTCAACTGGACTTCACAATTAGAATCTGGTGAAGTTGGAAATGGCTACTGTTAAGCATGCCTGCAACAAGGCATTCAATTGCTTATGATATAAGCAAATAAAATGCATGATGGTGAGGCCTAGCATGACAATGGAATATTCTAGAATCCCACAAATAAGTTGGAACCCTCATCAGGCCACCTACATCTGCTTCTTAGTTTCTGTGACGTCCCAAGCTGGATGAATAAGAAATCAAAATATTTAACTTGAATGGCAAAAAGTAGCTGTCTGATCTGTCCAGTGATTTAAAAAAGCATGAATTCTGACCAGAAATGTTGGTAGCTGAGTCCTCCCCATCTTTTTTTAGTCACACAAGCCCCAGATTACTAAGGACAGACAAGGTAATTTATTATCTCTCATTCTGACAGCAGTTTCCTTGATAGCTCAGGAGGGTGTCTGAATACTGTATTAGCCTAGTGGGACACTGGGTTGATTAATGCAGTGAAGATTTACAATATAACTTGGAGAGAAGAGTGGCTTCACAGAATTGAGAGGGGTTCTACAGATTCCATATTTCAAAAAATGAAATTCCTGAAACCCACCCAAATTGTTCAGCTTTTATGGATAAACCTCCTGCCGAAATAGTGATTTTAAGCTGTTTCCACTGCCATACATTTTCCTGACATTTGCCAATTCGGAAAAATTCCTTCCTGATGCAATTTTTACACCCGAAAACCAGAACATGTCAGGAAGCCTAAGAGGGGTCCACTTCTGACACAAGTCACATTTTCTCTCTCTCTGGGGTGTAAATTCCTCCACATACATTTGAATGAACATTGATGTGTCATTCAAAGCCAACATTTAAAGCCATTACAATTTACCTAGATCTGCTCCGCAATTTAAATCGCAAGCAGCAGGAGCACTTTGACTTCAAAATACTTTTACCAAGATGCAGTTTTCTAGGATTGCTGGTAGCTTTCAGTAGTCTTGGAATGTGATACTCTCTAATAAGCTGCTGGGAGCGGGTGAGGCAATATAAACAATACATAAAACCAAACCAAACAATAAAACTAATCTGACAATAAATCCAAAAATAACATCACATTACAAGGTATGGAACAGAAACAACACTATCTCCTAGACATTGCCGACCGTGTACATTTCACTAATTTACTAAAAATTAGCAAAAATGCTGCAAGGTAGACCTCTGTTGGGAGATCTTTGATGAAGGCTATCCATGTACGTTCTGAACCGTAGGCCCAAAGGAGGGCTTGTGGGAGTGGTTGGGCTCAGAGATACCAAAGAAGGTTGTCAAAAACACCAGAGTGATCAGTTCTAGTGCTTTATTAAGCAAGGTGTAGACTTACTACAAATCAGCCTGCCATGTCCTCCAGCCTTTACAGACGTGAGACAAACACAGCAGCAAGGAAATGGATTGTCTTCACCCAAGTATACATCAATATATTCTTTATATGCAAAGCAGCATACATTACTTTGGCCGGGACTTCCCATCACTCCACCTGACCAGATGAGGGCATAGGTGACAGAAATTTTACAGACAGTTCCCCTTTCTGGGTTCATAACCCAGCTCATAGCCTTGTTGTTGTTTAGCCGTTTAGTCGTGTCCAACTCTTCGTGACCCCATGGACCAGAGCACACCAGGCCTCCTATCTTCCACTGCATCCTGCAGTTTGGTCAAACTCAAGCTGGTAGCTTCGAGAACACTAGCCAACCATCTCATCCTCTGTCGCCCCCTTCTCCTTGTGCCCTCCATCTTTCCCAACATCAGGGTCTTCTCCAGGGAGTCTTCTCTTCTCAAAGTTTTGGAGCCTCAGCTTCATGATCTGTCCTTCCAGTGAGCACTCAGGGCTGATTTCCTTAAGAATGGTGAGGTTTGATCTTCTTGCAGTCCATGGGACTCTCGAGAGTCTCCTCCAGCACCATAATTCAAAAGCAACAATTCTTTGGCAATCATAGCCTAGCACCCCAAAATCTCCACTTAAGGATAACCACAAAGCAAGTCAATCACCCTATATCAAGAGAATCTAGATATATATGAGCTGATTGTTACAAAAACTACCAATTAATTGTGGGGTTATCTTTACTACCAAGATGACACTTGCAGAGCTTCCGGAACAGCCTTTGGTTCAGCGCAATGTGTCCTATCCACCAGAGGACAGTCCTCCCTTTGAAGGCCTTATCTAACTGAGGACTACATCTAAGTTTGGTTTAAAGACAAGGAGCCATAAAACAAGAGCACGAGAGCCTTGAAGTTGCCCAGCAGAATTTAGCAAAATCGGGTCAGCAGTCTGCACAGCCAAAAGGTCACCTGGCGTCTTCTCCAGCATGGTGAGCTAGCCTGTGTTTCTATTTAAATTACAGAGTGGCAACCTACAATGCCCTACTCAGAACCCCCCCCCCCCCCAATTCCTGTACACACATGCTGAAATGCAAATATCTCTTGGTGAAAAACTAAAGCAAACACAGTCTTCAGTACAATGACTGACTCAGAGTGCAGGATCTTCACAAAAATCGGAATAAAAGTAAAAATTAATTGCTTCCACTGGCAGCACACCTATAATCTGGAGATCTCAAGTACTCTCCAGAATTAATTCATTAAGTTTCACAATGCCCCTGTGAAGGAGATAAGTACATTATTATACAAGTTTCATAGATGAGTAAATGAAAGTCTGCAATTAGGAGGAGTCATGGAAGCACAATAACAATATCAGCCCAGCGTGACATAAGAGTAAAACACCAAGATGCAGTGATTGGGTCTATTAATAAGAGAAACAAACAAAACAACATTCTGCTAAGAAAAAAAAGACACTACATTTTCCTAATGCGTACAATTTTAATCAGTCAAAGAGAGCAATAATGGCAAATCTAATACGTGCAGTGCAAAAGTTTGGGTGGTTCTCAGCGTGCCAGTGAGTTCTCCTTGAGAAAACATGGAAGAAAGTGCCAGATGTCAATTTCTTTGCTCTTTCCCAGCAAAGGAATGAAATCCCTACCATTTCCTTAAAACCAACTGAATGGTTCTTGGCTGTCCGTAGGAGTGAAGCTCATGGAGAAGTGAGGGCCTAGCCACACTTTCCCTTAAGTTTGTGCCTCTTTGCCCCATTTTCAATTTTTTCCAGGGTTGGGTTACCCACGTGATTTTTGCCTCAGATTTTACTTCAGACTGCTGAAACCATGTGTTTTCCCATACACTCTTCCTATAATCAATAGCTCGCTTTTTGTGTTGTCTCCACCTTCATCTCCTCATGGGAGAGAGTCAGAGAATCAGCTACCCAGAGAATCACAAACCCAGGTAATCAGAAAATTGTATAAATCAGAAACTGAGAGAATCATCCAACATATACAAAAGGAGCCGGGACTCTTCCAATACGTATTAAGTATTACTTGTTATTAAAGACAGAAAATAAAGCTGTGATTGGAATGATCACAACCACTGAAAACCAACAAGTGAGAACACACACAAGTTTTGTACATATATTGTTTGACCACATGTCTTATATGAACGCCAAACAGGGAAAAGTAAAATAAATAAATTTAAGAACGCTGAGAAAACCGGAAGTGCACTGCTTGAAGCTGGAGACACAACTGGATAAAACGAGAACTGCAGTGATTTGGAAAGCAAAAACATTGTTTACTATACAAAATCTGGGGAACTGTGAGCTAGAGAAATGAAAAAAGCCACATGTTTAGTGATTGCCCACACTGAATTTTGAGTTTAGCCCAAGTTAACATTAGCAGAACTCTGCCTTCTACGCAATTACTGTCGTTAATCACAACAAAATATATTCATTTTAATTGCTGTGTAACCAATCTATAAATTCACTATCACAGGGTATTCTGCCGCTGTCAAGGTGGGACCACTGATAGTACGAGGACAAAAATCTCTGGAGGAGCTCCGACTTGAAAAGGGACAATTGATATAATGAAGAAAGACCCGTTCCCCCGCTCCTCCTCCTCTCCCTGCAACATTGCAAAATCAATTTGCTGACAGCTCATTAAAAGCTTTCTAATCATTTCAAATAAGTTCCATAATACAAAATGGTTGTCATTTTACATCTGTAACTTTCACAACTTTTATACACTGAAATGACAGCACTCAGATGGTATGCCCTGAAGAGAAATAGTTTAAGTACTATTCTTTAAAACTGCTCTCTTCCCTTTCCACAATATTGTTTCCTAAGACAGAACTAAAAGCTGTTCTTATGTACTGAGGCTTTGTCTGGCACGCATTCAGTTGTGCATTTGGAAAGCACTATTTCTAAAAGTGGCCCCATCTTATGTGCCTCCATCTTAGCAATGTGGCGTACAACAAGATGTATACAATAAATCATAAAACACCATTATAGAACACTACACCTTGTAGGATCAGTGCCTCCACTCAACAGCCGCTGGCAGAGGCAGTGATCCTGCAGCTTGCAGGGTGCTCACTCACAAGTTAAATGTGGCTGTGCTGAACTTCCTTGGCAATGGCCCACTTACATATAGCTCCGTTGATTAGAGGGTGGTTCTGATAACACCAAGGTTGCAGGTTTGATCCCTGTATGGGACAGCTGCGTATTCCTGCATTGCAAGGGGTTGTACTAGATGGCGCTCAGGGTCCAAGCCAATTCTACAATTCTATGATTCTATGTTGAATTTTATAGCGTCGTGGTCACTGTTCCCAATGGGCTCATCAACATTTACATCTCACCTCAGGTCCTGGGTGTCACTTAAGAATAAGTCCAAGGTTACCACCCCTCTGGTTGGTTCCATGGCCAACTAACTAGTCTAGGGCCCAACATTTATGCCAGTGGTTTTCAACCAGTGTGCTGTGGCACCCTAGAGTGCCTTGAATGATGGTCAGGGGTGCTGCGGGCAACACTGGCCTCTGTCCCTCTTCCTTCCCTCTCTCCTCTGATGACCTCTTATGTCTCTGCCTCCCAAAGGCTTGCACAGCTGTTTGTTGAAGCAACCCTGGCTACAAGCTCCCCAAGAGAATGGTGCCTGGTTGCCAGGAGCTGGGGCAAGCAAGCAAGCAGGCGAGGGAGCCCAGCCAGCCAGCCCTTGCTGTTGGGAATGAACAGACAAGTCCCACACCCCTGTGGGACAGTGTGAAGAAGTATCTCTCTTTGGAGCGGGGTGGGGGCAGCTCAGAGATCAGGGGCGGCAGCAGCAGCTGCTCAGAGGACTCCCAAGGAGAAGGGAGGAAGCTGAGAGAACACTCCACAATGGAGGGTGTTTGAAATAGGGCTGAGGGGCTGCCAGCTCTGTAGGCAGGGGGTGACATAACTGGGCTCCTGAGCCCCACAGGGGTGCCGCAGAAAGAATGTAGCTGTGGACTAAAAAAAGGTTGAGAATCTCTGATTTAGGCTATCTAGAAATTTTAACTTTTTGTTTTGACTCAAAAACACATTTCCCCAGTCTGTGAGAGGGTAATTGAAGTGAACTCTTCCTACCACATTTCCTCTTTCGGATGCCTCTTTGATTTCATTCTCCATTTCAAGAGAACCTGGCACAAAGGAGCATTCAATCATGTGAATCCTCACCTGCGTGCTAAACCGGTACTTTCACAGACACAGCCTACCACCTCAGGGAAAACTAGACCTTGAGGATCATATACATTTGTGAAAATTGATGGCTGAAACTTCACAACTGGAATAGGATGCCTAGTTAGAAAATAGTTTCTTCTCTGTCCTACACCAGGCCTCACAGCTTGTGATTCACCAAGCCCAAGGGAGATCAGAATGTGGACATATATAGCTTGCACTCAGGTTGCCAAGGTCTGCATGCCTATTCCAAATCATCAGTAGATTGAACTGGAATTAGAATGCTGAAGGTTTTGAAGAACCCTTGGTCTGAGTCATCATAGCTGTTCCTGAGTTTGGCCTGTCTCTCAGTCCTCAATTCAGATCAAAGCTGTTTCTATATATAATACACTTTACTAAGCACATCCTCCAGTGATGTCCACCTGCTTGTACAAGAGAAATCCATTTGTGCAACAGGACTTCTGGTGTTTCTTCTCCTCCTTCCAGGCTCTCACATTGTCCCCAAATCTGCTCCAAAGAAACATGCTACTTTGGTTCTCGCCTTAAGACTTTTTGCTTTATTTCTCTTTAAACAGCAAATACTTTCAATAAGATAAATAAATTGTTTTCTTCCTCAAAATGCTGCACATTAAAGACAAGGTTCCAGAGCTGAATTTCCTGTCTTTTTCACCATGCGGTGTTACGGAAAGCAGCACTTAATATTTATGCAACGTATAAGGAGAATCTTTATACTGCTTCACATGCCACCGTTGAAAACAAAATACTTTCATGGCTGATTTACTCTGACAGTTCCTTTTTTTCATTGCCATACCTAGAGCACACTATGCTAATTTAGCTACTCATATGTGCAAAGGCCTGCCCTGTAAAGTTGATCTATATTCTCCCTAAAAAAAGAACAAAATGCTGTGTCTGTTGCCTACTGATAAATTTCAGCATCCCCTAGTTCTGTTGCCAGGGTTCTCTATTCAGCTTGCTGGGCTCTAATGCCCTGACAGGGCTCCAATGCCTGCTCTGAGCCCACCTTTGTGTGTGTTTTTTACCTGACATGGCACTTTGATCAGACCAAGTGGCCACCATTTTATTTTCCCACAAAGACTCTGACCTAGGGTCAGTTCTGGAGCATTGTGGGAAGTTAAAAGGATGGCTAGACACAGCCACTCAACATTGCCTGAGGACTCCCCACCCCTGGCAAAAACTCACTTATCAGAGTTGTACATCTGCAGCAACTGCTTCCAGCATGAGATCCCTGTGAGGTTGCATAGGGTCCTTGCAATATCTCACTAGAAGGTGGAAGCTGCAGGAAGCCACATTGGTATCCCTTGGATTTTGCCGCCCAAG